>NC_045954.1:14495808-15095808 GCF_004382195.2 Drosophila sechellia
ATCTGGCAACGCTCAATTATAGCTTAAGAAGTCATTGTGAAATTCCTATTACTCAGTTTCAATTAAACCGTCAACTACACCACTACGTCTTGTGTTATTTGCTCGTCGGTCTAGAAGCACATAACGGTTGTCCTGATCGTACGTAAACAACTAACAGTTGGTTATGGGCCTTTAGCAAGCTAAGTTTTCGGTTTGAATAATTCAAAGTAAATTAAATGGACTAACACGCGTCCGGTTGAAACTCGAAATAAATAAAAACTAATTTACGGAATTCGACAAAATGAGTATGTCAATTCAAATAGAAAAATTAGGCGACGACAATTACGACGTATGGAGCATTTTAATGCTAGTGTGCTTATAACAGCAGATCTATGGAAAGTCGTTTGTGGCCAATATGTAAAGCCAGAAGATGGCTCTGAAGATTCCGAAAGATGAATATGCTCGATCAAAAGGCCCTGGCAAGTTTGTTTTTAAATTTAAAAGCAACGCAGTTAATGCATATAAAGGCATGCACAACAGCAGCAGACGCATGGAAAAAATTGTGTGATGTACATTTGCCAGGTGGCCCGATCAGAAAAGTGCAGTTATATCAAAACTATCAAGGCTGAGAATGCTTGAAGGGATAACGTTGTTCAATATGTCAATAAATTTGCTGAAACAGTCAACAAATTAGCTGAGATGGACATAACAATTAATGATGAATTAAAAAGCATCATGTTGTTATCCAGTTTACCAAATTCGTGGGAAAATTTCGTTGTAGCGATCGAAACACGCGACACGCTGCCGACGTTCGAAACGGTAAAAGTGAAGCTTCTGGAAGAAGGAGCGCGCAAGCAAGAGAGGGACGATCGCGAAAGTTCTGTCCAAGCCGTGTATGTACATACAAAATTACATGGAACTGCAAAGCAAAAACAACGCGAAGAAAATATCCTTGAAAAACATAGTTTCAAGGGAAAATGCTACATTTGCGAGAAATTCGGTCACCGAGCACGAGAATGCCCGAACAAAGAGAGGCATAAAAAACTAGGGAAAGCAAGGAGAAATCAAACTGCTTGATGCATATTAGTGCTACCACTCAAAGGAAAAACATATGGTGTGTTGATAGTGGTGCCACGTCGCATATGTGTTGTGACAAGGGATTGTTTACATCTTTCGTTAATAAGGAAACATCGATTATGCTAGCAGCTGATAAATTCGTGAAATCGAGCGGCATCGGGACTGTTATGTTTAAATCACAAAATGTAAACATTGAATTACGAGATGTAATTTACGTTCCATCATTGCATATGAATTTTTTATCAGTGAGCAAGTCCGCGGAGTACGAAAACATAACTACTTTTGATAAAAAGGCGGCGGTGATAAAAAAACAAACAAGGTGAAGTGATGATGAGAGCAATGCAAGAAGACAATTTGTATTTATTTACAAGTAGCTCTAAAAACGGTGCGGTTCATTTGTTGAATGATTCTTCTCGCATGGCAACATGGCACAATCGTTTTGGTCATTTAAATTTTCAATGTTTAAAAGAAATCAAGGAAAAAGAGCTAGTAATTGGCATGGACGTTAAAAATATGTCGGTGAATATTAATTGCGACACATGCAATATGGCAAAAATACACGTATTGCCATTCCCACAGAATAGCGAGAGAGCTACGCAAAGTATACTGGAACTAGTTCACAGTGACGTGTGCGGGCCAGTGAATGTTAGTTCTTTAGGCGGCAACAAGTATTTCGTCACGTTCATAGACGACTATTCAAGGAAAATATTTATATATTTTATGCATGCGAAGAACGAAGTGTTTGATAAATTCAAATTGTTCAAATCATATGTCGAGTGCCAAACGGGCAAGAAAATAAAAGCTTTGCGAAGTGACAACGGGACAGAATATGTAAACCGGCAGTTTACAGAGTATTTGAACACCTGCGGCATAAAAAGGCAATTAACGGTTCCGTATACACCACAACAAAACGGCGTCGCGGAACGCGCTAATCGAACGATCGTCGAGATGGCCAAAAGTATGCTGATTCATGCGAAATTAGAGGAGTTTTTGTGGGCCGAGGCCGTGTCCACAGCTTCATATTTGCGTAACAGGTGTCCTTCCAAAGCACTCATGGGCGCTACACCCTTCGAAATATGGCAAATAGGAAGCCATCCGTTAAACATTTGCGAGTGTTCGGATCTCGCGCGTTTGCACTGGATAAGACAAGAAAAAGCAAGTTCCAGGCAAAAGGAAAAGAGTATATATTTGTAGGATACTCTTCAACAGCTAAAGCTTACCGTTTATACGATCGGGAAAAACGTATCATTGTTGCACGTCGTGATGTCAAATTTGTAGAGGGTGAGTTTGATAACACTGAATCTAAAAAATGCCCTATTTCGGAACAAAATAATGACTTCGCTACAAACATCATTCACCTTGAGTCAATCATCCAAGTACCAGAGCAGCAGCGGCCGGCTATGCCCATGGTGGTCGAGCAGAGCAGTAATCCTTACGACAGCTATGACTCCGGTGAAGAGGAGGAGAGTTTGTAAGCGCAAGCGATGAAAAGCAAATTCTCACTGATAAGGAGAACGTACCAGACGTACAAGAGCAAGAAAGCAACGCACCTAGACGTGGACCCGGCAGACCAAAAATTATTCGCAGTGGTAAGTCCGGTAGACCCAGAAAACAATACAACAGCCTCAATTACATTGAAAACATTGAGACGCCACAGTGCGTTGGAGACGCTTTACGGGGCGAGCATGCCCAAGACTGGAAGACGTCAATGCAGAAAGAATATGATGCTCTCATTTCAAATAACACATGGACATTGTGTGATTTACCTCCAGGACAGAAGGCCATAGGATCCAAGTGGGTCTTTCGCGTCAAAAAGGATAAAGAGGGAAATATACAAAAGTTTAAATCAAGACTTGTTGCTCAAGGTTGTGGGCAAAAGATGGGCGTCAACTATTCGGAAACGTTTTCTCCAGTAATCCGCTACGAAACCATCAGAATGCTATTCGCTATAGCAGCAGAAAAACAGCTATGCATGCACCAGGTTGACATATCAAACGCATATTTAAACGGCAGACTTCAAGAAGAAGTGTATATGAGGCAACCACAAAACTTCATTGATGAGAAGCATCCAAACAAAGTATTAAAGCTTCAAAAGGCGATCTACGGACTTAAACAGTCTGGGCGTGTCTGGAATGACACATTGGACGAAGTTTTAAAGAGCATTGGTTTCAAGCGCAGCAAAAATGAGGCGTGCCTGTACGCAAAGCAGCAGCAGCAACAACACAGCTACATTGCAGTATATGTCGACGATCTAATCATCATCAGCTACGACGAGAACGAAATCACCGCGATTAAGAGGAAGATCGCAAATAAATTCGACATACATGATGGCGGCCAACTAAATTATTTCCTTGGCATGGAAATCCAACGAGAAAGTACAAGAGGGTCGATTTCGCTATGCCAGAAGCAGTTCATCATAAACCTATTGGATGAATATGGCATGCAAAATTGTCGTCCCGCAGCTACGCCGCTAGACCCTGGTTATAAAATGGGTTGTAGAAATGAGAATTGTGTCAAGGTAAATATAACACAATTTCAATCATTAATCGGTTCCCTTATGTATTTAGCAGTCTTGAGCCGACCAGACATTTTGCATACAGTGAGCAAACTGTCGCAAAGAAATACTGATCCACACAGTGAAGACGAGACTGCAGCGAAACATGTTTTGAGATACCTTTCAGCCACGGTTGATCTCAAAATCACATACAGCAAGTCCGGCGAACAGGTAAAGGGCTTCGCCGACGCAGACTGGGCAAACGACCTGTCAGATCGAAAATCATACAGTGGGTATGCATTCTTCCTTGGAGGCAGTGCGTTTTCATGGACTTCAGCTAAGCAGAGCGTCGTCGCCATGAGCAGCACAGAAGCAGAGTACGTTGCTTTATCCACGGCTGCAAAAGAAGCGGTGTATCTTCGCCGTTTGCTTTTAGAGATTGGATGGTCATTAGATGGACCAATAACCATATGTGGCGACAACATAAGTTCTCATCATATTGCGAAGAATCCAGTACACCATAAACGCACTAAGCACATAGATATTAAGTATCATTTTGTTCGTGAAAAAGTAGAATGTAATGAAATAATTCTTGAATATGTACCCACTGATAAAAATGTTGCAGATGTACTAACGAAAGGCTTGTGTAAGCAAAAGCAACAGATTTTTGCTAAGTTGCTTGGATTAAATTAATTTTCGTTTTACATCACATATATATAGCTTAAGAGGAAGTGTTGAAATTACGTTATAATTTAAATAAGCTTTATATGTTTTGATCTGGCAACGCTCAATTATAGCTTAAGAAGTCATTGTGAAATTCCTATTACTCAGTTTCAATTAAACCGTCAACTACACCACTACGTTCTTGTGTTTATTTGCTCGGTCGGTCTAGAAGCACATAACGGTTGTCCTGATCGTACGGTAAACAACTAACACATACCTTGCTGAGTTCGTTGTTTAATCCCAATCGATTGCATTCAAGTTTGGGAAATACGGGATTTTTAAATTTTTCGCAAATTTTGATGATGGTACCCCTTACAAAAAATGCGAAAATTTGGCCAAAAATTAATTTTACAAAATCCGTTTAAAAGTGACAGGGATGGTTAGTATTGGATATAAGGAGTATAAAATGGTAATTCTTTTTGCTGTGTGACCATTTTTAGCCAAGTTATAGCCAAAAAGGCCAAATTGAAAATTGTGTTTTTTGCCAAAAATAGTTTTCCAGTTTTTTTGTGAAAAAAATAATCGGTATTTTGATCAAAACATTGAAAATAATGACCCAAATAAGGAATGTCATACCTTGCTGAGTTCGTTGTTTAAATCCCAATCGATTGCATTCAAGTTTGGGAAATACGGGATTTTTAAATTTTTCGCAAATTTTGATGATGGTACCCCTTACAAAAAATGCGAAAATTTGGCCAATAATTAATTTTACAAAATCCGTTTAAAAGTGACAGGGATGGTTAGTATTGGTTATAAGGAGTATAAAATGGTAATTCTTTTTGCTGTGTGACCATTTTTAGTCAAGTTATAGCCAAAAAGGTCAAATTGAAAATTGGGTTTTTTGCCAAAAATAGTTTTCCAGTTTTTTTGTGAAAAAAATAATCGGTATTTTGATCAAAACATTAAAAAAATAATGACCCAAATAAGGAATGTCATACCTTGCTGAGTTCGTTGTTTAAATCCCAATCGATTTGCATTCAAGTTTGGGAAATCCGGGGTTTTTAAATTTTTCGCAAACTTTGATGTTTTTCCATCAAATTTCCAGTTTTTTTGTGAAAAAAAATAATCGGTATTTTTATAAAAACATTGAAAATAATGACCCAAATAAGGAATGTCATACCTTGCTGAGTTCGTTGTTTAAATCCCAATCGATTTGCATTCAAGTTTGGGAAATCCGGGATTTTTAAATTTTTCGCAAATTTTGATGATGGTACCCCTTACAAAAAATGCGAAAATTTGGCCAAAAATTATTTTTACAAAATCCGTTTAAAAGTGAAAGGGGTGGTTAGTATTGGTTATAAGGAGTATAAAATTGTAATTCTTTTTGCTGTGTGACCATTTTTAGCCAAGTTATAGCCAAAAAGGCCAAATTGAAAATTGTGTTTTTTGCCAAAAATAGTTTTCCAGTTTTTTTGTGAAAAAAATAATCGGTATTTTGATCAAAACATTGAAAATAATGACCCAAATAAGGAATGTCATACCTTGCTGAGTTCGTTGTTTAAATCCCAATCGATTGCATTCAAGTTTGGGAAATACGGGATTTTTAAATTTTTCGCAAATTTTGATGATGGTACCCCTTACAAAAAATGCGAAAATTTGGCCAAAAATTAATTTTACAAAATCCGTTTAAAAGTGACAGGGATGGTTAGTATTGGATATAAGGAGTATAAAATGGTAATTCTTTTTGCTGTGTGACCATTTTTAGCCAAGTTATAGCCAAAAAGGCCAAATTGAAAATTGTGTTTTTTGCCAAAAATAGTTTTCCAGTTTTTTTGTGAAAAAAATAATCGGTATTTTGATCAAAACATTGAAAATAATGACCCAAATAAGGAATGTCATACCTTGCTGAGTTCGTTGTTTAAATCCCAATCGATTGCATTCAAGTTTGGGAAATACGGGATTTTTAAATTTTTCGCAAATTTTGATGATGGTACCCCTTACAAAAAATGCGAAAATTTGGCCAAAATTAATTTTACAAAATCCGTTTAAAAGTGACAGGGATGGTTAGTATTGGATATAAGGAGTATAAAATGGTAATTCTTTTTGCTGTGTGACCATTTTTAGCCAAGTTATAGCCAAAAAGGCCAAATTGAAAATTGTGTTTTTTGCCAAAAATAGTTTTCCAGTTTTTTTGTGAAAAAAATAATCGGTATTTTGATCAAAACATTGAAAATAATGACCCAAATAAGGAATGTCATACCTTGCTGAGTTCGTTGTTTAAATCCCAATCGATTGCATTCAAGTTTGGGAAATACGGGATTTTTAAATTTTTCGCAAATTTTGATGATGGTACCCCTTACAAAAAATGCGAAAATTTGGCCAAAAATTATTTTTACAAAATCCGTTTAAAAGTGAAAGGGGTGGTTAGTATTGGTTATAAGGAGTATAAAATGGTAATTCTTTTTGCTGTGTGACCATTTTTAGTCAAGTTATAGCCAAAAAGGTCAAATTGAAAATTGGGTTTTTTGCCAAAAATAGTTTTCCAGTTTTTTTGTGAAAAAAAAATAATCGGTATTTTGATCAAAACATTAAAAAAATAATGACCCAAATAAGGAATGTCATACCTTGCTGAGTTCGTTGTTTAAATCCCAATCGATTTGCATTCAAGTTTGGGAAATCCGGGATTTTTAAATTTTTCGCAAATTTTTGTACCCCTTACAAAAAATGCGAAAATTTGGCCAAAAATTAATTTTACAAAATCCGTTTAAAAGTGAAAGGGATGGTTAGTATTGGTTATAAGGAGTATAAAATGGTAATTCTTTTTGCTGTGTGACCATTTTTAGCCAAGTTATAGCCAAAAAGGCCAAATTGAAAATTGGGTTTTTTGCCAAAAATAGTTTTCCAGTTTTTTTGTGAAAAAAATAATCGGTATTTTGATCAAAACATTGAAAATAATGACCCAAATAAGGAATGTCATACCTTGCTGAGTTCGTTGTTTAAATCCCAATCGATTTGCATTCAAGTTTGGGAATTCCGGGATTTTTCAATTTTTCGCAAATTTTGATGGTGGTACAAAAATTAATTTTACAAAATCCGTTTAAAAGTGAAAGGGATGGTTAGTATTTGTTATAAGGAGTATAAAATGGTAATTCTTTTTGCTGTGTGACCATTTTTAGCCAAGTTATAGCCAAAAAGGTCAAATTGAAAATTTGGTTTTTTGCCAAAAATAGTTTTCCAGTTTTTTTGTGAAAAAAATAATCGGTATTTTGATCAAAACATTGAAAATAATGACCCAAATAAGGAATGTCATACCTTGCTGAGTTCGTTGTTTAAATCCCAATCGATTTGCATTCAAGTTTGGGAATTCCGGGATTTTTCAATTTTTCGCAAATTTTGATGATGGTACCCCTTACAAAAAATGCGAAAATTTGGCCAAAAATTAATTTTACAAAATCCGTTTAAAAGTGAAAGGGATGGTTAGTATTTGTTATAAGGAGTATAAAATGGTAATTCTTTTTGCTGTGTGACCATTTTTAGCCAAGTTATAGCCAAAAAGGCCAAAATGAAAATTGGGTTTTTTGCCAAAAATAGTTTTCCAGTTTTTTTGTGAAAAAAATAATCGGTATTTTGATCAAAACATTGAAAATAATGACCCAAATAAGGAATGTCATACCTTGCTGAGTTCGTTGTTTAAATCCCAATCGATTTGCATTCAAGTTTGGGAATTCCGGGATTTTTCAATTTTTCGCAAATTTTGATGATGTTACCCCTTACAAAAAATGCGAAAATTTGGCCAAAAATTATTTTTACAAAATCCGTTTAAAAGTGAAAGGGGTGGTTAGTATTGGTTATAAGGAGTATAAAATGGTAATTCTTTTTGCTGTGTGACAATTTTTAGTCAAGTTATAGCCAAAAAGGTCAAATTGAAAATTGGGTTTTTTGCCAAAAATAGTTTTCCAGTTTTTTTGTGAAAAAAATAATCGGTATTTTGATCAAAACATTGAAAATAATGACCCAAATAAGGAATGTCATACCTTGCTGAGTTCGTTGTTTAAATCCCAATCGATTTGCATTCAAGTTTGGGATATCCGGGATTTTTCAATTTTTCGCAAACCCCTTACAAAAAATGCGAAAATTTGGCCAAAAATTATTTTTACAAAATCCGTTTAAAAGTGAAAGGGGTGGTTAGTATTGGTTATAAGGAGTATAAAATGGTAATTCTTTTTGCTGTGTGACCATTTTTAGTCAAGTTATAGCCAAAAAGGTCAAATTGAAAATTGGGTTTTTTGCCAAAAATAGTTTTCCAGTTTTTTTGTGAAAAAAATAATCGGTATTTTGATCAAAACATTGAAAATAATGACCCAAATAAGGAATGTCATACCTTGCTGAGTTCGTTGTTTAAATCCCAATCGATTTGCATTCAAGTTTGGGAATTCCGGGATTTTTCAATTTTTCGCAAATTTTGATGATGGTACTTAAAAAAAATGCGAAAATTTGGCCAAAAATTAATTTTACAAAATAGTTTTCCAGTTTTTCTGTGAAAAAAATAATCGGTATTTTGATCAAAACATTGAAAATAATGACACAAATAAGGAATGTCATACCTTGCTGAGTTCGTTGTTTAAATCCCAATCGATTTGCATTCAAGTTTGGGAATTCCGGGATTTTTCAATTTTTCGCAAATTTTGATGATGTTACCCCTTACAAAAAATGCGAAAATTTGGCCAAAAATTATTTTTACAAAATCCGTTTAAAAGTGAAAGGGATGGTTAGTATTTGTTATAAGGAGTATAAAATGGTAATTCTTTTTGCTGTGTGACCATTTTTAGCCAAGTTATAGCCAAAAAGGCCAAAATGAAAATTGGGTTTTTTGCCAAAAATAGTTTTCCAGTTTTTTTGTGAAAAAAATAATCGGTATTTTGATCAAAACATTGAAAATAATGACCCAAATAAGGAATGTCATACCTTGCTGAGTTCGTTGTTTAAATCCCAATCGATTTGCATTCAAGTTTGGGAATTCCGGGATTTTTCAATTTTTCGCAAATTTTGATGATGGTACCCCTTACAAAAAATGCGAAAATTTGGCCCAAAATTAATTTTACAAAATCCGTTTAAAAGTGAAAGGGGTGGTTGTATTGGTTATAAGGAGAATAAAATGGTAATTCTTTTTGCTGTGTGACAATTTTTAGTCAAGTTATAGCCAAAAAGGCAAATTGAAAATTGGGTTTTTTGCCAAAAATAGTTTTCCAGTTTTTTTGTGAAAAAAAATAATCGGTATTTTGATCAAAACATTGAAAATAATGACCCAAATAAGGAATGTCATACCTTGCTGAGTTCGTTGTTTAAATCCCAATCTATTTGCATTCACGTTTGGGAATTCCGGGATTTTTCAATTTTTCGCAAATTTTGATGATGGTACCCCTTACAAAAAATGCGAAAATTTGGCCAAAAATTAATTTTACAAAATCCGTTTAAAAGTGAAAGGGATGGTTAGTATTGGTTATAAGGAGTATAAAATGGTAATTCTTTTTGCTGTGTGACCATTTTTAGCCAAGTTATAGCCAAAAAGGCCAAATTGAAAATTGGGTTTTTTGCCAAAAATAGTTTTCCAGTTTTTTTGTGAAAAAAATAATCGGTATTTTGATCAAAACATTGAAAATAATGACCCAAATAAGGAATGTCATACCTTGCTGAGTTCGTTGTTTAAATCCCAATCGATTTGCATTCAAGTTTGGGAAATCCGGGATTTTTCAATTTTTCGCAAATTTTGATGATGGTACCCCTTACAAAAAATGCGAAAATTTGGCCAAAAATTAATTTTACAAAATCCGTTTAAAAGTGAAAGGGGTGGTTAGTATTGGTTATAAGGAGTATAAAATGGTAATTCTTTTTGCTGTGTGACCATTTTTAGCCAAGTTATAGCCAAAAAGGTCAAATTGAAAATTGGGTTTTTTGCCAAAAATAATTTTTAAATTTTACAAAATCCGTTTAAAAGTGAAAGGGGTGGTTAGTATTGGTTATAAGGAGTATAAAATGGTAATTATTTTTGCTGTGTGACCATTTTTAGTCAAGTTATAGCCAAAAAGGTCAAATTGAAAATTGGGTTTTTTGGCAAAAATAGTTTTCCAGTTTTTTTGTGAAAAAAATAATCGGTATTATGATCAAAACATTGAAAATAATGACCCAAATAAGGAATGTCATACCTTGCTGAGTTCGTTGTTTAAATCCCAATCGATTTGCATTCAAGTTTTGGAATTCCGGGATTTTTCAATTTTTCGCAAATTTTGATGATGGTACCCTTACAAAAAATGCGAAAATTTGGCCAAAAATTAATTTTACAAAATCCGTTTAAAAGTGAAAGGGGTGGTTAGTATTGGTTATAAGGAGTATAAAATGGTAATTCTTTTTGCTGTGTGACCATTTTTAGCCAAGTTATAGCCAAAAAGGTCAAATTGAAAATTGGGTTTTTTGCCAAAAATAGTTTTCCAGTTTTTTTGTGAAAAAAATAATCGGTATTTTGATCAAAACATTGAAAATAATGACCCAAATAAGGAATGTCATACCTTGCTGAGTTCGTTGTTTAAATCCCAATCGATTTGCATTCAAGTTTGGGAAATCCGGGATTTTTCAATTTTTCGCAAATTTTGATGATGGTACCACTTACAAAAAATGCGAAAATTTGGCCAAAAATTAATTTTACAAAATCCGTTTAAAAGTGAAAGGGGTGGTTGTATTGGTTATAAGGAGTATAAAATGGTAATTCTTTTTGCTGTGTGACCATTTTTAGTCAAGTTATAGCCAAAAAGGTCAAATTGAAAATTGGGTTTTTTGCCAAAAATAGTTTTCCAGTTTTTTTGTGAAAAAAATAATCGGTATTTTGATCAAAACATTGAAAATAATGACCCAAATAAGGAATGTCATACCTTGCTGAGTTCGTTGTTTAAATCCCAATCGATTTGCATTCAAGTTTGGGAATTCCGGGATTTTTCAATTTTTCGCAAATTTTAATGATGGTACTTACAAAAAATGCGAAAATTTGGCCAAAAATTAATTTTACAAAATAGTTTTCCAGTTTTTCTGTGAAAAAAATAATCGGTATTTTGATCAAAACATTGAAAATAATGACCCAAATAAGGAATGTCATACCTTGCTGAGTTCGTTGTTTAAATCCCAATCGATTTGCATTCAAGTTTGGGAATTCCGGGATTTTTCAATTTTTCGCAAATTTTGATGATGGTACCCCTTACAAAAAATGCGAAAATTTGGCCCAAAATTAATTTTACAAAATCCGTTTAAAAGTGAAAGGGGTGGTTGTATTGGTTATAAGGAGAATAAAATGGTAATTCTTTTTGCTGTGTGACAATTTTTAGTCAAGTTATAGCCAAAAAGGCAAATTGAAAATTGGGTTTTTTGCCAAAAATAGTTTTCCAGTTTTTTTGTGAAAAAAAATAATCGGTATTTTGATCAAAACATTGAAAATAATGACCCAAATAAGGAATGTCATACCTTGCTGAGTTCGTTGTTTAAATCCCAATCTATTTGCATTCACGTTTGGGAATTCCGGGATTTTTCAATTTTTCGCAAATTTTGATGATGGTACCCCTTACAAAAAATGCGAAAATTTGGCCAAAAATTAATTTTACAAAATCCGTTTAAAAGTGAAAGGGATGGTTAGTATTGGTTATAAGGAGTATAAAATGGTAATTCTTTTTGCTGTGTGACCATTTTTAGCCAAGTTATAGCCAAAAAGGCCAAATTGAAAATTGGGTTTTTTGCCAAAAATAGTTTTCCAGTTTTTTTGTGAAAAAAATAATCGGTATTTTGATCAAAACATTGAAAATAATGACCCAAATAAGGAATGTCATACCTTGCTGAGTTCGTTGTTTAAATCCCAATCGATTTGCATTCAAGTTTGGGAAATCCGGGATTTTTCAATTTTTCGCAAATTTTGATGATGGTACCCCTTACAAAAAATGCGAAAATTTGGCCAAAAATTAATTTTACAAAATCCGTTTAAAAGTGAAAGGGATGGTTAGTATTGGTTATAAGGAGTATAAAATGGTAATTCTTTTTGCTGTGTGACCATTTTTAGACAAGTTATAGCCAAAAAGGCCAAATTGAAAATTGGGTTTTTTGCCAAAAATAGTTTTCCAGTTTTTTTGTGAAAAAAATAATCGGTATTTTGATCAAAACATTGAAAATAATGACCCAAATAAGGAATGTCATACCTTGCTGAGTTCGTTGTTTAAATCCCAATCGATTTGCATTCAAGTTTGGGAAATCCGGGATTTTTCAATTTTTCGCAAATTTTGATGATGGTACCCCTTACAAAAAATGCGAAAATTTGGCCAAAAATTAATTTTACAAAATCCGTTTAAAAGTGAAAGGGATGGTTAGTATTGGTTATAAGGAGTATAAAATGGTAATTCTTTTTGCTGTGTGACCATTTTTAGCCAAGTTATAGCCAAAAAGGCCAAATTGAAAATTGGGTTTTTTGCCAAAAATAGTTTTCCAGTTTTTTTGTGAAAAAAATAATCGGTATTTTGATCAAAACATTGAAAATAATGACCCAAATAAGGAATGTCATACCTTGCTGAGTTCGTTGTTTAAATCCCAATCGATTTGCATTCAAGTTTGGGAAATCCGGGATTTTTCAATTTTTCGCAAATTTTGATGATGGTACCACTTACAAAAAATGCGAAAATTTGGCCAAAAATTAATTTTACAAAATCCGTTTAAAAGTGAAAGGGGTGGTTGTATTGGTTATAAGGAGTATAAAATGGTAATTCTTTTTGCTGTGTGACCATTTTTAGTCAAGTTATACCCAAAAAGGCCAAATTGAAAATTGGGTTTTTTGCCAAAAATAGTTTTCCAGTTTTTTTGTGAAAAAAATAATCGGTATTTTGATCAAAACATTGAAATTACTGGCCGAAATAAGGAATGTCATACCTTGCTGAGTTCGTTGTTTAATCGATTTGCATTCAAGATTAGGAATTTTATGTTTTTTTTTAAATCTTTGCCAAAATTTTTGCTGGGATAAAATTTATTAATTGGGATTAATTAGGATTATTCAAATACTTATAGAAATATATTATATTATATATGTGTATTATTTTTCTCTGAGTGTGCACATCCCGTTGCCCACTGTTACGTTCTCTTTGTGAGCTGCCATTTTCTACTGTCTGTTGGCCATTTCATTGCTTTGGCAAACACTTGCTGCCAGCTGCCTCCTTTATTTGAATGGCAACTGGCTTAAAAAGAAGGTGGGATGCGATTTGGGAACGGGATAGGGAAATCGGAAATCGGGGTGAAGTGTTGGCCAAGTCGGGAGCTCATCAAATGACTACTCCCGACTACCGATGACCACTTTCCGTCTGCCTTTGTTGGCTTTTGCCTGGCTATTTTCCCTGCCAAGGTGTCCGGCATTGTTTCAATTAGTGCAGAAGCTGCAGGAGCTGCAGGAGTCAGAGGAGCCGGAGCAGTACCTGCATCCCAGTTTCAGCGCCCAGCCGGCCACTCATTAGCAGCGCTTGCATTTTGCGGTCTGCGGCTGATGTCGGAACTTTACCACTCAGCTTTTGCCACTCGCCAAAACCCTGCAAATTCCGAAAAAGGATCCACAGCCTCACGCTTCGTCACCGTTTTGCAGACACTTGGTGAATCGGTTAGTTGAACCAGCTGAGTGGGATTCGAGGGACAGGACATGGCATTTTCTGGGGTATTCAAACGAAATTAAAATCTTTCGAGCTTCCCGATTACTTTTTTGGTTTTATTTTTTAAATATAGAAACATGTAAATTTGTTTGTTCTTAAGCCAACTTTTAGACATATAGTTTGCCACAAATTACCTTTATTTTTGTTCAACACTTCATTATGCCGTTCCTTACAAGTCCTTTGCACTGACCATTGAATATATAATTGCTGGCCGCCTTTTCGTAGCATACTTTTGTGCAGCTACAATTGAAATTGCTGAACAGGACTATACTATCTATCCTGTTCCTGCCGGGAAAAATGGTGTATCTACCTTTGCCATTTCTTGTCTGGTCGCATGCTTTGTGCATTTATAATCATTTTTCATAAATGTCTGACCACTGGCCATGGAAAATGTCCAGGGGAAATGGAGTTGGAAGGAAAGGAAAGGGAAAGGAGGAGCATTCACGTTTACTGTGACAGCTCTCAAAGGATTAGACGTGTTTCACATTTTAAATTGTACCGAGCACTGAAGTCCAGTTGCCCCATGATGTTGATGATGAATCAGATGGTGTTTTGTGGATGTTGACGTTGATGACGTCGGCCAGATGGCCTTTGTCTCTAAACCGTCTAGGCGCCGATTGCTCAACTCGCTGGGGACCAAAAACACACACATAACCTTCGGCAACTGCTTTATGTACACCTGGGCGAAAGCTGTTAAATAAAGGTTAATTAACAATTTGCAATGCGCAATTGGGTACGTCATTGAAAACAAAGCCAAAAATATATATCAGAGTTCCATTGAAAAGCGTAGCAATAAAAACCTAGTATTTGTTGTAGATTGTTTTATAATTGCTTAAAAATTTAGTATCCTGCATTGCGATTAAGGCTATTGTGTTCTTGTTACCGTCTGATGGGTTTACACCACTATTTTGTTGTCTATATATTTTTTTACATTTTACATTTCGACTTTTGCACTGCGGCAAAACTAAGCCGCTTACCCTTCTCCCAGCCATGCCCCCAAATGGGCGCGCCCATAAGCCTGCAAATGCCAATTCTGCGTGTTGGGAAAATCTCTATTGGGCGTATTTTCCCCCCTAACATTGGTTTGGGTAATTGACGTTGATGGAGATTATGCAAACCTTATGCCATACTCCTCTGCATTCGATCCGCTTGCACGGGTGTCTTAGCTGGCAGCCCAAAAAATTTAAATTATAATAACTAAGCGAAAACAAACAGGAATTTCTACCCTTTGTTATAACATATTAAAATTGGTCAATTTGACAACGGTGCAAATGGAAAATATAGCTTTTGATCAGAAGATTAGGTAATTGAATGTTATACAGTAAGGTACTTTCGATAATTTCAATTAAAAGTGTATTAATATGCCATTTGGTTATGGGTTAAATAATTTTAATCATCGCAAAGCACTTTGAATCGCCTGGTTACACTTGACTGCGATGATTTTCCTTCGGAAAGAGCTTATACTGAAAAATAAAACACTTTATCGCCTCACAATTAAAGGCCATTTACAATGAGCCTTGACGCCCCACACGAATCAGTCTTTTGTCTTCAAGGGCCGCGTCTAATGAAGCGGCAACAAATGGTATGCTGATGTACACTGGAAAAATAACACTTAAATGTACTAAATATCTGATCCACTAAGGAATATAAAATGAACTATTTACGATATGAGCAAGCGAAAATCCTACAAGCCTGTAATTTGTAAATAAATGTTTGCAATTTAAAAGTAAGTAATTTTTAAGTAAGGTAAATAAATCTTAATTATTATATATGTAAGGTGCAAATCGTATCTCATACTTGTAAATATTTAGGTTCATTCTCAGTGCAGCGGTTTTAACTTCGATGGCTGCCGCATCATCATTAAGTAATAAGTCTTCGGGTTGGACAGAAAGTCCGATAAAATGGAAAAGGGAGAGCGGATGAAGCGGCGAGGTATAAAAAGAAGTTGAGCCAAAAGCTATTAAAAGCCAAAAAGGCGCCTCCCGACCACGCCCCGTTTTGGGGCGAAAGCCAAACCGCTTAACGACTTCATTAAGTGATGGCCAATCCTTTGGTGGCAAAAATCGGCGGAGGAGGCAGAGAATTCGGTGAAGGTGAAACAAATTTAAGTTTTAAGCAAAACGAAGATGAACTCCGCTTGGCGAGTTGGCAACTACAGAGCAGACCAGTCAATCACTCAATCAGGCAGCCAGTCAGTCAGTCAGTGGAGTTGCGGACCAGAAGGAGCCGCCATCTCAAGACGTGGCACTTCCGTTTCCGCTTCAAGCCCGCTGCACAAAGAACAGAGAAAGAAGAAGAAGCACAAGCAGACGCAGAAGAAGAAGCGGAAACGTCGGAAAAGGCGGAAAAAGCGGTGAAAATCGGTGAGAAGCGGGGGGAGGAAAAGAAAAATGAACATTGCGCCAAACTGACAACACTCCCATTACCCTTTCTCCCCACTTTATTTCCCTTTTTTTGGTTCGCCTTCTTTAAAGTGCTTTTCCTCTTTGATTTCGCTTTGCCAGTGTCTTTCAGATTGGTCAAAATACACCAGTCACCACCCACCGCCCACTGCCACCAACAATTGCATCTTTTTGTTTGCCATTTCCGAACGGGGCGCGAAAAGTGGTTTCTATTTATTTATTTATACTCCCATTGTGCAAGTTGCAAGTAGCTGCGAAAAGCAGCAAAGCGCACACTTTTCCTTATTCACAGCGAGACTGTTCGATTATTCGATTGGGCGTGGTGGCTTGGGAAAACCGACTCGCAGACTTAGCCAGCAGATTACCGAAGTTATCGTGGCCACCAAAGGCCAAGGAAATCGAGAATGTTCCTGTGGATAAAATGCGAACTTTAATTCAATTAAGTTTTGCACTTCTGCAGAAGCAACGAGAAGGAATGCCATTACAAGAATCAGAACGTTGTTTATAAGTATTAAGATTGTTAAAGGGTTTTCAGTTATTGCATAAGACATACATTTCCTATCGAATATGAAGTTGAATAATGAATCCATAAAGTTCTTTGCAGGTCCAAGGCCCTTCTACGTTTACCATGATATCCTCGAAAATGTATCCCCATCACGGACCGATATGAAAATCTATAAATCTTTGGGTTTCCAGCCGTTGGCATTGAAATACTTTCGACTGTGGAACTGAAGTGCTTGTGGTGTGCAATCGATCAATCATGCGGACGTTTATCAGCCGGGCTGTCTATCTGTAAATGACATCATAATTCCCGCTCTCAATTGGCAATTTCCTGACCTGTCCCTTTCGCTTTTCCGAATTTCCTTTGCCATTTTCAAGATGCACTTAAGATGGGAAAAACTTTCGACTGAAGACTTTATGCATTTGTCAATTTGTTAAGCGCATAAGTTTCAGTTTCTTCCCCATTGTTTCCCTCGTGCTTGTGCATTTTGCATTTTGCACACGGAAAGAGACAGCCAGCTGGGCTGCCAGAAAGAGATGGCGCAAGTTTATAATCTTTTACGGAGCTGAGAACTAATTGCAATGTAAATAAATTACAGGCGACACTTGCAGCGCCAGCAAAGTACTTTCCGAGAAACCCCTTTCCCCTCTGCCCAACCCCCTGCGCCCCTACGCCCTGGCAGCTTAGCAATATTTCACTCAATATTCAAAAGCAGGCGGAGAATGCATTGCCTTCTACATCTATGTCACCGCCCCACAGATGCCACGCCCACACCCGCAGCCCCTTGTCGAAAAACGCATTCAACTCGACTTAACTAACTATTAAGCACTACTTGAAGTTTTACACAGGATATATGCATGTATTCGCCCTCGTTGTCCTAGCATCCTGCCAGAGTGACTTTCGCCAGTAAAGGGGCGGGAGAAAGTGAGGCGGAGAAAGCGGAGAAAGTGGGGGAAGTGGGTGTAGAAGGCGATGGTCAACGGGGGGTATCACAACTATTTAAGGCGATTTATGAAGTAGATCGCAGTTGACAGCTTTTGAAATTTTCTATTACGTGGCTGAAGATACTCATAAATTTCACTGAGTACTTTGAAGAACATAGTTTCATTGGACGTGTTTTTACATATATTATAAACAACACACCTCAAACAGAACACGAAAAATTTTAAAAATGCAGAACCAATTTGGATTAATAACCTGTTTTCCTGATAGCAAGTGTATGCAATAGTCGCAGTGCAAATTATCTTCAACTAATTCCTGTTTTTAGTTGTCGTTTGGTCGTTTGTCGGCATCGTTTGCAGCTTGTCCTTGCCGTCGTGTCATTACGACTTTGTGTGCGTGTCCCCAATGAGCGAGTGTGAGTGCGTGTCCTTGTCGATTTACAAGAGTTGCAATTAGTGCGCTCCGCAGTCAAATCCCTTGTAGCTTTGGAAACACTTTTTGGGCGGTCCTGGCCCGCTGCGATCTCACCTCACCTCCCCTCCGATCGGCCTCGACCCCATTTACTCTTTACCCCTCCTCTCCTTTGCCCCGCTTACCCCATTACCCCTTTTCCAAGCCATTGTTTGCGGGATGCCTTTTGTGCTGCCCAAATGTGTCGGAAAGTGTCTTGGCCTCTTGACGTACACGCAGAGAAAATCCAGTGAGCTCAAGCACTTTCATTGGACATATTGCCTTGCTAGTCGTTTAACTAAACAGATGCTATCATTTAGGCACATAATTATGTTATAATTATAATAATATTTAAATTGAATATACTTTACACTTTATTTTTTCACTGTTTTGTCTGGCACATGTGTGTGTTTGGGGTGTGATCCTGGCCGGTATATCCTGTAGTGTCCTGTCGCTGGTCTTTGGTGTGTGTAACTCATGCCTATCAACTGCATCCGGCTGGCACATCCGTTTGGCAACAGCTCTCGGCTTTTATGGCTTTTAAATAGTTGCAGCCAGAAGTTTCGGCAACTCAGCTTCAACCCCTCCCCCCTACCGACCCCTTTAAGCCCTTCAGTTGGCCACTTTTGGCAGGCGCCAAATTTATGACTGTATTAAAGAGTTTCACCCCTTTTCGAGTTTTTCGCTCACATAATTTTTGCATAGTTTTCGTCGCCCAAGCTGTTGACCACTTAAACCCTAACCCCATCCCTCATCCCCTCGAGAAACAGTCCATAGTTCAAGTTGTGCCGAAAGATCTTTTAGAGAGCTGGTGTAAATTGTTGTAAATTTGGCCAATGCAGGGCATTAGCAAAAAAAATCCTGCTCAGTTTTAGTAGTAGTAGTACACACTCCCCAATCCCATAAATAAAATAAAATATAAGCACCATTTCCAGCAAATCTAAGATACATTTAAGAGAATTCAATTAAAAACATTTTGTTTAATTGGCCAGTGAGCCAAATTAAAGTGCATTTGAAATAAAGAATTAAAAGAACAAATGCATGAAAGAGATTGTAAAAACTCACGCAACGCCTTTGGGTATGCAATATACTTTTTACAAGGACATGCTGTCGCTACTAATAGTTTATATCTTTTTTACCAATGCTCCTGCTCCATCGAATGGTAAAGCTATTTAAATGTGATTTTAAGCTTTATTGTTGTTCAGCTGGTTCTGGCCATGTGGCCCAATGTTTTTCGCCCAGCGTCCAGTGCGTGTTGGCCATGTGGGTGATTTCCTGTTGCCGGAAATGTCCGAGGATGTGACCAAAGGAGCCGGCAGCCGGGCTCCCATCTCGTGACTGCCGCAATGATACCTAAGGCTCAAAGGACCTGCATTCCGTAACTTCATTTGCCACTCGATGAGCGCTGATAATGCACGCATATTATGTTGCCGCCTCACTTTCTCCAACGACGACGACCAGCGCTGTTGTATTTTTAGTGTTTAACATTAAGGACACGCTATCCCCGCAGCACACCACACATCCTTCAGCCAGCCCACATCCTTCAGCTGGCATTGTTGCTGCTGTGAAAGCTTAGTCAACTTCAAGTCGAGAGTTAGTTTATGGCCAGCAGCTCATCGTTGTCGTCATCCTGTTGTTGTTGCTTCCACTGCTGCGGTGTTTTGCCGTTGTCGTCTCAAGTTCTTATGTGAAGTGCACTCTTTATGTTAATAGTTGACACTAATTAGATATGTTTGCACAGCACGTGTGTGTGTGTGTGTGTGGGTGAGTGTTTGTTAGCCGAGCCTGCCTGTCGCTCGTGTTCGTATACGTACACATATTAACACACTCGCACCAGCAAAGTCTTCAAAGCAAAACAAAAGACTTTGTTAGTGTCCTCTTTATGCGATGTGTGAGTGTGAGTGTAAGTGTGTGGGTGCTGGTGGCTGTATGTCCTCTCTGTCGTACAGGTGTCGCTGGCTAAGTGCAATGGATGGCGTTAAATGGAGCGACAGACAGTAATTAGTCGAAGTGATGCTGCTTCAGATGAAACAACTGCATCACCTGTAACAATATGATTAGATCGCTTGGTTTTGTTTTTCTTTGATAGTGTTGCATTTATTTCAGGAAAGGAGAACAGATTGCTTTTAGTTTATATGAAGTTCGCCCCTTCACTGATCAATTAAAATCATTATTATTATTTAAAACTGCTTAAGAGTTAGGTTGGCTTTTAATTTGTTTTAAGTAACAGTTCCTTTATAAATCCATAATCACTGATCGAAACAAACATGGGTAAAAGGTTAGTTATATGTAATACCATGAAGCACATCATAATTGTACCATTTGTATGATCCTTCAAGTGGCGCAATTCACTGTGCGATGTTTTGCAGCATTCCTTTTACTGCAGATGCTGTGGCCTTTCCCTCCTCCATCCGCCGACCTCTCTCGCCGCTCCACTTAATCCGGCGCAGTGCTAAGCACGGGGCACAACTATTACTTAATCATGACAGCCTGTTTAATTAATGTTCACGCCACAAGTGGGTGTGTGTTTCAGCCCTTGCCACACTCCCTTCCCTTTGAGCAACTAAGCTGCATGATCTGTTATGTTTGCAGTGTGGAAAAGATGAAAAGATAATCCAGTTCCTCAACGTAAAATCATCAAAGATTAGGACTCGTTTCCTTGCCGATCATATTAGCAACTAATATAGATATTTTCGGTACCCCGGTCGTTTGTGCCCCACTCTGCTCGAAAATGTTGCAATTTAGCAGACAATGAATACACGTAGATGGATGTGGGCAGCATGTAGGCCATGAGAAGGGTTAAAAGCTGTTGGCTTAGGGGTTTTATGACAGCTGCGACTCCTCGACCGTCGAGGAGCCCCGAAAATAGTTGATCCGGAGCGGAGGTGGAGCATCTGCTCGTTTAGCAGTCCACCAATCATGCATCCGCTTTTGTTGCTCTTAATGAAGTTTTAATTTGCTGCGGATATGCGCAGTCAGAGTGTTTGCGAACTTCGACTGACGCCGCTGCGTCAGCACGGGAATAACCATACATAGTAGTACTATATAATGCCGGGAATATGGCACAAGTCGGGCGGGGAAATGGTTAAGGGGTGTTCCGGAGGAGTATTCAGCAGCGGCAGGCCATCCAGTGAAAACTTCACCACTCGATTGTGCTACTCACACACACGCACACACACTCCACGGCACAACACACAATTACTTAGACTTATGTATGATTTATGTCTATGGTTCTCTTTGGCGCTATTGCCTTTTGCATACACTACGAAAAAATCACTATCGAAGGGGCCGTAGATTGTTTATTGATTGGATGCATCTTTGAGTGCCTAAATGTACGTGATCATTGAAGCTTCCGCTCGCAATGTTATGCACTGGAAAAAAGGGTCTTCAGGAAAGCAGAATTAGTTCACAAACTCAAATACTAGCAATTAGTAGCAGTATAGAAGCTAATTAGCTTAAAAATAGGTAAGTAATTGCTTGGAACTTCTTATTGATCAATATATTAATTATTGGTATGATATGATTGATTGGAATAGCTGTATCGTACTGAAATTAGATGAAATTTGTTAAAAGTACACAATGTATATTGAATACCCCCCACTTTCTCGCAGTGCATGCCGGGAAATACGTGTTCGTTGACTCACATTTGTGTTCCTGCTTCTGATTCTGTTTCTGTTCCTGTTGCTGCTGCTCGGTCTGCCACTGGAAATCTCGCTGCGTCGGCATCAAAATCAGCATCCACACAAAGTCGCATCACAATGGGATGTTGGATGTGTGGGTGTGTAGGTGGGATGAAGTGCCGGTGGTGGGGAAAGGGAAGAAAGGGGGGCTTGTCGGTGTTTAGCCTAATTTGTTGCGCTTCCATGGAGCCATTCTCTATGGGACACTGGGCCCATTGGAGAGTGGGGCTTCTCGCATTCGAATGGGATGTCCAAATGGGGATCAGGAGTGCGGAGCATAAGGTGGATATAAGAGGCTTCGGCTCCTTTGCTCTTTGGCAACGTCACTTTTTTTAAGAACGCAAGCGGCTTTGATGTGTGATTTGGTGTTGATTGATGGGATATGCAAAGTTTGATTGAATTCCGATGGTGTTGATGGGTTGTGAAAGCGTGGAGTGCCGGTAGTAGTGTCTCTGTAAATCATCGAGAAATCGAGCAAATTGAGTTTCGAAAGTTCAAACTTCGATTAGTTCCTTGGGAGTGGCTCTTAAATGGATTTAGGGGCCTTAAAGCCTGATGCTGCTCCTGCTGATCCGGCTCCCATCGAGGATTAGGACTCACTTAGATGACTTGACAATGATTTTGATTTTATTGGATTTGTTCGCCTCCTTTTTCTTTGTGCCTCGTGACACGTTGGCTTGCCGTTGTTTTGCTGGCCCGTGTAATCCAATTCGCAATTCGGTTTGTCTTGGCTCCAGCTCCATGAATTTTTTATCGCCTTCGTAGAGAATTTCTGCAATGTAATGGCAAATGAAATACATAAACAATTTATAAACATGAATTATCACAAAAACGTAAAAATGATAAGGAGAAAATGCCATCACTCAGCCGCCGCCTGTCTGGCTTGGTGAGCAAACCAACCCCCCCTGAAGAAACCAGGGGCTCTGTGGCTTTGGGGTAGCGATTTGTATAAAGTGTTTGTTGGGGGGGGCAAATGTGGCTGCTCGTTCTATTCTTTATATTTTTTCTACATAGATATTTGCTTTTTTTTGTATTCTTTGTCTTCTGTGGAGGGCGTGTGCGTTACAAGACAATAATTGTGGCTCGCAGCGGGGGAGAAAAGTGGGTGTGGAGCTATCAGAGTCCTAGAGCGTCTCGAGTGTCGCGAATAAATGTGATTACATTGCCTGCAGAGAATCGCGGTACCAGTATCATGCTGCTCCTGGCCGTGATTTGTCATCCTCCCACTCATCTGCGATATATTATTCCCGGCCCATAAATAAGCATCTGGAGCTCAAGAAGTAGGCGAGACCAGCAGATTTATTTAAACGCTTAGAAATACGAGTCAACTTGTATCTTCAAGTTTCGTGTGCTGTATGGAAAATGGAATTAGTCGTGCAATTGAGTGCACAGGGACTCATTTTATTATATTTTACAGCTGCTTTAATAATATGGTATATAAAATATAAAAATACCGATACGGTGGGGCTTATCCTTACATGGAACTTAACATATTCACAATGTGGATATGTAACGCTTTTCGAATGTCCTACCCCATATATTTATCCTGTTTTTTTTTTGCCAACTTCATTACGAGTTCATTATGCTCCTCTGCAGTTGGAAATTGCCTTTTGGGCATCTGAACCCCCTGGCTGAAATTCATATTGTGACGCCACCATTAAATCTGTAATATAAAAATTGTCTATTATCTTATGTTCTCCTTGTGGCTCAGCCACTCATCCTCTGCTCATCGCTTTTTTATTGTTCTATTATGTTTCGTTTTTTTTTTGGTTTTGGTTTTCTGAGGTGTCAGGGTGCGGGGCTGGTGTTTAATAGAACAAATATTGAAACAACTCCACGGGGGTTGCTCTGGGGGGTTGGTTTCACCCCCAGGCCCAGTGCGATATCCAAACCTGAGTCCTGGCTGCCCCATTTCATAGGCCATTGACCAGAGTTGGCCAGTCGATGGTCGTCGGTGGCCGGCAGCTGATTAATTGCTTTTCATTCCAATCGCCTGGGCAGCCTGAACTCCAGGCTCTCTGGCTGCCAGGTATCTGGTTCGGATTCGGGTTCAGAAGTTCAGAGCTTCAGAGTTTCAGTACTTGGTGCTGGGCCGCAATCCGTGTCCATGTGCTGGCCACGTCCTGTTCGGTTGCTCACTTGCATGCGTTTTTAATGCGTTTATTAATTACATTCTGGAGCTCCGGAAATCGCACGGCAGCAGCGGCAAAAAATTGTTTTGCAAGAGGTTCAACAATGTGTAAGTAATTGTATGTCCAGCAAAAGGGTGAGAGAAGGGGCAGGACTCAGAAACATTTCAAGATGTCCATCTCTGTCGCTCGGACACTGGGAAAAAAGGTTGTTAATTCGAAGGGAAAACGTATTGCAAGCTTTGATTGGGCATTTTCAGTACATCTATTGTAGGATTTTACCTCTCGAATAAGGTTTAAAGAAACTTAGACTTAAAATTTGAAAATGGGAAATTATCCATTTGTATGTGGCATTTCATTTTATATAATTTTCTTCGTGGTGTACCTGTCCGTGTGCTTTCACCGTTCTTTGCGCCAATTAATTTGTTAAATAAAAGCATTTATCCATCGTCCTGCCGTGTGTGCGTGTGTGTAAGTTCGTTAATTATCCTTGGGCATGGGCATTCATGTTAGGCATCAGCGGACACCGGGCAACGTAATTTCATGACGGTAGACATAACGCCATGCCACATACATATGCATGTATGTCCGATCCTCGAAAGTGGTTGGCTCATCCTTTATTGGCCCATATTTCAGGGCCGTTAGTCCTGCACATTTTCTTATTAATCGATTGGCCTTTGGACAATTGCTTGTGCGAATGTTCGGCTCCTATAGGATACCAGTCAGTGGCTACCACTTCTTTTAATTGAATTCCAGTCGCAATCCGGCGCTTCCTTTTTTTCATAAATCAATTTTAATTGTTGGTAATTATTGGGGAAACTTTTTTGCCGCTGCCTGCCATCATTAATTGCGCTGAAATTATTATCATAATCGCTTTATTTCATTATTTAATACATTGTTAATGAGCGACTGGTGTGAGCAGCACTCCTCATGCGTTTAAGGTTGAAATACTTAATTAAAGCATTTGTAAAATCAGTAATTCGCCTGAGGGATTTAGACCTATTGTTTAGGCAATGGTTCAGACGTAGTTCAAAGGGTTGCAGGCTGAATCAAAACACTAGTATCAAGAGTTAGGAGCTATGTAAACTAAATATCAAATAGACAAGGACAAAACCAAAATGAAAATTGATTTTCCTTCTCGAGCTTAACGACAGTAAACGTGCCCCAAGTCATTTGTTATTCCGTATCATATTTCAGACTGGCTTATCTTCATATTTGCGGCGGAGAAGCACTTTGTTACTTCAATTCAGTTGGCATTTATGGTTCTCCGGAAGATCGCACGCATCCCAGAGGCGACGTGAGTAAGTCAGCCCACTTGTAGTTTGCCCACTTAAGGACCCTCGTAAAGGACAGAAAAGGGTACGAGAACCATTTCCGGTATATTTCTAGCTTGCGCTAACCCCACGCAATTCACATTTCATATTTTGCGGCAATTTTCTATTACATTTGTCCGTTTCCTTGGCCCCTCGTTTGGGTCTCCGTTTGGAGCTCCTTGGGTTCCTTCGGTTTTTATTGTTTTTTCACTTTTACTCATAACAGAACTGGAGTACAAATGGCCAGGTTTATGGCTTGACCATTTAAATTTCATGCAGCTTGACCACATTTACAGCATCCTTCTTTGCCAGCGGTCACCACCATCTCCATCTCCTCGACTACTTGAGGTCTCAACCTTTCACATCTGCCTGTGCGAAGGAAGTATACTTTATTACAATTTAAAATAAATAAAATTATAAAGTAAGGATACAAAATATTCTGTCTCGTGCAGATGACAGTCTAATCCAACGATCACTGTAAGATCTTTTTGGGATAAATATTTTATTAGGCTCATGATTTCTACTTGATGGAAAATTAAGCTACGAATTTAACAAGTTGTGGCCTTTAAAATTTGGTCCGTTTTTAATTTTAAACCCATAAAACATCGATCCGAGCGATTAATGGGTATCGGATAGTCCCGCTAATATTTCTGTGTTTGCTAATATTTCCTCGTTTGCAGCATCGCCGTAATCACCTCCTACTTTCTCAGTTTCCACATGAAACTTGAACACTTCGTTCCCTGGGCCCCAGGAGTTGTTCAAACTGTAAGTATCATTAACCTTTTATGGCTGCCTCTTTGGGTGGGGGGTTTTTTTGGTGGGCGGGGCTGCTTGTGAGGAAGGGGAATGGGTTCAATAGGCGCAACAGTTGCAAGTAATGCGGCGGCAGTCCAGAAAATTACCTTAAAATATAAACAAACGGGGGCTGTGCGTGTGAGTGAAAATTAGAGGAAAGGGGTTATGGGGGATTTTCTAGGGGGGTGGGGGAGGAGGTGCGGGTTTTTCCAGAGCGTGCCAAGCTACGTGTGAAAATAATGAGCAGGCATGCCAAACACAAAGGCTGCGGGGTGGAAGTACAAACAAAAAATCGGGGAAAGAAGCAAGGTTTTTCATTGAAAAGTGCAACCGAAATCCCTGGAAAGTTGTTTTCGAAACTCTTTCGCCTGTGTGTGAGTATGATCCATCATTCAGTGGCTAAACAAACAAAGCTGAAAAGAAGCACTGAGAAAAATAAAAGGGTTGTAGACTTTCGCACAATATCTAATTAAATTAAGAGTTACCCTTTGAACCCAGGAAAGCGGTGAAAATGAATAGTCCCTCCTTAGGAAACTCCCAAACTTTTCTCAGTGCAGCAAAGCTGACGCATCAACGTTAATTTGTAGACGACCGCGTTGGAAATAAAAATTAATATATGCCGCAACACGTTTCAACTTCCCATGCAGCGCTGTAGTGGCTATAGCCAGCATTCAAAAAAGAAGTGAAAAGTGGGGGGACTTTTTGTTGATTTTGAGCCAAAGCAAAGCGTAGTTGGAAATAGTTTCCATTGAAAAATCGCAGAGAGCGTAACGTATATCCCATCTGTGTTTAATTGCGGCTTGGAAAAAAAATGGGTGGGTTTCAGGGATATGGAATTTCCGCCGGTGCAGTCTTATCAGCACTTTGACATCCAACTGAATCCATTTCGAACCCGTTCGAACTGAAAGTGCAATTGCATTGTCTCGAAACTTTTGGGCAGCCACGCCTCATTGCCCACTAATTAAGTGAAAACCGGAAAAGGATGTTCAACGGATGCCTCATCGAGGTTAATTTGATTTGTATTCCTGCCACTTGCCGGCCCAACTGCAGACTGCATTAAGCGCAGGACTCAATGCGGACAACCCACTCCAGCAACTGCATATACTCGTGCGACAACGACACCGCTCGTCTTATCCTTTTTCGAGACAGGACAAAGCTGTAAACAATGCGCAAACAACTCCTCAAGGAGTGCCGCCCGGAATGAGCTGTAAAAATTGCAGAGCAGAAAAAGGATATTTAGACGCGGCTTACCGAAAGCTCAGCCAAGGAAAACAAGATAACAGCCAGCAGACTGGCAACCATGGCGGTCCCTTTTTAGGGGGGCAAGGGGTCGCATTTTCCACTCTTCTCGCAGGGACAGCGTCTTCTTCGTCTTCGGGAGACAACGGCTGTCAGGACTTCCAGCAGACAATGTGTAAACTATGCTGGCTTCGTACATAAATACACTTATGCATGCACTCAAACTGAACTGCAAACTGACTTCATCTTCGCTCAGGTCGGGCATCTGAGAAAATGGGAAAATGCTTTGGAAAACCCGCTTTCAAAGTAAATTCGCTAGCCTAATTAACTGATCAAAATCGATGTAAAGGTAAAATTCATTGATAGACATTAAAGACGGATGTTATGCGAACTTGGCCGCATCTCACTTGATTTTAAGACAACGCGAATTCCGCAATCCTTTGGAGCTCCTCGAGTTCATTGGAGTCATAGTCTCTGGCATGGATTTTGCACTTTAGCCGTACTCTCCGGAGTTTCAGAAATCCTGCGGCACCTGCAACGCAGTTCAGGAATGCGCCACCACTTGGTGCAGTTCACCTCCGAGGATCTCGGATGACTGCCAAGTCGGTTGTATATGGATATCCTACTTGCCAGTCCGAATGTCTTGGGCAATGAATTGCATTTCCCTTTTCCCTGCCGCATTCGTAATGAAATCTCCATTGGACCCCGAAAATGGGATATATACATATATATAGAGAAGAATCTGGCCTAACCCGGTGTTTGTTTGTTTGCCAACTGTCTGCCTGTCTGTCTGTCCGTCTGCTCGTTGCTCTGACTGGGCTCAGGGGCAATAAAATAAGCAGCCAAATGAAATGGCTGCAGACATTGCCATCTTGGAGGATGTTGCAGATGCCACCTGCAAAAAGGCTCGTTTCCGCTGGAAAAAAAAAATGAAACCGGAAGCGCAGAAGATATATGAAGCCAGTTGGGCGTCAGTCTCCCATGGGTTCTTCCTCCATTTTTCTCGCTCCATGTGGGAGTGTGTGCATCTTGGCCTGTCGCAAATAGTGAAAATATTTACCAATAGCTCCTGTCCATACCGATAGATGGCGCTGGCGATGGCGATGCCCCGGTTCG
Organism: Drosophila sechellia; assembly: GCF_004382195.2. Taxonomy (NCBI): domain Eukaryota; kingdom Metazoa; phylum Arthropoda; class Insecta; order Diptera; family Drosophilidae; genus Drosophila; species Drosophila sechellia. The sequence goes on from NC_045954.1 coordinate 14,524,303, forward strand.
AACCTCGAACGTCTTTCCCGGCGCCTGTTAACGAGTGGCCTTTGAGCGGCACGTTCGTGTTTAGACTCTTAATACATTTTTTGGTCCGCTCCGGGCCTTAGTCCTGGGTCCTTACCCGACTGAAGTGCAATCAGCAAAGGCAGAAGGAACAAGAAATAAGATTCCTTGGACCAATGACAGACTATGCGATACTCTGTACACACTCTCCGTACTTAATTGATTTTGTTATTTTAACAGAGCTGTTTTGTCTATTAATCAGGGGAATATCTTTATATATCTTAATATATTTAATCATAATAAAGGTAATATAAAGCATGTGTAAACGACCTGCTCATTGGTATTTATCAGAAGATCAACCGGATCACGAATACTCGTACCTCTCTGCCTGCTTCGACTTGGCATCCCTGCCTTCGTCCTGTCACATCCAGCTATGCAGAGTATACCCCGTTTTCGGGCTGACGGGTATCAAAACGCCGGATCTCGGACCGGCGGACATCATTCGCACGTACAACGTTGTCTCGCCCAGACAGTTTGCAAACAGAGGGACCCACCCAGTCACCCGGCTAGCCCGAGTCCATCCGCATCCACATCTATATCCACATAGCCATCCGGAACCCATCCTAATCCATCCGACATGGCCCCATGCCCCAACTATCTTGCCCCATTGTTTTCCTTTCGCAGCGTGGAAAGCCAAAAAGCTTTCACTGCTCTCCATTCCTTTCATCCGGTTGGTTGGTGGCGGGGGGTTCGTTCTTAAAGATAAAAACTACTGGATCAGCAGCTCTTAATTACATGAAATGAAAACTGTTAACATTTCGGACAAGGAACCAGGATTCGCCTTAAGTGGGGGCATGTGACATGATAATCATCGGCATATCGAAGGGGTCTCATTCTCATAAAGCTGAAGGACGTTTCTCGCATCATCCGGCGATAGCAACCTCAAGGGTCGTCAGTGTTAATTGACCCAATTGCACGGGTTTTGGGAGGTGGCTGGCTCGGATTGGATTGGGTTGGGTTGGATACCGGGGAAGTGGGAGTGGGAGATTGAGCCGCTGGTTTTTTGGGTCCAAAGGAGGCGTTGACCTACAAAAGCGACGACAAACGGCAGATGACCAAAATGGGAGCCTGTTGCTGGATGCTGCATCGCATAACTCGTATAATCTGATGCGATTTTGAGATTTGTGAAGCCAAACAGAAGGAGCAGAAGGCAAGCGAGGCGGGCGTTTGGGTGTTTGGGGGGTACATATGTATACACTCGTATACGAATACGAATTCGCGGACCTCAGTTGCTTTTTAAAATGCAACAGTCGCCGGAGGAGGAACAGCAGTCGAGTGCCATAAAAGGGGCTAAAGTACAAATCGTTGTCACATGTGAGCCGCATTTTTATGGCCGCCGGCTTGGGAATTTCTGCAACATTTCCAAAAGCCTCCACCGGCTGGAAATGCGAAGGCAGCCTCGCATGAAGAATTTATTGTCCGCGCTAAAAATGGTCAGGGCAGGCAGACATTTGGGCATTCGCCGGACCCCTGGATGTCCACTGGATAGTCCACTGTCCGCAGTCCAGTGTCCGTGGGCCAGTGGCCACTGGCTGCCATTCGATTCAGCTGCACCTGCACTCGAAAACCAACTCATTTATCGTTTTTAACAATTTACCACTGTTTGAGTAAATCCTACGTACGGGAACTGCGGACAAACGAATCGATTCGGATAAATAATACACATTCAAAAATGATTTATCAAATTAATGCACATATATTAAAAGTAATCAGAGGAGGGTTTAGAAAAGGACCACAATGAAATACAACAGTTAGTCGCAAGCATTAATATCTGTTTGTAATATATATGATTTAATATATATATCAGATTTTCCACAGTGTACCTCCCACTGGAGCTTCTTCCGAGTTGCAACTGCTCCCATTCAATTGTGCAACAGGTCAGCTTTGCCCGCAGAAGGTGCTGCAATTTTTATTGCTTTCACGAGAATCGAGAAAGGCCCTTTAAAGGCTTTTAGCTCAGTTTGAGGCTCAGGCTCGGGAATGGGAATGGGAATGGGAATGGGCCAAAAAGACCCGCAGGCAGACAAAGATGATTCAATTGATTGATTGATTGATTGATTGACCGCTTTGCCGCAGCAGCGGAAAACAGCAGCTGGGGGGAAAACAGACTTTCTAGCCGATGACGTCAAGCAAATCGATGCTGGGTGGCATTCAAGATTCAGCTACAATATGCTAATTCAGCCGGATGCTTATGACTTCTATTCAGATCCAGATTGAGATACAGATACAGATTGACTTGCAACTTTAAATTAGCTGAATTGGTTCAGAACTACAGAAATTGAATAAGGGACTGCTGTAAAATGTTTGCAATTTGTGTCACAATCTGTGCAAACGAAGTTAACCATGTGAATGGGAATTGAGCTGCAATTGAGGGAATTTTAGACTCAGCGATGGGTTAATCAATAAAAAACGGGAATAGTTCATTGAACTTTGATAAGGTAAATTGTAATCTGATTTAATTTTATAATAAAATTGTTAAATTGTACCCACTGTGTCTCTTTGGGTATTTGATATTGGTATTACCAAGGTTTAGAGCCGACTTTCTTTGACTATATTGTACCATTTTATCTGTCGGCCTCTTACCTCTTTTCACTTCTCCGGATTATCTACTTTTTAAGTGCTTTTATTAACAAACAAATTCTAACAGATGCTCTCTCACACGGGAACTAGTTTATTGATAACACTTTGCTCTGATCCAGGGTCGTGCAGTGAACTATTTGTTAAAGGGGGTCCCTAATCCAAACTATATACTTGTTATATATTAGTGATTAAAAATGATATAACAATTTCATTATACAATTATGTATGATTTAAATCTTCGTAAAATAAAACAACGAGTTTTCTAATTAAATTATTTGAGATAGAAACATATTGTCTACGCCCCTGCTTCATCTGGATGCCCACTTGTGGTCTGGTGAGCTGGCAGGCAAAGTCCAAAGACCAGATTTAGCTGCTGATTATACTATTTAGCTTTCTCCGGCGTTTCATTCGGCATTTAAATCTCGAGCAGTCGGCACACACCGAGTCGATCGCCATGTGGGTTCCGAGATTACTGGGTCGTTCCCTGAGTCAACTGAAGACCATTAACTCCGCTCAGTTTTCTCGCCAAATCAGTGCCAAGATCGTGAATGAATCGAGTATCCAGGTTCAACCGGAGGCAAATTCCAAACCTCTAACTTTTCCGGGCATTTGGCTGCGGGACAATTGCATGTGCGAGGATTGCTTCCACGGCAGCTCCAAGTCGCGTAAGCTGGACTGGGATAACTTCGATACCCGCACCCGGCCAGTCAGCCTGCAGACAGATGAGCAATCCAAGGAAGTGCTGGTCAAGTGGAGCGATGCACACGAGAGTAGGTTCTCTTTGAAGTGGCTAAAAGAGCGGAGTTTCGAGCCCGATAAACAGCAGGAATACCTGCGGGATTTCTACAGACCCACGACTAGACACTGGTCGGGTGCGGAGTTCCCGGAGATTGCCCAGCACTTCAGCTACGATGAGGTGATGTCCCAGGACTCGGTGCTGATGCAGTGGCTCCAGGCGCTGGCCGTCTACGGGGGGGCTCTGCTCCGAGGAGCTCCACTGGACGAGGGCGTGGTGCGGCGACTGGCGGACCGGGTGGGCTTCATCCGGCGCACCACCTACGGCGAGGAGTTTGTGGTGCAGGCCAAGCCGGGTGCCCAGAACTTCGCCTACCTTTCGCTTCCACTGCCCCTCCACACGGATCTGCCCTACTACGAGTACAAGCCCAGTGTCAACATCCTGCACTGCGTGGTCCAAACGGATTCACCTGGTGGCAGCAATATGCTCGTGGATGGCTTCCATGTCGCCGACCTCCTGCGCCGCGATCATCCCGAGGACTTCGAGCGACTGAGTCGCATAGTGGTCGATTGGAACGACATTGGCAGCGAGGATGGACGAGAGTTCCACAACATCTGGAGGGCACCAGTCATTTGGTATAACAATATTCATTTTACTAGTAGTTTTATTGAATTCGAAATGACATTCCCCTTTCCCATGCCCACAGCTTGGACGCCGAGGGGCGATACATGCGGATAAACCACAGCGTGCCGCAGCGGGACAGTCACTTCAACGTGCCGCTCGAGGAGGTTCTTCCGTGGTACGAGTCCTACGCCCGCTTCGTTCGCCTGGCCATCGCCGATAGCCACGCCTTCAAGACGCGTCCTGGCGACGTCCTGACCTTTAACAACATTCGCCTACTCCACGGACGTACTGGTTATGATGATTCTGAGCAGAGTCCACGCTATATAGTGGGCGCCTATCTGGACTGGGACATCATATACTCGCGCTTGAGGGTACTGAAAAAACGCTTAACTGCGAGTTGCCAATAGAAAGCGAGATAACATATTTTCCAAGCCATTTGATGTGAGCTTCTCATTTGAATAGTGGCCCCACCGCCCAACGGATTTTGGGTGCTTTGCGAGCGCAGCCACATATGCTCCTGAATCCTGGCATCTTGGCATCCAGCAGCCGGAATCCTCCTAATCCGGTTTAGCTTAGGGCCCCAATTTCGGCTGTTAAACCAGCTCAAGCGCAAAAATGAAAAGTTGTAAAAAATCGCGATGATCTGGCGATGAAAAAAAGTCACCACTTTGGGTAGGAGGGCACCATTTGATGGGTGGTGGGGGAGAATGTCTCGGCTTATTTGCATCGCGGCATTGCCTGACAAATCGTTTGTGAAAATGATTGACGTTGGGCGTTAGGGGCATAAAATGCGTGAAAAGGGGCGGGGCAAATTGGCCAAAACAAGGTGGCAGTGTCGAAAAGTTAAAATTTTCTAGAGTGAATCACTTAAAATCCATTACACAGGAACAACCTCTTATTCTCTCATAGAAATGTATGTTTAACACATTACATTTTATGTATTCATATATATATTATGATATATACTATATAATATTGAATAATAATAAATAGTAAGATCACATGTTTTTTTGTTATGTTTTAATGTACTCAATTTTAGTTTCGATATTTTCACTTAACTGTCATTAGCTACTATTAATAAAGGTGTTTTATTCTGCCATTTGCAGAATTTTCTTTACGATAATTTGGCTTCTGTGCAGTTTTTCCACTTTCCTTGTGAAAACCTTATGGAAATCTCAGTTTGGAGTGCATTAACCTTAAATAGCGCTCAATGAGTAGCCCGTTAATCGGCCGACACGCGTTTCCAGGTCCTCGAGGTGCCAGCTCTCGGGATCCTCGAAGTACCCGGCTGAATGGGGCAAAAAAGAAAGTACTTGAAACCCGGAAACGAAGCCGTAAATGTTGCCGTAACCGTTACTGTAACCGTGCCCCTTACCCTTACCACCAGAAAAAAAAGGAAAATCTGCCGCCTCCGGCTGGAAACTTCTATGCCAATTTCCTTTTAAATATTTTATAGGGCCCCATTATGCCTACTTATGTCTTGTTATAGTAATAAAATAAAATTTAAAAGTACGCGCGGTCGGGGCGTGGTCCTGGTCGTGGGTGGCAAAAAGTGCGGAGGTGGCGAGCGAATTGTTAAGAAAAATATGAAAAGTCTGCGGTAGCAAAACTCGACAACTCGCAGCCGCTGGAAAACATTTCGAACAACAGTTACAACGCCAGCAACTCCACATCGACATCCACATGCCCAGCCCCAAAATCCCACTCCGATTTCCCTCGTCCTTCGAGTCCTTGCAATAACAGGAACGGCAACAGCAAGTGCAAAAGCAGAAAAACCCTAAACCTAGACTGTGTAAGATGGGGGAAAACCCTTGAAGAGAAAAAGCGGCGGAGATTTGCGGTCGAAATTTGGCTGTCGTGGTGGAGTTTTGACCTGCAATAATGGGCCATATCTCTGGGGTGTTTCGACAACTCGGAAAGTTGGTTCCATGTAAATATGGAAAATTAGCTATTAATAGGTGAGTAGTTCCAGAACTAGAATATCTAGAGAAAGGCCAGCCCAAAAGTATGCTGGAATCTGTGGCAAGCAATTTTGTCCAGTAAAAAGTGTTACATACTTAGGGGAAATGTCTTATACAAAATATATGTCGGTTTACATAAAATTAAATTCAGATACAATAAAGATGGCTAAGCGCGCCACTAAATCGCAGATTCAATTGATCTTCCTAACTAACTGCGGTAGTGCATTTATCCTTGTACCCAAGTGAAAGCATTTCCATGGCAAAATCCTTGTGTGAGTTTTGGTATGTGAATGCGGCTGTGGGTGTGTGTGTTTCTGTGTGTGTGTGTGTGTATTCCCTTAACACGCATCATGACGCCCAGACAAAAAGCGAACAACTTCTTTTTCGTTCCGCACTTAGCCTCATCCCTTTTGGCCAAGAGCAACAGCAGCCCACGACGGAAGTGCGGAGGGAAAATGAAAAGTCTATAAAAAGTTTACTTTTTTAATACTTCTCGCATTTATATGTAATAAAAATCTTGTAAAATACGCCTTTTTTGCACTTCACAATGCGCCCCATGTGAATGCCATCAGTGGGACTCTGCGGTGCTCAGATCCCCACTTCTCCAGCTTTAACTTCACATCCGCATCCACATGAACTGAAGAAACTCGAACTCGAACTCGAACTCCAAACCCAAACACGTTTAGGGTTCAGTGCAAAATTGTGTTTTACTTGACTGGCGTCTCTACGGCCTCCGGCAATTTGCAACTATGAAGCAGTTGGGCTTGTCTTCGCCCAGGAGCGAACTTCATCCAAAAAGGGTATCTTAGGGATACCCTTTGTAAAGAAAGATTATAACATTCAACATAATTCATTAACCATTTAGTTAGTATGAGCTATAGAATAGTCTTGAAGTCGTATTGGTTATTAACCAACAATATAATATATGCTAACATTTTTCAACTGTATATTTAAGGGTGAAACTATTAGTTTTCTACAAGTGTTTTGGATGCTGTGTCAACTTTTGTGTTATATTTGCTGCAACAGCAAGTGGCGGCACTTGAAATCCAAGCGGCGTAATTCCAGCAGACGACCAGGCCAGGGCAAAAATGCTTCTTAGCCGGGCTAAGCATCTCCTAGGGGGCCAAATGGAAAAGTCTTTGAGCGTTTTCGAGGGTCTGCTGTATGTTGGCTTGGGTGGTTGGTGTAACAAAAACAACAATATTAGGGAAAAAGGTTTAATGCGGCCTAAGTTACCATTCGCCGTCTTTCGGGGAGTCCCCCCCCCCCACACACCCCCCCCCCCCCCCCCCCCCCCCCCCATCACCGGTTATGAAGGGAAAAGGCTGAGATACTGCGGACGACGACGTCGTCAATCGGCATTTGGCATTTCTAGCCATGGCAACGTCGTCTGGATGATGAGGTTGTGCAGCAGGCCACAAAATCCCAGTTGCCTGCCTCCACTGATTGGCCAACTAATCCCCGTATATCTGTGCTTCCACAATGTGGCGAATTTGGGTTTCCTTCTTTCGCAGAACTTCCGCATTTCGTCCCCTTCACGTTTAATGGAGTCCCGAAAAAAGCATTGGCAAAGGAGAATTTTTCAATTTTTCACTTTAATCAAATTAAAATTCATTCGTTGCGCTTATGAAGCGTGCAAGCGCGTGAGAGAGTGGGTGGCTTTTGGGTGGTTTTTAGGTGGTGTTAGTTGGTTGGGGTCTGTCTGCCACAGGCAGACGCCGCTTTGTCCTTGCATATTGCCAAGGCAACCAGACCGTCCCGGCCTATGGACCATCGCAAAGCCCTGGTCCTTTACCCACCACCCCGTCGAAGTTTTAGCGGTTTTTTTTAGGCATGATACCTTTGCAGCAGGGGAGAGTATTGATTTCGAATCCAAGCAGATTATTATTTTTCCAGTCCGACTGACCCTGTCCCCTTCATTCAATTATTCAATCGTTATATGATACCTTGAGGCCAGCCAACATTTTTGGACTTGAAAAGCAAAAAACAATCAAAAATGGAGATAACATTTTTGGGTTGTAGGTATGCCAGCAGATTTGTTTAATTTAAAACACAATTAATAACTTCCCTTTAATTGGGAAAACAAAATACCGTCTTTATTTATTAAAAGTCATATACCCATATGTATAGTCATATGTACATATATAACTATATATGGTTGCATTTCATTCATGTTTCTATATATTTGATGAGCTCTAATAGCTAATAAAGCGTCTATTTTTAAAAATAAATCCTTTTTCCTTTTTTTCTATAGTAGTTTTGATTTCCCCACAAAAAGTGGATATTTTTCCTGTTGACAGGAACTTACTAGGCCAGCTACGTGATCCCACGGTATCTCCATGGTCGAGCCAAGTCCGCAGACGTGCTGCGCCACTTACAACTCGACGCATTTTATTTCTTTGTCAAGTTTGCCAGGGCAGAAACTTTGTCCGACGCCTTGCATTGCGGTTGTCTTGCTACCGCCCATCGAAGTCCTGCAGGATGAAACATACCGTCCCTTCTCCGACTGCCCGCACAAATCCTTGTTGCCGAAACTGGAAGCGCTGCAAGGCATTTTCCGGGGCAGCTACAGGAGCAGTGGATGTTGTACATTTTGGGCACCATTTCGGATGCAACGGAATCAGAGGCAGCAGTGGCAGCCACCCCGGGGCCGTGAAATTTGATAAATATGCGTATTAGTTTCAGTTGCCGCTCACAGGACTCACAGGATTCGGAGGACCACAGGACCAGAGTTCTGGCGATGATAGCAGCACTCGAATAAAACTAAGAAACAGCCCCCGGGCGGAAATTTTACTTAAATTGCGCTTTAAATTAATTTCGCCAAGGCAAGGACAAGTGGCAAGGTTTCCCATACCTTCCGGTGTCCTTAACTGCGATGCCCCAAAAAGTATGCAGCACTATGGGGCATGAACTTCCCGCCGGCGAAAAGTGTACTGGGTGCTGAAAGTCGAATGCTAAACGTGTGTGCCGCCTGCCTGGCACAATAAACTGCTTATGCAAATGCAAAATCAAATCAAGCTGGAGAGGGGTTAGTAGGGGCCATCGTAATAAGTGCCGGAAGCAGAAGATCCAGATGGGTCCCTCTTTCCAAAGGAGGCGAGACGACTTTATTGCCGTGAGAAAAGGTCGGGGGATCGTGGTGGGCACCTCCTGTGATTCCATTAGCCTGATGTTGCCAAAGGTTATCAGTAATTTGATTCAATATTTTTTATGAATTCGATTTAAGTCGTTAAGCCTTTGGAAAAAATATTCACTCTGCGGCAGCTCTTTAATATCATACAACTAAAATAGAACTTTTTAAAGAATATAAAGAAAAGCCTGTGTAATTATTTGGGAGTTACTTCATTTTATTCATTTGTTTATTACTTTGTATAAATACAATTCTTACCTTTTTTTGTATACCAAACATACTAAATGTCCCATTTAAAACACAATAATTGGTATTGATTTCGTTATTAGTTTTATTATTATTATTAGCAATCTGTCCACTTAATTCGATTAAACTTTCATGCGCTTTTTGCTTTGTTTTCGGGTTTTTTACTTTTTCAAGTACACATAAATGATATATATATAACTTGCATTTTCCTCCATCTGCTTCTGTCTTTGATATATTTTTTTCTTTGCCACAAAAATTGCATACTTTATGTATTATGATTAATCATATTTTAATATTTATTTATATATATATTTATATATATATAAATATATATATATATTTATATATTATAAGTACCAACTACAATACTTTAATATCAGACAATGTGAATTTCTCTTGCTTTCTTCTGCTGCCTTTTCGTGAGTGTGTGTGTGGGTGTGTGTAAGTGTGTGCAATTTATGATTCAACATAATAATTAGCAATAATCCAGATTGTAATCAATTTATCAATATATATATCTATATATATATATAGTTCTATTTGCCTTAGCGTTTCATCTTCTTCACTCGTTACGTTTTTTGAGTATTTACAAAAAATCTAAGAAAAAAAATGTTTGTGTTTCTTTTTTGATTATATTTATGTTTAATATGTATGTATGCATTTGTATTTCTTTTTTTTTTAGCTTACCATATGAATAATTCGTTCTGGACACACACGCTTGATATTCATATTCGTCTGACAAAAAAAAAAAATTATTCAATAATTAATTGTGTTTATTTGTGTGTGTGGTCGAAGGATATGTGATTAGTAGACCATGCTTAATGCATATGCAAACCAAAAGGGAAGTGATCTACAAGTAAGAAAGTCCATTGGATCGTCAAAACTTTCCAGTTCGGGTTCCATATAACATATAAATACATTTTAGCTCTTCTGCTTCCCCTCCTCGTTTTCGATTTTCGATTTTCGCTTTGTTTTAAATATATTCCGTTTAGGCGTATTCATTTATAATTAAGATTAGGAAAAAAAGGTGTGTAAATAAATAAACGGCTTGACATATCAACTAATGACTAATTTGGTTATGTTTGCATCTCTCTCATTAAGTACTTTTCATTCATTCTTTCGAAGTAAATTTCATTTTGTTTTTCAATTAGCGGAAACGGAAGTCAATTTGTCAGCTTGGGGCTGTTGTTCTTGTGGTACGAATAGTGTTTTTGTCGGTGATGTTTGGTGGGCATTTCAATAAATTTAGTGTAATTTTGTATATTCTTGTTTTTGTTTTATTTTTATTTTGTTCTGACCAAATGCTAGTTAACAGTTACGAGCCACCATACCCCTTTCCATTGTTCAGCCTCTCGGTTAAGAGTGTTATTTTTATTTTTTCCTTTATCCACTCAACTGTCGCTGCGTCAATTTATATGCTAATGGGCCTGCATCCTATTTAAAATACATATGCGACAACACGCCTGCTTCCACGCCTCCTCCCCATTCAGAGTTAAATGAACGGCAAAAATTGTGAAAAATAAAAATACAAATAAAAAGCGGCGAAAAGAACCCAATTTATTTAAATCTATATAAATGTTTTATATCTCTGTGCGTACTCGTACATTATATAAATTAATATGTTTTTTTTTTCTTTGAGGGCCGCACGCCCACGCATCCGACTGGCCACGCCCCCTCCCATTTCCATCTGCAGAATGCCGGTGAAAAATTCAGTTAACGCAAAATCTCATTTAAATATGCATGAAGGCATGAAGCCGGTCGCAGTCGACGAGACCAGTCCGAGGCCACAATTGAATTTCTCATTTCATTTTCATTTTTTTTGTTGAATCATTTCCTTCTTTTTTTTTTAGCATTTATTTAATGTTTTATTTTTGGAAGGTTCAGGTGAAAGGGGTTGATCCAAAGTTGGAAACAGTCCTTGCAAGATCAAAAATTGTGGGAAATGCTGTTATTACTATCATTAAACGTTCAGTTTTTTGATTGCTAGAACAATCTGAAATTTGGCTTGATTTTTGAAACTTAAATTCTAAACCAAAGCTCATAATTTTTTGACAACAGTATTATTGACGAAGGTCTTTACAGCATGATGAAATGTAAACGCTCTTTATGTCCAATCCCTGTGAATTGTTAATATTCACAGTTTACACGGTAGCATCTGCATAAAAATGTGTGCTTAAATGTATTCAGTTGACAGTTGACAATTTTGCATTTATTTTGCCCCAGGACATGCTCTCCAAAAATATTATCCGTGTGCGGTGGGCACACGTGTGTCCATGACTCATACGCCACGTTGGCCAGCCAGCGTGAAACAGTAACAGCAACAGTAACAGCAAGGGAAACAGAAACAGATACGAATCCCGATCCAGATCCACATCCAGATGCCAGAAGCAGAGCTAATTATGCGTCCCTGGGCGGAGAGTGAATGCGAACACAAATCTCGGCTTAAATGCCGCAGCATGTTAACTGTCCAACTCTGGACTGTCCCTGCATATGTTGCCCCCATTTTGATTTATCATACATCATGGTCACGGTCGGACCTGAATAATATGTGAATGGCACTGTGTGGATATTTATATGTGGTTGTGGATGTGGATGTTGCCATGGATAGGGGGACACACATCGAAATTGGACGGCCACAAAAGAACCAGAGAGTAGGTGTCGTGCCAGCCGTCGAGCTGAACGAAAAACGAAGCAAAGTCAGCTAAAGATCTCGATTCATGGATGGCTGGCAGCATATAAACACGAAAATAAATTCATTAAAACATTTATCAAGTTCGACACTTGGCTGTCATATATCATGTTACATTTTTGAGCCCGAAACATGTTTAATCCGCAGCAACATCGAAAAATGTAACTGCAATTGGGGGGGGGCATGCATATCACTTGATTCAGCCCACGAAGTTCATTTGTTCTGTACACGGACAGAAATAAATCGTTTTTAAATATGTTGATCAAAAGAGAATATATTATTGCATTTCATTTTCTTACGTTATCTTGATTTTTATTCCTCTACAATGTTTAATTGGCAATAATTTATGTTGAATATTCAGGTTATATTTTGAACTGTTCCATCTTGTGGCGAATTTTTCTGTTTGTTTCTGCTGTTCAATTTGTGTTATATGCGTCATGTTGTCTGCCTCTTTGTTGCTTTTGGCTGTGATACTTATCGAGCGGTACAGTGGGCACTCAGTACATGAAAACGTGTACAATTTCTTACTATTACTTACCAAAAAAGCAATAGTTCGTTGAAAAGAGAGTGTAAATGAGTGTAAATTTCGAACTGAATATTATATTTAATGTATGTTTATTTCCGTCATGGGCTGTCTTCACTGTACCGCGAGGCTGCCTGGGATGAGTTTCAAGTGTTCAAGCGTGGCCTACACATGCTCCAAAAACAAGTTACAACCGGTACCCCGATCCCTTAAAACCTCCAATCACACTTTTAACGCCTTCGATTTTTAGTTTCACACACATATATGTAGATATAGACGCATATACTGTATCTGTTTTTGGAGCCGAGCGAGCCGGAATTGATGCGCTCACAATTTGCATGTATAATTCAAATTGAAAATTAAATTCATATAAATGTATTTTAAATGCGTGTTTTGCCGCTGTTCGCCGCCTTGATTTTTCTATTGATGCATCCATCAAACAAATTGGTATGCAAAAGCGCGTGAAAAATCAACTAGCAGATAGTCAATAAACATGTGCATAATTATCGGCCAAAACTGTTTGCATAAATTCTTGAGAGGCGTTTTTCTGCTCGACATGAAATGCAGGAAAACCAGAAATGATACCAATTGAAACTCGAAACCTGAATTGAAATACCCTTGCAGCTTTCGTCCACAAATGTTTGTTATAAATTGGAAGAAAATACTGCAATTTTTCAATCGCATTGCTTTTGCGTAAGTTGTGTAAATAAATCCCAAAGAAACAGACAAAATACAAATATTCTTTGCTAGAGTAAAATAAATAAGTGCACATGAAAACTGCTGGACTAGTGAACAAATGGTACATATTTAAATAGAAATTTGGCACATATGGAAAATTGAATCAATTTATTGGTTGGATGGCGGAGCGAAGCATTGTGAGGGGTATTCAAAACATAAAAGTTAAGAGATATTTAATTAAAACCCTTTGAAAATATTGACATTGAAAGCTTAGACAATGATGCCTAATTTTTGATACTAATTATTAATGACGTCGCAGCAGATGGGACAAAGATTACTAATTTTTGTCTTGGGTTTTCCATCATAAGATTTGAGTTGCTTGGCAGCGATTAGTTTGAAAATAAAATCATTTGATTCAATTTTAAGGTTTCCTAAGTTTTTATTGATTTGAAAATTAAATGAATGCCTATGTTACCTCTATAAATTGATGTAAAAATGTAGAGTGATTAGAAATTAAGAAGTTTCGTCTGATTTAAAGGAATAAAAGTAATTGGATTTATAGAATATGATTTAAATAAATGTCACATGGTGATCATGTTTTGGCCGAGTTCCCCCAGTATTGGCAAGTGTGTGGACGGTTTTTGCCAGATGGTCGAGAGTCGTGTCGATGGTTCATGACTGCACTTATGTGTCGACGCAGCCTGTTTGTCCATCATCACCCCATCCGGTTGCATTGACCGTTCATTTGCCACCCAAAATTCAGTTTGTTTGCTTGTCTAGAATCGCGACACGCGATGTTACCGCTCTTTTTCGCACTTATTTTCAATTTATAACTGTTTTTTATGGCCGGCACATAATCGTTAAGGACACGCGGCCACGCCCACACGCCAACAGGCCCACCCATTGGCACGTAACTGTAATTAGCATTTGGTGTTTCATAAAAAAGGCGGGGTTAATACGATGTACGTTGTGTTTTCGCTTGTTTTCCGATTGTTGGATGGGCTTGTTTGTTTGCTGATGTTGTGTAAAAGCGCTTTATAGACTAGAGACCGCCCCGGAAGGAGATTATCTGGGTAGGAATTGAGATTATATTGACGGGCTATTGGGTTTGCGGGCCACTTCCGTTTGGGAAATCGCCGTGGCTGATTAATTTATAGCATGATGCCGAAGAAGGTCAGAAACTTGAGTAAACTGTACAATTTATACAAAAACCGATACCTAGCCAAGTGTGTGAAATTGAAATCCGCTCTGACATATTCCGTTTCCGGTTCGATTCAACTGCATTTGCGTGCCCGCCGCTGGAACCGCTTCATGCGAAGCGACCACTCGTCCTTCCATTCAAGGACCACCGAGCTCGGTCCGATGGCCAAGTAACCAGGCGCCGCCTCCGAGTCACGTCCAAGGATGAGATATGATCTGAAAGGGTGGGAAATTCAAGAAATAGGGCTTGTTAGACGTTTCCCGAGGACAGTGAGTTTCATATCATAATCCTTAGGGCTAAGTACTCATGCCAAAACAACATCTCTTGCATCAAAAAGCTGTTATTGGGTGCCAAAATGTTATAAGGAGGTCTTCATTAATATTATTTATGTTGCTAGCTTAAGAACTGAGCCTTCAGCCCATTCATAACATACTTATATACACCGTAAACAAAAATTAGTGATATATGTTATAAGATAGTACTCACTTGTTTAGCTTTATTTTTGGACACTGGCACTCGATGCTCTTGCGCGGCACCAGCAGCATCATATTGCCCCTTCCGAGCAAGGAACTCGTAGTGCCCGACATGGGATTCCGCTTGAAGATCGTCTGGATGTTGATCTCGTACTTGTAGATCTCGTTCTGTCGCTCTATCGAGAACTTTTCCGTGCTGATGTCCTGGGAGGCGCGATCGTGGCCAATCACCTTGGCCAAAATGGCTAAAAGTCAAATTAGACAGACAAAAGAATAAAATAGTTATAGATAGCTTTCTTTTATAACGTATAGTTTAATACCACTCTCACCATAATCTTCCATGCAAAACTTGTTGAGATTGAGCTTCTTGGGACTCGCCTTGCACTTGCCGCAGTCTGTGGATAAGTAATTCATATTTGTCCGCGAAACCAATGGCATTTTCTCTCAGTGTACTTACACTTCTTCATCTCCTCGACCTGGGAGCCACCGCCATCCTTGTAATCACCAGTGCCACCCCCTCCACCGCCGCCAGCACTCTCGGCCTGAATCATGTTCGCATTGGTGGGCACCTCTGTTAATTTTAATGAGAAAAGCGGGGGATTAGAAACCATGGATTCGAGGGACTCAAGGCGATCTCGATTTCTTGGAACTCACTGATGCAGGGTGCCACGTGGGAGCGGGTCTGCTGGTAGCCCCGGGCACATCGGTTGCAAGTTAGTCCGGTGACGCCCTCCTTGCAGGGACACTGGCCACTCAGGTGATTGCACGTCTTGCCCGTCGAACCCACTGGATGGCAATCGCAACCTGTAAAGAGGGAAGTATGTCATCCTAATTAGAGCGCATCCCCAACCATCCAACCATCCATCCATCCATCCATGCATCCATCCATCCATCCATGCATCCATCTATCCAGCCAACCAACTATCAATTCCGCACAGCTGTCTGTCTTTCTATCTGTCTGGCAGACAGCTTATGGGACCACTGATTGATGACAGCTTATTATCAATAAAGCGGGGAACTGGGGGAATACCCTGACAGGTCGGACATTTAGTGACAGGAGCAGAAATGTAGCATACCCACTACGGGGGATAATAATGTATTACAAGTACCTGTGTACTAGTCAAGCTAATTAAATTCGCAATGGGTGAAGTTCAACTGTTTTAGGAACGTTGAATTTAACTAACTGCAATGAATGCAAGAAACTTCATGTCTTATCAGAATTTCCTCCATACAATTTTAACACGAAATGGGTATACCCCATAATACCATATATATATGGTTGCTTGGAACTGGCCACCTCATTGCGTTGTCTCTCATTCAATCAGCAGAAGAGTGAAGACAAGAGAAAGCTGAACTCACGCTTGCAGACTTTGCGATGATTTGGCGGTTTAGTGGCATCCCGATAATATCCCTCGCGGCAGTAGTGGCAGTATCTTCCGGTAGTATCGTGCTGGCAGTTGTAGCACACACCTCCCGAAACCCGGCCAGATAGTTTGTACAGCTCCAGATTGAAGCGGCAGCGACGGGCGTGTCCGTTGCACTGGCACACTGCAAAAAAGAGGCAGAGGAAAATATTTACATTAAAAATGTGAATTATCGGGAAAATATATAAGAATTGAAGCCACAACCTTCAATGAAAATAAATTGCAAATATACACAAATATATACAGAGAGAAGATCTTAAGGAAGTTAATCGCCGAGGCAACATTATTCTTGATATTTATTGATTTGTCTAATTTGTTTCTAACTCTTAAACAGAAATATATGCTTCCATCAAAAGCTAGTTTCCCACATCATCCTTTCCATTTTCAATCTGAAACTGAACGAAAAAGTTACAACAAATGGGCACCGCAAGCAGTTTGGTCCATCGGTTGCACATAGTTTCACCAAATTACCGTCATGACCTAACGAGCTTAACCCGCTCCTATTTTGTTATTATCAAGGATAACACCATTGGGTGTTCCGAGAGAGCTAATCATTTAATGGCAGTACGGTCTGCCGTTGGCCTCGTTTTTCTACTTCTACTGGACGATAGGTGGTGGATGGGATGGGATAGGATGGTATCCGGTCCGGATCCGTAGATTTCATAAATAATTAATAATGATGGGAAACTGTTACGTGCTCTATTTTTCGGACAGGTGCGGGGGCAGCTGAGTTGCTTCCCCGTATTTCCCTGTCTTGGTTATGATTGATTATGGTTGTTGTTGTGGGCGCTGCTGATGCTGCTGCTGTTGTTGTAGTTCCCTTGATTGATGAAAAAAATGTGGGATGAAAGGGTGGGAGCTCTTGTGGGTCTGCCTTCCTTTTGTATCTTTATTTTTAATGCTCTTACTTGCCGCTGCTCCTTATCGATTTTCCAGACTGACCAACCGCCCACTTGGCGCAACGTAAATGTTCATTTAATTAGTCGGAAAATATCATAAAATAATTTTAGCAACTAATTGGCAGCACTTGACTTCAATTTATGGTGTTCCTGTGTCCAGGACCGCTGAGGTTGTTCCTCCGCGTTCCGTGGAGTTTCTTTCGATTACATTCCGCCCACTCCCTGCATTTTAGGGCAAAGGGCATTAAGGGTGATTTATACACAAACGCACACACGTGTCCTCTTTGAGCACATCATACAGCTGAGGTTAATATCTTAGTTTTAACAAGGATATAACTGCATAAAATTACAGGAAATTACAAGTTAATTGAGCTGTATTTGATTTTAAAGTTGCAGAAAGTAAAAGGTATTTATGTTCTTTCATAACTTTGGGAGGCATTTCAGATATTCTCTACTATTTTCTCGACCTCATCTGTTATTATATAAATGTATGTACTGGGATTGTCCGCCGCCAATGCCCACGCATGAGCGCCTTTGGAGTGGGGGCCTTTCGGCCTGGGAGATCGAGGACGGGAAGTTGGTGATTGCCTTTGGTGACTGGTGCGACTATTGTGATTGCTGTTGCCTCATATTTTTCATATCTTATGTCTGCATCATCGACGAAGGATGAAGGCTGACAACAAAGGAGATGCCTTGGAGGCGGCGGGCGTGGCAGGAAGACAACGCGGATGGCCGTCCGCTTATTTGGCAAATAATAACAACAGCAGCAACAATGGACCCATAGAGCCACCGCCGCCCCGAATCCCCGACAGGCACATGGGAATACTTATCGAAGGACCTTATCCCGGCAGCAGGCACACGACATATGCCCCCATCCTTAACCCACCATATTGTCATCATCGTCGGCAGTGCTCAATTTAAAATGGATTTTATTTTCGCTCGTCACTCGACTTCGGCGGGGTCAAGGCCATACATAGTATGGCTTAAAAGGGGGTTTTAAACAGTGAAGATGTGTTATGGGTGAAGAAATTGTGATAATACTAAAAATATTGTATAAAACTAGTTGCTGGTGAAGATGTTTATCCAAGTTTCAAGCTAATATAATAATAATGTGCTGTTTTGACATTTTATAAAGATTTCAACTTAAGCTAGAGCATTTCCAGTTCGTTGTACTGTTCGTTTCCCAATGCCTCATCCTCGTCCAGAGGATTTCATCTTCGTCTCGAATTCCATTGTCACTGCTCCTGCGTCAATATGAATCTTATTACCAGCTTTATTTCTTCCTCGTTTACCCATATCGCTTTTAATGATAATAATAATGATATTGACCGCCAACTGGCGTCCACTTAATACCCCAGCCAAATGGCCTTCGTGGAAGCTTCCTATTGTCGTATTGCCATTGACACGCATTGTAATTGAGTTGATATTGCGGAACGATAAGCCGCATTCAACGAGCCGAACCCCGCAGAAATTCCACGGGAATTGAGAGACACAGACCCCATCACCACACATAAATTGCCCGGGCAGACAATTAGAAGAACCGAAAAACGTCTAACGAAAACCTCAAACAAAAAATCAACCAAAAATATTCGAAACACCCACCCATCGATTAGCCAAAGTAGCACATCAATTTTCAGTGGCCTCTGGTTTTGGGAAAACTGTGTGGGATTTACTCAAGCATGGCCAACGATGCAGTCGATCGGCTTAATTGGTTAACAATAAAACGCATTTTTACGCGAATTTACTTCACAGTTCATTTGCTGCGGCCCCATTACGTGTTCTGTGCTTTTCCGCTCTTTCCAACCGATTTTCCCGTGGAAGAAACTTCACTTCAATTACTGGGCCACGCGGCCAGTGAAATTTGCACATCTTGACCAAGAATTCTCTTCGCTTGCCGATATATTTTGATATACGTACAGGTCGAGGCAAAGACCCAGACCCATCGAGTCTTCGCAGCGAAAAATTTGCAGACGGTCGAGAAAAGAAAAGTTCATAATTTAGCTGCAATTTTAATTAAAAGCCAAACACTTGGTGGAAAATGCGACAGGGAAAACGAACGAACGGAAAAGTGGCAAGGCACATGCTAAGCCAACAAAAGTGCGAAAACAGCAACGTGCGCACAGATAAAGGAAAATAAAGGAAAACATGTGAAAATCATTTTGCACCCAGTACTCCCGAGGAGGGGTAGGTAGCCGGTCGAGGGTATCTGCTAGATGGTATATGTTATTGGACATGGGGCATGGGGTATGGGGCATGAGGTATGGGGTTTGGGACTTGGGGTTCGGGTATGATGAGGCCCGGCGCCGACAGATAAGCCGGGACCGGACTGGTCCATTCCCCGTTCATAAGTCGACGAGTCTGAGAGTTATGTGCCCGTTTGTTGTAAAACGGCACAAAAATTATGGGCGAAAACCAAACAGGCCCCAAATGTGGAGGAGAGTTCGCGATGGTGGGGCGTGCAGGGGATTTTTAGCCAGACCATACCATCTATAAACTGGCTACAAAATGTCTAAATTTTTTCCCCATACGAAAGGAGAAAAGTGGGAGGTACTGACAGCTGAGAAAACGAAAAAGTAATGCACAAAACAGTAAAAGAAAAATAGAACTCGACAGGAAGAGAATCGAAAAGACAGACTGGGGGGAAGTAACACGATATGATATGATCTTGAGTACTTGTACTCACATTCGAGCTGCAAGAGGCGCCAGACTGTATCTGTATCTGTACGTGTATATGGTTTTTGTATCTGCCGAAGAATGGAGGAATTCTCCGGGGAACAATGTTGCCGAAAGTGAGCGAATGGAAATGAGCCAAGCACGTTCCCATAAATCATAAAGAAAAGAATTTACGACTATGGCTCGCAAGGGTCAGAAATTCATAGTCGGATTCTGATAGTGCAGATAGGGTAAATAGTAAATTGCAGCCATAAATCACATAATGAAGCATAATAGTAAGAAAAACTGTTAACGACTCTATAAGTTTTCTTCAATTTAAAAGTAATAAACTGACACTGCGCCACCATCATCTCCAAAAAGATGATCCACGCCATAAATTTGTATACTGATTTTTTGACCACAAATATTCATATTTTTGGCCAAAACTACGACTTTAAGGGTCCGAAAATGGAATGTAATACCTCGTAACTAAACTCCCAATTGAATTGTGATCAAAAAGGAGAATTTAATTTTTTGCCATTTTTTGAACATTTTGATACCCTTATAAAAAATGAGAAAATTTGGCCAAAAATTAATTTTACAAAATCCGTTTAAAAGTGAAAGGGGTGGTTAGTATTGGTTATACGGAGTATAAAATGGTAATTCTTTTTGTTGTGAGACCATTATTAGTCAAGTTATAGCCAAAAAGACCAAATTGAAAATTGGGTTTTTTGCCAAAAATAGTTTTCCAGTTTTTTTGTGAAAAAAATAATCGGTATTTTGATCAAAACATTGAAAATAATGACCCAAATAAGGAATGTCATACCTTGCTGAGTTTAAAATCCCAATCGATTTGCATCCAAGTTTGGGAATTCTGGGATTTTTCAATTTTTCGGAAATTTTGATGATGGTACAAAAAATGTGAAAATTTGGTCAAAAATTAATTTTACAAAATCCGTTCAAAAGTGAAAGGGGTGGTTAGTATTGGTTATAAGGAGTATAAAATGGTAATTCTTTTTGCTGTGAGACCATTTTTAGTCAAGTTATAGACAAAAAAGCCAACTTGAAAATTGACCTTTTTGCCAAAAATAGTTTTCCAGATTTTTTGCGAAAAAAATAATCGCTATTTTGATCAAAACTTTGAAATTACTGACCCAAATAAGGAATGTCATACCTCGCTGAGTTCGTTGTTTAAATACCAATCGATTTGCATTCAAGTTTGAGAATTCTAGGATTTTTCAATTTTTCGCAAATTTTGATGATGGTACCCCTTACAAAAAATGCGAAAATTTGGCCAAAAAATAATTTCACAAAATCCGTTTAAAAGTGAAAGTGGTGGTTAGTATTGGTTATAAGGAGTATAAAATAATACTTCTTTTTGCTGTGCGACCATTTTTAGTCAAGTTATAGCCAAAAAAGCCAACTTGAAAATTGAGCTTTTTGCCAAAAATAGTTTTCCAGATTTTTTGCGAAAAAAATAATCGCTATTTTGATCAAAACTTTGAAATTACTGACCCAAATAAGGAATGTCATACCTTGCTGAGTTCGTTGTTTAAATCCCAATCGATTTGCATTCAAGTTTGGGAGTTCCGGGATTTTTCAATTTTTCGCAAATTTTGATGATGGTACCCCTTACAAAAAATGCGAAAATTTGGCCAAAAATTAATTTTACAAAATCCGTTTAAAAGTGACAGGGATGGTTAGTATTGGTTATAAGGAGTATAAAATGGTAATTCTTTTTGCTGTGTGACCATTTTTAGCCAAGTTATAGCCAAAAAGGTCAAATTGAAAATTGGGTTTTTTGCCAAAAATAATTTTTAAATTTTACAAAATCCGTTTAAAAGTGAAAGGGGTGGTTAGTATTGGTTATAAGGAGTATAAAATGGCAATTCTTTTTGCTGTGTGACCATTTTTAGTCAAGTTATAGCCAAAAAGGTCAAATTGAAAATTGGGTTTTTTGCCAAAAATAGTTTTCCAGTTTTTTTGTGAAAAAAATAATCGGTATTTTGATCAAAACATTGAAAATAATGACCCAAATAAGGAATGTCATACCTTGCTGAGTTCGTTGTTTAAATCCCAATCGATTTGCATTCAAGTTTGGGAATTCCGGGATTTTTCAATTTTTCGCAAATTTTGATGATGGTACCCCTTACAAAAAATGCGAAAATTTGGCCAAAAATTATTTTTACAAAATCCGTTTAAAAAGGAAAGGGGTGGTTAGTATTGGTTAAAAGGAGTATAAAATGGTAATTCTTTTTGCTGTGTGACCATTTTTAGCCAAGTTATAGCCAAAAAGGTCAAATTGAAAATTGGGTTTTTTGCCAAAAATAGTTTTCCAGTTTTTTTGTGAAAAAAATAATCGGTATTTTGATCAAAACATTGAAAATAATGACACAAATAAGGAATACCTTGCTGAGTTCGTTGTTTAAATCCCAATCGATTTGCATTCAAGTTTGGGAATTCCGGGATTTTTCAATTTTTCGCAAATTTTGATGATGGTACCCCTTACAAAAAATGCGAAAATTTGGCCAAAAATTAATTTTACAAAATCCGTTTAAAAGTGAAAGGGTTGGTTAGTATTGGTTATAAGGAGTATAAAATGGTAATTCTTTTTGCTGTGTGACCATTTTTAGTCAAGTTATACCCAAAAAGGCCAAATTGAAAATTGGGTTTTTTGCCAAAAATAGTTTTCCAGTTTTTATGTGAAAAAAATAATCGGTATTTTGATCAAAACATTGAAATTACTGGCCGAAATAAGGAATGTCATACCTTGCTGAGTTCGTTGTTTAAATACCAATCGATTTGCATTCAAGTTAGAGAATTCTAGGATTTTTCAATTTTTCGCAAATTTTGATGAAAAATGCGAAAATTTGGCCAAAAATTAATTTTACAAAATCAGTTTAAAAGTGAAAGGGGTGGTTAGTATTGGTTATAAGGAGTATAAAATGGTAATTCTTTTTGCTGTGTGACCATTTTTAGTCAAGTTATACCCAAAAAGGTCAAATTGAAAATTGGGTTTTTTGCCAAAAATAGTTTTCCAGTTTTTTTGTGAAAAAAATAATCGGTATTTTGATCAAAACATTGAAAATAATGACCCCAATAAGGAATGTCATACCTTGCTGAGTTCGTTGTTTAAATCCCAATCGATTTGCATTCAAGTTTGGGAGTTCCGGGATTTTTCAATTTTTCGCAAATTTTGATGACCCCTTACAAAAAATGCGAAAATTTGGCCAAAAATTAATTTTACAAAATCCGTTTAAAAGTGAAAGTGGTGGTTAGTATTGGTTATAAGGAGTATAAAATAATACTTCTTTTTGCTGTGCGACCATTTTTAGTCAAGTTATAGCCAAAAAAGCCAACTTGAAAATTGAGCTTTTTGCCAAAAATAGTTTTCCAGATTTTTTGCGAAAAAAATAATCGCTATTTTAATAAGGAATGTCATACCTCGCCGAGTTCGTTGTTTAAATACCAATCGATTTGCATTCAAGTTTGAGAATTCTAGGATTTTTCAATTTCTTGCAAATTTTGATGATGGTACCCCTTACAAAAAATGCGAAAATTTGACCGAAAATTATTTTCACAAAAGTCGCCAAATGGTGATATTTATGGTTAGTCTTGGTAACTAGGCGTAAAAAACTGTAATTCTTTTAGCTGTCAGACCGTTCTTAGCCAAGTTATACAGAAAATAACGAAATTCCATCTTGATTCCACTTAAAACTTGGTATTATTGTACTTCCCATAATTTGTATTATATTTCATTTTGGCAGCCATTGTTAATGTGTCTGAATCAGCACATTCATTGAAATAAATTTGCCGCCTCGCCAAAAAATCCAAACGCCCATCTTCAAACCCAACACCAACGAATAAGCCGGCGAAAATTTGCTTTGCCTGCACAAAGAGTTTGTTGTTTGCTTGCATTGTCCTTGATTGTTTTTTTTTTTTTATAAAAGGACCTGGTACTTTTTTTGTAACTTTTTTCCCAGTAGCTTTGTGTAATTTTCTCGCCCGTTGACAAGAAAATGTTGCCTGTTTTCGCTTTCGTTTCGTGGGCTCGTCTCACGTTCCTTTTTGGTTATATTATTTTTATTATTATTTTTACGTTCTTGCTGTTTTATTTGCTTGGCTGCGATTTGTGTGATTTAGAATTTGGTGTGATTTGAATTTTCAATGGGATGCCCATTTCCGAACAGAAGCCGAATTCGGCTAAATGTGTATGTTGTAAAAATAAGGGGACGACAAAAAAAAACAAGTGAAGCATGAAGGCAGCGAGACAGTCTGTTTTTCGCCAGCTGATTTCCCCGCAGCTTTTCCCGCTTGCCGTCAATGATTTCAAAAATGCTGCCACGCATAATTTTATTTATTTTTCAATTTTTTCGCCCTGTTGAGTTGTCTACGTGTATCTAAGCACTTTGCTTGCTTTTCGGCTAAGTCTGTTATGATATCCACCAGAATGCGTTGACAGTTTTTTTTTTTTCTTCACCTTTTTCACTCAACGAAATTGTGCGAAATTTGGCTTGCCAAAATATTCGCCGCTTGAATGGCAACTAATTTTTAAATTTAGCCCGCGTGTGCATTTTCCGCACTTTGTGCTTTTCCTCGCTGTTTTGGGTGGTCTGTTTTCTTTTATGATCGTTTCTTCTAATAAGATATAAAACTTGATTGTTCGTTAAAAGGCAGGCAATCAAAGCTAAATGATTTTATTTTGGTACACCGATAAGAAAATTGATATTTAAGCATAGATATTTTGTTATTGTGCAGAAAGTGCCAGGAAGTTAAAATACCCTTTTTGTAAAACATAAACTAAACTTTGTTTTCCACAACCAATTAACATCCAGCTTCAACTACGAGGAGTGGAAAGAAAACTCGATTTTCACTCACTCATTTCCTTTCGAATGCGCATAAGTATGCACGAAATGCCCTCTTCTACTCCATTGGAAAAGCGGAAAAGCGATGCTCCCACCGAATGTGACTGGCGAAATTGGCTTTTGCCTGCAGAAAATTATTTATGGCCAAGTGGGCGGGGTGGCATTAATGCTGTTGTTGCAATCGACACCCCCACAAAACGCTGGCAACCGATGGTTGACAACTGGCCCGATGATGATGCTGCCAATGATCATCAACGCGATGACGCCAACACGCAATTTGGCAAACAAATTACGCCAAAAATGTGCATTGGGAAACAGAAAACAGCAAATTGCCGGCCCAAAATCGGAGCCAAATCGACTAGCCACCCTACCATTTCCACCATTTTCAACTTCCCAGAAAAAACCCATTTTCCAATCCCAGGCCAAGAAAAAAAATAGAAAACGGCATGGGCGTTGATAATTGAATTGAAAACTTTTGCCTCGCACTCATTTCGATGGGTGGGAATAAGAAAAAATCGCGCTAAGACTCTATAATTCGAGAGATTGTGCAACTTTAAGGTCTCAGCAGCTTAAGACTGGTAAAATTGTAAATGGCAAATGGAAAACTGAAACTGGGACGGGGCAGTGCCAAAATGAACGAGGGAAATTATTTGAACGCAGCAAAAACTCATAATAATAAAAGGTATAAATCAGATTTAGCCTTCTTCAACTCTTGGTAGGGTGCTTTTGGCCACTCTAACGAAGCTGAGATATTTGATTGGCCAGTTTTGCATAGAACTCAAGCTGCGCCGAGGTGTTAGGAAATGGTTTTTTATGGTTTCTGGGTAATAATAGTGAAATTCATTCGCAAACGAAATTTGCATCCATTGGCAGATGGATGGGGATATATTGGAATTATTTTTTGAAAGTTTTTAGTAAACTGTAATCTAAATTTTATGTTTGTTTTCTCTTTATTAAAATATCCTGCAACGCCAAAAATGTATTGTTTAACAAAGATTGATATATCAGAAAGAGAATAAGAGAATATTATTATAAGGTGTATTAAAATATATATTGTTTACTTTTAAAATAAAAAAAAACAAAAATATTAAGGAAAAAGCCCAATTTCCTCGAACATCGAATACATTCTATTATTTTACAGGGTATGCTAAGCCCTTTCTCTTTACGATCCATTACTCCTGGGACTCGTACATTAGCCATGTCTTTCTGGCCATGTCACTTGGCTTTAACCCTGCCCACTTTGAGACCTTAGTATTTGGTATATGGTTCTGCTCCGGGTTTTGGAGTTCGGATTCGGGTTTGGGTTTCGGTTTCTGTTACTCGACACAAGCATTTTTATAAGACATAAATTCAGCGATTTGGCTAAATGCGCTTCATGGACTTGGCTGGGTAATTTGTGGCCTGCCAGGGTCGTCGTTTATGTGCATTTGTGTATGCAAAGGAAAATAGGAGGAGGAAAACTGCAGCAGCATTAAATTACACTCTCATGCAGGCGCACATATCCCCACATCCACATCCACATCCACCTCTCCATCCACATCCACGACATTTGGACGGGCGGAGGATCCAGACAAGGCGGCTCTGCGACTGCGACAAGCTCATATTGCTTTATGTCTATGCCCGGTTCCCTTGCCCCGATGGTTGAGCGCTTTTAATGGGACATTTTGTAAGTAAATTGCATTAATTTCACAACTTGGCTGCGAACACAATCTTCTCAAAAAGCTGAAAAAGAGAAAAATGACAACAAAATTAAATAGCAATGTGCCATTGATGATGGAACGATTTATGAGCTCCATCTGCGAAGCCTCGATTACGATTGTGCGCAAACCGGTTGCGAATTCGATTTCGATATCGTTGAATTCCAAATCCACCTCATGCTCAAATCAAAATGCAATTAAAAGCAGAGAATCGATCAATTTCAGTGGGAAAATGGCATTAGCTTTGGATATTGGTCTGGCAATTTCCACTAGATCAAACGAGTTAGTTGGCTTGTCCGTTTGGCAGAGAGAAATAGCCAGATATTCAAACCAAGCATTCAAATTCAAAAGGATGATACATTGGTGCTTTTTTAGTTTTAGATTGATGAAGAACGAAGGTGCGGTTCTCCACACTAACCATATATGTATTTTTATTTTCACGTTTTCTTGCCTAAAACCACTTTAATAACCCAAAGACAGCCCTTTTTGTAAACGTAATCTCCCCCAATTTGTGTGTGGTGAGTGAAAGGTCTCGAAAACCCCATAGGTCGTGGAGCCCTTTTGCCGGAGATTTTCCCCATTCAACATTTTGCACCTAATTGAAGAGCTTACAACTTAAATTGCCACTCGATGAACTCTGTGTTGTGGCTTTCCATTTTGGAAAATCCTCCTCTTTCCTCCTGCTGATCTACATTTTTCCCCCACCGACTTAGTTTTCTAATCTTTATGCTCGGATGCTGGACGCAAAGCTTTTCTATTTTCCTCTTTATTTTCATGCTCGTTGTTTTATATGCACATATGCAGACACACACTTGCAGGCGGTAAATATGCACGAGAATTTGTATTTTGCGTACCCATTAGTTGCACGGCGGCGAGGTATATGCGGTTATGAGTTAAGTACGTAACAGAACGAACTATATGAGAATTTTAATATTTTTGAGGGCAATCAAATGCTGCAATATAAGTTAACTAGATACATAAATGAATTTAATATATTTAGACTTTCTAATATTGTTTTTAAGCATTTTAGATTTTTAGATTTTATCTGTTAGTAAGCGGCATTTGGAAGTCAATACACTTTACTATGGCTGTTTTTCTATGTAGCTTCCGAATGATTTTTCGTATTGTGAATACAGCAAACGGAAAAACGCAAAGTCAAACTGCTTAAAATGCAAAACTAAAAGCTCTCTGTAGCTCCGTGTATGTGTGTGTATGCGAGCTAAGCGGCAAACAAAGGCTGTTGGAAAACATAGAATACCCTTTTGCCAAACAAAGTGCAATTGCTGCGGAGCCAGAGGTCGGAAAAGCAAGCATCTGCATCCACATCTATTGACAAAGCATAAAAACTGTGCAAAATAAGCAGCATCCACCATGTACACCACATTCACACTATGTTAGCTTTCCCCAGAATGCACCCATAATCCTTAAGCCTTTTTTCTATGGCGATGTGGAGTCAGAGGAGCCTTAAATTGTCACACCGCAGTTTTAACCCAGAAACATAAATATTATTGAGAGCGATTTGCGGTTGGTTGGTGCAGGGGTTCTAAAATAAATTTAAATGTAAAAGGAAATACTAAGGCATTATCCGGTAATCGACATTTTTTTTTCGATTTCGATTTCTTTTAAGCTGCTCCGGTTTTTGTTATCGTTTCTTACTCATCGCTTCTTGCTCCTCCGAAACAGCTGACTTTTTTCTTTACTAAAGAATCTTAAAGCACGTGCAAAAATGGCCTATATAATTCCAATTGCTTGTTTTGAAGCCAGGAGAAATGAGATACCGCTGGACACAAGAAAATACATGCATTTAAAATGCAATACTTGTATGTTCAATATATCTGACCAAAGGTAAGTCACTTTTGAAAATATTGAACATTCCGCATGTGACTTTGGATTTTTCAGCTTTGTCAAATACTATGGGATTGACAAGGCTATGTTTAAAAGCGTTTTGAAGGCAGTCAAGCCATATTTGCACGCATCTCCAATATCACACCCAATCCAATTGGCTACCGTGTTGCGCTACTTGGTTACTGGATGCACTGAGCTTGCAGTGGCCCACGATTATCGTGCTAAAATTGACAACGGCACGCTCGGAAAGATTCTAAATAGTTTTATTCCGGTGCTAGACCGGATCCTCTGTCAGGATGCTATATCCATCCAAATGTCCAAGCATCAAATGCAGACATCATCTATAAACTTCTTGAAAAAATATGAACTGCCAAGAGTAGTTGCCGGTTTGCTTGGAACTCATGTTCAAATTAAGAAGCCTTTAAAGAATTTCTCTGCTTTCCTTAATAAAAAGGGTTATTATAGCTTGAACGTCATGTTGGTGAGTACAATGTCCGACATCTGTTATATGTAAGATAGATATGTAAAAACCTATAATTTCCTCAGGTTTGCAACGACAATATGGAGATCATCGCAAATGATGCCACTTACCCTGGGTCGTGCCGTGATTTAGCTATATGGAAAGTTTCCAGGGCCAGAGAATTACTTTCCGTCACCTTAAACGGACATTTTATTTTGGCGGACTCCAAATACGCGCAAGAGAGCTTCGTTTTAACTCCCTACAAGAGTGCAGAGGTTGGAACATATCAGCATACATTTAATTTAAAGCATGCTCGAGCCAGAATTGTGTTCGAACGGACTATTGGAGCGCTTAAAAGCCGTTTTCTTTGCCTGCAACGATGCTTAAGGTATGAGCCATCGTTTTGTTGCATGATCGTTAATGTATGCTGTGCTTTGCACAACCTACGTCGAACGCCAAATGTGACCATTAATGACGACATTGAATTTGAAGGAGATGATAATGGACAGCGTGATCGCGATGAAATTGCTCAGTCGCTCTCAGTTTAAAGATTAAACATAAACCCTACATGCACGGGTATAAAAAAAGAGAGATTACTGTAGAGTATCCATAAACGTACATATATAATAATAAACATTTCTTCATCACAACTACTTTTTCTCATTAATAGAAATCGAACTGTAAAGCTTTAGTCTTCAGATGATATTATTTATGAAAGAAAACAAGTTATTCTGTAACTTTCAAGGGAGTAACCATATTTTGCCGACATAAAGTGCATACCCCTCATATTGAATGCTCATTATGTGTGGCACACTAAGTGCTTGCGTGGAAGTCGCACTTGTTGCCAAGGGTCAGAGGTCACAGAGTCGTACATATCCTCCTTTTACATATATGCTCGTATGTGTGCCAAAGCAAATTGAATTGATCCGTGGCGCGCTTGTGAGGGAAATCCATTAGCCAAAATGGCGATACATCATCTTTAAAGAGCGCCAGAGCATAAAGAAAAGCAGTCTCACGTTTCCACCGAAGGATTTGGGTTACGTTACGCATACGTCGGGTGTGACAACTTTGTCGTTCGTCGGTGCGTTTGTGTATCTTTCTTGATGCAGCCAGCATGCGGACAAACATGAAATGTATTTAACTTAATTTAGTTCGAGTTACTTAAAAAAGCTTTTAAAAGTAACAGCAAAGCAGTACAAAAAAGACGACAGAGTGAATATATAAAACACGAGCGAGC
Source organism: Drosophila sechellia (assembly GCF_004382195.2). Lineage (NCBI taxonomy): Eukaryota > Metazoa > Arthropoda > Insecta > Diptera > Drosophilidae > Drosophila > Drosophila sechellia. The sequence continues at coordinate 14,554,280 of NC_045954.1, forward strand.
GAAACCAAAACAAAAACACTCGAAACGGAAAAACAAAAAAACGAAAAAACTTTTTGCTGGCGGGCAGGGCAAAACAACGAAAAAAATTAAAATAACACAAAGTTATGGGGAAAATCGGTGCGGAATATGCGGAAAATCCTGGCTAGTAGTGCTAGAACACGGACTGCTGAACGTTGAAATTAATTAATATGCACATATGCAGATTAAATGATTAACCGTATAACGCACAGTTGAAAAGTTGCTGGTGGATTTTAAGATTTTTCATTTGCCCAGGCCAAAAGCACTCACAATGGAATATCCGGCAGTCCTAATGAGGGACGAACACTAAGCTGGGAAATTCCAAAAGGACTATGACACACTCGCTGTTCCATGCACTGCTAGAAAAGATGGCACGCTGAGTAAGAAATGCTGAATTAATCGAAATATCAAAATAATATATATAAAAGTAGCTACGATAATGGAACGTTTATGTAGTTTGTAAGCAGTTATATACACTTACACCCAAACATCTAAATGTCTCAATGGCCTATACAAAAAAGTGATGAGTTACAGTGAAAAGGATGATGGTATAAGCTTGAAGAAGAGCAACGCATATTTGCGTTTGCCATGCTAAACTATCAGCTAATGAAAACCCAGCGGAAAACTCCATCCATGCCGTTTCCCTGGCTTTCCTGGCCCACCACTCCATTCGAATCTTGGATGTTTGCTTGCCAAACGGAAATACATCAAAATAAATTCAAAGGAGCAGGTAGTGGGCAAAAAATGCTTGGCAAAGCTAACGTCAAAAAGGAATAATGCAAATATGAGCATTTACAATGGAAAGGATGCGTATTTCGTTCGGAAGTGGATGTGAGTGCGAGTGTGTTTGTGGATGCGGATGTTACAGTTGTGATGAGTTGCGGATATGAGAACACCAGTGGCCATTGGTAAATATGCCTAAACAAATATTTGGCACACTTTTCCGCCCATCCTCTAGCCATTTTCCCATTCTCCGCTTTAAAAGCCCAACGCACACAACCCTCTTCAACTCGAAGACCGAAAAAAGGGTTGAAAGGCGGCAGCGAAAATTTCTACCTGATGTCAAAAGTAATTAAATGAAATGCCAACAGCAGAAGGAAGCCGAAGAACAACAACGGGCATAAGATAAACACACTCAGCGAATTTTAGAAATGGAAGTTTCAAAATTTTCGAGTGGCTTAGAATAAGGGAGTTATTTGGAAAATAATTGTTTTAAAATCAAGAGCTAATCCAGCTAGATACTAATCATACACTTGGTGTTTTATAAGGTTTCTAAACATTATCAAACATTTTCCATCAGTGCACTTTCCATATACAAACACATATTGGACTTACCATTGAAAATGGTAGGAAAAGGCTAAACTAAGCTTCTGAGATGAGAGAAAAGTGCATGAAGTGAGGTCCGAATATTCCAAGAAAATGCAAAGTCTTACGGGCAACTTCATCTTTTACAAGGTAGAATCCATTTAATCATTTGACAGGGACTGGGAAAAATGGCCAAGCTGTCAGTGGCAGCATAAATATTTTATGCTGGTATAATTTTGCATTAGTATAATTGACCCTCCTGTGCTAAAAACGTTCATGCCAACAGCAAAAGTCATTTGTTTAAAAGTATACAAAATACACCCTGAATAAAAGTTTGTAAGAATATGAAACTAATAATTAATAGAACAATTGTGCGCATCTATGAACAACTTTTAATGGCACGTGACATATTTTTTTACCAGCAATGCTGACTAGTTCATAAAGCATTGAACCTCCTTCTGGGGGAATCAGACAAATTAGAGGGCTCCCCTTTGCAGTCAAACCCCATCGAATGCTTATTACGACGGTGGGTTCGAGTCATTAAATTACCTGAAAATGCTGGGAGATACCAGCCAAGTGTGGGTGGAGCAAAATTTTGAAGAAAAGTCATGCAAAAGGGCAGAAAGTAGTGGAAACTTTCGACAAACTTGGGCACCCAGCGAAGCCGGTGAAAAGTCAAAAGGGGAAAAGTAGAAAGATGATGTAAAAATGTAATGAGAAAAATTTGTAAACGAAAATGCAAAGAAATAAGCTCGCAATGGGGTGATGTCCCAAGAACAATCAGCGTCAAAGGTTGACGAAGGGTACGAAGGTTGAATAAAACTTCCGGCAATAGTGTGACAATGGCAACATCACTGCCAACATCACCATTTTCCGCCAAGAATTTCCACCATTTTCCTCGCTCTGAGGTGATGACTTTAAGTGCGTACCGTCTCTTTCCCGCCGACTATCTAGCCATCTCCCTCCACCGTTTCCCCAGTAAGTAGCTGTGTAATAAAATTACTTTTTAAGTGCGCCACGCGTACCTGTGATGGGGGTTTTGGGTTTGGGTTTGGTCTTGGGAGCCTGGAGTCTGGGCTTTCTGTATTTTGTGGGGGGAGGTTAGAATTCACAGAACTTGTGCTTCATTTGCTCGCAAACTGACGCCGGGAAATGAGGGAAAACGACCACTTCAATGTCAAAGTCTAAGTCGGAAGTCATTTGAATTATTTAACGAAAAAAGTGCGGAGTGAAAACGAGGTCAGGCGTTAGAAAAACCTAATTTTTCTTCCTTGTCGGTGCGGCATTTGAGTAAGTGCTAAGAAAATCGCCAAAAAAAAAAAGAAAACGGTCAAAGAAAAATACGCCTGCATGCAGCAGTTGCAGCTTTATAGCTTTATGGCTGTGGCCGGAAAAGTGCAATATGCTCTTGCGCCTCCATAAAATATGTTGCAAATTATGAAATATTTGAAACTTTTTAGCCAAGAAATGTGGTAGCCCATGGGGCGCCATTCGACCAAAACGCAGACGTTGCCTTTTGCCCTCCGCCCTCAAATTGTTAAGTATACACAGAGAAAATAACGAATTTAATATGTAAAGAACTCAAAATATTAATTTTTAATTAATTAAGGAAATAAGATATTTTATATATATCTAATATGTATGAAAATAAAAGTTTTACACTGAAGAAAGTAGTTTTTTCTTATGTGCTGCAAAATCAAAATACAAATCGTAAGTAGTACACTTTTTTCTTTTTTTTCATTGCTAAATTGATTTTGCGAGATTTTTTCTCTGCGTGTAGTGCGGGTATCCGGGCTTGCAGACTCGAAGTCTGGCGGCGCCGTTATGGGCATTTAAGTTTTCATAAGTTGTGCAAATAAATTTTAATCGAAAAATGTGCCAAAGCAATAACCAGGAGGCCACCCAAAGGAAGCCGGCAAAAGATGCGACAACTTGCAGGCCCAACTGCTGCAGTAAGTAAAAAACTTAAAGGCTGGCGCAAACAGTCTAGTGAAATGGCAATCAATGATAAAAGTTTCACAGGCTGGAGCAAAAAAGCTGGTGATTTAAGTCGGATCTCGCCAATTTATACACGTAGAGTAGCAAACGAGGTAACCATGGCGTATACGTTATATATATTTATGGCAGGCCTTAACAGCACAAGTTGGTAACTATTATGTTGTTGATTTACGAGAGACCAAACAAATTCTCGGAAGAAATAATTAAGAGCAAGCTTACAAAGTGAATATATTATTATTTTGATGGCAAGATACATCGCATTACATAACTTAATCAGATATTTTTCCAATAGAACGTTATTTCCCCCAACCATAGTCATACAATTTTCCCATCTGCCACAACTGCACTTGCTCCTAGATAATTTGCGACTTGTAATCTGTGAGTTCGCCACCATTCGGTTAAATATTTACATATTCCACTGCCCAGCCCCGGAGTTTCACCTTTTCGGTAATGACATTAGCTGCTGCAGGGCAGGCAATTTGATTAGCACCCTGGCAAAATCATTAGCAAGCCGAAGGAAAACACGCTCCCCGCTCAGTTTAGTACAGTTTCGGTTGAGTTAAGGACACAATACACTCGAAGTCCCGTCGAACAAACAAACAAACAAACTGGCAAACAGGCAAACAATTGGGAGTGGGACTTTGGGTGGGAGTTGGAGAACATGTTAAACATATGCAAACAAGTGAATGGAGCCAGGAATTTGTCGACTCGAGTCGCATTCAGTCGAATTCAGGAAGATGGCAGTAGCTTCTGTCCTGGACCTGTTTGCTTGTTGCTCCTCCATGAGCACAAATAAGCAACAAATTAAATAAGTAACACACTGGCGAAATCACAGAAGGGCGGATGGGACAGCATCTGGGCTGTGAATGTGTATGTGGATCTGAAGCTGAAGCTGAATCTGAATCTGTATATGTAGCCAGGATGGCTAAGAGACCAGGAGACCCAGAAGACCCAAACAGATAAGGCGGCTTAGCAGATAACACGAGACAGTCATTTGTGTTGACGAGCGGACAAGGAGCAGGCTCAGCCAGTTGCAGATGATGATGTGTGTGTTGGAGAAGAATAAAGACTGGCATGGATGGGTGATGGGAATGGGGATGGCCATGGGCATGGGCATGCGAATGGGGGGATGAGGCAGGGGTTCCCCAAGGAGCCACATATGTGCAAACAAACAAACCCCTACCGCCGTAAGCAAATAAATTAATGATTAAATATTAACATTTATTTTAATATTAGGCTAAGAGCCGGAAACATGCTGCCAAAATTCCCAATACGTATTTACAAAATATCAAACAGGAAAATTAAGCATCACAAATTCTTATTCGCAAATGTCTTAGTCTAAAGGGGTAAACTAAATTTATAGACTGATTTTCAATTTTTTATACTGTCAGCAATGTACTGCCAGTTTTTTAGCAGTTTGTTAACTTACTATTTAGTAAAGTTAAATTTTTTTGAGTGCAATTGAAAGTTGGCTGCGAATGAAGGCCTAATTCCGGCGAGAAGAAGGAAGCTTTCTTTTTTTTTTTTTGGCCTTTTTAATAAATTACCCTGGGCGAAGGCGAACTCCGGCTGGCGGGTATGTGGCTAACGAATGGCATCGTGGATGGGCACAAAAAAAACTGGGACTCTCGATTCCAGAATCCGGAATCCAGAATCCAGACTTCAGACTCCTGGTTTCGTGTGCGTGTCATGTAATTAATGCGAGTCAAATGAATGAACAAGCCAACCGAGGCAAAGGCAAACAAATAGACAAATTATTCGAGGGGGAAAAAGTCGGGGAGGTGTCCCGCCGCCATATGTGAATGACATTCCAACGGTGCTGTATATATATGTATATTCTTAAAGCTGATCGGTAATACATATGCACGCCCATAGCTCCGCCGAGCAGAAGGAGACTTAGAGGTCTCGAATGCCGCCGCCTCTGGGGACACTAAGCTGGCATTTCTGCTGGCTCCACTCGCTTGCCAATGCACTGAGCGAATTAATTACCAAGGAAATGTATTTCATTAAAATTAAGACTTATTATTAGAGCTCAGTTTGTATTGCAGGCAAATATATGCAAGCTGTGCCTTACCATTACTTTTATAGACAGTTAGAAAATTGAGTGATTATTGAGAGTAATGTAGCGATGTCATAAATTTCAAAGTCAACTTAAAAAAACACACATAGCTTAATAGCAAGTTCAGCTTGTTTACTTGTGTACATTTGCCCAACGCAATTGTTTCCGTGTGGAATTATTTTTCCGCCCCGTGTCTGTTTTTCCGACCCCTTGGCATCCGGCACGCAAATTTCTTCGCGTTTGTTGCGCGTGCTACGCAAGCTGGCGATAAATTTTAATACCTAGGCACAGGACGAAGGACGCAGGACGCGGGACGCGGGGGCGGCAGTCGCTGGCTGCCAAGGCGCATTTGAAAATTTATTGTTATTATGTGAATTTTATAAACGATGCTGCTATCGCCGGGTTTGTTGCTTTCGCTGCTGCTGCTCCTGCTGCTGCTGTTGTTGCACTTAATTAAATTTTATGTGAGCTTCGCCCAGGACCCAGAAAACGGAAGCCAAAGGAAGCAAAAAAAAAAAAATGTAAAAAAAACAGAACAAGGAGAGCGGGCAACGGGAAAGGAAAAGGATTTTCATAAACAGCAGAGGGTCCAGTGACCCTCAGCTCCAAGTCCCCAATCCCCATGGCCGTCTCCCCTCCGTCTTTTGATAAGCAAACTTTCAGCTAAAGCAGCAGAAAATAATTTGCTTTTCGCCTCATTTTTATTATTTACAATTTACGAGGTGTTTGCCAAAAGGAAGCCCAAGGAGGAAAAGGAACTGTCTGGCAAAAAAAAAGGTGACCAAGTGGACTTAATAGGCTTGTTTGGTCATCAGTTTATTGCAACCAAAGTGAATTTAAATCCATGGAGAAAACGTAAATTGAAAGCTTTTCAAATGAGCCAGGCAAATTTCAATTTTATCAAAATAGCAGGCTTACCATGTAGAAAACCGGCAGTGGGGAAAATCAATTTGTTACCTTAAGCACTTTCACGAAATGAAGCTGTCATTCAATCCGCACAATCAGCAATTATCCACTTTACGATTCGACCAATGAACTTCAACTGATTGTGAGAAGGAGGCGAGCGGATAAGGATTTGGCAGCCCAGAACAGGTTTCAGAGCAATGTCACTTTTATTTTTTCTACCATTGGTTTAATTCAAATTATTCAGAAAATACCTAAGGACATGCCATTGTGGCGCGAACACACAAAACACACAAATTCAGGTCAATTCCTTTGGGTATTCCGACGATACAAAAAATCGCATGAAATTCCAAGCGTTTTACGACTTCACGAAAAGTCATCGCAAAAATGTTATGGAAAAAGGTGCTGGGGAAAGGGAATGGCGTCAATGTTGGCGAAAATGTCAACGAAAATTCCAGCACATTTTTTATTGAACAACTTCGATTGAGCGATGCTGCTGCTGCCGCTGCTGCTCCTCTTCAAAAACCATTCGCCCTATCTTCCGAGCAAGGAGCTAAATAAACTCAATACTGAAATCCTTTTAAAATGGCAGCACTGACGCCAGCAATAAAAAGCGCAAACGACAGCGCAACTCGGTCTTTTTTTTATCCTCGATGTCGAAAGGAAATGTCGTCATTACTGTGCAAGTTCGGATTCGATATAAAACAAAAAAAAAATACACAAAAAAGTAGACAGTCCACAAAAATAAATAGAGGACGCGGAATGCTCGCCATGCTCGACACTTTTACACTTGACAATTTCGCTAACGCAATATGCAAATGTGTTAAGAATCTCACAAATTTGTTAAGCAAATCGAAGAAAAGCCAGCAGGGCGTGTAACAAAACGAAGAAGAAAACAACAAGCCGGCACATTTATCATCTGGGAGGTTGAACGACTGGGCCGATTCATATATATATGGGTACTTTTTGGGGTGGTGATAGTGGTGGGCTGTGAATCACCCCAGTGATTTATTCATGTGGCAGGTAACACCACGTTGGGGTTAATGGCGGCACGAGCAATTGCCGCATTTTGCCGGTTTTATGAGCTGCCAAAGAGCTCGCCAACAGGCCAGGCCAATACTAACTGGAGCATTCAGCCGTTCCCAATACTCCCCCCACCACCAAATCGCCATCCATCTCCCGAACATCAATAAAAGATTTGTTCTTTTTGGGTCTGCCTAAATGGCCTCATAACGAATGCGAAAAATGGAAAATGGAATGCAGTGGCAAGTGAGTGCGCTGAATACCCTTCACCAAAGTGATAAACTTAAGACATTGTTGCTGCAAAATGCCAATAGAGGATATTGTTGAAACAGAGTGCGTTTTTATTGGGAGATGAGTGGATTGGATTGAAAGTTGGCAAAAAAAAAAGCAAACATTGCTGGTTGTTTTTTAAACATTTTACACACGCTTATAGTCTGAATATTAAGTAGATATCATCTAGTGTGGAAATTTCGTTCCATATTCGGCATTTATTGATACCCCTTAAAAGGGTAAAGGCTAGTCATAAATTGTGGAAAATGGCAAAGTCTCGTCTGTAATGGCGTAATCGATTGAATTAAAGAATATGTTTGCAGCTGCAGGAGCTCAACTTGTCCGCCCATCAGTGTTTCTCAAATCTTTATTTGCATTTTCTTTCTTTTTTTTTTGGCTGGAAATTTTCCCCGACACGCACACACACACACACACCCACTTGCACATCGATAAATACACGTGTACAGCTTTGCATTTCACCGTGAACACCTTTGAGGTGGCGCCACCTAGTGAGCGCTAATCTCTTTGAACGCACGAATAAATAAAAATAATTTGGCATCGTTTAAAGCCAAAGCCGCCCAACCACCTCGATTCACCCCACCGATTTTCAGCCCCCCCAACCACTGTTTCTTTTTTTTTTTTTTGAATACTTCAAACAGTTTGCGGCTGCCACCTGTGGGGGGGGAGTTTATTTTTTTGGGGGGGGTTTTCTGGGGGAAGCCCTCATGGTCTGGTCAAAAACTTAACCGTTTTCCGGCTGCCACTCTAGACGCGTCCTAGTTAGTCCCAGTCGCGACTTTGATAAGGATCCCTTTGAAATACCCGGCTGCGAATCGTGGAAGCGGAACCCAACGCGGATTCAAATTTGATTTCGCTACCGCAAGGTAAACAAAAGTTTGCTAAGCCTGCATGCAAATTAAATTTGAATGCTCTTCAATGAGCCACACACCAGGTTACGCTGGCGCCAAGTGGGCGTGGCGGCTTAGTACACTGGGGCTTCTATTGATTTCGAAATATATTCTGTAATGAGCTTAGCAAAATTAGGCATTCCTTATCAAAAAACAAGAATTTAGTTTCAATTCAAAGGAGACACATAAATTCCATATATGTATTTATTTCTTTGAAACGCTTCCATAAACCAAATGCATTTGTTTCAGTGTAAAGGGAAGTGGCCAAGGCTGGAGTTCGTCTCGCTTTCGTTATTTTCGTTATCAATGGCGGTTTGGAATGGGATGGTAAGACAAATGGCGGTTGGCAAGGACGGATGGGTCGCGACTGCATTAAGCAGCGATTATCCTGCCCCTGTTCCGGCCTAACCACTCCACCCACTACCATCCACTTCCCCCGAATCCACTTCTCCTACCCCTCCCATGTTTTGCGATTCGGAAAGTTGCCCCAAGTTTTCACACAGACATGCACGCTCATAAATAACATACAACCGGCGTATTATATATTCATACTCGTACTCGTCTGTTCGTTCGCTTGTTGTGTGAGTGAGCAGCTAGCTGGCTGAAATTTATGCTAATGCTAATACAGCTTCACCACCCATCGCCGCCCATCGCGGTGCTCTGTAATCAAAGAGTGTCTGCCGCTCGCACAATTGCCAAAAAGTAAAACTTGCCATAAATGTCCACGAATGCGGCCAAAGTGCTGGCTAAAAGGGAAAATGCACAACGCAAACTGCACTCATGACAGGTGATAAATGTCAGCGTATCCTGTTGGAAAAACTGTTGAAGTCCGCACAACTTTCGCGTTTCCTTTGTCAACTTTGGTGGCTGCGTTTTCCCCTTGGGTTTTCACACTTTCCACATTTAAATGATACGTAAAATAAAAACGCAAGCCATGGGGTTCTACTTAAAATGTATCTTTTACCTATTAATTTATGGTTACTTTGACTTTGAAGTTTTGGCCATATTTACATAGCTCAATCAATACAACTGACTAATTTAAATTAGTTTAAGGACAAACAATAATACGCTGTAACTTAAAGCCTCAGCTAGTTTGAACTTGGCATACATTCTACAAATAACATCCATTTATGGTTGAAACGCTTTTCGATTGGTCGAGTCGCTTACCAATTTCGTAGTCAAATGGCTTCGGCTCCACTGAATTATGCAACCGCAAAACACCCACTCGGTCACACCTCTTTTTTTAATCGCCAGCTCCAAGCGCCAAACGAGAGCTCCAAGCCAAGTCAATTATTAATGTTAATGTATTCATTACGATGCGCTTCCGTTGCCAATTTCCAGTGGCCAAGTCAATGGTCAATGGTTTTGTGGCTAAAAGACCGCGAAAATCGCGCAGCTATAAATTGCGTCGGCGATTTGTGTGCAATCAATATACATACATACAGACATATATAGAAGATGGATCCTGGAATGCCATTGACTTTAATCGCCGAGGATTGCTGGCTGTGAAATGCTAGTGGTAAGGGACACCCTCTGGCTGAGTGACTGCAAATGATACTTTAATGTGACAGGCGGTTTTCCCAACCGAAGGTCGTCAAGGGGGCGGGGGCGGTTGCGGGAGGGGGTGCCGCCGACAGCGTGCTGATGATTTTTGCACCTTTTTTTTATATATATATATATTCCACTGCGTTTTCCTGCACCATTGCTGTCATAAAATGGAGTCAGCGAGGGGTAGTGAATGAACTATCCCATTCAATTCTCTTGTTCGCTTCTGCCTTTTTCACATTTCCCATGCTTTTTGCAACCATTTTCCCATTTTTTTTTTATATATTTTCTCGCTATTTTCCCTTTTTGCGTTTTAATTCCCCGGGCGCGCTTTCAACGCTTGTCATCGTACCGCTAATGGCGGCTACATGTCAACCACTTATATCACTCGACTGCAGCCTCTGCTAAAGCTTCAGATCCCAGCTTCGGATCCAACTTGGGCTACCGAAGAACCAGCAGCCGCAACTCTTCCTGTTTCCCCAGTGCGAAGCTGCTCGTTTTTCAGCCGCTCATTCATTCGTGACGAACGTCATCGTAACACTGAGAATGATTTTGATAATTGTCAAAAGCTTACGAGAACGTATGCGTTTGATTTTCTTTACGATCTCCATCCATTTAAGTAACATTTGCATTTTATGAGTCTCAGCTAATATGAATTGGATTTACCTCACTCTAACGTTTTCAAATAGTGACCGACCGAAGGATATATCTATCAGATCCTTTTGTCAGTGTATCTACACCATCATCGGTACCCGGCAGGTGGCGCCAGTGTGTGCACCGTGGAACGTGAAGCGTGAAATCGCTTTCCAGGTCTGCCAGTCACCTCCTGTTTCTCCAGCATCCACACCTCCCAGCGAATGCGAATACCAACCAAGCAACCAACCGACGAACCAACCAACCTGTCGTCATAAAAATTTGTGTACAGACACACACACATACACAGGCACACAACAGAAGGAGCAGAACAATGTGTCGAAAGGACGAGGGGGGGCAGGAAACTTGCAAGCAAACGACAGCCGTGAAAAAGTGCACCGCAAACAGCCAAAGGGAATACCCTAACTTCACGCCAATTCGTTGCAGTGCTACTTTACGATCCCAACCGGTTCCAATTGGGATCGGTCTCTTAAGATGCAACAAAGTTTGAAATATGGGTGCCTTGACAGCAGGCTTAAAAAGAGGCATACATCACAACAAGTTAACTAACAAGAACCATAACAATGGAAACATGGCTATTTGCGGAGTGAAAGATTAGTTGTAATTTACTATCGGCCCATTTGTATATTCTCTTCTTACTTTGGAAGAAATAGTGTCAACTCTCGAATTATCCAAGATTTTTCAAAGATTTTTCCAAAATTTGTATCTATATTTTATGAAATAATTTCACATTTGTCATAATTCGCATTTAGTCAACTTAAATCGTGATCGCGGTAAATAGTAACTCAAACCTTTGCCACAGACTTTCAACTTTGATTAGCCATTGAAATAAAGCAATTTACGCCGGCTGTCTGCGTATAAATTTGAACGTATCATCGACTTAATTGAGAATTTCATCAATGACCGAAAATAGAACAACTTCAAATACATATAGTCCAAGTATGCCAGTGGTATCTGCTAAAGCCATTCACAGCTGGCTAAATTTAAATAGTTTTTGGTTTGGTCCGACTTGGCTTGGTTCTTTTGGTGGTGATAAAAATACTCCGAAAAAAAGCCACAAGGCTTCCGGAAAGATTTGTCTAAGTTTCAACAAATCGATGATCGCTTCTTCCAGACATTTATGTGCTGTGTGCATTCTTCTATTAGCTAATGTGCTCTCTGTTTGTTCCATCACGAGATTTTCGCCGGCAGGACCTGTATAAATACAAAAAAAAAAGGAAAATAAAAAGATTCCGGGAGAGAGAGCGTCATAACGATGCTGCCAGGTGATGGGCGACAGGAAGGTAGCTCGGTTTTTATACCCTTTGGAGGAGCACCACGTTGACATTTGGAGGGCAGGTGCGGCAGGTGATTCCTCTGCCAAGACACAGTTTCACTAATGAGTTTCCGTCTGTGCGCTGCGTTTGTCGCCGGGTTCCTATGCACACAGACCACCTCGCCGGTAAATACACGCCCTTTGCCAACCCGCTGCACCACGTCCCTGGCTGGATGATGTTGCCTAAATAGTCGCAGCGATAAAGGATTGGATATAGCGCGAAGATAAACAAATGCAGTCAAAATAATAGCAACGAAGCTGCCTTACCAATGGATGGCATCAACTGGGAATAACTAGACATTGAATTCTATTTGAGTTTCCAAAATGGTATGGATAATATATAGGTCATCATCCCGATAGAAGCTTACTTTAGTTTAATGTATAGTTTATACATTCTATTTGTGTGTTATTCTTTACACCATTTAAAGAAATATTATTTCACTTAAGCATATCAATACAATATTCACTAAATATTGCATTAAATACACTTTATAAGATTGATTTTGATGAACAATGGTTGCTTCAAAGGCGAAAGTTGAGCAGATTTTCTCCGAGTGTACGTATGCAAGGGCCTGCGTCTGAATGGCGATGAAAGAGGCCTGCAAATGAGCTGCAGCGAGACGTCGTTGCACCACCTTCATGAGGCTGCTGCACTGCATCCGTCGGCGGGCAATGCCATTAGCTGGCTTATTAATTGGCCAGACTTTGCGGCGCCGCTTCTGCGCTGACTTTTATTTCCGCCCGGCTGTCAATTGCACAAGTGGAGCGCTTTTCAGCGCCGTTTTCTGCTCTCAGTTTTCCCAGTTCCCCGTTCCACTGTGTTGACTGTTTACTTTGACAATATCAACAAGCAAACAAGCCGACAGTTCAGCAATCCAGCAGTCGGCCAATCCATCAGTGAGTCATTCACGGGCTGACAACTCAAACAACGGCAACATAACAGGGACAAGGTCGTTTCTTGAGTTCCTCCAGTCGCCTGTCGGCGGCGAAATAAGCTAATCGCCCCCTTTTTCTGCCACGCCCCCACCCCTTACTGGAAATTTGTAAGAACGATGGCAACATTGCCAACGACAACATGGTTAAGTATCTTGAACTAATATTTACACTTTACGCAAAAGACGCAACGCAAACAGCAACGCAAACGCAGAATTGACGGACTAACAGATACTGCATACGTGCCCAAAGCCGTTGGCCCAGTAAAATGGTGAGAAACAAGGAGCAGCAACTGAGTCTCCTACTCAAATAAGTTAATCGCTCTGCCAATGCGACAATGGACCAACAATGTGGACCAGCGTTTCAAAAGCAGATGAGGGGGTCACTTCAAAATGTGAAACCGGTTGGGGTCACAAGATAAATCGCCTGCCAGACGAGACCCAAAGTGCGGATAAAATATAAAAAATGTCAACTGTGCAGTGGGAATCAAATTATGTAAACCTCGAATTGATGGACCAGTTCTCCAAGTTAAGATCTGCCAACGGAAGCGGTCCCATATCGAGCCAGTGGTTTTTATGATGCCACTAAATTACCGATTTGCTTTCCAAGTCCTCCGCGTTTTGCGCTGGTGAATGGACCTTAATGCGCATACTCGTTTCATTTGCACCAAAACCCTATTAACTTTAAAGCTAGCCATTCTTTTCGGTTAGTGTATTTAGATATAGAGTATTAAAAAGGCATAGAGTCACCCTATACCTATGAGAGGATTTTGTCGGTATGGCGTCTTGTCATGCACTTGTTTTATGTGGTCTCGAAGAAGTAGTCCTCGGTGTCCTCCTCGGTGTCCTCCTCGGTGTCCTCCTCGGTGTCCTCCTCGGTGTCCTCCTCGGTGTCCTCCTCGGTGTCCTCCTCGATGTCCTCCTCGGTGTCCTCCTCGATGTCCTCCTCGATGTCCTGCTCGGTGTCCTCCTGGTCATCGAGCACGTAGGAAGAAGAATTGGAGAAGTTCAGATCAGAATCTGTCTCATCCGACCTAAGGGTGAAGCATCCGAAGGTCGGCGGAGTGTCCGGTTCGTGTCCGAATGCTCCGACCCCAAAGGACACATTATCGCCAACGAAAAGTTCATAGAAGGCAGTGCCAAGGCGCTGTTGCGTAAAGTTCAGATATGTGCCATGGGTGGATTCCTGGATGGAGGTGGATTAGAGCATAATCAACAGTTTCCACGCCGAAGTCCACATCTTACCATGTCTTTAAGGAAAATCCTTCCATAATTTACAACCACGACGGCTTGGATATCGGACATATTGTCATAGGTTAGTACTACATTGCATTCTCCGCTGTCTCCAAGTAAATGAATACCATTGCCCAGGTAAAAGCGATGGTCAGTTAACACATGTTTTAGATAAAACACCATTTTTGCAGATATTGTCGACCTCACTCAGCTGCGTCAAATTCAAAAAGAATTTCCTCTGTCTTCTTCTTTTTCCACAATGACAAGCAATCAATCGATTGTCGACGATACATTTAAATACCAAAACGGTATATATATTTATTTTACATCAAAAGTTATGGAGTATTGTTACTGCACATCTTATGGATTATGGCCATAACATAACATCACATGTTTAAAGCTCCTGAAATTTTCGTATTTGCATTTCTAACCATAGAGTTTACATTATTAGACCCGTTACTTGTAGAGTAATATGGTACTAGATTCGTTGGAAAATATGTAACACGCAGAAGGATGCCTTTCCGACCATATAAAGTGTATATATTATATTATTGATCAGGATCAATAGCCGAGTCGAGCTGGCCGTGTCCGTCTGTCCGTATAAACGTTTCGACCTTAGTAACTATAAAAGCTAGTAGTTTGAAATTCAGAATACAGATTCTAGAGACAAAGACGCATCGCAAGTTTGTTGACCCATGTTGCCACGCCCACAAACCGCACAAAACCACCACGCCCACACTTTTAAGAAATATGTTCACATTTTTTCATATTGTTATTAGTTATGTAAGTTTCTATCGATTCGCCAAAAATCTTTTTGCCGCGCCCACTCTAACGCGCTAAAACTGCCACGTCCACATTTTTAAAAATTTGTTAGATATTTTTTCATAATTTTATCAGACTTGTAAGTTTCTATCGATTCGCCAAAAATCTTTTCGCCACGCGCACTCTAACGCCCACTTATGAAAAATGCTTAGATTTTTCTTCGTTATATTGATTGTCTTGCGAATTTGTATCTGTATACAAAAACCTATACACACTGTGGCCACGCCCATATTTTCACCTACAAAACGCCCAAAACGGTCACGTTCACACAAATTAAATTTTTTTTTCATATTATATATACAGAGGTGGTCAAAAGTATTTTCACTTTTCACATTTCACTCAAATGCACTTTGTGAAAATAATTTTGACCATGACTGTATATATATATTCTCCAATATCTATGGATATCCCAGAAAAATGATTAAGTTTCACGTTCCCATTCACACTAGGTAAGTAACGGGATTCTGATAGTTGGGGAACTAGACTTTAGCATTCTTTATTGTTAAAAATATAAATAGGGTGACCCGTGTTTGGGAATCGAAATCTGAGAACATTTTACAGCACTAATAGGCGATAGTTGAGCGCTAGAAAGTTATCGAAGCCTATAAAATAGAAAACATGTGATTACAACTCTGAAAGGAAGCTTCCATCCTGGCCTGTTTACCCGGAATTAACGGAATAGGATGCAAGAGATGGCAACGCGGGCGAGGCTAAAATGCTAATTCCAATATCGAATGCAGTAGAACAAAGAAACCCAGTTATTAATAATAATTTATTTCATTAGTGAACAGCTGAGAGGACTATGCGTTGCCACCTGAAAACTTTAAAAATCGAAGCAGACACAAAAACACTATGTTTTGGATGGTCAAGGATAGAGAATTCGTATTATCATTTTCATCGCAGGTAAGTTTTAGAATAGAAGATAACAATGACATTAGATGGCCAAACAATTGGAGATAGCTAACAAACAGCTACGCATTTATTTAAAGCAGAGCGTCGTTTAAGGCGTTTTAAAATCTATCAGAATGCGCTTAGAACTTCTTGCAACATGCCTTAATTTTCTTGGCCCAACTCGATAAGGAAACTTTACCTCTATTTGCATATTGAGCGTTTTTGCGAGTGTACGAAAGCAGGCTGCCGCAGTCATATTTTTAGCTTAACCTGCTCATTTCGACCCTCCGATTTCGCCCCCCAATCCGAGGAAGCCACACGCAAAACTATTTTTAAATGACGCCGGGGCAGATGCAGACAAAACGGCGCAGACACCACCGATTCTCTGGGTGAAGACACGGAGTGGGGGTTACTTCAGAAGCAGCCAGACTTCGTGGAATGGGGCAGCACAGGCCCACCATCTTCGGGCACCTTTTAGCTGGGATCCCAATGACCAAGACCAAAACCAAGTCGATGGGGTTTTGAGCCAAAGATGCGGTCGTTTCATCTCGGTCTTCTCGTCCGCAATTGAAATTGCATTTGCATTTGCATTCCCATTTCAATTTAATTGAATTGCATTGTTTTTGGTGGGGAAATCAGGGGATTGCCATAAAGGTACTCTCTGTGGCACATCGTAAATAATCCATTTAGCTTTATAACCTACGATATCCAGGCTTTGATCTGGCTAGGTAATGCGAAGTTATTAGATGATGAATTCACGCATACAATGTTGATTTGAATGGGCATTGTAATGCTTTTCCTTTACGTTTTCCCAGAACTTCTACTTTAATTGCTTTGGTGTTGTCTTACTAAATTCAACTAAAACGTATCACGGTAAATTAAAAAAACCGGTTACCAAAAACTTCCCATATCACATTTTTGACAAATAATAGTTATCTCAGCCAGTTTCAACTTTTCCGGCTTCATTTGATCAAACACTTTGGGCCCTTTAATTGGCCAATTTAGTTGGCCGACTTTTATTTCCCTCCGTTTTTTTTTTTGTTTACTTTGCCACTCGAAAAACCGCAGAAGGGGAAATTTTAAGGAAAAAGTGGTTAGGGGCCCAACTGGCCAACTTCATCTACAACTCGAAGTCCAAGAGTCTGGCTTTTGTGTAATTTCCAAGAGATAATTGAAAATTAAATGCTTTCGACAGCTGAACATGGCCACGGAGTGCCTGGTCTTCGTGGACTTGAATTTCTGGATGTCTGCTCTCTGGGTTTCGGTTTCCAGCTCCGTTTCCATGCGAATGCATTGTCGAACGAGTTATTTAATTCGTTTTGACGCGGTGTTTTTCCCTTTTCTTTCTACCCATGATACCCAACCCTCTTCATTGTGACACCGATCATTGTTTTTTTCTCCATGGGTTTTTGGGATTGATCGCGTGCGGTTCTATTGGCACCTCGATGGAATTTCGATTCAGTGTGCCCCATGACTCAATTTGCCCAGGGACTATGAGGCACACAGAGGACGGCCAAGATATTCCAGACAACCGATGTACAACGTCCACTGGATGGGCCATGGACAATGGCCAATGGCCAGTGTTCAATGATTGAGAGGATGGACCAATAAAGCGGGGATGTGGGGTCGGTGATGGCAACAAACAAACAAGATTTCACAATCAGCGCTAGACCGAAAAGTGTGTTTGGTTTTAGAGTTAAATGGCAGCAGGGGGGCCAGAAGGCTTGGCCAAAACTGGCCAACAGAGATGCCCGATTAAAATGGTAGTGCTATTTTTTTGTATAGCCACTAGTGATTTGTTTGATCTCAACGTGGATATTGTTGGCAAGCCATCAGTACCTTTTCTGTTGTAATCGTTTTTAAGGTAATTGCCAGCTAAGTGGTCATAATAACCATTTAATAACGATAATCAAGTGGGAAAAATCTTCATGAACAAGCCTGCATTTTATAGGTTATTGAATTACATTGAATTATAAGTAGGAAATCTGCAGACTTTTAATCATTTTGAATTTGTTTCCTCACTTATTGTGAATAGTTTTTAAATTAAATCTCTTCTCTCGCTGCAAGCAATCGATCTCCTTGCTCTATTCTGATTTCTTAAAAATGATTTGCTCATTGCCCATTGATTTCACATTTACGATGGCCATAAATTCCAGTTCCAGTTCCAACTGGCATACACACTCAGTTATCACTATTACTGCCTGGCTAACGAGTTTGCTGGCCAAAATGCTACTGCTTCTGCTGCTGCTTCTACTTGAACTGGAAAATAGTGGAGTAAATGTAAATGCCTCCTGCCTCCATTGCAACTGAGCAATGTTTGACCAAATCGCCGGGACCACTGCGATTACGGGGAGTATGTTTGGATGTACATATGTGTGTAGTATCCCATCCCCATCCCCATTCCCAATTCAGCTCGATTTCCAGACCCAACTGCTGTATTCGCATGACAACCTGCAGGAGGCAGGCAATCGTTTGCCAGTGAAGATATTTCATGGCATTTCTAGCCATAGGCCATGAAAGTGCACAGTTGTCAACTCTCAACAGGCAGCAAAAACAGACGGCACAAGTTGAAAGAGCAGCAGCAGTTTCGGGGAGTAGTTCCTGAAGGAGGAGGTCACAAGTACAGACATTCAAACTGCGAAACTGGGCAACTTCGATATGGATTTGGACTTGGACTTGGACTCTAACGATCGCCGCTGGCGAAACATGCGAGCATCTCCTCCTTTGCTCCTCCGCTGCTCCTTTGTGTGAGTGTAATTGAAGCGTCAAGCCTTTTACCATATGCCCAGGGCCACAAATTGCAGACGGGGATTCGGTTTTTGGTGAACTTTTGGCTTTATTTTGCCGGCGAATGATGTCCGATTTGGGTGTTTAGTGCGTAAGGGGGAATCCCAAAAAAGGAAGAAAAACCCAGGGAACATATAGATGGATCACTAATTTTGATAATATGGCTGAAAACATTTCTGCTTGGCAGACTTAGTTGATTCAAGATTTAACCTTTGCACTAGCCACCGAACCACAATCAAAGTGGAATTTTGCGACTTGTCACGCGTGAATCACGCCACACTTTTCCATCATCGCCGGGCTTTTTGTCATTTTCTCGACTTCGGACAGCTTGAAGTTGGCTTTGCAGCTGCGTTTTGGGCGTTTTTCGCTGCTGGCTGGCGCCCACGTCAAAAGAGCCAGAAACAAAAGCAAAAAAACACGAACCCAAACAAAAACCGCAACTCAAACAAGAAGAACCAAACGGCGCAGCAGTCAGCTGTAGCATAAATCATAATTTGTCAGCGTGAAATTTGGTTGACGTTGCTGCCGCCGTTGCTGCTTTGTTCTTCCTCTCGTTTTGTTTGAGATTTTTATTTTCTTTTTTATTTTATAGTTAACCTTTTTCTTTTTTCAATTTAGTTGAGCACCGGCGTCTCCCGTTGGCGTCCCTCGAATTTTTCTTCATTTTTTTTTTTTTCATTCTTCTTGGGGTCTTGGGATGCGTTGCTGCTTTATTCGCCTGTCGCTCTTTTTTAATTAGCCGAAAATGCGCTTAACGACAAATAACAACATCAACAAAGAGAAATTATAATTTATATGCTTTCTCGGCTTCCCCCAAAGGAGCTGGCGGAGCAAGGGCATGGTGGGGGCGGTGGGAACTCCTTGGCCATCTTCAACTGGGTCAGCATGTCGTATGCGCAATGCGAAATTCGCAAAATTTACGTGTTCGCCCCGTCGACTCGTGACTCACGCCAGATAAAACTGAAAAACTGACACTGACAATGCCCCATCACTCACGACCCAGGGAAAGTGGGTCAAACCAAAAAACTTTCGATTCGAGGGCAGCGGGAAATATGTGTGATGAAATGCTATTTGGTCAAGATAGTATATCTCATATGTGCTGCACTTTTAAAGTAAAGATACATGCATGTAAAATAAGTATAAAACTGATGCATTTAATAAAATGGTGGCTTAAGGAAACATATTCAATGCGAACAAAAGAAAAGGTTTATTTTGTACACGAACGCCTTAAATATTTTTTTAATAAAATGCAAGCTATAAGCGAATTAAACACATTTTCGCCCCGCAATTCATGACAGCAAGTGTCACATTTATTTTTATAATCTTTTTCGAATTTCCTGCAGCTCAAGTGATAAAGTGACCAACAAGCGGCATTGTCCTTGCGCCAAGTTGCAGATTCGTAGAGTTTTATTGGCTGGCAGTGCATAGTGCACACATATGAAAATCAATTTATTTGGAAACAACAACGAGAAACCCATATTAAAAGAATCTACCCCGCAAAAAAGCGGTCCCAGCGGATTCTTCAATGGATGCTCGCCTTTTTCGATTTATTTTTTTCGTATTTTGAATTTTTGTTGTATTTTTTTTTTCCGTTTTTGCCAATCAAGTGCTACTCGTTTGGTCGATGAATAAATGGCAACTGTAAGTGAAAACAATTCAAATTAAACATGGTCGGGGCCATGTGCTTGAAAATTGCAACAGAGGCAGAAACTTCAATGGACCACGCCGGTCAGCAGTGAAATGCGAAAGCACAGAGAGAGAAAAAAAGAATCAGCTAGTGTACTTCAGGCTAATATCACAAACGCAATTACACGGACTCCCTCACTCGAACCAACCACCCACCACCCACCACCCACCACCCACCAGCCCCTCCCCGGCGCACTTTTGTTCTAACCGAAACAAAAGCAATTGCCCGATGGCCAGGCCAGACTGAACTCTACTCTCCTTCCGCCTCCGCCGAGAAAGTCCCAAACAATTCCCATGGGGCTATTGGACATTGTGGGGCACTCGATGGACACACACATGCACCGCAGGAAACTAGGTGGTCGTAGTATCTAAAAAAATTAAGATCTTGTTGGTATTACTATTGCCCTTGGATATTCATAATTACTGATTGCTATTTAACTACTATTTTACTATGCAATTACTATGTAAAAAACTCTCAATTACTATGTAAAATAGCAACCCCAATTCTGGCCCATTTTTCTCGCAGTGCACCCACTTATAATAGGCAGGCACTTGGTCCGCCTGAGCCTTTGTGGAACTCCACCTGCCTGCCCCACTGTTCACAGGTAGTCAGCAGAAGTTTGTTTGTTCTTTTCAATTTTTTTTTACTTTTTTATATATACATTTCTCTTCTTTTTCTTTTTTTTTTTTTGGCCTGTGCCCGTTGAGCAAGTTAACGGAAGCAAGCAATTTAGCTGCTAAGAAGGCCGATAACTGGGAATTGGCAATGGGCCCACTGGGAGGCCACAAGTGCGAGTATATCGAGCTGCGATTGAAAAATCAGTGACTTTTGGGGGCGGAGTGCTTTAAGCTGCGGCCTTCATTAATAAAACGATTTATTGTGAATACATTTTTGAAATTCCTTTGAACTTTTATTCGAGCAAGCAAGCGTTTTTTGCTTTTGATTGGTTAGCTGTGGTATACCACAATGCATAATGCATAACTTCTGTCTTCTTCAAGTTACAAAATATTGCTATAATTATTCGATTTAACATATATATTGTACATTATATAAATGTTTTTTGTTACAAAAATATTTGGCGAGCTGCATACTTTTCTTTTGATTCGTTTTTGTACATATATGTTGATTTTTCCCATTTGTACAACCATTGAAATATTCATTCCACTTGACTTTCATGCGATCTATCCCCTTGATTTGTTGCATTCCCCACTTTTTAGGTGACCCATAATATCCCATTACGTCGGTTCTATTCGCAACACTTTCTATTCCAACTTTACCCGTTTGCCGCATATTGCGTAATTTGCGCGCTTTGTTTTAATTAAAATTCAAATGCGTTGCAATTTCATTAATTACCAGGCAGACACACACACACACACACACACACAACCACAGTGACATAGACACACACACACACATGGATATGGCTGGTGTGCCACTTGCAGCCATTTTATAGTTGGGAGGCTTTTGAAAATGGCGCTGACGTGACTCTGCTCGAGTTTCAGTGTTCAGTGTTCGGTGTTTAGTGTTCAGGGCTTTTTGTTGCTGCTGGCGATTCCCATTGCATGCCGGCAGTGCAGCGAACCATGAAAGCAAACGCATTCCCATTAACTAAGCGGGGGAATCTGCATCCCTACTGCTACCCGTGCTGCTCGTGCCCAGCGCCTCGTCTCCTGGAAACCCAAAAGCGGTGAACCGCATTCGCACGAAGCCCGTCCAGCAATGCAGGCCCCATTTGGAACCCCCTCTGTGGCGCCACTGGGCCTGTGCGTGCGTGTGTGTGTGTGTGTCAGTCAACAATTCAATTAACGTGTTGATGATTTTGCGGCATGCAACATGGCGAACGAGTTGCAAATGCGTCGAGAACGTCGGTGCCTTGCCACGCCGCCTGTTGTTCGGCTTTCATCTCTACATTTTGAGGAGCCACTGATTGCCACCTCCGCCTCCTGGCGCCTCCTCAGCCACCGTCCACGAACCAGCCACCCACCTATAATCAACCATTTGCCCACCCAAATCACCCGCTCACCCACAGGCGTTGCCTACTTTGCTGCGTCAATTTGTCAATTAGTTTGCCAATTGTTGCCAACACTTTTCACTTTCTCTCTCGCGGGTTTTCAAAATGAGTGGGCTTTTCCTTTTTTGTGGGGGGGGGGGAGGGTCTCTCTGTTGCTGTTGGGAAAAGTTTTTCCAGGAAAGCGTCGCCGCAATTAAACAAATGCTCCATTGAAGCTCTGGCATTGGCCAACGGCAAGAATGCTTAACACTTTCAATTAAACGCATTAATTTTATGGGATTACGCCCTAAGGACTGGGCGTGGCAGTGTACCGTTTCTGTCTGCCAATATCGCATATCAAATTTAATTTGCTCATTTGCCCTAAGAGCTTTTAATGTGTCTTGGGTGGCCCTATCTCCTGCACTCGTACATACATATATACCATCCTAAGCCCACACCAAACCAACCAAACCCAACCCAACCCATCCCATCCCATCCTGACTGCCGAGCGAGACGGAATGCGTGTCTTACCTAGCAAAAATGCGCCCCCAATTAAATTCAATATTAAATTGAGCAAAACGCAATTAACTCCAAAAGGCGCGCACACCGAGCAGACGGCAGATGAGATGAGATGATGACGATGCCACCGATGGCCACAACTTGGAAGCGAGCCAGGTCCATGGGCCAGAGCATCCCCATCTCTACCTCCGCCATCATTGCCCTCCTCGGGCCAAGTCTGGTACCCCATTCTCACCCCATCCCCATCTAAAATCCCCTTTCCCACAATCATTTCATAGGCACAGAGGCAGTCGCACAGCAGCGGTGGTGATAATAGCACCGATTTGCAAATAATCATTTAGGGTAGAACGTCTTTAAGTACAAACTTATAAGGATGTTATACCATTTAAAACATTAATCATATATTGATTATAAATTGCAGTAAATTACATCTAGAAATTTAGATGTTAAGCAGTATTTCATAAGTGACAATGATGACCAGCATTCATAATGCTATAAATGTGGCCCCTATTGTGTATCTATCGTAGGTATAACACGTATACGACGCGTTCGCCCCACAGACTGTGATTTGCGGCACAGATACAGTGCGCTGCAGATAAGGGGGCAAATCGAGGGCAGTGGGGATGGAGTGGAGGGGCGTATAAACAGCCTGGGTGGCAATGGGAGACAATTGGCAGCAAATATCCATCGTCTTGATCAAGAAATCGATAAAGAACTATTACGATGATTTAAAAAGAAAAGGCAAAAAAGGCGCAGTCGAGAACAAACTAAGTTAGAAAATAGAAAAAACTGTAGCTAGAGTGTTGCTCAATTTTTCAAGAAGGAATAACATAGTAGCAAGTGAATCGGTATCAAGCCAATAATGTATCCTAATATATATATGAACCATCCACGTAACACTTTAAATTCCAATCAATAATGCACTGTGCACGACAGGTATCTTTAATTATTGCAAACGATGTCCCACTGTGCGACATGGCCACCAGTCAAGTGTGTTTATGAGCCGCTGACTAACTCCACCGGCAGTTGGAAGCTGTTCTCGTTGTCGCTGCTTGGGCGTTGAAACAAAAGCGGGGGACAACACAGCCAGCTCGCTACATAGATAACAATCAACAACGTTTGCCAGTTTTGCCACCACCTGACCCCTGACCTCGGCCACGCCCCCACAGCCCCACCTGCCACACACAACCCCACCTCCCGATCTACCCATTGCTACAGCTGCTGTGTAACCCGCTGGCTACGTTTGGCAATCTTAGATGTCGGCAAACATTTCGTGTGCGTGTTCCTCTGCCTCTCCACAAAATGTTCTACTAAGGCTATATGTTATAATTATGCACACTGCGAGAAATAGCTATATAGAACATGAAGTTTGCATACTTCTAACACCGATTTCTTAATTATCTTAAATTATTGTACAAGTATATTATTAGTATACATTCGTAATGTAATGTGACCTTAAAGCATACTCTTTATCCATTATTTTCAAAGGTGTTAACATAACTCTAGTGGATTGACGTGATCTCTGCCAGCGTTAACAGTGCAAAGATGTGAAAACTGAACTGAAAACCCCCTTTATTCCGGTTAATTCCCCCTGAATCAAGCCAAGCTGACAACCAAAACTTTAGCAACAGCATGCAAAGTGTTTAATGTTTCATAACACAACTGACGAACTGCGACGAAGGATGGGATGCGGATGCGAATGAGAATGAGAATGAGAATGATGATGATGATGGTGGTTTCAGGTGGGAGTTGGCAGATCGTAGCTTGCTGGATCCGGTGGTTAGCATTCGGAGGGGGTTCGGTGCAGAAGTCAAGCAGGAAACTTACGTAAAATGGAGGAGCACCCTGCCATGTAGGAACAGAACAAATGTCATTGCAATCTCACTTTCAGTTGCCTGTCAGTTTGGCGACTTGCCTCGTTTAGTTCTCAGTCCTGCAAGCCATCATGCATAAATGCCACATATGTGGGGCTGAAGTTCGAAGCCACCGTGAAGATGGGCATATTTATGTCTTCGGAACCACAGATCGTTTCACAACGAAGAAATTTTGAATCCACATCATAATTGAAAAATTCTATAGCTTAAAACTACGATCAACTTGTGGCAAGAGGCCTTAACTGCTTAAAAGCCTTTCTAATAGCCTCCTTGCAAAATCCTAACCTCGTGGCTTATCTACGATATTATAATTAAATTACAACTTGTCTATGATTCCGCCCAGCAGACCGCCTTATCGATAAGGCTGAATCGTTTCGCCGAGTAACCGGCTCAAGTCGCCAAGTCGCTAGCCCCATCAATCTGCATCAGCATCAAAATGCCATCGAAATGTGCGGCTCATGCATATTCATTTGACCACCAGCACACTTGGCACCACCGATAGCACTACCAGCACCAACCGTTGCAACATCCGCACCACTTCAATTTGGTTGAGGCACGTAGCGGTGGGTGTTGCTGTAGCAAAATGCGCAACTCAATTGCAATTACGAGAAATGTTAGCTTATAATTTGATTAAACTTTTCAATTACAATATGCAATGAAGTTGCTCACTCGACAGCAAAAGCAGCAACAGCACAAGGTACGAGGGCGTGCCACCCAAAAGGGGCGTGGTCGGGTGGATGGGATGGGAAGACTGCCCGGACTGCTAATTCCCACAATTACAATTTGCTGGCAAAGCAATCGGGAGCAAGTCAACTCCCATACCCAGACCCAGACCCATATCCATACCCAGTCCAGACCTCCCAGTCGGCAGAGGAGACCGGAGCGAGAATAGGGAAATAAAATAAGTATGGAGGATTAGAGACCGATACCGCAACACTCGACTACCCTTCAAGATTTGGGGGAAGCGAAGTGCGATGCCATTAAGTTCTCGAGGTCTGGGCTACGAGTAATCTAATTATTCTCACTTATTTAATTGATATATAGATTTGGGGATATATTTACTATATATTTTCAGAATTTCACTTCAATAAGATACTAACATATCAATTAATCGCTTGAGTTTGAAATTTCTTTAGTCTGAATAACAGATCTTCACATGTTTTGAGATCTTTTCAAGCAGTCAGCACTTCTTAGCCCAGCTGATGGACTCTAATCCCTGGAAAGGGCATCAAAATTAAGTTGCAGGCAGCACCTGCAGCCTGCAACTCGTCGGCGAAGTGGAGGTTGGACACGGGGCTTGGCCATGCGCCAGCCAAAGAGTGGAGCATATGCCAAGGCCTAGACTTGCCTTTAGGCCGGCTCCCCAGCTTTCCTTTCTTTTCGACTGTTTTTTCTCCTTTCCCCTGCATCTGCCCCCTTGTCTCTGTGCCCCCTTTTTGTGCCGCCTCTGTCGCCAGACTGCTGTTGTCTGCGTGTGGTTCATAATCTTAAATTGCCAGGCCGGCCCAAGTTCGGCTGGGTTTGGTTTCGGTTGGTTGGTCGGTTGGTTGGATGGTTGGAACCCTCCATGTCATGTACGTGCTCATGTGTGCAATGCGATAGAATTTTCTTTTTCCTCCTCATCTTCTTTGCATGTATTTTTTATTTTCTCCCCCCTTTTTTTTTTGCTGCAGGTTAATCTAAATTAGTAAAATATACACGAAGAGGCAGCATCGGGTTTAACTAACTCAAAGGTAAATAGACAACGTCACCGTTGCGACGTTGTTGCAACGTCAGCAGCAGCAACTCTGCAGTTTGTTTGTTGCTGCTGCTGCTGCGGCATTGATGCTGCTGCGATGCTCCGTCTGCTGCGGTTGTGGATGTAAATGGGACTGAGGCTTGACGTTGCCATCGTCATCGTCGTCGGCGGCGTTGCTAAAACCAAAGTAAACTTTAAACAAAACTTGGCACAAAGCAGCCTGACATCGTTGTTGTGACTCTGCTGCTGCTGCTGTTGCTTCTGCTTTTGTTGCGGCCCATTGCCTCGCCAGAGATGCCAAGTGGTAAAGTGGATGCAAACAGTGACTTTGTTTAAGTTGCAAGTGCAACTTCAGCCTTTTCCCTGTGCCACAATCTACTATGCTACAGAAGTTGGCTTAGAAACATTATGAATTCCGTTTGTTTACTCTTTGAAGTAAATAGATTACATAACCTCTTCGACTGTTTCCAATCACGGATGTGATCCCTTCACTTCCGCTCACTGTGACAAAAAAAAAGGCAAATTCAATGAGATGAGACAGCTTGGTTTTTATACCTATTTTAAGCCGATTTGCTTTCACAAATCACGTTGCAATAACAATCGCGTCTTGTCAGCTCGTGACTGCCCCCAAAAAGGGAAGGAGATGGCACAACTCTATTCGCTATTCGCAACGAGCATAAGAGGATTTTCATTAAAGCGCATAAAAATGTGCCCCCTCCTGTGGCAGTTGCCATTCCTATTATTTCTTATTCCTCTGATTGTGGGTATCTCCGCATGCCGATACAACGGCAAAACGACCGAAACAGAACGGAGAACAAAAAAATAAGAATCAAAAGGTATATATACATATATATATGTAAGTAGGGAGTTTCAGCCAGGAGACACTCGACTCTCGACTCGACTCGACTCGACTTTCGACCTCAGAGTCGCAGCTTCAGCCGGAAATGCGCAGGCAAGGCAAATAAAAACAACAACGCGCGTGCCCCAACAACAGGCATTGCCTTGGCCTTTGGATCCCGCCTCTGCCGCGCCCCTGTCAAACATGCCCCATCCCCTAGATGTTTGCCCCAAAAACGCAGCCAAAGGTAAACATAGCTTTCATGTTTGCACGGCCAGAAATTTAACACCATCTTTTCGCTCCTTAATTTGCGCATATTGCTCTTTTATCATAGCTTTTTTTTTATCTTCTTAATTTATTTAAGACAAATTTACTACAATTATGAACCAGTAGTCAATTGCATTGTTTATTATTTTACCGGAAATCAATAGTAGTTTATTTCTTTAATTGCCTTCAGACAGTTTATCTTGTTTAACTGGGCACACATTTTCCCCCTTCCCCCCAATCCTTCATGCTCGTAATTTGTGATCTAATTATCCTTCAGTACCGCCACTTGGGTTTCACTGTGCACACAGATACACCCACTTTTTTTCTATACACCCATCTCGCTCTGTTCAGGAGCGGAGTAATAGATGTCACAGATTAGTAGCAGCTTGTACCGCCCCTGGAGTTTCGTCGAGCTGAGCTGAGTCAAGTTGAGTCTGCGGCTCAGCCGATGTCGCTGTCATTAAAAGTGTAATAAATACAACGCAAAGCAGCAGCAGCAACTGCAGCAGTCGCGACAGCAGCAGCAGCAGCAGCAACAGCAACAGCAGCTACATGCCGCAGCAAAGTCAAGTACATCGTACGTTGTAGTATCATTTGCACGTACTTGTCACTCGAGTAGAGCCGTCCTTTCCATTCCTTTCCCTCGATTCCCCACCAGAATCCTCCACCTCCATCGGAGATCCTCTTCAGATGGTTTTCTTCTTCTGGCTACTCCCCGCTGTTGAGTTTGATGTTGCTGCTGTGTGTTGCAATTTTGCTGTTGCTGCTGCTGCTGCTGGTTTGCCCAGTGGCCAAAGTCTCGACATGATGGCTGCTGTTTCAGTTACGATTGCCCTTTGGGCAACCAATGCTGCCTCGTTTTCAAGGCCTAGACAGCTTGTCAGCATCCATCCTCCTGCAAACAACACACTACCGAGGCACTTCCTCAACGTTTTGACCCACGGCGCATTATGTCCAGTCGGCTGATTTCGGCGAGGGAGGTCGGTGGTGCTGGTTGGTGGTCGTGGTGGTGGACAATCATCATTTGAATAGTCCACACTTTGCATAAAATTAATATTGAGTCTGGGTCTTGGACGGTTCTACTCGAGAAATTAAATCATGTTTCCGACAGTTCATCGCGAGTGTTTTAACGGCCGCCACATCCGCCGGCGGCCAGATTCTCCATCTTACTTTTCAATTTTTCTCTTTTTTTTTATATTTATTATGGTTTTTTTGTAGCGCTGCTTGGCCGCATAATTCGCTTTTTTTTTTTTTGTGCCAACTTTGTCATTTCAAATATTTAATTTTAAAAAATAATTTATTCATTTCCGGCCAAGAGGCGATCCAGATGAAAATGCCCTGCCCGTGCTGTTGATGATTTTCTTGGTTCGTTTTGATGTTTTTGTTGCCGCTGCCAACCGCAATTTCATTTGGCTTTGTTTTCAAAGCAAAAAGGAAAAAAATTGAAGAGAGAAATGGGAAAGGCAGTGCGAGGTGTTGAGGAAATTAAAACCGAACTGTAATGAAAGAATGGCTATTGATGTCATTTCACCCCAAGGAACGCAAACCCAGAACCATCATCATCATCATCATCCGGTGTGTCCAGTGAGTGGGAAATGTAAACGAATTTATGCATCAATTGCCAATATGAATTTGAGAAGGGCGATATTGAGTTCCGCGATTCAATAAGCTATCTGATTGGGGAAACTAAACGGAATCGGGTCAGGATTGCCCATCGGTATTATGCTATTCTTAAAGCTTTAAAATTGTAAAAACCTTGTACACATGCTAGTAATTAGATTTAACCAGTGGTTTATCACTTTGCGAAACGACTGTTTTTGGTTTTCCTGCACTAATACAATTTGATAGTAATTAATTGAGTTGGATTTGGATGAAACCGCATCAACCAGCTTTTAAAAAACCGTAAAATCCATTTGATTCCTCCGTTTTCACACGCGTGTTAAATGGCCAATGAAAGTTAACACGGCGTATCAATTGTTCCCTTAGTTTGGAGAAAAAAATCACACACACACAGGAGTCAGGTGATTAATGGGCGATATTAAGCGAAAGTTGAGGGAATCATTCGATAGAATGTTTCGCTCGCTTAATGGGTTAAATCGTAAAAAATCACTCATACGCCATGTGCGCCGTTGAAAAATGCAGGCACTTAAGTGCAACGAAATCAATCAAAATCATTCGTGCACAGCTTAAAAATGCATTCGATTTAATTATCGCGTATAAATTTCCTTACTCCTGCTTTCGGTTCCACCCCCTGATTTCGATTATTCGAATATATGATATATATATATACATATATATAGCCCGAAATTCCATCCAATCAGCAGCAGCCGACGATTCTTGTTAATTGTGCGGCTTTTTGTGGCATCGGCATCGAAATGAAAATGAATAGGCATTCGAATGCACGAGTGCCAGAGTGAGTATTTGAGTATTTGCGATTGTTTAACGACTTTAATGCCATCGAGCCAAACAATGGCACCCAAAAATGAACAAATTCCGGCCATTGTACAAAAAAGTATTATGAATAGGGAGTAATATTATTATTATTATATTATTCGCTATTAATATGCGAATGTCTCTCAATTTTATTGCCTAATTATATTGGTTCAATCGGCTTTGAATGATGCTATGCATTTTTTCCCAATTAAATATTTTTACCAACTGCCAAAAAATGTAATTACGAAAATGTATTCCTAGTCACGTTTTTGGCATTGTGGCTTTTTGATTTCCTCCTCTTCGTTTCGAAATTTTGTGTTGAAAATGTTGACAATTAACTATATAAATTGCCTACTCGCCGCATCCAGAATGCATTCTGAATGTTTTCATTTGAATGAAATGTTTTTAAACTATCACCTTTTTCACCATTTTAGTTATGCTAATAATAACTTTATGCTTGTGTGTTTGTGGCACATGAACAGCAAATTATACATGCAACATTTTAATGAAGTCAAAAATATGTGAGATTTTATTAGCGCATTTTATTGTTTTTTGTCTGAGTGCGTTTATATTTGTTAAAGTGGGTGGTGGCTTTTCCCATCCAAAATGTTTGCGTGTGTGGGTAAATTTTCTTTTTGTTCGGCTACCTTTTACGGCCATAAATAATGCGTAATGAACCATAGGGACTGGAGTGAAAACTAAATCACTTTGTTAAGCTGTTTCCAAACGTTTTTGCCAATTTTCCAAGAGTACCCTATAATTCTGGCCATTACATTGTGTATATTGGTTGCATATCAAATGCATTAATATTATAAACTTGAAGTTAAGTTCAGTATATATTTTAATACCACCCCACACCTGCAATAAAGTTATTATTCAAATCAAATAGGAATGAATAGTTATGCAATCGATGGTATATATTGGCTACAGGGTAAACTCATTCGCCAACAACTTTGCAGCACTCGACTTTTACACATTTCATGTAAAATGTTGAGCACTTTTGTGTGTGCAGACGGGGGTTTTTCCTTTTTTTTTTTTAATTAGCCTGCATTTTATTGCAACGCTCGGTGGGCTTACCACCTCATTAGGGCCCTGGTGCCACAACAATACATCATTTAAGCCTTCATTAGTTTATCGCCCACTGGCAACTGTTGGGTCGAAAGTTATTAGCGACAGTTTAAAATTAAATTGGCCTGAAATTTTCTTTTATTTTCCCCGTTTGTATAACTTTTTTCACTGCTGTCCTATCGATATGCTGGCGTTGTTGTTCCTCGCTTGTTAGCATATTCATTTGAAAGTTAATGAAGTCGTCAATTAATTTTCCATTGTTTGAGCTGCCGCTGGGCAATGACAAATAATTCAATATTAATATGCCGTTGCCGGGATAGTCTGGCCATGTGAAATGGAATGGGAAATCGAATAAGAAAATTTAAATTATCCTCAGCTGAAGAGCTTAAAGTTTGGCAGTCTGTGTTTTAATTTCCTTGGACCTAATTATGATTTATCATCGATGCGAGAGATATTTACATGCAAAGGGTAAACTTCACAAAAGCTAACATAAATTGCGTGAAATGAATATTCTTGTTATCATAAAATTGAGAGTTTTGAAAACAAATACGACAAATTCATAAAACGAGAACCACACAAACGTTCCATAGGTATAATATATCACTACAATACTGACCATGAAAAACTCGATGAAATGGGAACATGCAATCAGGCAGCCACAAATCTAAGTGGAGCTCAACCGCAAAGTAATTCCAATGGATCGTCGGATGCATTCCTCATTAAATTGGAGTCTGTATGAAAGCGCACACCCAACGATGTGTGTGTATATAACATCTGTGTAGATATAGCCACACACATGCAGGCTATCCCCTTTGGAGTCTCCACGCCATTCATGCATCTTCGATGCATAAAAACCACGCAATTTGCTACACTTTTAACACTTGCACGGCTCAATGAAGTGCAACGAGACGCACTCAACTAACCACCCCAGTCCGAGGCACCACCGACGCCCCTGGACGATCCACAAGCCCCCCTTTTATCCCGAGGACCCAGAAGTCAAAGCAAAAGGCCCCAGAGAGTACGGAAATGGAGAAAACAAAAAAAAAATACACCAGAATGCACTGTGAACACAGCGAGGGGCAAAGAAATGGAATCTGAAATGCTTTTGCAGGCAAAAGGGATTCAAACTAACCGAAGGCCGCATGATTCTGCGGTTTGTCACCGCCACCCGCCCGTGGCAGAGCCCCTCCCCCTACCCCACCACCAGCACCAGCTATGGTCAGTGTAATCGAATCTCTGGACTGCGCGTCCCCTTTTATGCCCCTTGTGTCCATCCCCCCAATCCACTTTACTACGCCCCTGCTCTTTGGGATGGCTTTTATTTGCCTGGCTTTTCATTTGGCAGTCAATGCTACGCTTTCGCGCTTTTCAACGCTAACGACTACGTGCCACAGTTTTAACTGCCTTTTACCAAGACCCCGCTTTTGAATGAGCCTGCTTTAGCTAGCGGCCCACGTGCAAATAACAAAATTTGTCTTCCATTACACGCGAAATCCAGCAAGGTTACACAAGCTGCGATTCTAAACGGAAACAAATTCAAAAAGCATCCGAAAAAGGCAACATTACATTGTGCAATGTGGAAAATGTATGATCTGAACTGGAAAACGAATTCAAATGGCAAGTAATTAACACTTGAATGCAGTGAAGCCTCGACAGACAGGCAACAAATCGCTGCAACTTATTAAGAGCTCCACGCCACACCATTCCATTCCCAATTCCCATCTGGTAAAAAAATCCGAATGCTGCTTTGAAATTAATTTAGGTGCGTGTATTGGGACTCCCCGATGGGTTTGCCTCACACCCGATCGCATTATGGGTCTAGAGGTGCTACGACCATGCCAGTTTCCCACTAACAAGCCAGCATATTTATGCGTTTTTCTCAGTTTCCGCACTTGTACTTTCCCAGTGGATTCGGTTGGTTGAAACTTTAGGAGGTTTGTGCCAAGTGAATATTTTCCTTCAATTGAATGTTTGATTTTTAAGTTTATTAGCACATATCAAACCCTTTTTATTCCAGTACTTTGATTCGAAAAGCATCTCATTAAGTATTTAATTTAAAATCAAATTAATATTTCACACTATTCACTTCAATCTATTCACATTCCTATTCAACTCACGATTCACTCTAGCTTGCGACATTTTAAAGTGGGGCATTTGAATGTTGGGTACAAATTTTTGGCCTGTAATAGCTGCCCCCCAACTATTATATCCCCTTCTGAAGCCACAAAACCCATCTTACACTCGGCACCATATAATTTTCTCCATTAACACACACTCTCAAAGGGGCCACACTCACACTCACACACACACACATGGCACGACAAAATGCTTTAATAGTTTTTCCGTGCCTTTAATTTATGTGAATTTTCAAGGTAGCTAACGAGGTGGTGAGCCGGGCAGATTTTCTGGTGTTTTTCGTGAAGGGGGGTTGGAGAAGTTGTAAACGAGCCTGGGACAACGCCATTCGATTTGTCAACCCCCCACCATCCTGGAATCCCCCTCATCCGTTGCCCATTTCTCCCCCGAATTCATTTAGATTGCTATGAAAATTGCTTTTAAATTAAGTTCTGTGTGGCTGCAATGGCGGCTTCTGGGAAATAAAACCGACAACTAACTAACCAAACATTATTTCTGTTTAGTTCCTTTTGGCACTCGGAGAAAAAAAATAGGCAGTGCTTATTGAACATTAAATATATCTGATATATCCTAGAAATTATTTTACAACCTTAGCTTATTTATACTATCTGCTTCCATGCTTGAAATTCTATAAATTTCCCAGAACTAAGCGAATGCAGCCGCCCCATTTTGCTGAGTGTATGTAATCGCAGTTGTTTGTTGGTTGTTTTAACGTTGTTCGTGTTGTTTTTGGATCGGGTGCGGCGTAAAACAAAGCATTTGGCAATTAAAATACCGCCGGACGGCGGCTTTTCACAGGTGAGCAGGCCACAGGTGGGCAGAATTGGGCGGGCAGTAGTATCAGTATTTTCCTAGAGTTTTCCGAATGCTGCACAAAGCCGCAGAATCAGAAGAAGAAGAACCGGAAGGTCGAAGGGAGTGCAGGCCGAGAAATTGCATTTTCATTGAGTCAATTGAGCAAGTGAGCAACTGAGATATTGAGCGGCTGCAGCCGAAACAAACCCGCAAATGCCACAAGAAAATGGGGGAAAAGCGTTGGCAAAGCAGAGGCAACATAGCAGCATAAGTCAACACTAATTGCAATTTGCAGCTAAACACGGACGGGGCTTAGAGAAAAAAATGTTGCGGTGGAATGGTGAAATAGAGGCATGTATCTATAGGATACATGACATAAATAAAAGAGGATTCCCGGCAAAGATAGCGCAGTTTGAAATGCACAAACAGAAAAGATACTTTTTCTGTTTTTCGAACCAAAAGAGTGGGGGGATTTAGTGTAGATATATCTAAATGACTGAGTTTAACACATGCGGATAGAGAATGGGACATGGGTTTTATTTAATCCTAAGTGCAAAGTAATCATTTATTTATATATGCAGAAGTTAATCTGAATCAGGAATTTTTTATAATTTTTATACATTTAATTAAGTTGCATTATTTTTTCTTTAAGTGCATCTGGTTGTGTGGGTGAAAAGTAGACACGTTGGAAAATTCAATTTGCACAGTTCAATGCAAATGAAAAGAATTGACACACGAGGAATTCAAAGCAAAAGAAGCTGAAGATGTGAATAGTAGAGCTCTCGAATAATTAGTGAATAATAATGAATGGCAGTGCACAAATGTGAACTTGCAGCTTCAACTGCACTGCAAACTCAATGAACTTGAGGGCAGTAAAAAATACATAGAAGTCGAGTTTGTGGCCCAGGGTCATAGTGTAATTAGAGTTGTGGAATGATTTTTAAAGTACCCAAGCGTGTGAATCATTCGCTGTAATTTGTAGCATTATTACTAACCCATTTAACCGTGAGTATCTCAAGAGGGCTGTATTCAATAAGTGCACAACGGAATTATCTTCAAAAATTGAATTCTCCAACTCTGTGGCAACGAAATGCAGTTTATCTTGTCGCTTTACCATGTTGCCAGTGGGAAAACCTCGGAAAAGTGAAAACAAAAGCAAAGCACAGTGAAAACAATGCGGGAAAACAGGGAAAATATGTGTACATATATATGTATATGTATACTACTTTTTGGCCGTTTTTGGGGGTTTTGGACCACGATTCTTGAAGGACCAAACCCCAGCAGCACAGGGTAAACAATATGAAAGCAAACAAAACTAAGGGGAAATGGCAAAGGAAAACAAAGCAGCAGCACATACAGCCAAAACAAAAAACCCAAGTAAATTTCTCTCTTTTCGGAGTGAAAAGCGCACAAATTAATTGAAATATGCTTCTGTCGTTGGCAACAGCAGCAAATAAATGGTTGGTTGGGGGAAAACCAGAGGTACACAGCTTGCTGGAAATCTCAGGGTGAATTTAATGAATTTAATCAATTTCATTGTATTAATCATTACACATTTTCTTTTTCACTGATTTACAAATCCAATATTGATTTGATTTAAAATCGCTTAATTCCAAATCCATTTGATTGATTGCATTTGGTGTGACTCCTTCCCAAGCTTAAAAGTCGCCTAGCAACCACTGTCTGCATATGCAAATAGACTACTTCAATCGGGCAATAAATTAACAACTAGTACGTCCAAAGAGTATTTCATCGTTTTCTGCCATTTCTGCGGTCAGATACATCAGCAACATCGTCAAAGGCAACACGGCAGCGAAGCAATTTGGCCAGTTTGTTTGATATCATAAATTACAATTTAAATTTTATAACGAAAACTAATTGGAGCGATGACGACAGACCCAAAAAGCTCTTTGAAGTGCTCGGTTGTGGCCCAGAGCGGCGGATGATGATGGTCGATAGGATAGGTATTTCGGTCTCTTAACCACAAAAAGCAGCCAAAGCAGACAAAACAGCTGCAACAGCTGCTGCTTCTGGCCAAAAGAGTCATAAAAACACGACTTGATGCGGTCAATCACATCCACTACCAATTTTTGTATAATTCCACACCTCCACATGGAAAACCCAAGAACGAAGAACGAATCGCGTGGGCGTTGGGTTTATGGCTTAAGCCGCTTGCTGTCCAAAAAACCACAAAAATAAAATAAAAGCCAGTGAGTTCGCCATAAGGCGTTCACACTGAGGCAAATCAAATCTAGATTCTAGATTCCAGAATCCAGAAATAACCATTTGCCATTTTAAAGTTATCTGCTTTTGGTTGGCCAAAAATCGGATGATAATGTACTTTGGAAACTTGTTCTATATAACCATCGCCATTAAAGCTCAATCTGCATTTTTTTATTTTATAGTAAAAGATACAAAACCAGCACGATTTGAGGAGAATATAATGCGTGCAGCCAAGAATCATTCATGTTGTCAGCTTGCCTGGGTATAATTAGTTTTAAGAACTATTTTAATCGTTCCTAAATGTTGCACTATTTCTTAGAATAAGTAGGTTTAGTAATAATCCACAGATCCCTGTTTTTCTCAGTGGTGAAGCCCCATTTTTCGACAAAATGAATGCGCCGAAAGTTTAACGTAAGACAAGTAGCTTTGTTTATATATTTGTGTGTGTGTAGCTGCAGTAGGAGGCGGCTTTTAAGGGGGCGTGGCAACTACCGACACGCTGCATTGTTGCTGTTTTTGATTTTTTTTTGCCGGCGCCAAATGCTTGCGCAAATTAAAAAGTAATTGCTTGAGAAAAAGTCAGAAACAGAAAATATGCAACAAACAGCGGCAGCATCAGTGGAAGAAGAAGAAAAACAAGACGACGGCAACGACAACGAAGGAATGTGGCGTTGATGGCATCCAGGGGGAAAATCGAGTGGCTGAGAATGATGGGGCAAGCGGAGGTGGCTCACAGTTTGGTGTAGTTGAAAGGTTTCAAGTTGCCAGCGAAAATGCCAAAAAGTCATCAACTTATCGTTTTTGGCTGGGTTAAGGGCGAAGGGCGATGGTCGAAGGTCTAATGGCAAGGGCAATACCCAATGGATGTTTCGCCAAAACAATACAAGTAGAATGCAATATAAGTGCTGGCTTTTTCAGCGGCAATCCTGGCGAGAAACGCGCTCGGGGGAGCAATTAAATAGAAGTAAAAGTGATGAATCAAACACTAGCACTGGGCGAAAAGGAATTAGAGTGCTGGCGAAGCCATTAGTCCGGAAATGGTTGGACAGTTGGACGTTGGGCAAATGGAATGGGGTAGTGTAGTGGTGGAACTGCAAGGATCTGCGGCAATTCCCCGAGGATAAGCCAGAGTACAGCATGCTGCTGCCCAGTAAATTCAATCTCAATCTAGTTCAGAAGTACTTTCCTGTTACCTTCATTCAAAATGATTATCGAAATAAAAAGAACTATCCACAGATGACACTGATCTGAATGGAAAATGTCCCTTTTTTTTAGCAAAAAGTATAGTTGCTTTCAATTATATTGCATATCCTTTAAAATCGCTCGTCTTTTGTGCGTTCAATTTGCACGAGTGTCCTTTCAACATGCTCTCGTCTCCATTAGACGAGTCCTTTTTGGTGCGCTCCACCGAGCACATAGTTTTTTATTTCGCAAATAAAATGAACACTCAAAAGCATTTCCACATGGCAAACAAAGGATGTAATTCAGCCTTATTAGGATTCCCAGAGCGAATTTCTTAAATTCCAGCCATTCAGCAGTGCAAATCACATCCACATAACCCGACCCCTCGCATGCAAATTAAGTACAGTCGCCGAGTTTTGCCACTACACAAAGGACACTCATTATGCACTTCCATGTTCTGCCCACCACCCCCTTATTTTTTTTTTTTTTAATTTTTTTCACGACTCCTTTAAAATAGCTAACTTTTATATTTTTTGTTTTCTGGCTGCCACACACTTTAAGGCATCCGCCCAACCATCAACATAAAAAAAAAGAAATACGGTAGGCAGAAAACAAAGCAATCGCAACAAGCGAAATGGAAGCTGCCAGCATTTTATCACATTGACACGCCACGCCCACTCTGCCCCCTGAAGAGGCAGATATGAGGGAGGTGTGGCACAGAGCCGCAGTGTTGCGGTTATGCAATAAAATGTTGCATTTTGCTTTCGGTTTGCCAAACGCCTCGGCCAGAATAACCCAGAATGCAGGATGCTGCTGCGTGCTGCATATGTATGTGCAACAACTTAACTGCCAAACTATTGCTGCCACTGTTTGCTACAACTGTTTCTTCTGCACTGCAAGAAATGGTTACACGATCTTTTAGTTTACTCATATAAATACTAGTTAATACATAAGAAGCATAGTACATTAGCGTGATTGACTGCTAGCTAGTATTTTTTCGAAGTGCATTAGTGCCTTTGCAACTTAAGCTGGGGCAATTTGTTGCAAGTCAGTTGTGGGTGCCGGGGATTCCGAGTGTGCTCGTGGCTCCGTTTACACCTCTTCCCCCCCGGACACGTTAAATGCGCACAGCTGCCGGGATTACCAGGCGGAATTTGCAAATGTAAACGCAGCGAATTAGTCGCGCCCGAACACACCGAACAGCCCTCGGAAAAGGGAAAAACATGAACAACACCCTCACTTCGCCATTCAGGACACACTCACACTCATACACTCACCCCCGAGGGCGAATAGTAAACATATGAAAATCACACACAAATAAATGTAATAAACAATGCAGCATCTCTCATCTCGAGGGTGGAGCGGGTCCGGTCCAGTCCAGTCAAAAATGCTAAGGTCAGGGGACACAGCCGAATCGGATGCCCCTTGGCTTCCTGGTTCTCCATGGCATCGATTGCAGCCTGCCAAAAAATTAACAGATGTCTCGCATTAGATGCGCTTCACTCGACCCCAGAGACCCGCGAGCGGCGAGCCAATGAGGCGATTTAAGCCACAGTGGGCCACAGGTTGCCATTAAATGCAGAAAAATTAAATTAATTAAAATTAAAGCCACAAAATAATTAAATGAAATAAAGAAGGATTTGAACATGTAGAATGCCTATAAAAAGTTTAATATTATGCTTATATCGTGTACAAAGGTTTGAGTGAGTGAGTTTGAAATCGCTTAAAATATTGTAAAAATTTAAATTTAAGCTGCAAAAAATCAGTTTCCAGCCACTGTGCACTGCGACCACTGCGGGTTAACCATGGAATGGAATTGGTAGCAATTTTTGGGCAAACGGAATCGAGACAAATCGCCAACGAATAAAGCAAATCGGAATAAAGCATTTTGGGCAAAGTGGAGTGGAAATGGAAGTGGTGAACGGGGGACGGGGGCGCGAGATAAGCCACACGGCAGCAGGTAGAAAAATGTTTGTGTTTGTACTTCCATTTCCTTTTTCAATGTTTACTCTATCCGCTGGATACCATATTTTGTCGCACGACTTAGTTTCCTCAAGAGGAGGTCATTCAAGATTACCCTGTAATTATAAACAATAAATTTTCAGCGAAATATGATATGCCGCCCGCAAAGCACACATTTCATTTATAATGTTAGTTTTATTCATTTATTTGTGCTTAATTTTTGAAATATTTAAAACTCTCTCAAATATAGAGTGAGTAGTATAACATTTTTCGGTGTCGCAAGAAAATCTTTTTTTCTTGTTATGCATATTGTTTGCCGCGCGATATCCGCTGTGTTCGTAAATCTTTGTGGATATTTGGAGCCGACTGATTCTCCAGTAGCCAAGTGGTCAGCTGGAGGAGATTGTGGAGTGGGGCGCTAGACAGATGGGCTTGGTGGGTAAATGGGACAGAATAGGAACAAGGACAGCCGGCGGCTGGAATTTCGCCCAGACATAAATATTTTTTATCACTTTCCGAGCGCTCCATCTTTCCAGCAACCCCTTGTCCTTGTGCCCCCGCGCTGTTTATTTCGTTGCATTTGTAATGAAGTCCGGACTCGGGATTCCGGCGGAGACTAATTCAAATTTAAGCCATAGAAAATTAATTTTTTGGCTACCATCATCACAGCCCCATCCCATCATCCATCCAGCCAAAAATGCTTCGCGGTGGTTGCAAACGCTGATGGAAGAGCACGGAAAAGTAGACGGACAACTTTCGGCTTATTCAGCTTAGTAAGCTTCAAGGTCGATTAAGGGCCGTTGGCCATGGGTTAAAGAGTTTAGGGAAATTTTCTGGCCGGGATCTGGGGCGCTTTGTTCATGGAGATTTACCGACATTACTTGGCAATCCCCAGACTAGAGTACCAAGCACTCGAATCTAATTTAAATATATGAAACTCTCAATTGTTTACATTCTGAGTAGTAGGGGTTTCTGCCAAATGATAGAAAATAGCCCATTCCTAGTTAGTAGCTAGCAAATAACTAATACCTAGTAATTCCCTTCATTTTCCTTCTTCAAGCTAATCCTTTCCGCTTCAACTCGTTGGCCATTTCCAGCGGCAATTGTCATGGGATTTTCCTTTTTTCTTTCTTTTTGCCATAAGCCATAAATTAGTGCCGACCGACGTTCCGTTGAGTCTTTAAGCTGACCTTCGACCCCGCTCTCCATCAACTTTGCACCACCCATTTTTGGGCTGGTCCACTCCCCCAACTTGGCTGGCTTTTGATTAATTCTGGATGAGGACAACAACGTGGACGTCAATGGTCCACGGAAAAGTTAATCGTTAGTAATTTATGGCCCTCCAAGGAGGCGTCTAGTTGGGCGTGGCAGTAAAGGTAAGGCGATCTGAAAGTAGTGCTAATACCGAATGGTGAACATCGCATGGGATAATGATGACGATGATGGTCGATGGGCGCTGGCCAAAGCAGATAGAAATCCCGATATGTTTGGGTCACATTCCCAGTGCCAACTGAGTGGTATGTACATACATATGTGTGGACAATCGTGCCGACATTCCAAGTAAAATAAAATCGAATAAAACACCAAAAATGCAAAAGGAGAAGAATGTGGATGGCAATTGGGAGCTGTGGAGGCGATGGCATCGATGGCGATTGCCAGTGCAAGGCTAAAGTGCTCAAGTGCAATGCGAAACTGGAGTGATGATGAAAGGATGAGCATAGGGCACTGGCACAACCACAATCGCAAGCACACAATGCTCGCAATTGAAAACGCCACTCGAATCGCCGTCCCCAACTTTCCAGCCATCCTCCTCCAACGCGTGCTCCATCTCCTCCTGCAAATGCACTCAATCGCACCAATGTCCAATTCCGAGACCAGTGTGAGTGACCATGAAAAGACCTCTGCTCTTGACCGAGGGCAGCTCCAAAGATCAATATCAATGGCACTGAGGCAGTTCCACAATTCGGTTTCAATGAAAGTATATGTGCTACTCAATCAATTCATGCTTTATCATCGGCATAGTCGAGATCCCCATAAATTTGCTATTCAAAATGTGTTGCATTTGTTATTTGTTATATATATACCTCTTGAACTACTGAAAAGTATATGTTTCAGATAACACTATCTCACATTTCTACATTTTCCCCTGCCCATTAAAATGAGATATATGTTGGGAGTAAGATAAGTCGAATATTCACTTCTGTAGAATCCGTTGGGATTCAGTGAGATTCTTATGAATCTAGTTATAATATCTATTTGGATAAGTACTCACTTTTGCACTCGT
The DNA here is from genome assembly GCF_004382195.2 of Drosophila sechellia. NCBI lineage: Eukaryota > Metazoa > Arthropoda > Insecta > Diptera > Drosophilidae > Drosophila > Drosophila sechellia. Next base: position 14,595,939 of record NC_045954.1, read on the forward strand.
TGGCATCGTTGTCGGTGGCCCTGTCCCAGGGTCGGTCGAAGTAGAAGGGTTTGCAGCGTTCGCATTCCGGTCCGGCGGTGTTGTGCTTGCAGGCGCAGGTCATGGTCAGTTTGGCGCTCATCTGGGTGCTGCGACCAAAGTGGTTGGCCAGCGAGGGGGCGGAGGGCGTGTCCTCGTCCTGGCCATCGTCCTGATCTGAAAGGGCCGTTCCTGATCCCGAACTGACGGTGGCCACGCACTCGGAGGCGTGACCATTGCACTTGCATCGTCCGCCGACGGCGAAATCCGATACGGCGTAATGCTGCGAAATGGGCAAGGTCACCGCGGAGGCGACGGCAGAGGGGGCAGCTGTGCTGGGCGGCGTGGCCTTGCCAGGTGGCGTCACCTTGGGCGTCTGTTGTGGGGGCGTGGTGGCCGCCAGTTTGCTCTGGTAGTGCTTCTCATAGGCGCTACCCTTGTGCTTGCCCTGCCTCTTTACAACCGATTCACCATCACTGGCATAGTCCAAATGCAGGTGATCGTCATCGAGTTCCAAATGCTTCTTGGGCTCCTCGTACTCATCGTACCCAGCATCGGCACTGTCGTTGTCCTGCAGATTGTAGTCGTACTCATCCTGCTCGCCGTCCAGTTCCAGATCCGCATCATCATCCTCATCCTCCTCGCGACTGCCGCCCATCTCATCGCTAAAGGCATTCGCATTTTTCACCTTCAGCAATTGTGGTGGCAATTCAAGGCGATGGAATACCACTCTTATATCCGTGGCCGTCACCCAATCCTGCAGGACCAGCGAGGAGTCCAGATCATTGGCCGACGGACGACCCTCCAGGGTATTGAAGGCAAATCGCTGGGCAGCGCCGCCCGTATCATGTTGCGAATTGATGCATCTGGCCTCCTGCTCATTAAACTTGGATATCTTGGCGCGATCCGGTCGTCCATAGAACTTTTGGCACTGTGAGCTATAGAACTGGAAGGGTTGCCAGGTCTGTCCAAAATCCGAGCTCTTGAATATGGCCAGCGAATCGGGACGCGGCGAGCGGGGACAAAATGACAGCGATATATAGGTCAGCTCGTACTTCTTGCCCAGCGACAAGGTTAGGGTCACATTATCCGGCGGCGCACTGTCCGGGTCGTGGGGCACATTCACGGCACCCGATCGCCAGCAGGTCACATTACTGGGGTTATTTAGATCGGTTAATGCCGCCGGACCGTACCGCTGCTGTTCGCATGAACGACACTCGCCGGCATTCCCGTCGCGCAACAGTTCGCAGTAACGCTCCGGCTGTTGGGCGCCACAAACGCTGGATGCCTGGACGGGATTCCCATAGGCGGCATTCACAAAGCTGGGCAGGCACTTGCGCGGCTTGCCCTCGAAGTAGCAGGGATCGTTGGAGGATATGCCGGCGGCCGAGGATCCGATGGCCAGTGCCAGGATAACGGGCAGGAGCAGGCCCATCCTTGTTCCTGTCGCTCTGACCCTGAATTGGAAATGGAAAACTATATAGTCGACGCTGATGGCGACTATCCTTGCCCTATAAGCTTCTCACATTCCCTACTTTTAATCAAAGGACACCTAACAAATAATCTTTTTTAATGCCGAGAATGCCAAGAACCTTATAATTCATAATTCTATTGTACGAATTCTACTAAATATAAAATTAGAGCATATTAAATTTAGTTTATGACTCCGAGCAAAGAAAAATTCCTTAAAATTTTGTACATAACAACACTTAATTTCTTCTCCTTAAGCACTTTCCTTTTACATGATATCAGTATTAAACTCTTAAGCAACGTTGAGTTATTCAACAAATTTTAACAGTACACGTTTATATAAACCAACATTTTCACTTTATATAAGTCTTAAAAGCAAGTCGGACTAAAAAGTAAAGGAACTTGACTTATTTTAACAACAAGTTGAACTACCAAAAATATGATAAGGTTCGCATGAAGTTGGGAAAATTTGTAAAATCCCTTCCTGTTTTCATTTTAATTGAATTTAATCTTTAATTATGAATTGGGAATATTCGAAGCTTATGGGGGATCGTTTGCGGCAATTACGTACATTGGCTCGAATGCGAAATACCTCGTACTCTTTATCTCTTGCACTGTTTCTTCAATTGTTTATCAGAGGATAATGTGTATATATTGCTGTCTCGGTCACACACTCGCGAGGATCGATTCGCGTCGGGGTCACCAAACAAACAAGCAACAAAAACAAGACACGGCGACGTCACTCGCGGCGTCACTGAGTCTGCCGCAACAGCATGCAACAGCTGCCAATTCTCAGTCTCAGTTTGGCTTCAGTCTATCCGATTCGATGCGATACGATAATTCGATACGATACTCTAGATTCTATTGAAAAAGTTGGGCAATTCTTCAATCCCAAAGCCGATTCTCCGGGCTGCGTTGCCACTTGGTCAACGACCAGCGTGTTTCTGTTCGCCGCGGCGACGTCCTCGCGCCAATTGCCCCCAAAAAGGTCCTGCAAAAGTCTCGTTTCCTCTCGTTTGGTTCCGATTCGTTTCGTTTCGATTCTCTCGTCCTGGCGCACTGAATATTCAAAGGAGGCTGGTGCTCCTTCCTTGTCGCACCACTCCCACTCTCGTTCTCTATTTCGCTCACTCTCGCACTCTCAAACAACAGAGTGTAACTGAAAAAAAAACAACAACAACGAAGGCCCGACGCGCACTTCGGTTGAATTCGATTTCGTACCGCCTCGGAATCGCTTTGAAATCGCTCGCTTGCGCCGCTCAATGTTGTTTACCTGGCAAACGCTCGGTCGAAACTGTTTGCGTTTGCTTTGCTTTGCTTTTGGTTTGCCGGAGAGAGGGCAACATTTGGTGATGCTGCTTGGCAACATTTTTGCTGCCGCAACATTGATGCGGACTGAATGTCACAAAATGATGCTGGAAATTCATGAAATTACTCTCTTTCTTTTCTCTTTAACTCTTATTCAAAAATATTAAATTCTTAAATTCTATTAGTTAATTTTTAATGTGCAATGCATTTCTACCTTATTCTTAAACAAAAACAATTGTAACCGTTATAAACTTCGATTATTCCAAAATCCAATGTTGCTGGATGCTGGTCGTGTTGCTGGGAGCAGTCTGCAACATTTGTTGCTGGCTCTCTCAGCGAGACTGGCATCATGTTGCCTTCGATTCTCAGGGTGTTGATAAGGGACTCAATAAATATGTCAGAAATATGAGATCTATGAACTCTCAATCTAGGAAAGCAGCTTTATCTATCATTTAAATAATTTAATGTTCTTATTTACCATAAATATACTTCTTCTTCGTAATTAACATTCTATTGATACAATTTTTTCTCAGCAGACGTATAATTATCCATCAAAGATATGTTTTTTGATTATAAGATTACTATTTATATATTGAAATACTTAAATTGATACCTACTTTCCCTTTTAAATATTTTGCACACGAAACCGTATGGAAAATAAACCTACCTTACTCGATTTCAGGTCGCACCTTCCTCACAACAAAGACCCCGATCTCAAAACTTCCGCTGTCATGATTCCGTTTCAAAAAACCACTCATTCACAAATGCTAATCGCAGACGGCGGAGATATACATACATATGTACATATTTATACATACGCACATAAGTGCATGTGGGAATAAGAGTCAACTTCAGATGGAGAAGACACTGCGACGCCTGCTCAAGCGCTTCTTTCTTCATTTCATGGGCTCTTCCTCCTGAAAAAAAAACGATTCTTAATGCTCGGAGCTTGCCCAGTGGCATGCCCCAGGCAGCGAATTGTAAGAAGAGGGAACGTGCCGGTAGAAATCTTCACCGGTTCCCGAGACACGGCTTCCGTTCGAATGCTCTGGGGTTTCACCCTCTCCCGAAGACACTGAGCAAATCTGCACGACTTCATTGAAGTTGAAGAGTGCATTATAAGACAGCCAAACTATTGAAGAAACTATGACAATCATTTAACATGGATGTCATTAGTGAATGTAGATTTACTGATTCTTCATGGCTAAAGGGTAAAGTTATTAACAAATTGGTTCGATTTCAAAGGGTAGACAATAATGTTACCCTTTATTTCTGCGTGTGCACTTCCTTTCTGGTTTTGATTTATTGTTTTTGACATATTTCCCGTTCGTCGTCTCTTTGGGGCTCCTATTTCTTCGGCTCACGAGGACGGAATGCCAGGCTTGAATTCGAGTCTGAATTTGGGTTTGCGTTTCAAGTGGATTCGGAGCTAAAAATCGTTTTTCGTTATGTTTTATTTATAACGGATTTGTTTCTGCCGCCACTTTTGGCTTTCCGTCGTCATTGTTTGTAAATATTTATGCCAAGCCGCACATGTGTGTGTCCCTTACTCAAGACTCCGCCCTTCTTTTTTTTTGTCTTTTCTTTGACCTGCTCGTTTTCCTTTTGCCCCTTTTTGATTTGGGTCCATTTCGCTAATTCCGAAGGCTTGGCCTTAATGGAATTTAAATTTCATTTGATTCCTTGGCTAGAAAACCACAGCGAGATATGGCTGGCTTTTCCCCTATTGCGGAAAACTTTCGGTCGATTTCACTACGCCCGGAGCTCTGGCAGCCAGAAATTTGAACCGCAACTGCAGCTTGAGATCCATGCACTCAGAAAAATTCGTAGTCAAATGAAATAGATCAATATGATATCATGATACATAAGCTATTCAAATAATATCTACAAATTTGGGCTTTCCTAGTAATATTTATCTGGATTGTTTTAATTAATTATGATTTTAATACCATATCAATATGATGCCTAAGTTTCTCGCTGTGCACCGAAAAGTGCGAAACGTGTAATTATGACGCCGCCTCGCACTTGGCCAAGCAAAATGCAAATGGTCAGCACCCGATCATTACGATCATTATAGAGCTCTGACTGAGTGGCTCCAGATGAGGCCACTGATGGTCATGATGATGGTCAACGCCTTTCATTTGGGGGCGTGGCACTGGCGCGTGCGCCTGGCCAAATTTGTCCCACGATCGCGATATTTTCCGGTAACTTTAAACATTTTTCCTCATCAGTAGCGCAATAAAGTAAGAAAATGAAAGGTGAAATGTATAAAAATAACAAGGCTTTTAGTTAATATATGCAATTCAATACGATGTTGTTTAGATATTTGCGGTTAGTGTTTATGTCGTTTTCAATTAATTCTCCGAAATGGCTCGGCTTACTGCCTCAAAAATGCTTGCTGGAATATTTGTTATTTCTGGTTTTCCTGTTGTTGCGGTTGCTTCTATGTATTTCTAATGAGCCTTTCGGGTGGCCGAACACCCACCTCTTTTCCGGCGTTCGTATTTCGTTTCCATTTTCTTTTTTCCTTTTTTTTTTTCATTTAAATGATTTATTTATTTTTGCAAGCTTTTGGCCTGTCCGCCGCAACACACACATCCCTTAGACCCAGGATTGACTGGTACACTGAGCAAAATGTATTTAATTTATGAAAGTCTTATACCAAAACCACATTTGTTTATCCTTGCATCTAAATAGAGTTTTCAGTTTGAATTGAAAAGCCAACGACAAAGAAAAACATTTCTTTAGACCAATTAGCAATATATTTTTCAATATTATAAAATGAATAAATATTGTTTCTATTTCTTGCTGTGCATCTTCTTGGCCCCACATTGTTTTGGTTTGCCGGAGCTTCTCTGGCTGCTGGTGTTTTGGCTGTAATTGTTGCTGGGAAATTGCTTCTGGCATTTGATTTGTACATCATTTTTAACGAAGCATAAAGTTTTCTATATAAGCGATGTTTCGGTTCAGAAGAACAGGACATGGCAGGACAGACACAGAAGCACATCCTTGTTCGCTGGAGTCCTTGACTCTGCGCCCGGACCCCAGACTCAAGTTAATGAACAAAAAACGTGGCATGCATATGTATGTAGCAATAATAATATTATTATTATTATTATCTCCGCCACCGCTTTTCAAAAAAAAAAAATTATTTGCAGTTTTCACTGCACTGCGAGGACCTCTGTTCCTGACAGATTATTAAATAGGCATTTTCGTTCACTGGAAACATTAAATCAACCAATTAGAAAATTACGATGTGCATAGTGCAAAAATTAAGGAAGCAATTGTGAAAGGGAATTGTAATGATAATTTCCAAACAATTTGCTGTTTTCTTGTCTAATGGACAAATGATATTGTTTACCCTTTTTGAGTAACTATATTTAACTGTAAAAAGATTAATAATAATGCAAGGTTTTACTATTTTAACCTTTCAAAGGACCAATTCTGAAAGTAATATAAAGCTATATTTCTAGATTATAAACAAGTACATAGAAGGAATAGCACTACATATCTGTACTATTACCCTTCCAAATGCCCTAAAACCATTTAGTTCCCATCGATCCAGCCAATTGCACGGCATTTTGAAACCAAACGAACCGAAGGCGAACAAATTTCAGCGGAAGAATTACACAGATCTTGCGTTTCTGGGAGTTAGGATCCCCAGTTCGTTGGCATCGAGGCATGCCGCCCAGAGGTTTCCGTTCTGCATCTTACCACTCAAGTAGCGCCGACCAAAGCGATGCAGCACTGCACATTGCATCCCATCTCAAGTGCACCTTCCCATCGCCATCACCATCCCCATCACCATCACCAATCATCATCAGCACCATCAGCATTCTCATCTTCCCCGACTTCGACACCGTAGTCGTCGTCTTTATCGATGGGAGACTATCGGAAAATCACGTAATGGGCACGTAGGCCAAATATTTACTTAAGCCCAAGTCGTGAGGGGAGGGTCCGGGTTCGAGGCACAGGGGCCACATTAATGCTGTGGTGGCGAACCAATTGACTTCACAAGAGAGCTGTAGCTGTAGCTGGGGCTGGGATATGAAGCTGGAGGAGGAGCTGGACCTGGACCGGGAACTGGAGATGGAGTTGGAGTTGGAGATGGTGGTGGGGAGAGGGTACTGGGCGTACACAATGCCTGTGCCCAGCGATTGTTTGCCTTAATTGCCCACATTTACTGCAGCAACAGGGGTATCAGTTAAAGAAAAAAATATTAATTAACTTTGGTAAATAATTATGCAGAAATATGGCAAAAACTAATGTAATATGCAATCAATATAAAATACAAGAAACGGTGGTCAATTAAACTGCAAAACAATACAAATGTTTTATAGATATTAACGTTATAGTAAATATTTGATTGAATGCAATGACATGTTTAATCTATTATTAAAGAAACTTATTGAAAAATGTGAGGATGTGAGGAAAGAGAAAATTAATTTTAAATATTAATGGTGTTTAAAAAAGTGTATTAATTTACAAAAATTATATGCATTTATTTTTTTATAAACAAAACATGTAGGTAATCTAAAAAAATATTTGGGTCAACTGTATTCTTATGTTGAAGTGTGAGATTTAGTTCTCTAATAATATTATTATGTTAGCTGCTAATTGTTCAATGATTTCCTAAAAAAAACAAACCCAAAACTGCATTTAAAAAACAAATACGTTGTGGCCAACTTTAAAGTATTGCTTTGTAAAACAACTTTAGAAGACACCTTCGCTTTGAGGAATATTCAAATGCGAAAAGTTTCCCTTTGACTCTGTTTTATTTTACTGTAAGTGGCCCCGCAAGTGCAACTTCAAGTTCAACAGTGAACAGTGACTTTCAGATGGTGGGACGGGGGGTGCAAGGAATGCGGATGGTTCTGAGATTCCCGGTTCGAGTTGACTTTGCATTTCGGGGAACCTAATGGGTGTGGGTCGATACGGGTGGGGGTATTCCTTTGAGGACCACCCGCAGCAAGCGGATTGCGAGCAATTCCATTGATTAGGAGAGTACATACATCAATTTGACGGGGCTAGATCCCGGCTTTCCCAACGAGAATCCTCTTGAGGAAATTACCAGTATACACTGCGAACGCAAAGTCCAACCGAAACAGAACCTTTCCACCCTCAAGTGTGGCAAATATCAAAGTCAAAGAATTGTGAAGTGGCAACACACAAACGGATGTGGAAAACGAAAAACAACTGGGCAAATGTGGGCTAGACGAGTGAAGGTGGCAAGTATTTTGCACTAAAAGCGAAACTACTTAGCATTTGCCATCGAATTCAGACTCCAAATGCGAAGTTGCCCAGGCGGAAACGGAAACAGCAAAAGAAACAGAAGCGGAAGGAGCAGAAAGGCGGAAGGGAAAGGGAAAGCGAAAGCCCAGACCGAGGAATGAGGTCAAGAGACAAAATAGGCTTACTGACATGTGTATGTGTGTGTGATTGTGAGCGAGTGCGACTTTCTCCGCCTGAAATGAATTCCATGTGTGTGTGTGTGTGTTTAGCCACCCTATGCGGGAATTTAATGGTCAAATCCCTTGACTTTCGCCTGCCCAGAAAGTCAATTCTCGAGGTTCTTTAACCTTTGCGCTTCCTGCTGCAGATTTTTACGCCCCATACTCAAAACGTTTGTTTAAGGGGATCTGCAGTTCAGAAGTGGAATGCAACACAACTTATCAAAAACAAAATACATAATTAAGTTTTAATATCAATGTTGCTGTTGGTTTCAGACATCTTCAAAAATAAAACAAATCACAGAGATTTAGATTCTTTTATAACTTCGATCAGCAGACGAAAAACCAAAGTAATGGGTATGCTGCTGTCGAGGCACATTATCGTTGCTTTCCTGTATACATATATTTATTTTTTTGGAGTACCCTGCGCTTACGCTTAATTAACTCGTTTGATGCCGTTCAAATCCATATGGAGACGCCCATTTGTTTGACCGCCTTTTAGCCTCTGGCTTTGACTTGGCATTTGGATTTGGATTTGGTTTTGGTTTTGGTTGGGAACTTGATAAACCGATAGAATTTGTTTGATTTATACGCGGCCAATGGGTGAGCAGGGAAAATGGGGTATTAATTATGGAAAGTGCTCCATTCATTCCCCGAAAACAACACGCTCCGGGACATGTTTAATGAACAGTTTACTGTGAAATTGTCAAGAAAATGCGTGTTTAAGCCAGATTAAATGCAGCTCGCCACTGATTTATGGCCATGTTGCGCCCCACTTCACACTCGAATTCGTTGCGCTGGCATTGTTTACTCCAATTATTTATGGGTCAACGAATCATCTTAAACAAGTCAAGAGAGCGTTCAGCACAAAACAAAAGGTCCCACAAATAGGGCCATATCAAATTTCTGATGCATTACGAGTATTGCAGCAACATGTTGTTAAGTTTGGCTCCCTCGGATATGGCCAACAAGCTGGAAAGGATGGGAATATTGTGGCTTAAATTCGAATTGACGTTGGAATCGCAGGGGGTGGGGGAGGTGTATGGGGATTCCAGGTGGGCGTCAGTATCGAAAAAGTAATTAAAGGCCAGCGAGACAACGATGACGATGAGGACGGCGACGATACTAAATGCTGATGCCAGCCGCAGTTAAAACCTGCCCCCGCCCACCTGCCACGCCCACCCGAAAGTCCTGTCAAGTGCAATACGTGCCACGTGCAGTTGCCAAAACAAAAATGCCGGACCAGCAATAATGTGCCGAACAGAAACGGTTTGCATAAAACATGAGCGACTCATAAATACACTCCCTTTTTTTTGGAATATCCATGGTATCATAATAATGTTACTTATATTTCTAGATTAAATAGTTTCCGAGCGAACGAGATTTTAAATGAAAATTTCTAGTAATAATAGTTTACGAGATTTCAATAAATTCTCAGAGTGGATTTGTTTATGTACTAACTAATTCTTTTTATGATCAAAATATATCCACTTGAATATTTTGAATCCTATTTGAAAAATGTTATTTTCTGAATCATCGATGTTCCCATTTTTGAACTGCCACCTACAATATAATAGAAATTCCTGCCTCACGGTAATTATACAGTCAGTTCCGGACTTATCACATAGTTAATGCACTCGCAAGTTGCAATGTCATTGGGGATGCCGCAAAAAGAGCAACAGTAGCCACATACGTACATACACGTACGTAGATACCACATGAGGCAGATACAAAACGCATCCGTTTTGTGCAATGTAATCGACAATTATCAACGACATGAGCAAACCAATTGTTCAGTGCCGCGTGTCCGCAGTCAGATATCCTTCGTCCTTCGTCCTTCGTCCTTTGTGCAGCGGACTTCTAAATTCCTCGATTTCTGGCATCCTGTTTTACGTGCAGGAAAATGGCGATAGGCTCGCGGCCAGGACTCCATTTAGCCCGCCAACTAGTTCATTTGTGTGTGTAATTGTTTGCCGACGACACTGATTACGGTGCCTAAAAACACTAGTTAACAAAGCAACACAAGTGATTTATAATTCATATTCAAGTGTTTTCGTCATCGACAAGACTTAAATGGCTGGAATAATTATAGACATTTATGGCGAATAGGAACAATGCAATTATCGCAAACATTTTACTTCTTCTTGTTTAAAATGTTGAACAATTTATTTTGTTGACTAGTGAATATGTTCATATGCCACGTTACGGTCTTTTGAACTTTGACCTCTCACACACTGCATGTAAAAATCAGTCACCACTTTTGGACACTTTTACATTTATTAAATTCATCTTAACACTGCTTACAGCTAAACAAAAAAAGGAAATCATAAAAATAACATATCGCATTAAGATACGATAATTACAACGAAAACGAAAATATGTTTCGAAACTTAGGTCTAAATAAAAAAATTATAATAACAATATAGTACACATTGTTTAGGTGAATAGTAATGGAAACAGATTAAGGTTCGAGAAAAAAGCGGAAAATCTAGGCGAGTGTAAAGCTCTTAGTGAGGAATTTTATTTTAAGATAGTAATATGTATCTATTCAGCTTAAGATTTTCGATTTTAAGGATGTAGGTTCAAATTCTTGGACTTTGTTGCTATAAAGCTCCGATAGAATGTCACTAAAAAGTCATTAAATCGATTTATTAACTGCAAAAATTCCGAAAAAGAAATTCCAACTCTTCCCGATTACTCCAACTCTCGATCTCCAATTTCCTCAGCGGAATGTGAGTATGTACATGAGGATGGGATAATACTTTGATTCCCTTCTCATCTAGCCTAACAATCCCGATCCTTGATCTTCTCCTCCTGAACGAACCCATGGTTCTCGATGCCCCGTTCGATGGGTTGTGCGGTGTTTGTGGGCGGTGTCGATGTAGGATCTGCGTGGTCCAAGGACTCGTGTATCACATTGGCGATGATGCCGTTCATCTGACCCTTGGCCTCGCTGGCCAGGACCAAGGCTTCGATAGCATTGATATTGCCATTGGGATCCTTCACGGCCGCACTTTCAGCATCCGAAGAGGCCAGGTTTCGCCGCTGGCGAACCTGGAATCGGTACATCCATCTGAGGAAAAGATCACAGTGTTATTATTAATCCTGCCAGAGGAACCCAAGCGGCCACTTACAGGAATATGAAGACAGAGAACAGGGTAAGACCGCCGCCGAGTAGGAAGAAGGCACCTGGCAGGGCTCTCAATGTAGCAGCATACAAGGTGGTGTACATGGGCGCAAATACCATGGGCATTAGGGCCTCTGCCACTCCAAACAGAGAGTTCACCTTGCCCAGTTCGTCCTTGGACACCAACTTGGTGGCTATCGAACGCATCGCTATGAACGCCGTGCCATTGAAGATCTCCACCAGTCCGCCCAGGTACATATGCCATGGCAGAGTGGCAAAGGCGTACACAAAGGACGATAGGATCTTCGAGGTGCTGGACAAAACGCCGACCAGTGCATCATCGATGTTCAGCTTGTGGGAGAGAATGCCCACGCAGAAAATCACACCGATGAGACCCGTAAACATGGCATAAGTCGAGAAGAAGCTGAATTCCACCTCCGACCAATTGAACCGGAATCGCGTGAATAGATACGTGACTGCCATCTCGCCGTGCAGTGGACCAATGATGACCATCACCACGATCATCAGCAGGATCACGCGTTTGCGGCGCTGGTTCTCGCCCTTCTTAAAGGCCACCCGGAATGTCTGCACCACGTGCTCCTTGTCGAAGAAGTCGGCCAGCAGGCTCTTCTGCTCCGCACTTTTTTCCGGACGGGATTGTGGCTCCTCCAGGAAGAAGAATCCGTAAACGAAGGCTATTACGTAAAAGGCGGCCGAGATCGAGAATACCCCGTAGAATCCAATTTGCCTGTAAGTGAGATGATATTACAGATATTACAATAAAGATATTATATTAAATTATAATATATATTATAAGAACTCACTTGAGCAGGACTCCACTGAAGGCCATTCCGATGGGCACGCCCACCGAGAAGCAAACATTGAGTATGCCGATCCTCAGCGTGCGATCCTCCTCCGTGGTGATGTCCGCAATGTAGCTGAAGACGCCCATCAGCATGGTGAACCAGCCGCCGCTGAGGGAAGGGAAGATGGCTTCCGTGAGGGCGGCTGCCTCCATGGGCGCCTGCTCGAAGTAGACGCACAGCATCAGCCCCACCACCCCCAGGAACTCGCCCACCACCGGGATGAGGATGCACGGCTTCCGCCGGCGGTGGCGATCGCTCCAGGATCCCCAAAAGAGGATCAGCAGGCAGGGGAACAGGGACTGGATCACCGTCTTCCAGGCGGCCATTCGCGCCACCATTTGCTGCACTGTTTCCTCCTCTCTGAAAAAAAAATAGCCAATCGAAAACTTAATATACAAAAAGGAAGAATTCTTTGCAGCTTAAAAATAATCCTATACAAATTCTGTTATTAAAAATAATGATTTATTACTTATGAATATTAAAAGAAACATTTGGTAAAAAGAAAACCTATAGTGATGCCCAAAAGCAAGCATCAAAGCATAGTAGTTTGAAATATTAAACACTGCATAACTTTGGGCAAATTTCAAATAATCAGTAAATTGTTTAAGAAACATATATATTCAATATATGTAATGTGTCTTAATTTTCTAAGGACATGAAATGTGAAAGACCTACAGTGTGTAGTTGGCTGTTTGGCGGCGGGTGAGGGCATCGCACACCTCATCCCCGTAGGCCATGTTCACCCGACAGGCCTTCTCCAGGTTGAGATTCTGGGTGGCCAGATTGGAGAGCACGCTGGGCATGATGTAGGCGGCCAGGATCGGTTCCACGGTGACATTGTTGGCCACCAGGCGGATCTTCTCACGCCAGGATCGTTTCACGGGCGGATTCGTTGTGCCATTGTCCTTTTCCTTAGCTATCGGCTTATCCACACCACTGGTTGTGGTCTGTGTCGTCGTTGTCGCCGGAGGAGGTGGTGGCTCATGGTTCACCGTGTACTTGGCGAATTTGGTATCGCCCAGGCTGCCGTCCTTGAATGACATCCTGCTGGCGCGGGGTAAAATAAGGCTAGAAGTCGAAAAAAAAAATCAAAGTCTTAGTAAATGCAGAATTATGAAATTTGAAAGAGAAAATTTGTATGCAATACACTATAATATTTTATAAGGCAGGTAAAACAAGACAATTTTTTATACTATTTCATCTAAGCATTTATTGTAGAGTGTACTATCTAGTTTTTAATAATATTGCACTACTGGTAGAGAGATAAATATACCCAATTACTTTTGAACACATGCAATGCAAATTTTCATTATAAACAATTAAACCCACGAAAGTTACTGTTCTCATTTGTCGGATGCACAAACTCTTCAGATTTTAACTGTTTGCATCTCTATACAATCCCTTTTTTATAACAAGCACGTGGATAAATATATAAACTTATATATCTTTTATAACTTAGTCTGCATTTAATTTTTTTATCAAGCTGATGCGAATGAAGGCGAATAACCTATTAAATGCTCAATTTAACCTTTTGCGTTTTTCGAGAGTAATCTAGTATTGCTTCCCCTTGAAGACAAATTTGCTGTTGTTATCTAAAACAAATTGTCATAAACACAAAATTGATAAATTGAATGAAAGGCCCATTGCCAAGGTTATTTGCACCGCAAATCTTGTATATGGTTTTCTTATCACAATTGGTGTCTTTCAAACATTAAAATCGTCGCATTTCAAAATGTAATTACTGCGCTTATCCTTAAAGCATATCACCTTGCTTTTTATGATTAAGTAAATTGAATAAATTACGAATTTTGTAAAGAGTACAGAGTACAGAGTACTTAATTTCAAGTTAACTTAAATGCTTTTCGTTTCGACCTGTTTTCTGTGTGTCAGCGTTTTTGGATTGACTGCCTTTCGTGGAGTCAAAGTCAGCATGCGATCTCTGAAGGCTGTGGCGTTATCATTAATGAGGGGTATCTGTTATCGGAGCACCAGCTCCAATGCATGTCTTCTATTTTTTTTGTTTTTTGTGGGACTCCCAGCCTGATTTGGCAGCATCCGATTGTAGGTCGGTAATGAAGCTCATTGGCTGAAAAGCCCAGAAAATTAAAAAATCAGCAGCAAACATCATTCGGCGTGTCATGCCAATTCTATTGCAAAGTGCAATTAGTGGAACTCCGATCTGTATGGAATGGAGTCCCCGGGTTTGCAACTTTATCTTGAGATTTGGAAATCCCAGACAACAACGACGACGTTTTCATTTTTCACTTGGCGTTTTTTTTTTTCTTTTTCTGTTGCGTTGGAGCTTTTCATTGTTTTGCTTAGTGCAGTTGTTTTTGTTCGCTAAAAGTGTTTACACAATTGTTGCCACATTTTGGCTTAAAGCATATGTATGTATACCTGTCTATATGGCATTCCAACTTCACGTGCCAGCGCATTAACCTTATCTCGCGGTAAATGCTTAAAGAACCCACCATGATTATGGCTAAACATAATGTACATACGTATATATGTGCACTGTATGCATATAGACATCACTTGGGCTGGAAAATCAACGATGGGTATTTAAAACAATTAAGCTTTAGCTTAAGATTGTGGAGATCAACAAGTGCCTAAACTAATAGAGCTCAGACACTCGTGTGTTTAACTTAATTCCTACTGAACTGCAGCTGTGAGCTAAGAAATTATTTTAAGAACATTTGAAGCGTTTGTAAATTATCACAATATTGTATATTGATAAATGCAAATTAAATAATATATATTTTGCAAAACAAATATGAGTAATTCTATATTCCATCCTATGTAGACAGACAGTTAATTCCACAATTTCAAGCGCTTTAATTAAATCGTAGCGACGAATTAAAATTACCCAAAATTAGGCAATATCTAATTGACCTTGACAGGTGATCACACACACACACACACACACCCAAACATCTTGGTCATAAAGTGCAGCACTGACCGTTTTAATCTCCAACTTCCGTCAGGCGATGACGCAGTCTAATAGAAAAAAGGCACATAGAAAGCTATTGCGAACAAAGTCCACACTTAGATTCGGCTACCAAAAGTACAGTGCGGTTTCGAGACAACGAACGCGCTTCATAAATTAAATAAACGGTTGCCCGTTTTCCCTGTAGTTTATTGTCTCGCCTATTGTTTAGATAAGAATTACCAAAAAGATAGTTAAACTGAATCGACTTAGGCAAACATTAATCGATTTTCATTTTTTCTACAAATAGTTTAAAGCTTGCAGTGACATACTAAATGTAAATCATTTGAAATGATTAATGTAGCGCACTACTTTGTTACACTGTGGTATTTCCCAACTCATATTTAGTATGGCCAATTGTTAAGGCACGCCATGTTCGCTAATTCACTTTATTGCTTCTTAACCCAACCGACCCTATATATTTTCAATCTTAACTTATGACTCATAAATCTTGAAGAATTGCCATTGGAAAGCACTTGACATTGAATCACATCTCGAGCTTCCCCACATTTGCTGAACTGCACTTTCTGAAGTTTGTGTAACTTTTGTAATTTCCACGGCGATCCAATGCCATTCAATCAGACGTGCGTTGAACCCCATGAAATTTGAGGGCGCGGATGAGGAAGAAGCGGTATTGAGGTCATCTTCGGCCGGCGATCGGTCACGTCAACATCCACACCGTTTTGGCCACCAATCCGCCGACTTTAGCGCTGGGTGTATCCATGTATGCATACGAAATAGCCAAATCAATGGGTTGGCAAAGGTGGAACTCCAGAAAGCGATCGTATAAATGGTAATTGCAGGGCATAGATGGCCATATGCAAGGTTACACTGAGAACAAAACATGGCAATACAAGATCACCATGCTCACAAACAAAAGCTTTTCTTTTTTTGATTTAAAAAAATCAACTGCTGTAGTTATTAAACTTCATTCGCATTTTTAATTCACAATATAATTATAATTGGTATTATTATTCTGTGTGATTAGATCAAAAAGTTAATGTAATAATGACAAATGTATTATTAAAGACCCCTTTGCGGAGAATTTCGTACAATCTATTCTATTAGTCAGTGAACTCACCAGTGCGTGAATATTAAAGTTCAACCTATAATATCTTACTGTTTCGGAAAAATCACTTATAAAGACATGTCATGGTGACATTGGTGATATTTTCACCAATCTATGGGTATATGATTTCCACTCTTCCCACGTTGCTAATCACGGGGAACGAAGCCAAATGACAGAGGAATTACAACGATTATTAGCAAATATTTGGCGAGTGCCCGATGTTTCATTTATTATTAGTATTTTATTTCTGTACACCCTATTATTTAATTTTGTAATCTCGTTGTGCGTTTTTTGGGGTCCCCAACGATTGCCATGGTTAACAAAACTTTTCACACAAGCGAATCGAACAAGCGATGGCGCTCCAAATTACCCATTTACGTTATTAATTGCATGTCTATGACAGATACAATTAGATATTAGAAACACGAGTGTGGCATCGCAGATACGCCATCGCACGGATACGGATACAAAGATACAAAGTTAGATACTGCGGCTACGGAGTCTGCCCGTGACACAATAAACAAAGTTCTGCTTTAGTCGGGGGCACTAAATTGGAAATAATTAAATACAATTAGCTGGCAAAAAAAAAAGGAAAGAAAAACTTTTCTTCTCGGATTTATTTATGCACAATTCAATGGTAAAATTAGCCGCTAAAAATATTTAAACACACGAACGCAGCCTGAGCTCAAACACATAATGCACAGAAAACAATTTCCATTTTATCAATCCATAAGGCTACTTCTTATTATTCATTTCGCCCACAAAAATATATTCATTCAATATGTTTAATCACATCTTCAACCGAGTGAAAACATACTTTGTAAACATATTTGCAAGTCGCGGAAGTTCCGGCCACAGAAACAGACTAGCAAAACAAAACTTGATAAAAATAAAAAACATAAGTCGACTATCAGGTACCCATTACGTTCAGTCATCCAAGGGTTATTTTATGTGTTTAAACTATATAATATATGTTGTAATCAATGAAATATAATAATTATGGTAATGAAATAAAAGGCTTTTAAAATTATATCTTTTCTGCACGAATACCGAAGTATATATGTATAAATTACGATACGGGTACGGATCTCTATTCGTCGGTGATCAAACTAATGATAAACGAACCACTAATTTGGGCAATCAAACAATAGCGAAAAACACGGATCTCATTTTGCAATAGACAGATAGAAAACCGCCACAGAAAATGCGAAAAAAACCAAATTTAGTATAAATTCAATGCCATTTGCGTAGATTTATTCAGGCCATAATTATAATTAATTGCGCTTGACAAATGACCTGGGATGGTACGAGATTGTCACCGAAATTTGAATTAAAGAAAGGGTTGTCGATATTATTCAATTATTTTTAAAAACCATATATAATACGAGTTTACGGAACATTTAACTAAGCTGGTTATTGATTTATGGGGTTAAGCTAACTTGAAAACCTCATCATTTAATATGAAATGCAAAGAATGTTTTTTAAAAAACCCTTAGATTTTTGTTCAAAAAATCGGGATAACTTGAAAATAATTAGTTATTAGATAGTAATTTCACTTAACATGTACTTGCTATAGCAATTCGTTTGCTAATTTTCGACCATTCCTATAATTTTTATTATAATCTCTTGTTTCTTATTATCTTTGTTATTATTTTCTTTTAGGAAAATTGCAAAAAGTAAGTGGAGACACTCGATTTTTCATATTCTCGACAACCCTACGTGAAAGGGACGGGGACAGCAGTGGACAGCGCGAGGGCGCATAGCGATGGTCAAACAAGCGGATTTGATTTAATTTACATGTCGTTAATAAAATTAGTAAAAAAAGCAAGATACACACACACACACACACACACAATTGGGGGATATACATTTACAGATACAGATTGAGATACAGATCCAGATACATATACACATGAATGCTGTAAGCAATTGGTGGAGCAACGGCAAACGATATACGTGTACACTTGCGGAAATCCCCATCACCGATTTTCCCTTTCTTCCGATTATTCAGTTTTAATTCTCTGCAGCTTTATTACCTGAGACTCACTAATGCACTGCTCCTCCGATCGAATTGTTTGTTTGTTTTTTAATCGCCGCTTGTTTCTGTTTGCTCGCAATCATTTACATTGACACACGGCTGCAAATGCAGTTGGGATCACTTTTCGGTATGGGAATGGGTATTGAATATTGGAATCGAAAGTGCAGCCAGCGGGCGGTGGCAAACAAAAAAAAAAGTAGGAAAACGTTGCCTTCTGTGTTTTCTTTTTAAATTTTTTATTCGTATTTTTTTTACTATTTATTCAGACGCCACTTTCGGGCTTAACGAGTTTGTAGTAAATGCAGCTTGTGCTTGCAGTGTCTAAACCATCGGCGTTGAGCTGAACTCGGCGACTAAAATTTTTCGTATTGAATTTGATGAGTTCCGTTGGGCAGCCGCCGCACGGTAAAACGCCGATGCCGCTGCCGCCGCTGCACAGTGGGAGGAAAATCTGGCAAAAATCAACAGTCCAGAAAAAAAAACCTCTAAGATAACAAGAGTTGAATGTAGTTGAACGGTTTTTAGCTATACAGTTAACCCATATATTTTAGGTAGGTTAATGCGTATTTTAAGGGCACACAACCTTGGAAAATAGTTAATTAACAAACAGTTCATTGGGCTTCGTTAATAGTCTTTTAATCTACATTTATTTATAACAAATTTAAAAATCATTTGTTGAAAGATACACGTGCCTCAAAAGATTTTGCTTACGTACTGGCTAGCCAGGCCCACTGTGCGTCGGCAGATTCCGTCGTGTTGCGGTGGGTGGGTGGTGTGGGTCGGTCGGTCGGTCGGCTGGGCGGTACGATCGGCGTGGAGCAGCGCTGCTGTCGCAGAAAACACACTGAAACAGAAGCGGCGGAGATACATGTGGGCAAACACATGGAAATGCCAGCAGTCCACCTTTTTTCAAATGAACTCTATGAGAACTGAAGGTCCAAATTCAGGAGAAAAAAAATAAAACAAGAAAAAAGGCGAAAAATCCCCACGAAGACCAGTTTATTAGTGATTTCGGGAATGGAAATGGGAGAAACAAGTTTGTACGTTCCTACAAAAAAAACAAGAGAGAATGCTATAGTCGAGTTTCCCGACTAACAGATACCCGTTACTTAGCTAGTGTGAATACGAACGCAAAATTTCATCATTTGCTGGTATATCGATAGATATTGAAGAATACAATGAAAAAAAATTTTAAATTCTTCCAAAGTGTGGGCGTGACCAGTTCGGCGGCTTATGGGCGTGGCAAATCGATAGAAATTTAAAAGACTAATAAAATCACTGGTTCCAAATTGTGGTCGAGGCAGTCCTTTACCTTCTTTACTTAATCTAAATAGAGTTAAGGAATGCACATTTAATCGTTGAAAAATAATAAACAATATTAGAGAAAGCTTTTATTAAAATCACTAATAACCTTGTTCGTCCTTATACAATTTCTTAATTCCACACAATTCTGGCAATTGTGTTGCAATTAGTATGCTACACCTCCCCTCGATGCCAATTAAATGTGTTTAGCTGTCCCATTAGTTGATATTTATTTAATTGTCAGTCGCAAAAACAAAAGTTACATATGTGTTTATGGTAAGGGTTTTGGCTTGCAAATGTTTATGAAATTCTTAATCTTCGCTTATTAGTTGACTTGCAACACCTCTTCACTCAGAGATACTCGCATGTGTCACGACGAAATATTCAATTGGGATTTGAGTATTTCTGGGGAATACCCAAGTGAAACGTAATAGGTAATCAATCACGAATCAATTAAAGATTCGAATACCTAATAACCAATTATCAAACAATTCTAGGGTTTGAGGCAGGTTAGGTTCGATTGATTTTAAACTATCAATTTGCAAGCATAGAAAATATGAAGTTATGTTATCAAATGTTAGCTATACTTTAGTGATAGCCCTTTCAAATGTGCTTCACCTTCATTATTTGTTGCAAAAACTATGCAATTATTAAATTAGAATCTTAAAACTTTCGATTCTTGGCTGTTGTTCAGTTGAACACTCAATTAGTACGCTTGATGT
Source organism: Drosophila sechellia (assembly GCF_004382195.2). Classification (NCBI taxonomy): domain Eukaryota; kingdom Metazoa; phylum Arthropoda; class Insecta; order Diptera; family Drosophilidae; genus Drosophila; species Drosophila sechellia. Next base: position 14,616,295 of record NC_045954.1, read on the forward strand.
TCTGTTTGCAGGCGATGCAGCTTGCTCTTAAGCGTTAGCCATAATTATCGCACTTGCTGCCACTTTTAATAATGCCGTCTATGTGATTATGATTGTGATGATGGGTTTCGTTGGGCGGTGGGGTTCAGTGAACGCCTCTGCTTGGCCTTGACTCAGAAAGCCACAATGCCACGGCGGAGACCGCAAAAGTGCATCCATTGACTGCAGAAGCTTAGGGCCTTTGCTTGACTGCAGTTGGGAGCTATTGCAGAGATGGCAAAGGTACTAATTTTTTTTTTAAATCCAAACAGGTAGGACAGCATTTAAGGCATTGGACAAGATTTTATAGATGAAAAACAAGCTAATGTTCTACATATTACGCATTAAAATGCGTCTCCTTTTTCATTGCATACTCATAGTCACTTTAATGGTAATTGCATTTTTTTTTCTTTTTTATTTTTAATTTCAACTATTAAACACTTTATGAGGACTTCTGTTGTTATTTGAATAACATAAAGGGTACTGCGCTGCACCGAATGCACTCAGATACAACTGCCTGGCTGCATACATACCATATAGATAGATCATTTATAACTGGTCGTAATGAGATAGAAATTAAAAATCAGCATAGTCGGTAATCTAGCAATAATATTTAGTTATTTGGTAATTCAATGCAAAACATGGTAACTGGCAGGTGGGTACGTTGCTCCGTGGCTCGGAACGCTTTTGTCCGCTTCTACTAGTATACTCGTAGCAACTAGTGCTGATTAATTTTCAATTGTTATTATGTTCGAACACCCTTCACCGACCGACCGACCGGCAAGCCAAATGCAAATGCAAGTCTATAGATGAACTGCCGTTTTGTTCAGCATAATTGCTGGAAACCAACCATGGATCGCCAGACAATGCAATCGAATTGCAGCTTCATCTGCGACACCTGTCGTCGTTAGTGGCCATAAATAAATAAATAAATCGAATAAAGCCAGTGAATAGTGATCTATGATTCCCTTTCACGAAATTCTTGAAACTCTAGCCCATCTCGCCTGACATACTTAATTATTTAAACCTGTTTCAATTTGCGGAAGAATCTCAAATAAAAGACATGCATCTGCCAAGCGACTGATCATCTTAAATGTATTCATATAAGATCGTAGTATCGCCCAATGTCATTATTTATTTATTTTTTTTTTTTATTTTTGTTGCGCGGAAGCCCCTAACTCGTCTTATATCAACCATCTTATTTGGTTATCATACATCATTTTCACCCAATAATTTGTTTCGCAATATAAACAAATTCTCTTTACACACTTTCTCCCGATCACTTGAGAGCGCCGTTGGCCAATTAGTTAATTGTGTTGTCGCTAATTAGCCGAATCGATTGAATTTTGCATATAAATTTGAAAGGTAATTATTAAGCGACGATCAAAGATCAAAACAAACAACGAAGCTACATTTTGCGTCAAGAAAAAGATAAACATGTTTTCTTATTTGGCTGAGACTCGATGAAAAATAAATACCCCAAAACAAGGTTGAATTATTAGTTTGGTGATCCGAAATACCTTGTATATTAACTTATGCTTAAACTATATAATATTATTTAAGTTTTGCTAAAAGGTTAGATACAATTTGTTAGGTTATTTTTAAGAATATGTTAACATAAGTGGATGTTGTTAAACTTAAATAGCATTTAAATGTTTTTTCTTTAAACATAATTTATAATGCAAACTATGTTATTAGAACAATATTAATTATTATTTGGTAGTAGAATATATTTTTGTATAATTCTCAAGCCACATTACAAATGCATATACCCATTTCTCTCCATCGAATGTCATATAAACTTATTGATCATACCCATCATATCACACAATTTCATTTGCGACAGAGTAAACAATTATTCACCGGCACATCAATAATATATAAGCATTTTTTGGGTTTCTTTTAATAAGAAATCGGTGTTAAAAGTTGGTACAGCGCAACAATTTTCGCTTGAGAGCTAACAGCCAAACGAAATGCCTCGGTGGAAGTGCCAACAATAATGCCCAACTTGAGTAACAATTGGTATCTAATTTCGTCCAACGCTTTTGGGCCAGTTGACAACACACACTTGATGATTTAATGGGTTAGTTGGACAAAAAGGAACGAGAAAATTTAATAGAATATAGGGCAAAAAAAGAGTGATTTTTCATTTAATTTGATTTATTTCGAAAGAAAAAGTAATTACATACATAGAATACATAAATAGTAATAATAACGAATATATTTGTTCTTATTTTTATTTCAAATATCAGTCGAGAAAAACTCCCGTTCAGTCAATTTAATTTTCGAATATTTACCTCAAATGTTAATATAAAAAAAAGAACTCTATTATATTTGCGAATAGCTTATGCCCTTGTACTTTGCGAGTGACCAATATAATTGGCAGCAACAATAAAGTACAAGTAAATAACAACAATCAGAATGCCAAATGCCCATGACAGCAGAATCTGACTGGGAACTCGTTTGCAAATCGTTGTTGTATCATTTGTTGGGTAAACAAATTATAAGCTATGTGTATGCAATTTATTAATAGTAAAGTTAGTGGTCGCATACAGCCAAGCTGCTTTTAATGTGTCAACAATTTGGACCAGAAACTATTCGAAAAAAAACCTACATTTTTATACCAGTTACTCGCAGAGGGTATACTAGATTCGTTTCCGACCATACAAAGTATATATATTCTTGATCAGGATCAATTGCCAAGTCGATCTGGCTATGTACGTCTGTCCGTATAAACGTCGATATCTCAGGAACTACAAAAGGCTAGAAGGTTAAGATTCAGCATACAGATTCTAGAGACATAGAATTTTAATTCTAATCATATTAGATATATATACAGAGGTGGTCAAAAGTATTTTCACTTTTCACATCAAATGCACTTTGTGAAAATAATTTTGACCATGACTGTATATATATATATACTATTATTGTATTATTTTATTTCGATTTAATTCTAGCAGGCTGCCCTGCAATTCATTTATCGGTCGGCAAGACCGCAACAAGTTCCGAAAACGATAGAGAATACATATATATAATCCTTTAAAGAAATATTCTCAGTGCTCTTATTTTCCTCACCGCACATATGTACACGCATATGTACTTTGGCCCATATAGAGGAAATGTTATAATGATGAAATAATAAAGCCGGAGGACAGGCCAAACAAATCCTCGGGGGAGTTCGAGCAGCCCACACATCCTGCCCACAATAACCGTTGATAGTCGTCATAAAAAAAGCCAAAGAAATGCCCTAAACTCCGAGCAGCCTCCATCCCCATCTACACCATCTTGGCAGCATCCAAAGGCAAACAAAAGGGGGCCACTGGAACAACAACAGCTCCTTATCACCACCACTACCACCAAAAAAAAATATATATATATATAAATATAAGCAGGAAAAAAACGAGCCAGATATAACCCCTTGGGGAAGTCCTGTCCAGAAATGCTCCGTTGTTTCGTGTTAAATTGACCGCTCACATGCAACTTGGGGCCATGGAAGACAATAAATATTTATATGTAAATGCCAGCAATATTGTCTCTATTGTGCACACAGGGCACCAAACAAACAAATAAGAAAAAAGGTGGGGATCCAGCTAACCTGAGCCCGGAGGGTACAGTTCACACCCTGCTAAGTGCGCCGGAGGTCGCACTAAAGTAAGCCATTAAATGTAACAATTGATATAATTGTACCCATTGCTTTGGCTGCAGGATATGGTTTATGGTTTATGGTTATATGGTTTTCCAGCGACTTATTTTATTTCTTATTTTATTTATTTAATTTTTTATATTTTTGGCCACCTTGTTAATGTTTGTTACACGTCGTCTAAAAGTATGCAATGCAAATAGAGTACAAGAGCAGAGAACTGCAAAGGTGGCATTTTTAGCCACTCGACTCACACCCAACAATTTTGTGTGCGGGTGCTACCCGCCACGCACATCGCGGGTACTTACAAACACACAGTATACGTCTGCACATGCAGACAAGACACCCCGTTGTGCGCGCACCCGAATCAATACGGTGCCCTGCGTCGCGGGTGCCGATCATACTCGGCACCCATAACGAAGGGTAGAGAAGACAAACAGTCAGAAAAAGACAAATGCCTAAAAAGGGATGAGTGACAAAAGCACTTGTGGGTTTACCGTTAAACACATGGGTGTTTCCAAAAATACTCGGGTGTTTCTAAAAATACTCGGGTGGTCTTGTAGATAGTCGAGTCACAGACAAGATGCGTAACTCCATACGTTTTACACTCCATACGTTTACACACTATTCTTTCGGCGTGGCTCTAGACTTTGTCGAATACTTTGTAAAATATGCCCTTCATCTTATTATTATATATTATTATAATTATATATATTATATTATATTTTATTATATTATATATTATTATAATTATATATATTATATTATATTTTATTATATTATATATTATTAATATATATATATATATATATATATAATTGAATTATTATATTATATATATATATATATTATATTATATATTATATAATTATATAAACACTCGAATATTTTGTATTGCCGCAAGTAGGGTGTCAAAAAACACGGGGTGCCTAGAGACCGAGTGTTTATCGGGTGGACGTAGAGTGCCAGTGGCGGGCTGCAGTTCTCTGTACAAGAGTACAAGTTTAATCAATTATTTAATTTAATAAAAGATTATCTATACATTTTGCAAATGTTGTTATTATCCAAGCCCCTCTTGTTATACGAGATAATTTATTAGCAAATTTTCATTTAAATTTTAAGACAATAAATGGATTTATTTAATTGCAATTTCTTGCAAAGTTCCTCATATTTTGACCACACATGTGTGCGTTTGTGGTGCTGCCTCCGAGGCAGGAATAAACCCATTTCCGGTGGCAGATTCAGATTCTGATTCAGCTTCAGTTCAGTTTTCAGCTCCAAGTGACGAGTCGAGGCTAAGCGACCACTTTAAAGTGCCCTGAACTTGATTAATGAATGCCAGCGCTCTAAAGTATGCTACGTTGTGCAGCTAAAACACACACACTCGCACGCAAGGCATCCCACACACACACACACGCACTCAAAGTGTCAACGACACGGGGCAAAAAAAGAAAAAAGGAGAAAAAAAAAAATATGGAAGTCATGGCAAAAGAAAAGCGCCGAGGTCTGAGATGGCTTAAAATCTGTTTGGCACGCGGAGCACAAATTGAAATTGGCTCACAAATTGGCAGCTAATTTAATATTTTCACTGAAGAGATCTGCGCGGCTCTTGAAAAGTACGCGCTCAATTCAGATATGAACACAGGAACCCCTTCAAGTTATAATGATGATAATAATAATAATAATATTTATTAAAAATGGCTTCTCATTTTGATTTCATTTTTGATCATCTCTTCTGCTAAACAGTTGGCTTTTTAGCCAACTTTTATAAATATACATATACAAACTCTTTTGACTTGGCAGTCTCAATTTTCTACTATCTTGCCGTCATTTGGCTTCCTGATATCAACCTTTTTTCTTCCTGTGCAAGACTTAAACGTATATATATATATATATAAAAGATAACTGAATATTCCACCTGCTCACACGCGCCTACTTTCATATAAGATATTTGTCACACTTTGTTGGTAATTTAAATTACATTTAATGCGGAATAAGATTATGCTGACAATTTGCTGTAATCGAATTTGAATAACTTTTTAGCCGAGAAATTTTCAACGCCATTATCATTATTGATATACTTTTGTGGACTGAAATATTTATTTAGTAGTTTCCTCCTTAATGCTCTGAACTCTTTATTTATTCGCAGGCGCACATTTCAATCCATCAAATCCAGCCATGAATTAAACTCATCAAGTAATTTATTCAAACGTCCATTTATTCATTAGCTGGCCTGAGCATTAGGTATTTACTTTATGTGCGTGGTATGGTTAAAGTTTATTGCCAAAAATAAGGATAGTACACATACGCAGTGTGGGCACATTGGCATTCCAGACATAAATCGAAGGTCGAAATCCACAGGAACGAAACTCATCAGACACGAACGGACTTTTCGATTTGTGCAACAAATGAAGTGAGAAATTATTTTTATTATTATTTATATTTTCACTACGGATGCTGTGATGATGCCACCCAAACTCCACACCCACATTCCACATACGCACCGTGGGCGAATCACGTATTCCAAAAAGCAAACAAACGTTGGAGCCCGCATATATAAACAGGCTGCCAAACGCTTCTCCGCGGCGGGTAGTTATGAAAAGTAAGCAAAAGCAAAAGCAAATGCCAGGGAAAAATAATACGAGGGGGTAGGTATGGGTGTAAAGTACACATATTTTTCGGTGGGCGTCCATCAGTCACATCATTAAAATCGAGCACGGAGCTCTGCTGAAGCTGCCGCCTAATTCGAGTCCTTGCCGCAAGATGTGCTGAAATGTGCCGCCGGGAGAGGCCAGGATGGTGAGATGAGCAGGGGCACTGGATAGGGACACCCATTCTCTCGAGGCATTCATCAATATGCCGAACATGTTTTGTTATCATCAAATGGAAAATGCTTCATTTTCACGTACGCCAGAACGGAAGACGAGGGCACTGAAAGAAAACCCATTGCGTTTAGCTTACCAAAATTGTAAGTGTATAAATTTAACAGCGATTGTATTTTCTAATAAAATGTTTATGTGGCACATGGGTAAAATATATGATGACCACTTTAATATATTGAAATAAGCTATATAAAGAATATATGAACATTTTTTAGAATCTTATCTCTTATCTTGAGAAGAATATATTTTGCAAGAAGCCTAAACATTTTTTCTGTGTGTTGCAAATACTAAAATAGACAAATAGACAGTGTTACTAAAATAATTTTGGACTTTATGATATAATGACAAAGGAAGGCGACAGAAGACTGAGGCTTTTCTATCTGATCGCATGGGAACTTCCGCATTAATTTCATGAAATTTATTTAGAGTGCAGGACGACGAGCAACAGGACGAAGGGGACGACCAACAGACTACTGACAGATAGACAGAGGCACAACCACCACATCGACAGCGAGACACCAAAGACACGCCGTCAAAGTTGATGGCCTTCAGGCGGATTTGAGTGGAAGTTATCGTTCTGAATTCCGCAGGTGAACTCCCAAGCTCATACCCATCCCTATGCCCGCACCCATCTGCATCCACATCCTCGTTCTCATCCCGCATTCAAATGGCAAAAAAGTTTCCGGCTTGCGGCATCTGCCAAATGGCGGTGCTTAAGCCACCCGAAACTAGCGACGAACGACGAAGCACATAAATTGATTACCAAGACATTTCACGACAAATTCGGCATATAACAACAATCCGCATGACGGAAACACTGGGGGGATTCACCCCGATTCGTTAGCCGACTTAATCGGTTGTACAAGACAACAGGTTCCGGAAGCAAAAGACTCGTTGATGTGGCAGTGGCAATGCCGCAAGTCGTCTGTGGAATTCCGTAAGCTGCGACAACCAATAGTCAATATACTCCATACTCAATACCCTGTATCCAATACCCAGTTGCCAAATCAATCGCGACAACTGTTGAGCCAGTCAGTCAGTTGGAGATTACACCGCCGATGGGGATTCAGCTTGGGCACTTGACTGGGGTATGGTGGGTTCAAGAGGCGACAATACAGATTGATGCAACCAAAGCCTAGGGAAAAATCTTAAGGGAATTCAGTACGAAAATGTGCTTTATTCAAAATCTTAAAGGGTTCCAAATGGCCCAAAATGGAACCATTGTATATCTAGTGTGATTTCTTAATTAGAAATTGCATAATCATTTAATGTTTTAGATCACAGAATGCTTTGATTTTAGCGTCCACGATCTTTTTATTTTCGTAGACAGCTTTGTAGCTCAGTCGTCATTGTATTCTATACGTCGCAATAAATAGTTTCATCATAATGTCGTCGTCTCGCCGTAGTCAAGTATTGGGTAGATTGCTTGGAAATCGTCGCCGATACTCGCCTGATGAGACACCAAATGAAAACCAACGTCCGCAGATATCGGAATTCGCGGCTGAAGACGTGGAGAATGAGCAAGTGGTGGCCACCACCAGCAGCTACAGTCGGCAGATGACCGGGGAAAATGTATCAAAGAATATGAAGATGTACCGTGCAATAGAAAGATCCAAGGACAAGACGTGCGGCATTTGTTTGGAAACCGTCGTTATGAAGAAGGGGAGTGAATGTCGCTTTGGCATCCTGTCCAAGTGCAAGCACATATTCTGTTTGCCGTGCATTCGCACATGGCGTCAGGAACAGGAATTCGAGTCCAATGTGAAGCGTGGTTGCCCCGAATGTCGCGTCTTCTCGGGTTTCGTGTGCCCTAGTGAATACTGGGTGGATACAAAGGAGGATAAGGACAAGTTGCTAAACGAATATCGAGCGGCGATGGGCGCCAAGGATTGCAAGCACTTCAACAGGGGCTTTGGAGATTGTCCCTTTGGAACCAGTTGCTTCTACAGACACCGTCGTATGCCTGATGACTACTATCGACGTCATCCAAGGGAGGATGATGACTTTTACATATATAGATTTTAATGAAATACTATTCATGGCATTTGACCGATCGACTGAATTTCAATTGGATCGATCCATTTCTCAGTGGCTCGAGCAATACGTTCATTTCAAACAAAACATATGAGAACAATGCAACTTCTTTAGAAATACTCGAGCAACAAATTTTTGTTTCCATTATTTTCTCCGACATCATCTCGGTGAAGTGGCCAATGGCACTGGCGCACATTCAGGGAGGCCAGATAGGCCAGCTCATCGTCCCACTCCATGGTGGCCATACGGCAGGCGGCATTGTGATTGGGATCGTAGCCACCGGCAATGTAGTTCCTCTTTTCGTGGTGCGAGTGGACAAAGATCGCTTGGGCAATTGACTGGGGTATGGTGGGTTTAAGAGGCGACAATACAGATTGATGCAACCAAAGCCTAGGGAAAAATCTTAAGGGAATTCAGTACGAAAATATGCTTTCTCAAAGGGTTCCAAATGGCCTAAAGTGGAAGCATTTGATATCTTAATTAGAAATTACATAATTATTTACATAAATTCATTTAATGTTTTAGAACACAGAATGCTTTGATTTTAGCGACAACGATCTTTTTATTTTCTTGAAAGACTTGTAGCTTAGTCGCCATAGAATTTTATACCTATTTGGATATCAGTAGCTAAACGTTATTTTAGAAGGGTAGGTTGTATATTTTTTTATTTAAATTTTGCAACGGTATTTAAGAACCGAAAAAAAGTTCTCAAAATTACTTTCATTATGTCGTATCGCCGTAGTCAAACAATCTGTCGCTTCCATTCGCTTGGATCTTGTCGATTCGGTAATTTATGCCGATACTCGCACGATGCGACACCAAATGAGATCCAGAGTCCGCAGATATCGGCACTCGCGGATGAAGTCGTGGAGAATGATCTCCAGAAGAGAAGAGAAGTGGTGGCCACCACCAGCAGCTACAGTCGGCAGATGACCTGGGCAAATGCACCAGAGTTCGTGCCCAGGTACAAAGCTAATCCTGCCGAGGTCCTATCAACTGAAGGCGTCCAGGATATCTGTCCATATGGTGGCAGCTGTATCTGGGGCAGTAAGTGCTCGTATCCACTTCACATGGAGATTTGCAGGATGTGCGACCTTTACTGCCTCCACCCGAGGGACCGGAACCAACGCCGTGAGCACAATCGCGAGTGTCTGGAGCAGCACGAGCAGGCGATGGAGCTATCCTTTGCAATAGCCAGATCCAAGGACAAGACGTGCGGCATTTGCTTCGATACCGTCTTGGAGAAGAAGGGGCGTGAACGTCGCTTTGGCATCCTGTCCAAGTGCAAGCACATATTCTGTTTGACGTGCATTCGCACATGGCGTAAGGCCCACAACTTCGAGCCCACTGTGACGCGTGGTTGCCCCGAATGTCGCGTCTTCTCGGGTTTCGTGTGCCCTAGTGCCTACTGGGTGGATACAAAGGAGGATAAGGAAAAGTTGCTAAACGAATATCGAGCGGGGATGGGCACCAAGGATTGCAAGTATTTCAACAGGGGCTCGGGCAAGTGTCCCTTTGGAAACAAGTGCTTCTACAGACACCGTCGTCGATGTGACGTTAACCAGACAGAATCAAATGCCCCCAATTCAGATTGATGGCTAGGGCAATACTATTGATTTTAATGAAATACCACTCATGGCGTTTGACCGATCGACTGAATTTCAATTGGATCAATCCATTTCTCAGTGACTCGTGCGATATGTTCATTTCAAACAAAACATATGAGAACAAAGCCACTTCTTTAGACGGATGAGGGGACACGGCTTATAGACTTGGTCATATCCTTGCCAGAGACCGTAGTGTACAACACTGAGCTTAATATAACTTGGTTCATCTACATATCGACCAATTAAGTACATTATATCCCAATATAGCCGAATTCAAGCAATTAGTACTATAAGCTTAACAAAATTGAACAAATACTCCAGCACCAAATTTTTGTTTACATAATTGTCTTTTCTGGACTTGATGTTTAAAAATTTTTCGTACTTTTATCTAATAAAACTACTAAAATAGGCAAATTGATTGTTCGATATTTGAAATATGGCACCACCTGAATTATAATTGAAAACATTTTTCTGAATATAGTGTTTCGAAATAGCTTTAATTGTGCACTTTGAATTTGGTAGATTTACCAGCTGTTCACGTCGTACCACTCGGATGGAGAGCAAAGGTTGCCAAACTCGCCGTTGGTGCCCGATCCGCATCCCTGTGCTCCCCAGTCACAGCTGGAGTAGATCTGGCGTCCGATCATGTTGGTGGTAGCATAGTTGCAGGCCACCAGCACTTGGTTCCATCCATCGCGATTGTACCTGGCAGCGGCACAGCCCACGCGGGTGTTCCTCTCCGACATCATCACGGTGAAGTGGCCAATGGCACTGGGGGATACGTGAGAGTTAAAATTATTCAGATACCTGATTATATCAGGTATGATGTGAGATCAGACCGCACATCACATTAGTTTCACTAATCTATCATTAAGTTTCTTAATCACAAATCCATGAATATCAGTCAACATTTGTATTTGATATTTCACTGCAACACTATTTAAACTTTTTAACACCACAGAAAAAAAAGGTAATAAAGGTTTTTCTTATAGGGTTGGGATAGATCTAACCAAAGACAAACTTACGGTCCATTATATCCGGATGGGTATCCGCCGGCAATGATGCCGGAGTTGGAGTTGTGCACCTCATCGAACCACATCTGCACGCTGTTGTCCAGGATGTAGCCCATGTCGGGTAGGTCGCCGGAGTAGGCCTGCCAGGCCAGATTCTGGCCGGAGTACTTGAAGGCGTCGGTGTTGTGGCAGCTATCGTGCACCATGTTGCACTGGCGGACATTCAGGGAGGCCAGATAGGCCAGCTCAACGTCCCACTCCATGGTGGCCATACGGCAGGCGGCATTGTGATTGGGATCGTAGCCACCGGCAATGTAGTTCCTCTTGTCGTTGTGCGAGTGAACAAAGACCCACTTGTAGTCATCGTTGATGTCGATCAGCTCGGCATCGCCGGGACAGCTGCTGTCCCACCATTTGCTATGACCGCAGGCGATGTGGGAGCCACCGTTGCAGATGTCCCACGAACAATAGTCGGTGGACTGGGCCAGGCCAAAGGACACGACCAGGATGGCAAGCAGAGCGAGTTTCATATTGCCTTTGTTTCGACTAACACCCACAGGCTTTATTGCTTGGATCGTCCGGCAATGTGCTTATAAGGGGCAGATTGGAGCATTGTTGATTGGCAGAAATTAATCGAGTGCACATATTAATCATTTCAATGGCCTAATCTAATCGCTACTTCTATATTTACGATGGACTTACTCTTGGTCTATTTAGTTCTGCCACATAAACGAAAGAAATAAAATTGTATTTTGTACATATTATTCCATTCAGTCTTTTTAAACTAACTAAATATATATATATATATATAGATCTGAATTCACAGACAAAAAGATATAAATTCCTATCTGTGTTTCAATAGAACTTTGAAATTTCTCTTTATATATCTGATAGTCGAGGGAACGCTATAGTGTTCTTTCTTGCTTTGATTTTGATAAGGTGATTCTACCTATTGGGATAGGTCGTTTTCTCGAGCAGACTTTTCTGACTGGTAATTGGATTGTTATCAGAACTGATTGAGATTCAATTTATGGAGCGCTTCCTTAGTTGCAGGTACCCGTGCATAAGTTTACTGTCAGGTTCAAAGCTCAGGTTTAAGCTTAATTAGTGCTAAAAATATGGCCCCATTTAAATAAAACCACCGGATTTATTACGTTTTATTAGTTTGTTTTCATTATTTATCAAAACTCAGATAAACAAAAGTACAAGGAATTAAAATCAAAGAAATAAATATAATGAAATAACGCCATCAGTTCCCTTACATGTATGTCAAATCAAATAAATAAATAAAAACGGAAACATATCGCGAAATATTACGGATTAAAATGGGATTTTCCTAGATTCGAGATATGCGTTAATAATGTTTTTTTATCTTATCAATTCATATACTACATTTCCTAGAAGACGGTTTCTTACATCCAAGACGAGCCTTTATCTGAAATCGTTTATCTTAACTTTTTTTAAGAGGCAAGAGATAAGCTCTTCGAATCTGAGCTGATTCGCTGAAGTCCCCGTCATACTCATTAATTGGTATGTTAATTTAATTAATTTATATTATATTTTTTAAATGTATCTCGTATTTGTATTTCAAAACTAATAGGAATGTTACAGATATGTTCCATAACTTTATAAACAGTTTCGACTCAAATAAGATCTTCCTATTAACTAATTGCTTTAGTTTATCTTTGATAATAAGGTCCACCCTACCCTTCCTTTGATTTATTCGCTCAATAGGAGAGATTGTTTACGTTGTACTTTTCGTTAGCGCTGCACAGGTACTTGTACTTGGGATTGGTACCGGTGGTACACTTGCTGGCCGCCTTGGAGCAGTAACTGTACATCTTGATGCCCAGGACATTGGTGGCCGCATAGTTGCAGGCCAGCAGGAAGGCCTTGTACGATTGGCCGGGCACCGAGTACGTGGCCGCGGCACAACCCACTTCCGTATTCCGATCGGCAACGAGCACCGTGAAGTGACCAATGGCCGGACCATTGTAGTTCGACGGATAGGCATCGATGTAGGCCTGTTTGGTGTACACCGCCTCATCGTACCACATATCTACGCCCCACTCCAGATAGTGTGTAACATTCAGTGGATTGTAGTAGCCCATCCAGGCCAGATTCTGGCCAGACCAGTCGAAGGCATCCGTATTGTGGCAGCCGTCGTGTTTCATCTGACAACTCTTCACGTTCAAGCTGGCCAAGTAAGCCAGTTCATCGTTCCACTTGATCGTGGCCATTCGACAGGCGGCACTCAGATTGGCATTCAGTCCGCCGGCGATGTGGTTGCGATAGTCGTTCGTCCTAGCCACCAGTGCATCCTTCTGAGCGCTGGAGAGGGTCAACAGGGTGGCGTCACTGGGACAGCTTGAGGCCCAGGCCTTAAAAGAAAAACTTAAGTTAGCTAAACAAAAATATCATCTAAAGTAATAACATTGCACATATATATATTCCCGGGGGAATAGTTCTAATCCCGGATTAGAACTCCGCCCTGCTAAGGATTAAAACCGTGATTACTCACTCCATTATTGTCGCATCCCAGATTCTTGGTGTTTCCGCAGCTCTTTTTGCAATAGTCGGTGGCGGAGGCGATGCCAAGTGCCAGAGATAGGCTAAATATGATCACGAAGTTGCGCATTTCTATTCCCAGACCTGATTGCTGGCGTTTCCCACAGGGCAACGGGCTTTTATGGCAATCGGTGTAGAGCAGTTCTTGCTTCTCTTTTTTTTATCAACATTTGATTAAATATTTACCGCCACAGTGTCTCATTTGTACCAGCCGAGTCTGCCGCCCCCTCTTCCTTTTTTTTTTTTTTTGTGTAAGGGGAGGTTGCTCAAATGTGTAATAACACCACCCACTCATGGCACCCTTCTCCGCCACCCACAAAAGACGTCATTCGATCGGTGCGGTGAAAACAACATGTCTGCGGGAAGCACCTGAGAGTTCTTCGCCATGGAGCCGAGTGTCACTGATTGTTTTCACAAGAGCACAAGATGTTATGAGAGAAATGTTAATGAGTAATTAAAAAAAAAAGAATCAGATACAACAGAAACAGACGTTTCTTTGTGTTTAATCTGAATGATTATTTCAAAACAACTCTAAAAAAAAATTGGCATTCATTGAGCTGTGAAAAATCCCATCGACTTAATGGCTGAGAAAGTATGCAGGATATATAAAGTCGTGATTTCCTGACCTCAGTTACGAATATCTAAACACGTTTTCTTTTACATATTTCAATATTTGCTTGCATGCTGAGTCTCATTTTTTTTTAACTTTGATAGTTCCTGAGATCCTGACGTTTATACGGACATCCAAACGGACAGACGGGCATACGGACAAAAGCACCGATGACGAATATATATATAGACACGCTTTCAACTAATTGATACATATTTTTTACCGAATCTAGTATACCCTTTCAATTTACGAGTAACTGTATAAATAAATAAAGTTATAAGGAATAATAGAACCATTTCAACCCCACCATGCAGTTTTTCTATATAACTGAGGTACAGTGAGTACACAAACACAAGAAAGTCCGGCGCACCTGTCCCAATGACCCTCTTTGCCAAACAAAATGTTAGCCCAACTGCAACCTATGCAAAAGCCATTAGATCAAAAGCGAAACCCACTAGCCAAGATTAGCCATATTTACCCAGCTGCCAGGAACACCCTTAGCCAAACGATTTGCCAGTTTAGCCAGCAAAATGTTGGCCTAAACTATTGCACTTTCGGTTAAACAAGTTAAAAATCAAATGAAACAACTGCAATGATTTAGAACAACTTTTTTTTTTTTTTGATTTGGAAAAAGAAAGTATAAACCAAGCTTCAAAATCTCAAATAGTTATATTGTCCAACCCGAATATTGCGAAATCATTTTTTAAGTCGAATACGAAAGAAATATGCCAGCAAAATCATCAAAAAATACACCAGTTTATATTTTTGTATATATATATATATATATATAATTTTCTGACATATTTGATATGCTGACATTTTATGTATTTCTAGTAGGGTTTTTTCTTATTCAAACAGGCCTGTTCCATTTGCCCAAACATGTTTTCAAAATAATTACTTTTAACCGATTACAATTCGTACTTTTGAAAGAATAATACTTAACTTAAGAAAAGCTACAAATTTAGATAAGAAAATTAAAAGTACACATGTTTTAACAGTTTAAAAAATAGGGATTTTAAAGAGGTTGATGATTTTATTGCTAACAAATAATGTTTTTTACTAAGTACATACAAGTTTCGATTTACTTGCGCTCGGAATCTGGAACAGTCCTGATGATTTAACTTTTGCCAAATTGATAATTGCATTTATGAATCAAAATGAGTCGACAATTGGCCTTTGGATTCGGAATTCATTCCTGCTTATAAGGCATTGTTTTCCCGCCATTATTTCGTGTAGATATAGACAGAGGACTGTCATTGCATATATAATATTAAATTCTTTACCATTTACGTTCTTTTAGTACAGAAAAATAAATCTATACTTGCACGAGTCCAACTTCCTGTCTCTGCTTCAGTGTACAATTTTATGAATGTGTGTATATATAGATATATTTATTCCAGCTGGTTCTCAGCTTCATTTATATGTACATATGTATTTGATGTATACAGATCTGCGCTATTTGTGTTTATATATTTGCATAAGAAGTTTATCTGTGGGCTGTTTGCAGTTCTTGCAGTAGCTGTGGTTGTTGCTTTCATTATATATCGTTTAAGTTCATGCTTTCGTGTAGTTTTGTTAATAATATTTGGCGCTCCTAGGGCGACTTAATAAATTGCACACACAAAATATGGATTTGTTTGTTTACATTTATCATTTACCTTATTTATCATTTGCACAGTTGTACGAGATTTGTTTCAGTTTTTATTCATTTGCTTGGTGTTGGTTGTTTGTTTGGTTTTTGGTTTCGGTTATTGGGGTCGGGACAACAATATCAAGAATATTTCTTTTGTCTCTGCATCTTATATGTCTAATAATTGTAAATTCTCTTCCATCATTTCGAATATTCTATATACAGATCTTACAAACGAATACACTGAAGTGTAGCATAGCAAATGAAATTTGACAATTGTGCAGCAGGCAACATGGTGGAGTCCACTTTAAGTGACTCCATCGAGCACTCGGGAACTTAAGCTAAAATTTCGCAACATCATATATATTTGGAATACAAAAGCTATGTTTAAACCAGTTTCTGTGTTTTGCCGTTGAGCCCAAGAGTAGGCCACAAACAAATACATACATTTAAGATCAAAGACGCTTGGCGTGGCAACGAACGCGTTGGAGCTCGAAAAGTGGAACCGGAAAGGAAAACTGGGGGATTTACGTATCTTGTATCTTCCCCGGGTTATATTAATATTAATATACGAATTGGTAGGTAGATCTCAAATGATTAAGATTTCGATTTCAATTTAAAATTCGAATAAATGGTGGTGGAGCAGTCTATGGGCAATTACAGTAATATCGAAAAAGTATTTATAACTTTTTGTTTTATTTACAACATGTCATGCATTGGTTGTGGCTTCGTATAAATGGCCAAATCTTTGCTTATGGTACATATACATATATATTTAAATATATTCATACACTAATAACATATGGGAGTGGTCAGGGGTCGCCTAACTGCGATCCTCCGCTATCTAAGTCCTTAGGAGGACTAAGCGCACTAAACATGGATTCATGGATTAGCATTGGATATCTCAAGTTGCGGCTAAATATCAAGTTCATTTTGCTTTTCACGCGGTATAGTAACTGGAACGCTTAACTGGGCGAATTGGAGACGGGGTAACCAATGACTACGTGTTTACTTTCAATACATATAGATCTTCTTGCATATACTAAATATATACTATATATGAGTTAATACCTGCTAGGCATGATCTAGCCACAGTAAAGTAAACGGGCTTACATCTAGGGGTGCCTTAGAGCAGCTTTAAGTGCCTCTGCTTCTATACATACATAAATATATATATATATTTCGATATATGCATATCTGTTACCTATTCTATATTTAGTTTACTTTAGTTTAGGTTGGTTTATTGTATATTATTAGACACCATTTGCATATAGCAATAACAACGTTTGAGTGTTTAACGCTCCACCTGCTTCACACGAACTTTCAATCTTTACTCTCTCAACTCCTCGGCGGACTGAAACTGAACCGGAGCCAAATGCGATTGGGCTTGAATTTGGGATTGAGTGTGCTGCGAATGCTGCTGCAGCTGTTGCTGCTGGTGTTGCTGCTGTTGTTGATGCTGCCGCTGTGCCGGAGATGGAGGCTGCCCAAATTTACTGGAGATCTTGTGCGAGGCATTGACAATGGCCAGCTCGTGCTTGGAGTCCAGATCGCAGTCGTAGAGGCCGCTCAGCGAGTCCAGGCTGAGCAGGCGAGAGCTGGCCCGGCTGGACACCGAAGTGTCGTCCACGTCCGGCGCGTTATACAGCGAGTTAACGTCCGAGAGAGCGCCCTCGGCATCGGTAAGACCAGCTTCGTTCAGCAACGAGATGTTCTCCAGCCCGGGCTCATCCGTGATGTAGCCCGTGGACTCGGCTCCCCCTGAAAAAAAAAAAACAAGGCATTAGTTATGGTTAGAGAAAATGGTAGAGAGCTATGTTCTCACCTGTTGCTTCCTCACGACAATCATCATCCGACCACTCCGATTGGCTCTCCAACGGATTGGAGTCCATGGACTGGTGATTGAAATGGGTTGCTCCGTACTTTAGCTCGTCGTTTATCACATTGGCCTCCAGGCCGCGCATGCTGCCGTTAGTCAGCGGTGCCGCCTCCCGCCCGCCATTCCGGTGGTCCTCATCTTCGTCGTCATCGTCGTCCTCCTCCACGTCGTCGTCGTGGTGATTGCCTGCCTCTGTTGCAACCTCCGATCGTTTGTGATTGAGCTCGGACTTTTGTAGGCGCTTCTGTCGCACATCACGTCCCACTTCGTCGTCCTCAAACTCCTCATCGGCCAGGTTGTCCTCGGTGTCGTCACGCTCCTCCTGCTCCTGCACATGGTTGTAGCGCTGCTGTTGCTGCTGCCTCTGTTGGTGGTGATGGTGGTGGTGGTGATATCGTTGGTGTCGCTGTTGCGACTGCGACTGCACCGCTCCATCCAGTCCGTCCAAGCTCTCGTGGCTGTACTGCAGCTCCTTTGAGCGCGGTCGCTGGCGATGCGTCCTCTGTGGCTGCTGGTGATGCTGCCCGTGATGCGCATGGCTGCCATTCAGCTCCTTGGCCGTATGCATCTCCAGCATGGCTAGCACATGCATCTGGTTGCGGTTCTCGTGCAGAATCTCGCAGGACTCCGTGTCCGAGGTTTGCCTGCAAGAGTCACAATCGCTCGATTGGATAAGGTTTTCAAATATGCATATATCACTTAAGGGATCTAAAATTATAAGTAATATAGGGCCAACCCCCATACCGGTAATGAAAGCGGCGAACCTACACCATATGTCATGGAATGGAAGCTGTCGTCATGGTCAGTGATGGGATTAATAACATAGGTAGACTAACAAACATTTTATATATAAGTCATTATCTTATAAAGGTAAAAGGTAAAGTAATTCCCCTTCAAAAACACTTTCCTTGCGGAATTTTGCATTTTTTTATCGAATTGAGGGATATCCAACTAAGTATATATGTCCTACCAAGCTTCTTCCCATCACTGGTCATGGTCTACTCACATTTGGCTGGACTCCGAGGGATTCTTGTTGCGCGTTATCTCCTTGATGGCTTCCAAGCCCACCGGATGTTTGGCGATCATGAAGCTATTACTGCCCAGCAATTTGCCGCCGGCTAGGTGCTCGTGATCCATGTTCTGCTGCTGCTCCGTCTTGTGGTGACTGCTGTTGTTGTTGCCACTGTTCGAGTTGCTGCCGCTGCCGCTGAGATTGCCATTGCTGCTGCCGCTGCCACCGCTGCCATTGCCCACCGCCGAACCTGAACCTGATCCCGATCCGGATCCTCCAACGCCATGTCCATTCGCCGAGCTAAGCTTCCCATTGCTGAGGGAGTAGCTCATCTCCCGGCTCCCATTGCTGGCCGTCTGATCTGTGGTAGAGATGGCTCCAGCCGTCGTTGTCGCGGTCGCCAGGCAACGAGCTCGCGAGGATTCGTTAAGCAGACGTTGCAGTTCACGCTCGAAAGGCGACTTGGTGGCGATGGCCGCACCCGCTGCCGTTCCAACTGCTGCATTCTGAAAGTCGAAGCTGTTGCAGCTGTCGCCCTTGTGTTGTGTGTTTCTCGTCGTGTTGCTGTTAGTGTGATGGCCCTGGCTCTCGGTGGTGGAGCTTAGCTCAAAGTCATGCAGGTGGGCCATGTCGACGACCGGGGAGGTGGGATCCACCTGAATGTCGCAGGGGTAGAGCCATTGCAATGGGTTGACCAGACCGCCGGCGGGCACGTGGTAGCCATTGCGATGGTGCAGGTGGCCACCGTTGACCATGCGCGGCGAGTCCTCATCGCCTTCACCTTCGCCCTCTGTGGTCTTCGAGTAGCTCTCATCCGAGCTGCTCATCGAGGGCGAGTGTGGTCGTGAGCTCAGATCGTCCGTCGAGGACATGTCCCGGCTCTCCTCCAGATCCGTCGGCAGCTTCGGCAGCGGCTTCATGTACGTCCTCAGCACTGGCTTCAGCGGCAGCTGCGGCTGCTGCGAATACATGGCGTACTGCCGCTGCAAAGGATGTGGGTCCTGCGCGGGATGTGGCTGCTGATCCTGGGCAGACTGCGATTGCGGCTGCTGCTGGTGCTGCTGCGACAACATGGTGTGGGGAGAAGTGTAACGTGGTGGCTCGTACTTTGGCGCATGCTGCATGGGCATGATCTGGGGGCGTGGTTAGTCGGAGATGAGCAAGCGAGAGAAAGATAGATGTGCGCGGTCATGCAAAGATTGGACATAGAGAGTTAGACACATGGTACACACAGATATATATATAAGGAGTGGATATTCGGGGCAGAGGTGGGCAAGCATCACAAATAGACTGGCATGTAAATGGATTAAATAAGTCATAACGTATTTAAGGAATTCCTTTATCACACCAATTATATGGTCACTATAAATGATTCATTTAAAAGCTTAACTAAGTTATCCTCAAAACTATACTTTTAATTTGAGATCAACAAAATGGTGTATATGCATATGGCTCATTAATTAGAATAATATTTCTTTAAAACTTAATAATCAGCTTTTTACATTAAATGCAAATATAAACTTGATTAAGCTACACTTAAACATTCGTAAGATTTTAATGTTTTTCCCTACATCTCACAAATACAAACAAATCTATTGTGGTTCTTGGGCATTAGTTACGAATGGGATGGATATGGGTCTTGGTAATCTGGTTATCTGGTTTTTACAGGGCAATTTCTGAGGCACTTGGAGGCTGAGACAAGGCGGTGCTGGCTGTTCAGAGGAGGATCTCCTTGCTCCAGAGCAGGTGTTCAGCGTCTTCACTCACCTTGGCTACCGGCGCGACGCTGCTGGCATGCAATAGCGGCTCGCTCTCCCGGCATTGGCCATAGCCCAGGCTGGTGAACGATGGCGGGTGCTGGCTCTGATTCAGATTCAGATTCGAATGGAGGTGATGCGGTGGATGATGACCATGCTGGTTTAAGGGCGGCACATACGTGCGTTCGCGATCTCGCCGTGGCATCATGAAGCAGTCGCCGCCGAGCACGCCAGCCCCCACACCCATTCCCATTCCCGATAGGTCGAGGCTGCCGTGATGCGGCGGCAGCTGCTCCATCTGCTGATGCCGGCCACCGGAAGTTGGGTTCTCAATAATATTAAACTCGCGCAACATTACCGAAGGAACGGGCTGGTGCTGGAGCTGGAGCTGGTGGTGGAGTAGGATCTGGTGCTGCACTGGAACCGCCACTGCTGACGGGAGTGGATGCTGGTGCGGGTGCTGGAACTGGAGTTGGTGGTGCTGGGGCTGGAGGGGAACAGCCACTGCAGCCGGCGGTGTCGTCGTTGCCACCATAAATCCACCGTGCTGCTGCTGCTGATGCTCTCCATTGTGCCCATTGCCGTTCTCCCGGATATTGGGCAGACCACCGTTGGCCATGAAGATCGGTTGCTTTTGCAGCTTGCTGTTCAAACGCTGCTGTTGCTGCTGATGCAAATGATGGTGAACCGGAGGCGGAGGAGCAGGAAGCGGTAGCGGATCGAGCTGTTTGTGCTGATGCTGCAGCAGCAACTGCTGCTCCTCGCCGCCGTTGCCTGCGTACAGATGTCCATTCTCCTTTTTGCTGTAGGTGTCGGTATTGACGCGATTCTCCGGAAACTGCGACACCTTCATATAGTAATCCGGCGCATGAAGACTCTGTGGCAGGGACATGGCGTTGCGCACCTCTCCGTTCAGCGATTTGTTGCCGCTGTCACACAAGAAATATGTGACCATGTCGCCTTTGCCCTTCACCTTAATGGTGCCGCGACAGCTGCAATGTAATTGAATAATTTTATAGTGCAATTTTAAAACCGGATTATATATATATAACACACTCACCGGAACTCAAAGTGCGAGCCCACCAGGCTGTCGACCACCTCTTGAGTTACTTGCGAGTAGCCGGGAACTCCGGTGGAGTCCATGCGACTGGCCACGTTCACCGTATTGCCCCAAATGTCATACTGTGGCTTTCGAGCTCCAATTACGCCCGCCACTACGGGTCCAATGTTGATGCCTGAAAAGGATTATTAATTGAATTAGTTATGAATTTATATTCAAATTATATTCCACGATGTTTCTACGCACCCACGCGCAGCATGAAGTTATTATACGAGTGGCTGTTTATCTCTTGGAGTGAGTGCCTCATGGCCTTGACATACTCAATGAGCGCTGTCATGTGGCGCCGCACTGAGTTCGGATCGTTGGGCTGGATTTTGTACTCGGGTATGAGTCCCACGACGGCCATATAAGTGCTACCAACGGTCTTGATCTTGTCGATGCCGCGGAAGCGATCCTCCTTGAGCAGCTCATCAAAGTCCGCAATAATCTCGTTGAGCAGGCGGAGGCACTCAAGACCCTGATCGGAGCCATCCATTTCCGTGTAAAACTCGTTGAAGTTCGGAACGCTTGCAAAGATGACGCCCACTTTGGCATAGCTCTGGTGGTAGAGCTCCTGCACATAGAAATAAAAAGTTCCCAGGTAAGTCAGCAACTTTAATGATACCGGTTCTATTTCACTTTCTATTAGGTCACAATAATCTTTCTAAATTTATCATTGGGTCAATGGGGTTCTCACCATGTTGTTGCGAAATTGCGCATCGAGAAAATGTGCAGCCACATGAGCGGGCAGCAAATTGTGCAGAATGCGCTTGTTGGACTCCTGTAGCACGTCCATCTCCTTCTTCTCCTGCGACGCCTGCAGCTGCCAGAGGAAGTCCAACCGGGCAGTGCCCTCCACCAGGCGTCCATGCACCAGAATGGCAATCATGAAGATGGCAATGCGGGCCAGCGAGATCAAGTGAAGTGGAATCGAGGCGCTGCAAAGCAAAGGAGAAACGAGGTCGTTCGATTAGTGGATTAGTGCGACGACCAAAATTAGCGTTGACCTACTTGACCCGGTTGTCGTAGCACTCAAAGATATTCTGATGCGATAGCTCTATGAACAGGCCATAGATGGTGCCCATGCCCAGCACTAGGAGCGATTTGAATATGATGGGCAGCCTGTGGACAATCAAGGTTTCATTAGCATCGTTCTGCTCACATCCCCTGCGATGATAGTGATGCACTCACCTCAGGAACACCGATACAGATAGAAAGGCAAAGGCAGCCGATAGGGACACGTACTGGGGCAGCGAGCACTTGCGATGGGAGTCGTTCTGGAAGGAGGTCGTCCCATTGCCCGAGCATGGATGATCCGAAACACACGTAAACTAAGGGAAATGGAAAGTGTTGGATTGTATACTTACATATATACTGTACTTAAAACAAATTTTTCTATCTGTACATACCACATTCACTTGTCCCACGGAGTAGATGAGTATGACCGTGAAAATCGTAATGGCCATGCGCAGCGAGAAGCTCTCCGAGATGTCCCAGATGATCCATTTGAGCCGCACGGCGAGCAGGAGCATCAGAATGGCGCTCACCCAAATGAAGGCAAAGAGAAAGAGCAGCAGCAGGATGAGAGTGCGCGGCAGAGCAGTCACCTGGAGCGCTGCACCGAGGATGAGTAGCAGCAGGGAGCAGCCCATGGCCGTTGTGAAGCCCAGATCGAAGTCCTTGTGATACTCGCGTTCCATGTCGCTCTGCCGGAATCGCAGGGTCAACCGATCCACGTGCTCCGATTTGTCGCAGTCCACCGACCGAGCGTTGATCGCCTGGGAAAGGAATCGATTCACCCGATTCGTTGGCTGATGATGGGCGACCACCGAGTGCCGCTTCCGGAATGGCCTCTTGAATTTGTCCGCCACCTTCGACTGGGACTGCGGTTACGGATGCGGTTTCGGTTGCGGTTGCCATTGTGATTTGCGATTTGCGGAATGGAAAGCCATGCAAGAGGGAGCAAGAAGTAGAAAGACAGATTCGTTAGTTGTGGTTGTGGTTCCCGTACGAGTTCTTCATTTTGCTGAATGGCTGGCACTTGGCACTTGAACTGGCTGGTTGAGTTGAAGATTCAAGAATTAAGTTTGTTGAATGAAAAGCTCTACGTGTGTGCTTTAGACTAGGGTATGTGGCCACGACTCACTACATGCTAACATGGTAACTAAAAGGCGGCGAGCAGAGCTGGGACATGGCAATAAGCATGCTGATGCTGGTCAAGACTCGCGGTTGGACTCGGATCATCGTGCACTCCGAGAGGCGAGAATGGTCAATGATAATGGGCAGCTAGCAGTTGGCAAGCTCTTTTATGACACTGAACCAAAAATGAAACCTTGCAATGAAACCACCTTAATTTTCAGGTAAAAATACTTCATACTCAAAGTACCATTATATTTTATAATAAATAAATAATAATAATAGTATATGTAACGTTATAATTAAACGCTAAAAGTGAATTGTATTTTGCATAGAAAATTTATGAAATAATTAAAGAAAACTAAATCTTTTTACTGATTAATTTATATTAATTGTGTAATTCCCTAAAACCTATGCCTTAAGCCTTAATATTGAATCTAATAAGCTACATTAGTAATCATAAAAGTTCATGCAATATTTCGACTCTTTTAATCATTTGCTAACCTGAAACCTAATAAAATATATTTTTTGTGTGTTTTTAATTTTTTGGTCCAGTGTCTTGCAGCTTTAACAAGCAAATAGGAACATAACTATGTGGGCTTGACGAAATTTTGTTTGGAAGCCCTCCCAGTAACAAAACTCGAAGAAGGCCAACAAAACACACATAACGAATGAACAAAGCACACTTATGAAGTAGTTACACTTAACACAATTATTTAACGAATGTAAATGGACGAAACACAAACGGAAGGTCCCTTTAAAGTTTATGAGCTCTCAAATATATACCACATCATATTGTAATTGCTATGATTTGAACAAAACATCGATGAAAACTCATTTTTTGCAAAAGGGACCTTTTGAACGAACGAAGGAACGAACGATTTTGAACGAAAGTATAGAATGCTTTTATTTTGTATAGTTTTTTGGCTGCTGCTCTGCTCACTTTATTGTTCTTGTGATTGTGCCTATGAATGCGACTAATCGTACTCGCTGTAGAGTTGGGATTTGTGCCTACGGTCACTTGAACACCGCCCCCACCGGCAATACCACCGGAAACACAGCCACCACCACCGGAAATACCGCTGTCCACACCGCCGCCGCTGCCGACGACGCTGCCATAGCCCATGCCGTGCGGTGGCGGTGTTGCATGCAAGATCTTTTGCAGACGTATCACCTGGATCGGAGAAGTAGTATACACAGTTGTCATGTAAGTTCTTATATTTACATTTGAACAAAGTTATTGTTTTGTGTGTGTTTCTTATCACTAGGCGTAAATTAAACAGTAGCGAGAGGTAGAATTAATCATAGTAGAACGGTAAGTTTAGTTAGGGTAGGAATCAAAACGATAACGATAGAAAGTGAAGAGAAGAGGCGCATCAAGTGAAAATCAAAATTGTAATAATCGAAATAATCGAAACGAAACTGAAGGGTAGCTGGCTGCATTTAAGTAGCAATAATATATATACATATATATATATAACGAGTGACTATGAAGTAGTATTTTAGTATAAAATACAGTCTTATCACTAGCGGAACTGAACCACCTATAAAATATATCGTCCTCAGGGACGAAACTACTTTCCAAATTATCGCCTGCGAATTTATCGATTTAACCGATTACTTATGTTAGTTTTTGTAATATTCTACAAAGTTTCAATTCATTTAATCAACGTAATTTTAAATCATATATAAATTAGTAATATGTAAAATGTAAGTGTGTCCTTTGTGTTTCCGATGACAACAATTTAAATCAATTTACAAGTCCGAGGCGCAGATTTATACATAAATATATATATATTATGTATATATATATTCTACAATCAAACTACACACAACATCGACGCAAACGAGCCGTTATACTACAATTGTTAGTTGAGACAGCATTACGAATTACAATTGCTGATCTTGCTAAGCTAAAAACACAATCTTATTAAATATATAGGAATAGATACATGTTTGTACAATGCGACTACGAAACGAAAAGAGCCCACCAAATACGGAAAACGATAACCGATCGAGAAACTTAAAAAAGGGGCCAGGGGAATAAGCGCAACTGAGGCATAATGGTTACTGGTTATCGGGTTTTCAACTGGTGGATATATAAATACTTAGACATGGGTGAGGCAAACTTACCGCATCCTGAAAGAAAACGAAAGGAAACAAATCAAAGCAAGAAATGAAAAGGATTCTCGCCGTCTTGATGCTACCCGAGATCTATCTAACGAATTATTGTGCATCCCTGGGCTACGGATACGAGATACTAGTACGGAAAATTAAAAGCACACCAAGCCACACCACCCGTTAACGGGGATTCGGTATCCGGGATCCGGAAACTTAATCCCTCAAAAACCACCCGGACATGCAGAAAACTCTGGAGCTACGACAAAAGAAATAGAACAGAACCGAGCTACAGGAACACGCAACTTTCAACTTTCAACTTCCAACTTTCCAACTCCTCCCACCTTGGAACTCCCGACTTGGCCTCTCAGATTGGGGTGCTTAACTTTAGATAAACAACACCACTTACCTTTCGCGATCCTTTCTCCGACACCTGAACGTTTCCAGAGTTCGCCTCGCAGGTGCTACCACGTGCCACGCCTCCTCCTCCGCCTCCACCTCCGCCGACTGCAACTCCGCCACCCAAGGCGCTGGCCGCCGAGGGGAACGATCCGGTGGCTATGTTGGAGAACGGCACCGGTTCCGAGAACTTGATCGTGTGCAGCAGCTGCATGACCACATTGGACACGTTTCTGAACGACAACTTCCGTCGACTGCCGATTGCCGAGCGAACGCCCAGCGTGTTGAGCATCAGTGGCTGCAGAAGATACGGACAGATTAGGCGAATTCACGGAAAGATCAGAACAAATAGGTAACAAAAGCAGAACTCCTAAGAAATTCAGCACATATGGTGTTGTATTACCATAAACAATAACGTTGCTCACCTTGCGTCGATGTGGCGGCGGAACGATAAAGAAGGTGTCCACACCATGGTCGCGCAGATACGAGGAGCGTTCGTCGCCGTGGCCAGCCTCCACCTCGTATTCGCCGGACAAGGAGTCCAGGGTGGCGCGGGTCACGTGCACCCGACCCGGTTCCCCGCCGGACTCCATGTGGTTGGCCAGGGTCACATCGTTCGACCACACGTCGAACTGCCACTTGCGGAGGCCCAAGACCCCGCAGAGCACCCGGCCCGTGTGGATGCCCACGCGCATGTTCAGAATGACGTCGGTGGCCTCCACCACGGTGCTAAAAACGAGGAGGAAGCGCTCATGAGATTACAATTAAAGTGCAACGCAGCAGTAATGTGAAAGTGCATTAATTAATTATAGCATGTCCAACAGGCTTAAAGCAAATGACATAACGCACTATTAGGCTTGGAAAATACAATCCAATCTTGCAATCCAATCAACTTGATTATCAAATTGAGCAGACTTTGTTTTGTCATGAATTAAGCGTGTGATAAATATGTACATCAAATGGGTTTTAAAACTATTGACGTAAGTGATTCCTTATCAGTGACGGCATTATTTCGGTTTATTTATCAATTATGGTATAACATGTCGATTAAAAGACACAGATGATACTCACGCAATGGCATCGATCATATCGAGTCCCATTTCCACGGCGCATTTGGCGTGATCCTTGCGAGGTTCTGGCAATCCGGAGACACAATAGTAGCAGTCGCCTAGTATCTTGATACGCAAACAGTGGTTGTCCTGGGGGCAAAGTTCAGGGGGAAAAGTTGCAATTAAGTCTGACAATGGTATTATGTGATACTCCTGCCGCAGATCCACATAAGGATCGTCCCAACTTACGTGTGCCAGCTGATCGAAGCGGCCAAAGAGCTCGTTGAGCAGGCGGACCAGCTCCTGGGCACTGCACTGCGAGGAGAGCACCGTGAATCCGACGATGTCCGCGAAGAGAATGCTCACATTCTCGTGCTTCTGGATGTAGATGCGATGGAATTGCCCAGCCACCGGTGACAGGATGTCATTCTTCATCTGCATGGCCACGTGCTGCGGCAGCACCGATAGCAACAGACGCTCCAGTTTCTCGTTCTCATCCTGGATCTCCAGACGGGATGCGATGCAGTTGCGAGTATCAAGAAAGGTGCGACGCTGCGCGCGCTCCATCATGATATTCACCACCAGACCGGCCACATTCACACCAATAAAGATGACAATGTTCGCAATCAGTTGGTTATACTCCAGGTAGCGCAGCGCATCCGTGAATATCTTATAGACCGTCAGGCTGATGTGCACCGAGGGCAGGGCGATGCCAAAGGCCACCGCCTCCCAGATCTGCAGCGGCATCATAGCGTAGGCGAGAAAGACCACGAACACGATCTGCCAGACGCCCTCGGCCATCACCTCCTTGGTGTCCACCGGGAACACGCTGCCCAGCGTGGGCATCGACACCACACAGATGCTGGCCGTGAATAGCAGGATTCCGTAGCACAATGTGGGCAGGTGGTGGTCCTTGATCACGGAGCACTGCAGCAGCACCAGCACTACGGCGAACAGTCCGCAAACGATCGCATTGAAGATGTTCTTTTGAGGATGGAAAGAAATATGATGAAATGATGAGTGATATCGTCTAGGAAACCCAGGTTCCAAATATATCTAAGATAGTACCAGTGGCATTTCACACAACCCATTTCCTTTATGGCTAGTTTGAGATACTTTAATCAGATACATTAGCTATGCTAAGCCTGGGATATTGGAATCGATGGCATATTCGCTGCATACTTATAGACACTATTGGCCCAAATTGCATAGCTACTTACGTGAAAGGTGGCCGTGTTGTTGAAGATCAGCGAAAGGGCCGCCATCACGCCGCAGAGGACGAAGACCAGGGCCACCACGCCCAGCACCGAGAAGCGCTGCAGCTTGAGCGTGTACCGCTGGTAGAGGCATTCCAGCTCATCGTTCTCGAAGCGCAGCGTGTTCAGCGGGCGGCCGCGCGTCGCCTTCACGGCATGGTCCATGCGGCGCCGCCGCAGCTGCCGATGCCGAGCGGCTCCTTCCGACGCCTGCCAAAGGGATTGGGGCCGCCAAGATCAGGGGCTGCAAGAGGAGGAGCAGATTTAATAAGCAACTATGTATTAAGTAATATCCTCACATTAAAGGTTCATCGCTGTACAGCTCAAACAGGAAAAACCAAACGGTTACATTACATTATTTCCCATATTGAGTATAGTATAGATACACTAAGAAAAGAAATCTATACCTTTCGCTATAAACATTGCAAATTGCACTTTCTAAACGATATATTTTATCCTTTTATTTAGTTTAAATGCTTATATCTTATGTTCCATTGAATATCTGTGTAAATATAACATTATTACATTACATTAACATATAACATTTATATAGAAACAAATTGAAATATAGTTATTATATTTTCCAGAAGGCCACCACTCATAATTTGGCGCAGTGTGAACGGGAGCAGGTCACCTTGAAATCCGTCCAAAGCGTTGCATGTCAGTGGGCCGGCTTTGGGCAAAGTGGAAAATGGAAAATGGAAAATGGGAAATAGGAAATGGGTGCTCGTGCACACAACCAATGGAGGGGAAAATGTCCAACAGTATCCACGTCCACGAGAGGCAAGAGACCCAATGCCAATGGCTCCTCGGCCAAATCGTTTAAAATAACATTCCCAAGTTCGCTGAAAATATCCGCTAAAAATAAGCAAGCCGAAGCTGGCGGTGAAAATCAATCAATGTTCAGCACAAGTTTCCCACAAGTTGCCCACGCACTTGAAAATATTATGAGATGACGATGGCCAGCAGGCGATGGCGAACAAGTACTGCTGACAACGGTCTTTCAGTGCCAGATTAATTGCGATTTGTATGCGGCAATCCGTTAAATTCATTAAAATATTATGCACAAATTCATTTTGCAAATAAAAATCCGTAATTAGCCTTTAGGCTTTAACGAGTGCAGCGTGGAATATTTGGCCGCTGGCCGCCATTGGATCGATGTCTATATTCGGCTATGCCCGAGACGTTAAATCAATTAGGCATGAAAACATTAATAGACATCCATCGGTGGAGCAGCACCAAGCACCAGTAGCCCAGAAAATCGCCTCTTTGCGAGAATGCGAGGTGTGTGTAGAGCTCACGGATTCGGTAAGTTCATCCCTTTTGTTGGCCACACATGGCGAAGGTGTCGCCAGGGTGTCCAAACACAAGGTCATTCATTAGCCAACCAAACCACACCAGCTAGCAAATGGAGCCTTTTCTCACCTTGCCAAAGTTGGCAGACATTCGAATGTACTTTGAATGGGATGAATTGTAAGCATATCTTTAAGATACTTTGTATAATCCTACTTTTCTGGTATCTTTGGCCCATCGATGCATTTGGTAAGTTCAGTTTAAGCCATCCATTTATCCTTTTACGAAATTGGCACGCACTTAATGCCAACGAACTGTGCAAATTATGCCGAACTCCTCCTGACCAGTTGAGTAATCATCATCCAGCGCCAGATCTTGTAGAGCCTCGTGTTTGAACAGTTGGCTTCGTGGAAGGCTCAACAATTAGACGTCAACATGGATGTATCTTTTGTTTCTGCGGTGGCAGTTTGTCAATCAGCCAGTCAGTCAGGCAGTCAGTCATTTAGGCATTCAGTCAGTTGGCTTGGCTTATTGGTTGATTCGCCGCTGTCAATTTGTTTGCTCGCGCCGCTTGTTTGTTTGCTTATGTGGGTTGTTTGAATCATTTTTGATGTGCGCATTTCGAATTTGCATTTTCGCAGCGACATTAATATAATGAGACGTGAATATTTTCAATTTCTTGGCGTTCACATTACTCGTCCCCAACTTAATGTCTTCAAAACCACCAGGTTGTATGAATTTTTTTTATTCATTCCAAAATTCTATTTGCGGCACGCCAAGTGTTCGAGCGAATTTTTCTGAGTTATGCAAGTGTAAATTCGAGTGCTTCGCACTGCAAGTTCATCACACCAGACCCACAAAACTACTAAGAAGTGAGAAAACAGTAAAAAATAAAAAAAAAAAAAACACAGAATAACAAAAATTAAAAGCCGAAAACACAACGCAACGGAAAAATTGCTGTCATTATAAATTCACGTCAAGTGAGCATTTCGTGCGTATTTTGGAAATTGTATTTATGTGTCCTACATAAATTTCGACGATCTGCTCTTGCTATTAGATGAGTTGCTATATTCTACGGACTGGGCTAAAAATTAATTAAATCAAATTCTATTTCTATATGTTATGATTGGAAAATGTATCGACCTGACACGCGCTGGTTTTTACTTGGCATCCCATCCATTTATCCAATAATATGTACGAGTACTAACCCCTCGTGAAGCGAAAACATGACAATTTCTTGTGTTTTCCATTGAGGTTTCTTGCCAAGAGTACACTGTTCGAAAAAAATGACAGTGCATTAAAATGGCTTGCGTATTCCATCGGCGAATATAATAATGCATCGCAAGTGATTTTTCGATTGATTTTCTAGCCCCAGCAATTGACAGCAATTAGGTTTGCAACACTTTCATGGGCTCCGCCATTAATCGTCTTCATCATCGCCATTCCCCTCATCTAATCAATTAAAATTCAATTTTCAATTTTCGCTTTCGTCGTCTGACGCCCGCCAACGAATTAGGGCACAAACCGATAGATCGATAGATAGATGGAAAGATAGATATGTATATAGATAGATAGATAGCTTGAAAAGCCGATGCAAAAGCAGCAGCATAAGCCAAATGACGCAAACAGAAACATTTAGCAAACAAAAAAAAAAAGGAAATCGTACAAATGTATGGACTTGGCCATATCAAACCGTTTTTATGGCCCACTAAACTGATTGGATTTTTGGATTTACTTATAGTTCACAAAAGAAAACAAAAACTCCAGGAACTGCACTAAATTAAGGGTATTGATGGTATTCCTGAAATATTTAATGGTTTATATCTATGCTAAAAATACTTAAGGTTAAATCTTAAAAACTATAATACTGTTCAGCTCTTAGGTAGTAAGGATTCTTTGTCTATAAAGTATTGCAAAATATTTGTTGTACATTTTAAATGATTACATTTCGGAAGTGTACCGATTATTACAGATGCCCATCTATCATCTTTGTACAACCAACCTGACAAAGCTCACTCATCCGCCATGTGGCACATAAATACATTTTTCCACATCCACATCCCGTGTGTTGCCAAACGGAAACGGAAAATTCTATTAGACCCAAAGTTTTCTACTAAAATGTTTTTGATAGACAACAAAGTTGTGTCCCTTTGACTAAATATTAATTTGATGTAGCGAAGTCGGTCCAAAAACTAATTATATTTGTCTATTTTGTTCAGCAAGCCCAATTTGCCTCATTTCTTTTTTTTTTTTTTGCCTGACAAGTGGAAGAGACAAAATCAATTAGTGGATCCGGTGCACATTTTTGCCATCCACTTTACCAAATAATTTATAACAGTGGCCAACAAAACGAAAGTCATCTCTGACGTTTAATATACGTATTGGTATATATAAATAAAAGGAAAGTTGTATAAACCTATATTCTTTTCCAAAGAATCTCTATTTCAAATATTTTGTGGACCAGTGTTATCTGCATCGAAAATATATTCTTCCGCGCTGCCCAACACATATTTCGTTTATTTCTTCTTATTGGCCATCTAAGTAGGCCATCATGTTTGGGGTACTGCAACAAAATCAGTTTAGCTGACCCTCCAAAATTGTCGTAAATTGAATAGAGACCCCGGGACATGAAGGATTGACTGTTTTTTTTTTTTTTTTTTTTGGGTGGGAGGAGAACCTGGCGCCACACGAAATTTGATGTCTCGCCAAGGAACTCGTATATGTGAGGCTCCAAATCCCGCCACCACCAAAGGCCATAAAACGCGGTGGCCATTTGTCGGGCTTTAGTATTTTTATTATCAAGTACGCGAAATTCGATTTCCATCATGGGGAATTCGATATATGTACTTGTATATGGCGACTTGATGCATTTTTTAGTTAATTAGTTTAGCTTAGCACATATGGGGCACGTTTTAGTGGCATTGTGCTATCCGTGGATAAAAGTGAGCTAGTGCACGCACCTCAAAACGATAAGAATTGAAAAAGCATTATACTTTGCACTCAGATAATGGGCAAGGCAAATAGATGCATATAAGGCACCACATGTTTAACCTCAACACCGAGGAGTTCGGCAAAACAACCTGGTATGAGTACTGTGCACTCATCTTCGGTCTTTATTGCTGCAGCCGAACTACCATCTTGATTTTGATTCAACAAAAGTGTACAGTGAAGCTCCCATAAGAGAAACGTATTTTAGTGGAAATACTACAACTATCTATGTAACAATACATCCAAATGGTATTGTAAATATTTATCAAAAACTTAGTTTGAGATGACTTGAATGTGGTTTTTTATTGCGATGATATGCTGTACCTGAAGGTTGAAGAAGTTTATAAGGTTGAGGGGTGTAGTAATGTTATCTAGGTAGATTCTCTGTTGACTCGACGCCTCTATTTACTCGTTCCCTGGATATTTCAATGCAGTACAATGCACTGACAGCTGATTCAATACCTCATTTATTCCATATTCCTCACGCGGCTTTTGCAGTCGGCAAAGATAAGTGGACAAGCATTTGAGCTATAGAAAATACAAAGTTTGCCAGTTTGATTTATTAGGACGGCAATTAGTTTAAAATAAGGAATAATTAGATATATTTATGTAAGTTCTTCATTAGTTAACAGCAACTTTATCCACTAGTCTTGAATTTTATTGAATGAAAACTTCGTTTTCAGTGTCACTTGATAGCTGCGTGCCGATATGGAGCAAATTAGAATAGGTATTTGAGGGTTTTTTTGTTTTTTTTTTATTTGCAAATTCCTTGATTTGCCCTGCTTTTTACTGCATTTTTGCGCCTAATTAAACGCAAAAAAACACAAGGCGCTAGATATGAAGAAACGCATTGAGCATATGTAAAAACCTCTAACCTAGGAATCCAATCGCTTTCCGATTTTGCGAACGTGGCTTCGCATCCGCAATGAATGAATGAATGACGGCAGGATGGAATGGAATGGATGAGGTGGTGGCGGTCGACTACGTGGAGGTGGCGGTTCAAGTGATGGCACGAAGCTCGGCAAGGGCACGATGCAAATTACCCTGAAAGGCCATCGCACACAATAAAATCAATAAACAGCGTTTATTTTTAACCGCTAGATGATTGAACGTTCCACGATCTGGAGCTCCAAGCGGGCTAATCGTGCGTAAATGCATCCCTTTGCCGCCTTCCAAATCCGAAACCGTGCTCAAATACGGATTAATGGGTAAAACCATATATGGAAAGAATCGAGGATTTGCTGCAACGTTCAGATAAGAGTACATGCCGATCAAATATATAGCTACAAGTTTGAAATCATTGCTCATAACTGAATAATAAATTAATATTATAATGGCTGATAACTTGTATGTTTGATATAATAATGGTGTTTAAGTAAAGTATATTAAAGTATTAGTAAATTATTAAAGTGAAGTATAATATGCATTAATATCTCGACAAAAATCAATTGATTTATGCATTGAGGAACTTTTTACAGAAAACATAAAAATTCTTGAAATATTCGAACCAATTCCATTTATTCATAGATCTTTTTATGATCATTTAGCGAACATCTGCTCGTTTCTGCACCATTGCATCTCTGTTGAAGTCAGCATGCACAATTGACCGTCTTAAATTGCAACCGGAAGTTGCATGATCCAAGCGATCATTACAACCACAGAGAGGCACATCAGTGGAAAGCATTTTAATGCAGCAATTGATATGATATGGAATGATAATAGCCACTGGAGTTTCCGGACCCGCTCAACTAATGGCTAAACGATTATCGAAACGACACAATTGTGCAAACAACTATAATTTTTGTAATCCCGCCAAGATGCAGGTTAGACCCCGAATACGCCTATTTACAACTAGCTTATGCACAGCACGCAAAGAAATAAGAGGGAAAAAAGCTGAAACCGAATCCGAAATCCACAATTACCCAATCCCCAGACATCCAAGATACTTGAAGTAACGTTGGGTCAACGGACTGGCATTATGAATATTAAATATTTGCTATTTTAAGTGAAAACAAACCGAATGACAACATGAAAAATGGGCTTAAAATTCAATGAAATTTTTCCATCGTAATTAGATAAATTTCAATGGGATTTTTCTATCGCAATTCGAGATTGGTTGGATAGGAAAATGAAGTCGATAGATCAATGTTAAATAGAGAAATTTCGTCAAAGTAAACTTAACTTCTTCATGAAGGCTTAGTTCCCCCACTTGACGTTTTTGCTAATTAGAAACATGACAGCACAATAATTTTAAAATCCGTTTGTTTATTTCCTTCGTGACCTAGTCAAAGCACTTAAATTATTGTTAGAAAGACAGGCATTGTAAGGAAAACTTGAGATGTGGCAGAAAATTCTTATAGAAACTAATAGATATAAGTTCATATTTGATCTGCGCAAGAATCTCTACTGTTAATGGATCCCGTGATCTAAATACAAATAGAACACACGGGAAGTAATGTTTAGATTAACTTGACTGCTAATCTCGATTATGAGTGATAAGTGTAAACAAAAATTCCATCGCTTTAGCTCTTAATTTTTTTTTTTTTGATTTCCATCTGTTCAACGAAAGAGTCGTTAATTTGGTTCAACAATTTGCTAAGTTTGTGAGGCCGGAAAAAGTTTTCACAAAGGAAACAGAATTTAAAATGTATTTTATGTGAATGATTTACAAAGCATTGCTTGTCAAATGATTATTATATATTTCTGAGATCTCATTTGGGTACTTTTACAAGCTTATAATTGATAATGGAATGTTCTGAAAGAGTTTTCGGTATTATCGACATCTGGCAAATCATTTTCAAGAGCATCTACCCTCCATCAGCGATTTCTTTGTGTCTCTGGTCATTTTGTTGGAACATCTCACTTAAAGTGTTGACTTTTAAATGACAGCCAGCAAAAGCTAAACGAAACAGCGAAATGAAAGGAAAATATACGAAATGCCAGCAGCGAAAGAAATAATATTTTCCGATTGTCATTGACTTTGTCCTTAGAATACTTAAGACAAAAAATAAAAGAGGCCGCGACAAATGAAAACTCAACGTCAGAACCATGAAATTAAAACAAAAAAAAATAAATATAAAGCCAACGTTTGCGTTTT
The DNA here is from genome assembly GCF_004382195.2 of Drosophila sechellia. Lineage (NCBI taxonomy): Eukaryota > Metazoa > Arthropoda > Insecta > Diptera > Drosophilidae > Drosophila > Drosophila sechellia. The sequence goes on from NC_045954.1 coordinate 14,652,380, forward strand.
TTATCCTGCAAAAGACAGGCGGAAGGACGCGATGAAAAAGATGATTCGCCAGCGCTTGACATTTTGACTGCTTCCTTTTGGTCTTTAAAATGGAAACGGAAAACCGGATACTGGACATCATGAACATCGTCGTCATCATCAGCATCCATGGAGCGGAGCTGGCCAATCGGTGGGGATAAGCAGTATCATTCTAATGCGAAACCAAACAAAGGGAACCAGGTGATACAAAAGGCACGGGCGGCAAACTTCTGGGTTGTTGAACCAAATGTGCCAAATGAATTGCAGGTGTCTTGAGTGCAGCGACCCACGCACACAGGAAACAGCTGCCGGTGCAGCAGCAAAGTGTCCTTTCCTACCGGCCAGCAACAAACACACAGCCACCCAGCCAACAGGACACACATGCGCCTCCTTGTCGTCACCTGGGAAAACCGAGGAAAGCCAGAAAAGTATGCACACACTTAAGCCATTATGCGCTCGCGGTGCTGATGACCCTTTGGCGGCCTGCCAACAACAGCATGTACCACTGTGGTAGTAGTGACAACACACCGCTTGAAGGACCCTGTGCTGGAGGACCTGCCCAAGTCCTCCCAGGATGTGGGTATGAGTCCAATGTCCTCTTTAGACCCATGTTGTTTACGACACTTATTGTGACTGCAGACCACACGAATTAAAGGACTTGGATAATAGGGTATTGGAATTAATCGATAGTTGAACAGCGCTATCGATTCTATCGAAAGTGGCTTATCGAGTACGATAAATAAGTGATACTATTATAAAAGCGTATGTCAACTTCATGCATATGACAAAATCAACTTGTTTCGAGTTCAAAGGACTTGTATAATAGAAAATATGCTATAAAATTCTAAGATAGTCGATTATATAAATACTTATGAGATATTAACTAACTTTACTAAGAATAACAGAAATTCAGAATATAAAAAGTAGTTAGATAAGTGCATTCAGTACCCAAAATATATTAATTAATCGAAACAGCTATCAAAAGAATATATGAAATTCATAAATCAGAAATCCGTTGCAGCATTTGGCACGCAATTTCCACTTGACCTTGACGTGCCATCCAGAGCTTTGCTTCCTTTTCGTAGGCAGTTGACTTCCCCAGCAAAACGCAAAATTCTTTATCTGTCTACATATTGCCCATGACATCACTACCCAAATCGCGAATCGATAAAAGGTCTTCTACTCTTTCGCAGACCGTAAACAAAACAGCTAGGGGTAGATACAAGACATCAATGATAAGTGGAGATAATACTAAGTCAAGCACTAGAAGCCCCCGAAAAAGTCTCGGTAACTTGGCATACTTTGCATATAATAAAGGTAAGTTCCGTTTAACTTGAAAAATGGTATTATTTCGTTAAAATTTTTTTAGCATAAATGGGTCAATGCCGATTTAACAGTGATATAGTACACAACTTCCTTTACAGGGTATGATTTATATGTACATATGCTGATATGCAGGAAGGTAATGAAGATTTTTAAAGTTCAATACAATTGTTATTTTGATCACAGCTGTATAATCACGGACACACTTCAGTATAGCGTTCCCATATTAGCTTATCTATCTTCCCGTCTTATCAACTCTCCACTTGCGACCGTAGCGAAAGTTTCCTGACCCTCCGCAAAGAAAGACGTAAGATCGTTCAAAAGTGTTTCGACCCTATAGATACCATGCTCTGAGTTACATTTCAAGGAATATATATATGTGGAAATTTTATTTATTCAATAAATATCACAAGATATTATATTTTACCAAAAATATCTGAAGTATTTGAATAATTATAGCTTAAATAAAATATACCTTTGCCTTTGAAACTAGGTATTAACTTATTGTATACCCAGTAAACTGAATGTGCAATCGCTCTGGCCACTTGAAATTTGTTTTCATTTTATCAGTCCAACTCGAGAGCTGATTAACCCCTGTCCGCACTCTTTTTTCCCTTTTTCGTCCATGGTCGATTTGAAGTCGATTCCACTGCACTGATATTTGTTTGTCTGTTTGCAGAGTCATTTGGAAATCTATTTATATTTGCCCCTCCTGCTGTGGAAAATTTAGTTTTCCACAAAGTTCCGATAGGCTGGGGTCAAGTAAGGCTTTTGCAGGACGGCCTCCTTTAAATGGGACCCCTTTCTCTTCCTCCTGAATTCCCAGGAAAGGGCATTAAAATTTCAGTTCAGTTCAGTTCACTAACACATATTGCAATCGATCGGGAACTGCACTTTGATATATACTACAGAACATTAATGAACCGAATTTTCTAGCACTACGCTTTACCAGTAAATAATAATATAATAGCCGAATTTTCTAGGGTTCAAAGTGTTAAAGCTCTAGCCAAACTTAAAGATCACATTTGCTATGGTTTTTTTCGCAATATCACTTGCACTTTTAGCCAATACACCCGACTGGGTTCAGAAATTGATCTACTCATTATGGGAAACGGTCGAGTCTATTTTGCTTTCATATTTTTCTTTTCTGTTTTGTTTTGTATAATATTATAATTTGTTGTGCCACAAGCATATGTGAAACATCTGATATTTTGCTTTGTCACGCGAATATTGAGCAAGCCAAAAACAATGAGCTATGAAAATACGCGGCACTTACGAGCTTACCGAAAATAGCTAAAAATAGTACTTCCCCTGGCAGACCCTTTGGTTCTTTGGAGAACTAATATATCTTGCCCGTTTGGAACACTGGCGATTTATTTTGATTTTTTTTTCTTGGAACGTGCTTGACGAAATCGGGTATCGGAATCTAATTGGCATTTTTTAATTAACCACTTTGTATGTGTGTCAAAATGGAAGTGTTATTGTCTGTAGATGAGGTTTTCAAATTTTATGTTTTTTTATTTATTTTTTTTTTTTTGTATCATTTTATAACTGCAATAAATTGTCAAGTGCTTAGCGTTCTTAATTGTTTGCCATAAGCGGATTGGAAAATGTCGTAAAACGTCGTCGGAAACTGGGCAGTAAATTATCACATATGTATGTATGTCTGGGCTGATTATTGCATAATTTCCTGAAAGTGGAAAGTGCTTTTCATTTCATTTGCACTGTATGTTATCTATTCTGAACTTTATGATGAGGTATTTTGCGAGTTCTAATCGCTTGGACGATAGCCAAACCTCTTGGCTCAACTAGCTGCCAATGTTATGTTAATTAATTTCGCTGAGCAAATTAAGGCAATCCAATAAACTTGACCCGAAGTGTCGAACAAACAGGCCTGAGAATCCGCTGACATGTTCGAGTGCTGCTGCTGGAATGGAAAACAAAACACAAACTGCAAAACAATGACCAACGGCTAATGGAGCATCTGAAGACCCTCAATGTGGCAGGCGCCAACTTCATAAAGCGAATTGCGTGATAATTGTTTGGTCAGCAAGCAGCCTGAATTGGCCAACAAGTTTGTATTGAAATGCGGTTTGCGGATGGAAACGGTTTCACTTCATTCTGAGGTAGCTAATTGTGGCCATTAGCAACTTGAACAGTGTCTGTCAAATAGTATTGCAGCTTTTTACAAAAAAAATACTTCAAAAAGATGAAGCTATTTTTTCTTTAGCTGTTGCATTAAAAGATATGATACTCATAGATTACAACGCTTCCCAGTTTTGTGGGCTAGTGTAATTCGAGTGCGTTCAATAGGCGTATACGTGTTGGCCATTTAACCTCCTCAAACGCCCAGAGGCCTGTCAATCCACTCTCTCTCTCTCTCTCTCTCTCTCTCTCTCTCTCTCTCTCTCTCTCTCTCTCTCTCTCTCTCTCTCTCTCTCTCTCTCTCTCTCTCTCTCTAGCGTTGACTCGCTCATGCATGATTGATGGCATTGATTGATCGGCGTTCGATCGGTGTGTTGGCCACACTGGGGAGGGGACTTAAGACACAGGCAATCATCTGACCGACTACTGATCATTGTCATGTCGATCAAATCGGCAATTAGATAAACAATCGAAATAATGAATGAATTCAGCCCATCCCATTCAATGTTCAAGTTATGACTTTGTTATGAAATTGAATTGCAAAGTGCCTAGATTAAAATGTTCAATATGATTAGAAGGCGAGTGCATGGTGAATAAGTATTGCTCTAACTGAACATGATTATAAACTATTAAAAGCTAACATTTAGTGCTTTGAAATACATCCTATATCCTATATATCCTATCCTATCCTATCCAGCGAATGTCTTCGTACACTCTAAGATTTCTTAAGCCGGTATTTCCGTTCAATCTAGATTGCATTTTGAATGAAAAGTGTCACAGGGCATTGCCAATTTGATCTGTCTTCAGCTGTCACTGCGTCAAGTGTTTTTCAATTCGCCGCTCGTTTAGAGGCTCAAACGTTACAAATTTGCTGCGCGTGCGCAAGTGTCTTGTTTTCTCTCTGATCTTTGCAGTTCGAAATGAAAATCAAACTCAAAACTTAATCAATGCGCGCGCTTTTGGTGTAAGTGGCTTGGCTTTGGAGCCAGATTTCATATAGCAGGCAGGTTTTTCAATCTCACTTTTGATTTCGACCAGGCAGCTGCCGCTCAGATATTTTTGCACAGTTGCAGTTTGAAGTTGCAGTTGTCCGTCCGTTTTTTTTTTTTTTTTTTGTCAGGGTTGCCAGCCAGCGTGAGTTCATTTTAATTGCCAGCACATTCCGCTGTCCGCACACAGATACTCACTACTCAACACTCACCACTCACAACTCGCTGCACACAACGCACTATTCATTCGGGCCAATAGACTTCGGATATAGCCACCGCTATCTAAGGAGCTTTGTAATGAGCGGGGATTGGATTGCTGGCCAGCACTTAAGCCTGATTGATTTACCCCCCAATACACAGGCGGCAGGAACTTCGCAAATCTGTTGCCATAATGGCCTGAAATGGGTGGTCAAAAGTTCATCAAACTTTGAATGGCAACAGGAAGCATGTACGAAAAGCCTGGCTTAAAGTGATGAACTTTAAGTTAATTAATTACATTTTGTGAATACAGCGAATAACGATTAAATGTGATCTAAAATGGCATACAATTTCCGTTCGATTAGCTGCACATCATGGTGCACGGACTCCTGGCCGAAAGGGTATTCAAATTGTTTCCAGCTCCTCAAGAGTTGAGCCATTTAGGCTCAATTTATATCTGATGCCCATAATTGATTCGCAGTGCAGATCTCTCTCACAATTTCAGTTTGGTTAATTTTCAGATGGCGAGAATGGGGTTTTCTCTATGTTTTTTTGCTGGCTCTGTCACATTTGGCGGCGAACAAATTAATTTTTGCGCCTACATGCACTAATTGACTCGCATATGGGCGTCTGTCTGATCTGCGACGGCGTTTAGTAATCCCAAAGAAAAACGGTCGGGGGCAGCAAAAAACAAAAGCTGTTCGCACAGATGGGAAAGTTACAAATGGTTATACTCTTACAAGGGGTATATACATATGTATATACTCGAAGAAAAGATTGCAATTAAGTTGTTTTTCCCACAAATATTCCATGCGAACTAGAATAGTTAATACGTTGAATAATCGATTCAAAATCCATTCTATTGGTTCACAAATTACACAACAGGATGAATAATTTCACATAATTCAAACTGTGTAGCTTGTTCATCTATGCTATGACTGCCAACAAGATTTATATATAAATACTTAATATTTATTATTATTTACCATAATTTTTGTAACAGCCCAAATATTTACTTAAGCCCAATCGAGGTCGAATTGATTATCACTTTGGAAAGCACTTTCTTCATGCTCGAGTGTGATGGAATATAGTGCATATACCTACTAGTCGGATACTTGATATCAATGGCTGCTCATCTTGCGCTGCCCACACAAAGCGAACAAAGACGCAGCTTGACCTACAAATGGCTAAATAGATAGAAAAAGCCGACACCCTTACACCTGGTTGAATGCCACATGGGGCAGGCAGCATGGATAGTGGCATTAGAGAACATGAAACATGGAACCGAAGCAGATCAAGTGCACACGTGAGAACATTCACACATGGACACTGGCACGCAGCAAATGCAAAATGGTTAATTAGAAATCAATTGATACGTATATGTGCTCGTAATTGGCCAACGCCTGCAAAACAGCCAACTTGCCAACTGCAATGGAGAGCTGCCACCAACTGCGACCCAAATACGCCACCAATTGGATGTGGCATGCAAACTGCGACGAGAACCAGTTTGGACTGTGCCCCACCAAGTCACCAACCTCCCCCCTCCCTCCCCCCAAATACTAACAATACTCTATCTATTTATCTACAGTCCAACTTCATCAGCTAGAACTGCGCAGAGTGTCTTTTCTCCAACTCAAATCGAATCTCAGATAAGATCTGCAGTTGCACTCACTTTATCCACTTGACTACTAGTGCGCTTCGTCACTACGTGGACCGTAGTGTTCAGTGATTAACTTGTAATTTATCACTTCTTTTTTACTTCTGTCTTTAGACACTCAAATTTCTAGAAATATCCGCAAAGTCAACTTGACAACTCAAGAAAATCAATCCTCGTTGACTTTTAAAGCCACAAAAGCTGTTCGCTCGACGCGTTAAGTAATGGGCACTTGTGCATGATATGAATGAAGTGCATAAAGGTTGTCAAAGTCAAGTACTGTGTCGCCATAATAATATTACTTAACTTATTTTCAATTTATTATTTAACCATAAACAATAACGTAGCCTTGCCAATGAATTTTGAGCTGCACGTATAATTCTGCCCAAATTCGAAATAGTTACTTAGCTCTAAAGCAAGAGAGAACACTATAGTCGATTTCCTCGACTATTAGATACCCGTTGTATTGATCCTGATCAAGAATATATATACTTTATATGGTCGGAAACGCTTTCTTTTACCTGTTACATACTTGGCAACGAATCTAGTATACCCTTTTACTCTACGAGTAACGCGTATCAAAACTATTAACTTGAGAAGAATTACTGCATAGGGTGTCTACAATGTACAAATAAATAAATAAATAACCCAAAATAAACTCTACAAAGAATCCAAATATTTTCGCTACCTCTTTCTTTCCTGCCTGGCAAATAGATCGAATTTGATGGAAGAATTGCAGTTTCTTCTCTACCTGCTGTGCTTGGAAAACTTGTTTGCCGGCGGAAATTGTAGGAAGTGGATTCTTTTGTAATTCTTCGGTCGGTTTCAATGGCACGACTGCCCGCCCCCCATCAGCCAGCCGCCCACTTGCACTTTTCAGAGGCGATTTCCAAAGACGACGGCTGGTTGTCAAGCAATTTAGCTCACTTCGCCGAAGGTTAGAGGCAACTGACTCTTTCGGCACCTCTTCGCCTTATCGCCGCAGGTCTTTTTATTTTTTTTACCCATTTCGTTTTATTTTCGTGTTTCAGTTTATTTATTTATTTCTGCGGGTTGAGGTTGAGGTTGAGGTTGCACTCTCGGTGTCGCGTCAATGCACAATTTGCATGCATGTCACGTTCCCTGCAACGATGACGGCTTCGTCACCTGGCCCAACGCACAGTCCCCGTCAAGAGCAACAAGAATTTTATATTTCAGGCAGGAATAGTTCGAAAAACGAACCACATTAACGCGGCTAAGCCGATGCGGTAATACCCTAGGCGAAGTCCCACTACCACTACTGAATAACTTCTTGTTTCAATTGATAGTACTTCAATCATCATCAATTTTCAATTCCAAACTATATATGTTATCATCAACAAGCTGCAATTTTTAATAATTTCATTCAATATGGAATTCGCTGTTACTTCGCTTACCTAATTTACTCTATTTTTAAAAGTCGTGAGCAAAATATTGAACCATTTTTGAACCAAAAATCTTTGGCCATGTTTTTGTCTGTGTGCTAAAGTTAATTGAATTCGCGAGCGGCGCCATGATTTACGATTTGTATGAGGAATGCCATAATGGAAAATCGAATTGGAAAATTTTCCAACAACATTTTCGAAGCACTTTGATTTGTGTTTTCCAATGTGATTAACTTTTTGTATAGTTTATTCGCAATATCCTACTAAAAACCTAAATTCTTATAATTGACTAGGAGAATCTTTTTAAATAGTAATTGAACTTGTTTCTCTTAAATATCCTGTTAAATATATTAATTATTAACTAGTTTCTTTTGAAAACCCTTTGTTTTCGTGCTCCGATTTTTTCAGTGAGGCTGGTCGTGTTATTCTGCAAAGTTGAACAACGCGGCTTTGTGTAAATTGGCAGTGCGTACGGAACAATGAGAAGTTTTGCATCTGCGAGATTCTGTGGTCACAGTCACAGTTCATTGAACCGTTAGAACACACTTTGCCCTGCCGCAAAGATGCTGAAGAAGATGAAGAAGTGGCTGCCGATGGATGATACGGCTGGAGCCCATGTGCCGCTGGATGTTGCACAGCGAAAATGGAGCACGTCGTTCCTGGAAAATGTATCTACGAAAAGTTGCAAGTAGCACAAAAACATGTTTCTCTTGATCGGTTGCACTGCTGCACTTATTGAGAATATATTTATTAATTGAAATACTACAATGTATCTTTTATGTCTACACTAATATAGCTGTTGAGCAACGCTCAAGTAGCATTTGTCAATAATTTTAAGATGTGTCGTCATAACTTGCTGACTTAGGCAAACATTTTTTAGATAGTCGATGTTGAAATACCCTTGCACACTTAATGAACAAAATATAATATTAAAACCTTTAAAATATGTGATGTAGTTTATTATATTGCATTGCATATTATTGATATCAATATTAATTCTGATACGATGCGTTTAGATTTAAGAACCAAAAACTGCCACCAAAATAAATAAAAAACAATCTCGTTTTTTGTTTCAGTCGACTTGTTGTTGAAGCTAGCTTCCTTCTACGTTTATTGTTATTACTAATATTTGTTTTGTTGGTTATTGAGCTTATTTTCTTTACGTGTACCCATGTAAATTCTGTAGGTGCCTTGTGGGTTCAGGCAAACACTTTGGAGCGTGTCAACAGTGGCACTACGGCGGAGTCAGAAAAACGAAGCTTCTTCATCGGATTCAGGGGATGTGGTTATGGGAATAATGATGTTCATAATCTCGCTGTGTGGAGAATTGTGAATGTTGTCCAACTACTATGTTGCATAAGAAACTTCAAATCGTAAAGATATTCTACAAAATATTAGAACATATACTCCAATTAGACGAATATTTCTTTATCACGATGACTATGCCACACAATATCTCAAAGATATATAGATATTTTCATATTGCCATAAATAACGACAGATTTCTCAAATCTTAAAGGCAGTTTTTGGCAAATTTGAACTCTTTTCATATTTCTATTGCGTTTGTGGCGTCCAAAAAAACGATAGTCAGTGGGTGTTGTTGGGCCATTTGGACCCCCAGCAAGCCACTCGACCCATATCCTTGAACTCGAAATGAAAACGAGCTAGCAGTGACCTTTTTGTGGATACGCATTAAGTAAAATATTTATAAAAATAAGAACTTAATGCATGTGAAGAGGCTGCATTGTGCATCGTATAACTACGGTTTTTAGCGACTTCGAAGGCCAAGACGGCCAATGCACCGAGTGCTATTACCAATAAATGCGATGTGGCCAAGACGCAGGCACACATCAAAGCGAAATTCTCTGGAGAAACGTTGGTGGGGATGGGGCATTCTCCCCGGGGAGATCATCGCCATGTCGGCATGGAGACCATTTAAAAATAGCAAAATCAAACGAATCCCAATCCCGTGATTTTACGGAGGCTTGTCGCATGTGTCTCACTGCCGCCGAACATAAATATGTACAACACAAATATGAAAAGTCGTCGGGGCGAAAAGAAACACATGTGTCAGCTGCTGCAGCACACACAATTTAAAACTATAATATTAAAGGCAATTTGTTAAAAGGGTTGCAATTATTTATAGCCATCGCCCTAATGATTCAGACAATAAATGGGCTAAATAATTCTTAAATCCCTAATGAAAACATATGAATAGCAGCCATTTAACTGGCTTAGAAGCTGCAATTATCTAGTCTAGTCATTAGTTAGTCAAATACAATGTTAAGTAGTTCTTATTAATAGCCTTCAATGTAATGATCATCGTAAAAATTATTGGTCATAAACTAAAAAGTCGAAACAATTAAAAGTAAGCTAAATGATCAGCAGTAAAGTTGGCGGTTTTGTGTTATATCCAACTAGAATCTTGTTAAACAAATCTGTAGACAACAATTTTTAAGATTATAATTGTCAATGTAGTATGAAACACGCTATGAGTAATTTTTACTAATATTGATTTTATACCATTTCCTCTTTTAGGTTGAATTTTTAGTTCTACATATATAATAATATTCATGTTATTTAGATAGGATTTTCGATACCCAGTTTTTCGGTATTCTATTTTTGCTTAAATGAGAAAGCTTTCTACATTTCTTTCTTTCTTTTCAATAAAATATTAATTTGTATATATGTATATGTATGTATCTATAAGATAAATTATTTACTATACTCATATTCTAATTTGTGTGAAATATTTAAATTAACTAAAACATTTCAACAGCCTTCTCTCGATTTCCTTTGTATCTTATCCATAACTACATACATACTTATGTACTTCACAGATGCAAAAGTATCTTAGTATCTCAAACACTTACCCAAAAAGCAACAACGATTGTGTTGCAAGTTGACTGCTGCTGCTTCTTCTTCTTTTACTTTTTTGGCTCCTCGTTCTGTATCTCTTGTTGTTGTTATTGTTGTTGTTGTTGTAGGTCCAAGATGCATAGATGGCTAAGCGGAGAGTAAGTGGGTGCAAATGAGACAGCGATAGGGAGCGAGTGAGAGGGCAAGCGAGTTGTAATTGAATGTTTGGCTCTTAATTAAAACAAGAATTGTGGCAGCCACGCTTTAAGGCGGGGGGCGTGGCAAGCCCAAGCCCACTCCCACTCTCTCGCTCTCTCTCTCTCCCTTGGTTCTTCCATTTCTTCGCTCTCTCTCTTCACGTGCCCTTTTTGATTATCTAATCCTTGGGGCAGGTGACATTTTGCAACTTTTGGGGAAGCGGAAGTTGTTGCCGTTTTCTTGTGCTGCCGCCGCTGCCAATACCGTTATCGATTTTTTGCGGCAGCTTGTTGTTGTTGTCGCTGCTGCCGCCGTAAGCCGAAAAAAGGCGTGTGTGGCAAAGAGACAGAGGAACGTGGAGGAGAGAGGGAAAAGCCAGTGGCAAAGCGCATCCATGGACGGCACACACACACACATTGGCCAGATGAGAAGAGTGGGGGAGAGTGGAAAGCGGGGAGAGAGGAGAGCCGAAAAGGCCAAAGCGAAACGAGTTAAGACGCAAGACAATGCAGATAAAGGCGGCAGCGACAACAACAAACACGGCCAAGAACGGCAACAACAACCACAACAGCTGAAGGCGTCGCGGTGCGCTCTTCTTCTTGCTCTCCTTCTTTATCATCTGCTGGCAATGCATTCGTGTTTTTGTTGTTTTTTGGGTTTTCGTTTTTTTTCCTTATTGGTTTTTTTTTTTTTTTTTGGAAAACTTGAATCTTTACCAGCTGCGTTTGGAGTTTTCCTGCCACTTCTTAAATGCGCGCGCGCATTTCCCACGACAAAAAGAAAACAAGCGACCAGCGAGACACACCAGTGGCACTTTATAGAATAAAAAAAAAAGTAGAATGTGCAAATACAAGAGGAACACACCAGCACCGAAAAAAAAAGAACAACAGTTAAGATCGCCGCGTTATTTAACCGCTTTTCCACGCACCTCACGACGCGATTTCTACGGATTGTTTGGTTTGCTCGGATTCTCTTCAGTTCCGCTCGCTTCGATTTGGTCTGTTCTCAGCAAAGCGTTGCAGCCAAACTAAAGCGTCCGTCGGCGGATCGAAGCGAACCACTGCGAACCGAGTGGCACGAAGTTGCACGAAGATGCACGAAGCGCTCGTCGGCGTGCAGCGAAAGCACTATCGTAGAGATGGGGCGCCAGTGCTTGCGATAGCCAATCGATATATCGTACGGACAATCAGCTGGTGTGATTTTAAATCCTATTATCAGCGTTATCCACAATATATACAAATTTTAAGTTGTTAGAGGGAGATCGTACGTTGTGGTTTCAAAATTGCTGATCTTAATGCGTATATCTTCACTTATATACAACTGGAACGGCGAATAAGATTTGATTGCATGAGCTTTCAAAAATCTATCGCTATGTCTTACATATTATCAGCAATCAGCTGGTTTTTTAGGTACTGTGTTATAACAGATTACTTATTGATTTTGGATAAAATATTTAACATATAGTTAAGATATACACCAATTAATCAACAATTTTAATTGGGATTTAAGTGAAAGTTATGAGAATAGGTTTTTTTATTAGATAGGAAATACTAAAAATACTAAATACTAAATTTGGTGACCAAATTAAATTTCTAAAATAGAAAACCGTTAAAAACCGTTGTTAGATTTTTTAATAGTATAACACACTACGTTTTATAATAGAGAATGAAACTAATGCTTTATAGTTACCAATTTAAAATGATAACCCCATTTTATTCACCAACTGCCCAGTTTTCGAAATGAAACATTCAGTTTTGTATAATACACTTCATATAATTTTATGCAGGTATTTATATATGCAATTATTTAACACTCAGTGGCGCATACAGAAGAAAACCGAAGAATTCGGGGACAATTTTCAAGCCGCTTGTATTTCAAATGTCTCCATAAAGTAATATTGCTGATGCGGCATTTAACGCGAATTGTCAACACACTCTCCGTTTTCTTTCAGTGCACACCACATTTACCATTATTTGTACACTCTTATGTATTTTTATGGGTTTCTTGTAAATCATTTTGCCGAATGTTTAGCTCGTACACACTAAAACTATTAAACTGATTTCGTTTTGTTGACTAGCATTTAGTTATTTGCTTTTTGTAAACAGCATAAAATGTAACTTTCTTATTTATGTATTTGCCACTACATAAACTAAATTATTGCACATATTTTATTTAGGATTAGAACATAGTTTGCCACACGTGCCTGAGTGCGTTGGTGTGGATTTAAAAGATTCCTGCTGGCCCATCCATCTCATCCGCTTCGATCCGTCGGGATTGATGTCTTTGTATTGAATGATATGTAACGCTACGCTTTTGACTAATTGGATTTTGGATCGTAAGGATGCCCCAATACTCATAGAGTAAAATTTTGCCATAATTCATAATTGTATGCCTGCAGTGATGGGAGTTGTGACCGCGGCCGAACAAGAGTTTTCTAAATTGAAGGTACTTTTGAAAATCAGTTACGAACACATGCTCAAAAATAGTGCAATTTTCGAAACTTTAAATACCTCTTGTGGCACTTCCGATCATCATCTATGAACTATATTGCAATTATTCGTTTAAAAGTGACTTTTCCCATCACCGCATTGATGTGTGTGAGTGAAGGTGAGGGCGTTTTGGTGTTGATATTTTTTCTAAGTGTAGGGTATTTCGCTGTCGGCTCAAAACAGCAAGGCTCCAACCACGTTTAGTGCCTGATGGTGTTGCTTTTGTTGTTGCTTCTGCTGCTGATTCTGCTGTTGTTGTTGCTGTTGATGTTGGTGTGTGTGGTACATGCTTGTGGTTGTTGTGGGCGATTTGAGTTCCTCCACTATAATGGCACCATTCTCATCCACCAAGTGATTTAATAGTAAATTCTCAACCTGCTCATCGGACAGTAACTCTTTTGGCTCTGAAGATCTGCAAAGTTAGTTAGTTTTGTATGTAATAGCTTTGCATAGTGAAATCTGAACGAAAAACACAGAACTGAGACTCGATAGAGAGATAAGTGGGTAAACATATGATATACAGTGGGTGATAATAGGACAGGTAAGCAATTACAACACTAAAAAAAAAAGTCGGTGTTTCCGACTTACAGATAACCGGTACTCTAAGTTATACAAGTTAATTTTAAAGGTCACTTAAAACAATGAAGAAAATAATATAAGTTGGCAAATACTACACTTTTCCTAGGATCATAGAGCTTCTATATCTTTGTGTTATCACATCTTTATATACTTATGATCCATTATAGTATAATATAATATACAGACTTGGAAAACTGATTTCAAAAGACCGAAGAATTAAAACTCTTATTAAAGAGTTTTCAAGTACATTGAAATAATAAGATTTAAGTTCATGGGCAGATCCCCTAATATAGATATCAAACTCAACTTAACTCAAAAGTGGTAATTTTGAAAACTAGAGTACAGGGTATTCAACGTAGGTTCATTCAATTAGACAGGGATAGCGATATGAAGATGACTCGGCTTAGAGGGAGAAGGCAATAGCGATACAAAGCGGTTAATGAGTGGGAAAAGGTAACGTTTAGAAAAAAAACACAACAGATATTTCTCGATTTTGGTTTTTGCGTTTTGAGCAGTACATACAGAATTTGAGGTTAAAGCGAGTGTGCGTTCGTACTGTTGTTGTTGTTCTTGTTGTTGCTGTTGTTGTAGTTGATGTTGTAGTTGTTGCAATTAGTTTTTTTTGAAAGATATATTTGTGAGATTGAAAGTAGCAAAAGCAGAGACCAAATCAAAGCAGCCAATTCGTTCATATTAGTAATTAGTAATTTGAGTTCTATTGGTAAATTTTGCAGTTGGTTGTTTCATTTTTGTAGTTGGTTGGATTAGATGGGTGCAAAAATTGCGCTGATCATCGCTGTTTCGGTTCGGGTATACATATGTATATATATATATAATTTTTTTTTTTCAAATTCAAATTCGGTTTCGGAATCGAAATCCGATTTCTGAGTTCTGAGTTCAAATGAGCTTGGCGAGGCGGCTGTGCAACGAGTTGAGCAGACTACGACCGCCACCCTTTGCCCCATTACCGTCTACTGACCTGCTGAAGAGGAAAAAATCACCGGCACCGCCGCCAGATCCTGAACCGGATCCTCCTCCACCTGCTGCACCGGATCCACCGCCGGTTCCGCCGGTTGCTCCGCCACCGCTCAGCGCCAGTGAGTCCGTTGTGCCGCCGAGCAGTGCATCTCCTTCGGCTGCACAATCGCCGGACATCTCCGATTCGCTGTTGCGGCGCTCCAGGCTGCGTCCCACCTTCTGGAAGCCGTAGCTAAACACATCCTTCACCTTGTCGCCGGCATCGATTAGCAGATCCAGGCTCTGGCGCCGACCGCTGCCCTTGAAGCTATTCGAGCGGGACAGCCACTGGCTGAGGCTCTGCTTTCGGCTCATCTGCTGGCCACCGCCGCTGGATGCACTGCTATCGTCCTGGAATATCGTCGTGCAGGTGACCTTTCGCTTGGGCTCATCGGACGACGAGGTCGAGTGCTGGGACTGGGCATCCGCATCGAGATGATTCCTGGCGAGGCCGAGGCCCAGGCCGCCGGACATGCCGCCCGTGGAATCCAGGCCCTGCTGCTCGAGCAGCGACTGATTGGAGTAGCTGGAACTGGTGCTATCCGAATGCGATAGCCGGATCTCCGTCCACTGCTCAATGTCGTTGTCCGCCGGAGCACCGCCAGCCGAAGTTGATACGGAAGCGGATCCCGAGGCCAGAGATCCGCTGCCCGACTTCACCTCGTAGGGAGCGTGCAGGCCCAGCGGTCCCAATCCGGCTTCCCCATCCGCCGCAGCACCTGTGCTGGCCGACTTGTGCATGCCGCCGGCCAGTTTCTGCGGGAAGGTCAGCACCGCCTCGAAATCGGCCAGCAGGTGGGGGCACTCGTGGTGGCCCAGACGCTCGGGCATGCGCAGGTACTCCTCCTCCTCATCCTCCACGTGCTCCTGCTCCTCGGCGGCTGCCTTTGCCTCGAGATCCTGTCGATCGGCGTCAGTTCCGCATGAACTCCTCTCCAGACCCGCCGTCAACGTGTCCACGGTGTCCACCTGACGCAGCATGGCCTCGTAGTTGAGCAGGTTATTGCGCTGCTGGCGCTGACGGTGAATGTCCTCCGAAATCTGCTCCAGATTCTTCAGCGCCTCGTTGTACGTTAGCTTCGCCGCACTGACCTTCGCCTCCAGCTCGTTGACGCGCGTCTTTTGGGCCTTCAGCAGTCCATTGTAGTTCGCCCGGGTCTCGTAGTACGGCCTATGGTATCGGGGAGGGATTCCAGCGGATTAGGTTAGTCGTGGTGCCTGCTACATGTGGCCAAATCAAGTCGGCGATACTCACGAACAGAGGGTACAATACAAAGCGTGCATAATGCTAAAATATCTCAACAAAAGTAAATTGCGCTTGAGCTGCAATCTAAAAGAAAGATAAAAGTGCGGAAGACAAGGCAGTCCGCCGAAAAAACAAAACGAAAAGGCATACAACAAATTAGAATTTAATAAACAAATATAAAACTTAAAAGTGAACCAAAAAAAAAAAAGGTTTAATAAGAAAAGCGTAAGTTCGGCAATGAACCGAAATTAAAAAATCTTAATTGTGTTTTAAGTTCAGCAATATGAGTTTTAAAAACTATGTCCACTTCAGTCTGGTAAAAAATATCAGCATTTAGATGAAAATAAATCTAATATTTGATCTAACTCTTACTGACATTTTTCACAATATTATATGATTTAAAATATTGCAAATTCTCTGAAGTTTCTTGATGCAAAATAAATGAGATGAACTCTGAAAATTTAAATCGATTTCTGTAACTTTCTGATGGATATTTTGCAAGTAGTATTTCTAGATTGTTTGAAACATATTGATTCAAAATAGAATGGAGTTTCTGGGTCACCAGCATTCGACTTTCGGTGGGAAGAGGTTTCTGTGACCTGGTTCTTCTTGGTTCTTAAGCAGTTTTCCTTGAAGGAAACCCATGAACTTTACCTGGATGCCCGGAGCGCTTGCTTTAGTTGACCCTGGAGCTTGCCGACCCGGTTGTTGGCCACCTCGAGCTTCAGCTGGCACATCTTGAGGGCGTTGCGGGTGTCGGTGACCTCCAGCTGGGACTGATTGACCTTGCTGGCGGCGTGGCTGAGCATCTCCTGGCAGGCGGTGTCCAGCGTCGACTTCTCGCCCAGCCCCTGCTCGGCCAGGTAGACCATCTCCTTGGCGGCGGCATGAATGGACTTGGCCTTCTCGTGGCTGGCGGCGGCCAATTGGGTTTCCTTGGCCAGCTGGGCGGCGTAGATGCGAGATTCGTAGTATGGCTTGGCGGCATCAATGGAGTTGCCCAGCTTGTGGGCGGCCGCCTTGATCCTCACCACACTTTCGGCCAGCAAACGCTTGAACTCGCACTTGGCCTCCTTTTTGTTTGGTTTGGAACAGGAATCGCAAGCAATTATGGTAAGTAACTGGGGTAACTGGAGAAAAATCAATACTCGCCCACTCACATCGAGCTCCACTTCGTATCGGTTGATGTTGTCCGTGGCGGAGTTCAGCTTCTCCAGCTCCACCTAAGCGGCTCCCGAGGATTAGGTTGTTTGGCATATTTATGTGTATGTATGTAGGTGGTACCTACCTGGACCCTCGGATCCACGGGCGTGTTGCTCTCCGTTGACATGGTGCCTGGCTGATTTGGGGGGCGATTCTCGGGTCTTGCCTGGATTTCACCGTGGAGTTGCTGTAATGGATGCAGTGCAGCTGGGCAGCGGGGCAGCGGGCTCGTTCAGTGGGTCAATTGCATCTGGGAATGCGAGTCATTATCCACGGCACATCGCGAATAGCAAAAACAAAGCAAATCGAATCAATCGTGGAATGAAATCAAGCGAGCTTTTGCAGACACAATTATGACAACACGCTCCGGAGCTTTTGCGTTTGACCAGCGGAAAAAGCTCTGGTCAGCTGCTTTTTACCGTTGCAAAGCGCGTAGAAACTATCGTTCGTTACCTTGGATTCCTATGAGAATATCGATAAATAAATAAGCTGACGCATTTGCTTATTACGAATATATTAAATCTTTTAATAAATTATATATTTAATGAAAGCAAACATACGCCATTAAATGAAAACAAGCAAATTATTTTAGCCACTTGCGATTGGAACTCGGAATACTTCAAATAAAATAGTTATAGAAACCATTTCTTGAAAACCGTCTTAACTTTTATGTATGCACTTTTATGTATGGGCGGATCCCACTGTTATGCCATTATCTCAAAAACTGTGAATAATTTTTATTTGAAATTTTCCTGAAATGTCCTTTAAGAAATGTCCTTTAAGGTGGTCTAGTGGGCATATTGGTACACGCTCTGCGAGTGTAGATATTTCCCAAAGAGTGGGTAGCCGATTTTCCAATTGCATATTTTATATACCTTTTTCAGTCCTATTAACCTAAATCGGTATTTAATTTTAATTTTTTGGAATCCCCCTCCAAATAACAAAAAAATAAATAAATAAAAAACGTTTTAAAGTTCCATTTTCCACCGTTCTCATCTAGCGAATTTGAATGCAAAGCATATTAAAATTATAATGAACTGCCACACTTTTCACATTCATCGTTTCACGAGCAACGCTTAGTCATCGCCGTTTGCTTGACGCGCTCACGAAACACTGGAATTGGCGGCGCCTGGTCACACTGCACCGATTGCACCCAGTGTCATGTGCGTGCATGTGTGTGCGTGTGTGTGTCAGTGTGTCGTATGAATTGTGGCGACCAAGTGCGCGAATAAAAATAAGTAAATAAATGCACATTGCGACCGACGGTGCGTGTGTGCAGGCGCCAGATGGTGCACTTGGATGACCCCAACAGCGAGTGACCCCGCTCGAAACGCATTTGAAGTTCGAAATCCAAAATACCAAAATCCAAAATCTAGAGACAACAGCCGCAGCAGCAGCAGCAGCAGCGGCAGCGGCAACAACAAAACGTCGATCGCTCGCACACACACGCACACACAGGTAGTAATCCGAACGGTAAGTTGTGTTCCACTGATAAAAACTTATCACACCCCCCTCCGCAAATAACGCGAATGGAAAAGATTCGATAATTCGAGTTTTGCTGCTCCACTTGTCACCTCATCTGGTTCCATTATTCGTCATATTCATTTGCTCCAAATTCGCTTTCTTTCGTTGCTTGCATGGCACACAGACAGCAGCGGAATAACGGTAAAGCTAGCGCCCCCCAGACAGGAAGTGGTGAATAATTGAATATTCCAACGACGTACCGACGAAATAATGGCCACGGGCGGCGTTGGCAGCGGCCACGGGGGAGCGGGATCCGCCGGAAATGCTGACCACCACAAGCGCAACACCTTCACCAGCTATGTGGCACCGCTACCCGGAGATATGCGCGCCACAGCGGACACGAACGAATGGTGCCTTCCCAGCGTTTTGAGGGACGTCCATCTGGCCAAGCCGCGCCTGCTGCAGGGCGAGCAGATAGTGGCCTCGGCGCCAGCCTACATGTACTCCCCGATCGATCCGATGGACAGCAGCGGAGGCAGTGGCTCCACGCTCAGCGCCACATCGTCAGCGTCCGGTACGCCAGCGGATCGTCATCACAAAGAGGCCACCTTCGGACTGTTGAGTGTCACCAATTTCAAGCTGGCCTTTGTGCCGCTGCATGAGAAGCGCAATCAGGCGATCACAGCGCCACTGATCGATCTGTATCAGGAGAACATCTATTTGGGCCGGAACGAGATCACGCTGAATAACATCGATCATATCTATACCATTTCCGAGCTGGGACGGGCGGCCAGTGCGCTGCAGGCGGCGCGCGGCATGGCCAGCCATGCGGGCATGAGCAGGCGCAAGAAACTGGAGCCCTTCAAGCAGCAGAACATCAGCGGTCGCATCGCCGCCCTGCACATCGTCTGCAAGAACTTTCGCCTGCTGAAGTTCGCCTTCCAGCAGCAGGACTCGAAGATGTTCGGTGCCAGTGATCAGGGCAAATTGATTGCCTCGGCCCTGGTGCGTTTCGCCTATCCAATGCGCCATGACCTGAGCTTCGCCTATGCGCACCGAGAGCCCTACTATTCGACGCTGGGCGCATCCGGCACTAGTATGTATGCGACGAAGAACGACTGGGCCAGGGAGCTGATACGCTGCGGCGCCACCGAGTGGCAGGTGGTGAGCTGTGCCAGTGTCCAGCTGCTGCAGAATCCCCTCCAGGCGGGCAAGTACACAGTGCCGCCGCATTTCGTCATACCGAAGAGCTGTAGCGTGGATCGATTCCTCGATCTGTCGCGCGCCTTCTGCGATTCACGAGCTGCCTTCTGGGTGTACAGCTATGGGAGCAGCGCGGCCCTGGTCAGGTTAGCTGAACTGCAGCCGGCTGCGCAGCAGGACACCAAATCGGAGAATGTGATGCTGGAGCTGGTGCGCAAGTGCGATGCGGGGCGACAGCTGAAGCTGCTGCAGCTGACGGATCGACTGCCGAGCATTCAGGATGTGCTGCGCGCCTACCAGAAGCTGAGGCGCCTGTGCACGCCGGAAACGCCGGAGAAGTTTATGCTGCAGGATGACAAGTACCTGGGACTACTCGAAAAGACCAACTGGCTGTTCTATGTGTCGTTGTGCCTACGCTATGCTAGTGAAGCGGCTGCCACGCTGCGCAGCGGCGTAACCTGTGTCCTCCAGGAGTCGAATGGCCGTGATCTCTGCTGTGTGATTAGCAGTCTGGCGCAGCTATTGCTCGATCCGCATTTCCGTTCCGTCGATGGCTTCCAGTCGCTCGTGCAGAAGGAGTGGGTGGCCCTGGAGCATCCGTTTCAGCGCCGCCTGGGTCACGTCTATTCTGCCCAGCCAGGCAATGCCGAGCTATTCGACAGCGAACAGAGCCCAGTGTTCCTGCTCTTCCTCGACTGCGTGTGGCAGCTGCTGCAGCAGTTCCCCGACGAGTTCGAGTTCACGCAGACGTACCTGACCACGCTGTGGGATGCGTGCTTCGTGCCCATCTTTGATACCTTCCAGTTCGACACGCAGGCCCAGCGAATGAAGGCGGTGACCGACTCGCAGCTGGTCCTGCGTCCCGTTTGGGATTGGGGCGAGCAGTTCTCGGACAAGGACAAGATGTTCTTCAGCAACCCGCTGTACCAGCGCCAAAGGGGCGATCTTGGCGCCCAGGCGGCTGCCGTGGCGCATCGCCGATCCCTGGCGGTGGGGCATAAGGGAGCGCATGGCGGCGCCAGTGGTGTCACACCCTCGCGCAACACCATCAATCCGCAGCTCTTCGCGACCGCTTCGTCAGTGCCGCAGGATCGTTACCTGCAGCCGGCCCATCGCATCTTCGATCTGCAGGTGTGGGATCAGTGCTACTACCGCTGGCTGCCCATTCTGGACATACGCGGCGGCGGCCAGCCGCAGGTGGATCTCTTCCATCGCCTGCTGCTGAGCAATATAGCGAAGGTACAGCGCTGCCTGGATTATCAGAACTTTGACGATCTGCCCGATGCGTTTTACGAGTTCGCCGGCGAATCGCGTCCCAATCAGCTCAAGGACGAGAAGCCCGACAAGGAGGACGAGGCCGAGTTCGTGGACGGTGTGGAGCGGCGCAGGAAGCCGACGGCGAAGGCCGCCACGCCCACCAGCGGACTCACATCGGTCACCGGCAAACTGCAGCTATCGACGCTGTCGTCGTTCTTTCCATTCGGGAATCCCATCGCAGGGGATGCGCCGCTCCAGCTGTACGACATCCTGAGCAGCAGCAGTGAGCTGCTGATGGAGACCTCATCCTTCCTGGACAAGTCGTCCATTGTCTGATCCACACACAAACCGGACACACCACCACACACACACTCGTTCCACTTGTTTATTCAAAACGCTGAACTTTCGAAGTATTACACAAAAAACAGAATAGATTTGAGAAAAAAAGAAAAACACACACACAGAGAGGAAATTCCCTCACATATACATGGCATATCGCTTTTAACACCTTTGATTATTGTTAACTAATAAGCAAGTTATTGTATAAGTTTTTTTTATTTCGTTTTACTACCACCAAACTGCATTGCATCGCTGCATTATAAAATTAAACGTAACATTGACTAAATAATACGAGTAACAAACGTAACGACAAGCAATTGATGAAGAACGAAATCAAAACACAAGTCCGCTAAAAGGAAAACGTACGAAAACACCAATTAAATCCATATGTATTATATTGTATGTAACTAAAAATATGAAAGAATATCGATCGATATGTATATTTAAATAAATCAAAAGTGTAAAATCAACAAAATGAGTTCTGATTGCGGCAACTTTAAAAGGAAATCATTTTGATAGCAGGGGGTATTAAACGAATTAAGAAATATTAATATAAGATTGATATGGGTGAGTCGGAGAAAAAAAAGTATTAATATGTAAGCTTATGTTTTTAAAATGACGTGGATAGTCGGATAGTTGAAAAGATAAAATAATTGATAATACTTTTGCTTTTGAAACATCTTAATAATCTTAATAATTTTGGGTTCTTAATGTAACTCAATACAAAATTTAAGATTTTAAAACTAAAAAATAACGGAGCCACATAAGGGTTAACATAGTTACAAGCTTCGATAAGTAACTGTTTAATTCCCGATTTTTTGTGAGTCCAATTAATAAGCTTGGATGTTCAGTTATAAACTATAGCATATAGAAATTATAATGGATTTATAAATATGCTATTATTATAATTGATTATTGGCACGAGAATCTAGATTTAACACTCGGCGAAATGGGTAATACAAATACATTCAAGGACATGAAGGATTACCCAACGAAAATCCTTATAATTACAGATCGAAATAATGAATTCCAAAAAAAGAAGCTGTCCACAAGCAATGATAAATATCTGGACTTAAAGCATGAAATAATGGAAGTTACAGTTGAGGATCTGGCAAACCAAGATATTGAGATGGAAGATCAGGTACCAAAGGATCTGGAGAAGCGAGCAAAGAACCACAAGCATGAAAATCAGTACGTCAGAAACCAGTTGCCAACTAAAAACCCCGGCCAATCGACTCCACCTCGTCCAAGTCGCGTGATTCCACCCATGCCGTCGGAGGAAACGATGCGCCACTCCATAGCCGACAACCTGATGGAGATCCTGGTAAATATGACTAATCCGCAGCATCGACAACAGTGCTTCTCCCTCTTGCAGGTGGGCGATGCTCTGCAGGCACGCAGTCGAATCCTGGGCATTCTGCAGCAAATCGACGAGAGGCGCAGAACGCGCAACTGAATCCTTCCTATAAAATGCTTGCTTACATTATAATGGCACTTTTACAATCAAAAAATGAGCTCCCGCGATTATATGCCATTGGTTTCCATTGAAATAACATGGAACGCACACCATTGTCGCTATGAGTTAAACATTTAATAATAAAAACGTTGCGTGGCTAACAGATTTAGGAAGGGGATTTGATCTTTGGGTGCTCTTTTGGATCATCACTTGGCCTTGTCGTCCTGCTGCTTGGCCTCCTCCGCTTTCAGCAGCTCCGAAACGATGCCCACCTTCTTGAGCTCCTCAATGAGATCGCCGCTCTGGTGCATCTGCAGCAGGATGTCGCAGCCGCCGACGAATTCGCCATCGATGAACACCTGCGGTATGGTCGGCCAGTCGGTGTAGTCCTTGACTCCTGCACGCAATCAATCTGGTTAAGGGGTGGCACGCAAATGCATATGTGGAGCGAACTTACCCTGTCGCAGGGACTCGTTTTGCAGCACGTCGTGGGCATCGTACTGGACGCCGTGCATCCGCATGATCTGGACCACCGCATTGCTGAAGCCGCAGCGTGGCGCCTGTGGGTTGCCCTTCATGAAGACGACCACCTTGTTGGTGCGCACCAGCTTGTCCATTGTCGCCTTGTCCACTGCCGTGCCGGTGGCCGCATCCGCCGCAAGAAAGCGGGCGAGGGATTCCGGTGCTGTGGTGGCGAGAATTCGATATCTCGGATGGCGGAGGCTCTGGCAAATTCGGTTCATCTTGACGTCAGCGACTTGTTCGAGGAAATAATAATATTAGCAATATTATCTAATAAAACAAGTGCTGTTCAAGTGTCAGCTAAAAAGGTATCGATAGCTCGCTCGAGTGGAGACTGAACGGCCTATCGACTATCGAACGATTTTCGATTACAAACATTTCAAGAATTTCCATATTTAAATACTTTTTTTTATTTGACGAAACTATGCAAATTATAGCAAAAATTGAAACTATAAAGCAAAAGGAGTCAGTTATGATAAAAATACATGTCTTACAATTGAAATAAATGTATTCTAGAATAGTAATGCATACATAACTATGAGTACAATGCTAAAACCTACTAAGTCTAACTAGTGGAGTGTCGTATAGGATCTCTGGAGCTCTCCAGGATTACTGGATGTCGCGGCTTGGACCTCAGTGCGTCCTGTTGCCGTGCCAGGACCTATCATATTCTCCATTCGCTGGCTGGTTTCCCGCATAACGCCACCGAAGTCGGGTAAATCCGGGAGATCCAGTGCCAGATGGGCGGAGAATCGCTTGTAGACCGAAGATTTGGTGCTGTCCTTCTTCACTTTCTTCCTGCTCTCCTCGTACTTCAGCTGCTGCTTGAGGAATATTGAAGCCTTGATCATTTCCTGGATGTTCTCGAATATGCTCTCAGATTTTTCAATCGTTCGCAGCGCTCTGCGGTTAAATAGATTCAATTATGTATAATTATTTGATATGGTAGTTGAGCCTACTGTATGCCGTATTCCATATCGTAGCAATGTCCCTGGAGATTATTTTGCAGCTGAAAGACTTCGTCGCGTTTCTCGAAAATCGCTGGGGTAACCTTGCGAACGTGCTCCTGCACACGGAAAAACGCCAGCGATGGATCGTTGGCGAATATGTGTATGTTCTCCGATATCTTCTGTGATGTTTTCTTCGCTTTGAATACCAAATCGTTGCCGCGCGACATTGTTAAATTCACTCTCTAGTTTTCGTTTTTTATTTCTGGTTTGTTTACATCAAGACTCCAATTGGACATGTTATCGATAACCAGATTGGCTAATTCTATGCGATATATATCGACTGGAAATGACTAGGGGTGCACAATACTATTGGTTAAATTTTTATGTGAATAAAAACATTAATTAAAAACTCAATACAATATTTGTTTTAATTTTAGTTTGTTGAAATATATTGGAATTAAATCTATGAAGAGTTAAAATATCGTCCAGTGGTTTGACACATCGCTATCAATCGATAATCTTACATTTTGAAGCGACCAGCATCGATGCAAGCAAACAATCGGCGTTTTTCCATCTCCAGCGCAAAGGGACTCGGTTCTAAAGAACGGTAAAAATTTCGTCAATTGATTCGTTTTAATTGAAAATCAAGAATTAATTTATTGCACCGATGCGATCAATTAAAGTCGATATATTTTTTGAAATTTTTTTACTGTGCCAGTGAGTGAATGAACAACTAGTTGGAAGTTGCAGTTGCAGAGCAACAACTGCAAAAACGAAAATCAAATTGTGGGATGCTGATAAACTTTTTTCCCGGCTCGAATTTTGATGATTTACGAATAATCAGGTGCAAGGCAAAGCCGGTTTTTGCTAAACGCGGTCTAGTCATGAGTTCTAGCTAAAAACAATAGAAAACTGCTAATAAACATTGGTACAGCAACAACAAAGCGGCAATAACAAACTTTGTTTATTTAGAAACTCCAATCAGCCACCCCAATCAGAATGCACGCACACACTAAGGGTTAATTTTCTAGTGTGTATGCGTGTGCATGGCTGTGTGTGCGGTTTATTTTTGTTGTTGGTATTTATACAGACAGTGTTTTTGTTGTTGGGGTTGCTGGGAATTTGTTCTGATTTTTCTCAGTGCAAGAATGATGAGCTCATTGATAAGACGCGCCCCATCTCTCGCTCTCCTTCTAACGTACTCTCGCTCTCTCCTTCTCTCTCTTCCCCCTCACGCACACACACACATGGTTGCTTACGTCATGCCGCATCCCCTTGATCTACATATTATTCGCAACTTATTTCTGTTTTATTAGAACTTTGATAAATAGCGGCGTACAAAAGTCCCCCAGCAGCGCCATAAAACTAATAAAAATCACCAGCACAGTTTACAATTTTCAAGTGGCCGCTCTACAATCCCCCCGCCCGCCAAACTCCTCAAGTGTCCATAATTCAGGCCCCACATTCCGATTCAATCGTTCAGATACACTATAGAATGTATATATATATACGTCTTGTATATATCAGGTATTATATGCAGAACAAGTTGCCGCTCGTTGCTAATTGTTGTTGCTGCTCCCTAGAGACAGATAAAAAAAAGCTTTTAATAAAAACGATATACAACAAAAACAAAACAAAAAAAAAGCGAATAGCAATACAAATACAACAAAAATCGAGAACAAATGTAAATAAAAACAAGAAAACCGCGCGTGCCTTGATGCTAATCTGGAAATATAATAAGTAGCATACTTTCGGGCGGCCCATTGAAAGCTTCTATTTTTTTTTTAATTTATTTACACACAGCGAGAAAATATTAAAAATATGCCTATAAAATCGGCTGAAGTTGTTATATGTCAAATATCAAAGGTTACAGCATCTAGGAATATACAAATATATTTTTTCGATTTTAAAAATAATATTTGAAAAATATATATATATTTTCACAAGATTAAAATAGCAATTTCTTATATTATACCAAACCTTAAAAGCTTTTACTAATAACTAATTAATAACTACTAAAAATCGTTATAAATTACATAAAATTGCTAGCATTATTTTGCTATGGTTTTTTTCGGTGTGCTAATTATACATTCGTGTGTGCGCTCTTGTTTCGTTTTTGCGGCAGAACTTTTTAGCGGAGCTTTCGGCAAAAGGAGTAACACCAAACAAATAAAACATAAATAAAGAGACCAACAAGTCGGCGACGAGGAACGACTCAACGATGGGCAACATACACACGACGGGTCCCAATGAGGCGTTAATTGTTTCAGGTGAGTCGGAACCCTTTACACCAACCAACAAACCAAACACACAACCAACCAACCACCCACCCACTCACTGCCAGCTTGCAAGGGCTTAACCCTTTCTCGCCAACCCTTTCTTCTGTTGGCTCAAACGCCTGTTGACTGATTTTGAAATGCTGCAATTAGGAAACCGCATGTTGACAGGACATTGCGAATTCAGACCAGGGTTTCATCCATATTTGCATTTGCCCGCTTGCGAGTGACGTTCGACTTCGCTTTGATCTGCGATGGCGTTTCGTTTCGTTCGGCATAATGACAGCACTGAAAGTAAAATTGTGCACTTATGCTCAGGCACTTAAAGCTACAGCTCACTGTATATTCGTGTTCAAAATAGAGAGGTTTTACTGTAAATTAAAATAATCAAAAATAATCAAAAATCTCAATCTGCAAGCCATATAATTTACAAAATAATAAAAAGCGAATTAGTAATTGATATATCTAAAATTTATTATTATTTAGGTCACTTTTGACATTTTCTTTTTCGCAAAAAGTTGTCTTATCTGTCTAATAAAGTTCAGACATGTTGGTGTTATATATTTTGTACTTTAATTTATATTACCCTGAATTTCGCTTTATTACTTATCATGTAAATGCACTTTAAATTTTATTCATACATTAAAAATATATCACATGGGCACTCTTAATTGCGTTGTTTGTACACACAATAAAAAAAAAGCGAAAATATAAGTCTGTGAAGTGTCATATTAATCATATAGTAGTATGTCGTTTCTTATCAACCTGATGACTTTAAGCCATTGGAAATGCTTCCTTATCGTTTTGATAACCAAACTGAATTTAAACTAAAACCATGCAATTGTGTTGTTTGGTGTCTTAATTAAAAGATTTTAAATTATATACCTAAAACAAAGGCAAAATAAGATTATAGATTATGGATAGCATAGTTCCTTTATTTCGATAATGCAGAAGGGATAATGGTTAATGGTTCTCACCGATAGCGATCACATTTGCTAGATTGTTTTTTCCGGTGCAACCTTGCGTATCTATTGTGCAGCCCTGGGGCCGGAAGTCGCTCCCTTCGGCGGCACAGAAAACTCCCCGATGCATATTGAATTTTGCACACACAACAACGGGAACAACAAGCCGAGGACAGTGATAACCACTTGTATGCAACCACCCAGTACCCATCGCACCACTCCCAGCATCCCGAGCGAAATGGGAAACCACCCTCTGGCGTGTTTTGTCTTCTATGTTCTTTCTATGTATATGTTGCCATTTTTCTGAGCCTAGCCAAACTTTTTCAACCCCCGTGCGGTTGTGCGGGCATGGGTTAATGCACTCTGTCCAACCCCCAGGGGCACCCCGACCCCACGACCACCTCCAACCCGCTGCCCATCGAGTTGGCAACCCCAAAACAAGAAACCCAATTGCAACTCGCACGACTCGTTAAGGTAATTTTATTTAATTAACTTGCCAAGTCAAACAATAAATGCCGACCAATAGACGAGTTTACTCTGCACTTTTGCTGCCTTTTTGCCAACGCCATAATGAATTAATACATTTAACCGGGTATCGATAATCCTTTAATGGGCATTTCCTTTCCCACTGGAAGCTTACTACTCGTAAAGCATAATGGACGTGGACACGCATATTAAATTTAATGGTTTTTGGGCACGCATGTGTATTTTTGAGATATTAACATAAAAAAAGAGTTAGAAGTCGATAATGTATTCTCCATGGCGTTTCTGCTAAGTCTTCCTACATATTTGGTATGGCTAATTCCTGCCTATATCAACTCCCAGTCGGTTCGTATCATATCAGCCGCTTTTTCCCCAATCATGAATGCAGCTGCATTTGTGTGGGCGGTGGGTGGAAACGGAATGATACTGGTGTCCACCACCCGAAGTTTCCTCACTCCATGCACCTTTAGCTGATGATTGACCACGGTGGTGGGATCACTTTCGGGTCCCATGCGACAGGTGGCCACCTGGTGGTGCAGTGTGTAGGATAGCGTGCGTATGGAGCAACGCCAATAATCATCCGAGGCGAATTGGTGACCCTCGCATCCTGGAACAGTTCGCTTTAGCAATCTAGCGCCAATCCTCTGCATGGCGGGCATTTCTATGATCCTTAGACTGGCTTTGATGCCGTCCAACAGGTATTCCACGTCCTCCTCGGCCACAAAGTACTTGGGATCGAGTTTGGGCCAGCCCAATGGATTGCGATCCTTCAGCCAGAGGCGACCCACTGACTTTGGATGGAACTGCATGATCAGCAGGGTAAAGTGATCCTGTTGTGCTTGCGCCAGTTCCCTGTACATCCTGTCGTATATTTCGTCCTTGAAATTCGCACCCAGTTTCAGGCCAGTGCCTTCGTCACTAGCCAAACTGCCGGTGACCATAATCAACTCGATATCTGGCCAATCATTTGGCAGATCCGATCGCTGGGTCTTAAGGAACGCCAAAGCCTCGACGCCGCCAATGGAACTCATGCGCGTGGCTGGATTTCCGGCCAGTAGGAATGATATCAACTCAGCTGGAGTGACCCTCGATGTGAAGGTCGTTTGGCCCGTGGTGTTGGTCACAAAAGTGGGTCCAAAGTGGCACATGTGATCGAACATTCTCTTACCCACTGGCAGTGCCTTGATCAGGGGTATCCCAATGCCCCGCAGGTTATCTTCTGGCCCAATCCCCGACAGCATAAGTAGCTGCGGAGAGTTGAAGGTGCCTGCCGATAGAATAACCTCCTTTCTGGCCTTGAAGGTATACGCCTTGTTTTTGTAGTGAAACTCCACTCCGTACGCGGATTTCGTAGCCTCGTCGATCAGAATGCGGGTCACTCGCGAAAAGGTGAATATCTGCAGGTTGGAGCGCAGATCCCGCACTGGTTTTATGTACGCCGAGTAGGCAGAGTGCCTGCGTCCATTCAGCGTCGTGGCCTGGACATAGGAGACTCCAAGCTGGGACTCGCCATTGTAGTCCGTGTGCGGCAGACCCGATTCCACGGATGCCTTCACAAAGGCATCCACCAACTGCGATCGAAAACGCACATATTCCACACTTAAGGGACCACTATGATTGTGATACGGCGATTGCTCCAATCCCTGAAGCTGGGCATTCTCACTTCGCAGAAAGTAGGGTAACACCTCGTCGTAACTCCAGCCGGGATTTCCTGCTGCCGCCCAGGCATCAAAGTCCCTACGATTGCCCCGATTGTAGATCATGTAGTTGATGGAGCTAGTGCCACCCAGTATCTTGCCCCTCGGCAGGGCACACTCGTTATTGTTCATTCCGTGGCAGGATAGCTTCTGCGGCACCGACTTGTAGCCCCAGTTCGAGGATGTCTGCTGCAGATAACCAGCCACCACTGGCGTCAGATGCGCTATGTTCTCCACTCCACCAGCTTCGATGAGGGCCACCGACACCTGGGGGTTCTCCGAGAGGCGGGCGGCCAATGAGCTACCAGCTGCTCCAGCTCCAATCACAATAAAGTCATAGTTCGAAAGATCTCTGGGTACTGCAAGGGAAAGTATTGGAACGTTGATTCTAACCAAACTAAAGACTCTAGTTACCATTCGGTCGCGTAGCCTGCTCTATGAGATTGACCAATCCCACCTGATTGAGCTGATCCAACAGCAGTCGGTTGGCATCCCCACGAGAAACGGCCGCGAAGATGAGCAACTGCAGCAGCAGGATGAGCTGTGAGATCTGTGTGGACTGCATTTGGCTAATGGTGGGCAAATGAGCTGCTATCGCCTGAAGGGAGTTGCTTTTAAGCCATGGCTCCTGGACTGGATTGCACTGGCAGCGAGTGACTCAGGTGCCATAATCGCGTTCCATACATGTCGGTGGGTTGCCTTTGTTGTTGTGGCTCTCTCAGTGGCTGTTAATCCAGCGCCACCGACGCCAAACGCGGCCCCACCCACCCCGTGTGCCATATAAGCTGCATACCCTGTAATTTAGCGAGGGTAGTTGGGGATTCGGTGGTGGATGTATATGATTTGGAACAAAGCTTGAAATGAATAGATTTTGCCCTTTCCTTGATGAGCACTGGGCGTGGCAATTTAGCTAGTGTTTATTATTAGAATATTTAAACAATTGTAACATTGTAATTGAAAGTTATGACTTTTAATTTGCATCTAGCAAATTCCAAACTTTCCAAACAGTTTGATTATTATTATTATTATTAATTATTCTCAAATTGTTTTAGAAATGACATTTTATTTTTATTTGAACCTTGATCCATCCATAATATTTGGAAATAACCAATAAATCACCAAGAAAGAATTTTAACAAATGAACTACAAACTCCAGTGAACTCCAGGAAGAAACATGCATATAGATCACCTTAAGAAGAGCTTAAAAAATAAACCGACACGGAAAATCGTAAAAAAAACTTTGCCAGCCAATGAAGCCTGAAGACCAAATAAACTAAGAAATAAAATCCAAACAAAGAATCCAATTGAGCATTAAACTAACCGAATCCAAAAACAAACACCAGACAAAAACAACATAAACCAATTGGCAAGGCGAACAGAAATTGTAAACATATAAAAATAAAGCGAAGTTGACCAGAACCGGTTGAAGAAATTAAATCAAACCTAAATAAAATTAGCACCAATTAGCAGTAAACAAAAATAAATAGTGAAATTCTCAGAGTTTAGCTGAAAGCATAAAAACATAGTTGAGTTAAAATGTACACGGTAAAAAATTACAGTGATTTTTTCGTAAATTTATAATCCTAAAATGTCAGGTATTGAAGGTTTTTAAAGGGAATATCCAAAAGGTGTTTAACAGTATGATTTAAAAACCATATACTGTTCTTTCGAATTAAATTCATTGAACTTTCTCCACTAAAATATGTTGCTGCATGCTTTGCAAGGATTTTCATGAAAATTAAAAAAAAAATTAAAAACTATAGGGTATCAAGAAAATGGTAGCCACATTTCCTGGTTTGGCCAAATGTGAATGGAGAATGACAAGATTCTCACTTTTTAAGTGTCGTCTGCCATTTGCGGGTTCAATTAACTTTGGTGCGTGTTCTCCCAGCGTTGGGCCCCTAAATGCACTTCAAGTTAATATGTAAAATAACAACAATATCGTATATATGTATGTACATACATCATCGATGAGGCATACCCAATCCCGGCGCTCTATTAGTATTTTTTTTCGGCCAGACTGCCGAGGCATTGAACTTGGAGTGGAGTAAACCCGTTTTGGGATGCCTCGGTTGGCCCGATTCGGATTCGGATCAGTTCGAGACTGGAACGGATCGGTGGGAACTTATTAAGCTAGGTCATGACGTGGTCCCAATTGGATTGACCCAAACCGTTCTGAAGACACCGTTTGGCGCTACACTCAACGAATTCGGGTGGCAATTGAGTTAAACGTCAATTGTAATGATTTTCATTGGCATTTATTATAAAAAAAAGTTGCAGTAATTTTATTAATTTTAATTAAAGATTTTCAAAATGTTGAAAATAATGAATGTGTGATTAAAATGATGTATGGAACCCAATCATTTAAATTATTAAAGAATTGTCGAATGCTTTTAACGTGTGACGATTTTACCCGTTTGCTTTCTTTCAAACTTTCCTCTCGCATTTTATTAACCCCTTTACATAAATCGCTGATGTTTTGGAAGCTGATGATCTTCATCTGGAGTTAATCAACTCCATTCGGATCGTATCATATCAGCCGCCTTTTCCCCAATCATGAATGCAGCTGCATTTGTATGGGCGGTGGGTGGAAACGGTATGATACCGGTGTCCACCACCCGAAGTTTCCTCACTCCATGCACCTTTAGCTGATGATTGACCACAGTGGTGGGATCACT
The DNA here is from genome assembly GCF_004382195.2 of Drosophila sechellia. NCBI lineage: Eukaryota > Metazoa > Arthropoda > Insecta > Diptera > Drosophilidae > Drosophila > Drosophila sechellia. Next base: position 14,684,988 of record NC_045954.1, read on the forward strand.
TTCGGCGCCCATGCGACAGGTGGCCACCTGGTGGTGCAGTGTGTAGGATAGCGTGCGTATGGAGCAACGCCAATAATCATCCGAAGCAAACTCGTAGTTCTCACAACCTGGCACCGGCTTGTCCAGCAATCTGGTTCCAATGGCCTGCATGGCCGGCATCTTGGAGATTCTGAGTGCCTCCTTAATTCCCTCCAGCAAGTTCTCCACATCCGCCGAGGCCGAGAAGTACTTGGGATCGATGCGTGGCCACTCGAGTGGGTTGCGGTTGTGCAGCCAGAGGCGACCCACAGAGGCGGGCTTGAAGTGCATGATGAGGAAGCTGAAGTGATCCTGCTGCCTCAGCGTCAGATCCTTGTACATTTTCTCGTAGATCTCGGGCTTGAAGTTGGCTCCTTTGGCCAGGGCAGTGCCATCGTCGCTGGCCAGGCTGCCGGCCACTTGGATGAGTTCCACATCGGGTTGGGTAGCCGGACTCTTGCCCGAAGGCACCTTGATGAAGGTGAGCGTCTCTACGCCACCGATACTGGACAGAAAGGTGTCTGCCCGGCCCAGTAGAAATTCCTTGGCCACCGGTGCTCCTAATTGAGCGGCAAATAGTGTTTGGCCCGTGGTGTTGGTCACAAAAGTGGGTCCAAAGTGGCACATGTGATCAAACATTCTCTTACCCACTGGCAGTGCCTTGATCAGGGGTATTCCAATGGCCTTAAGGTTATCTTCTGGCCCAATTCCCGACAGCATCAGCAACTGTGGAGAGTTGAAGGCACCCGCCGATAGAATGACCTCCTTACGGGCTTTCACCTTGAAGGTTCTGCCCTGATGGGTCAATTCCACTCCATAGGCGGACTTGGTGGCTGCATCTATCAGGACTCGGGTGACTCTAGCCAGTGTTAGGATGTGCAGATTACGACGCCTGGATCTAATGGGTTCTATATAGGCACGAAAGGCACTATGCCTTCTGCCCTTCAGCGTGGTGGCCTGCACATAGGAAACGCCCAGCTGGGATTCACCATTGTAGTCCGTTCTCGGATGACCCGCCTCCTGGGCAGCTCTAATGTAGGCGTGTGCAAGTCGCGTCCGGTGCCGCACATCCTCCACACTCAAGGGTCCACTGTGATTGTGATACGGCGATTGCTCCAATCCCTGAAGCTGCGCATGCTCACTTCTCAGAAAGTAGGGCAACACCCCGTCGTAACTCCAGCCGGGGCTTCCTGCTGCTGCCCAGGCATCAAAGTCCCTACGATTGCCTCGATTGTAGATCATGTAGTTGATGGAGCTGGTGCCACCCAGAACTTTGCCCCTCGGCAGGGCACACCTGTTATCGGGCATTCCACGACAGGCATGGCGTTGGGGCGTCGAGTTGTAGCCCCAATTGGAGGCAGTCGACTGGAGATGGGCCGCCAGTAGTGGCACCTGATGCACTATGTTTTCCACTCCTCCGGCTTCGATGAGGAACACACTCCAGTTGGGATTCTCCGACAGACGAGCGGCCAATGTACAGCCAGCAGCTCCGCCTCCGACTATTATGAAGTCATAGTTTCTTTGGGGAACTGCAAGGAGATTTTAAAATATATGTGTTAAATCGATTAATGGTTATTAAAACCTCACCATCGCTGAAGAATGGCACATTGACGACATTGCCCAATCCCAGTCGCCGCAGTTCGTCCAGTTGTGAGCTCCTTTGGGAGTGGATCAGTGGGATCAGGAGCAGAAACAGAAGCTGGGTCAGCAGCAGCTTCTCCATGGTTGCGATGGCCGGTAACTGAACACTGTGGCTACCGAGCTTTCCGTGATATTGGAGCTCTACGTCTGTTTGGCATCACCTCTGCCAACGCACTGTGGAACGAGTTGTTGTGAAAGTTTCAAAATTATCTAGATATGTGGTTTATTTTATATTTTATTATTATTGCCGTTTTATTTATAGGCGTGGAAAGTTAGTTAGTGGACATTACTAAAACGTATTATTTTATTTCAAATGGAACTTGCTCCACTGTGGATTATCTTGCCGGTTTGGTTCTCCCTCACTGATCTCTATCCCCCCTCTCTTTCGCGCCGCCTTTCTCCGCATCACTACGTCTTCTTTTTTTTCTCCACTGCTGAGATGAGTTGGTTGACTTGGTGGCCAGGTTTGTAGGGCCAAAACAGGCTGAGATTGTCTCAGAATTTTTATTGCCACTTGCTAATTTGCGCTTTCTGCTTGCTCATCTCTACGGTCTTGCCTCTCTTTTATTTGCTGTTCCTCTGTCTCTTTTCTAATGCACAGAACAAAAAATTAGATCATTTAAGTATCGATTCTGACACCAATGGTAAATGGTAAATTTCTTCAGCAATTTGTAATTAGTTTTTCTTAAAATTAATGTATTTTTACAATATTTTTAATATCTTACTTTTTTTATACCTTACTTTTCTCTCTGTGTTTCTTCTGCATCTGAGCTCGGTTCAATGGCATTTAGATGGGCATCGTGTTCTGGTTGTGCTTATATTTTTATTTTTTATGCGCCGGACTGTCAGTTAAATCTTTGAGGATTGAAGCACCAGCGGCTCGGGCACTCGAGGGTTAATATATTATAAGCCACCCCATAGAGTATTATAATCAAGAAAAAACCAAAACAAAACAAAACCAAAGCCGATTAAACGACTTTGGGTCTGGCCAAAATAAAAAATGTATAAAAGGGGTGGCTCAGTGCAGTTGGGATCAACCCCAGCATATGGATGCAGTTCCGCCAATCCCACAATAAAAGTCATTGGATGCCTTTACAAAATCCCAGCATCCGAAAGGGGAACATGAAACAGAAATGTAAACAGGACTGGGATTTCACAGAGGACATGGATCTGAAATTCGGAGGAAGGGCCATGTTTTGGTCATGGCAATTGCATTCAAAATTTGTCTCTATTGTGTCCGTCTTTTTTTTTTTTTTGAGCGGCTCAAACCGCCCCCTCGATTCATGAATATTTCAATTTGTGTTAATGAAAAGTCTGGCGTAGCCATAGTGACTTTTTTTCGAAAAGAATGGGAAATGTTTTTATGAGTTTTCACTGCGAAATAGGATAGCCCATAGCTTCCCATTTCATCATAAGGTTGAGTACGTAAGGTGACGAAATTTGAAAAACTGCAGATTTAGTTAACATCGGTGTATTCAGTCAAACGTGAATGAAATAAAATTTGTGCAACAAATTATTTAAGTTGTACTTAAATTGACTTGTTTTCTATATGCGCATAAAAGTTTATAGAATATATGTGAATATATTGAATGTAATAAGCACTTCCAAAGGCTAGCCACGTAGTGACGAATGTGATTTAGAATTACAAGCCGGCTTTAAAAATTCTGCCAAAAATACAAAATCCAAGAGCTTTAAGCTGAGCTCCAAGCTTTTCGTTTCGATTTGAATAGAATTTTAATATAGTCTACCCTTGGGATGTTGAAAGATATACATACTTATACTAAAGCAATTATTCTCAATTTTCGACTGATTTATACCCACTCCACATACATAAATAATTCTAAGGTCAAATCGATGCGAATTATACCAAGATCAATACACAGACTCAGCACCAAAAATTGCTTGGACAAAACACCCAACAAAATATTCACACCGGCTAGTTCGTTAGACAAGATAAAAACCGAACCAAAACCAAAAAAAAACGAGAGTGATGAAAAAAAAATCATTTCCGCAACAATAAAAAGATTGAGAGAGACTCAAAAACAAAGGCGTGTAATAAATCAAAACAAAAATCGTCAAACAAGCGGACAACTTCACGGATTTCACAGATTTTGATTATGAAGCCACAAATTGATTAGCATGAAAAGTGCCAGAGCTGAAAAATCCGTATTGAAATAAATGAGACAATGCCGAAGACAGAAGTCCAATAAAATTCAATGTCAAAGTCAAGTGCATTGGGCAGTACGAATTTTTTAGGCCTAAAACTATTGTTTTTTTTCTGGTTTTTAAGGAGTTAGATAGTTGGTCATTTTTAAATTCCAAAAGTCAAATATGCATTCTATAGATTTCATCTAGTTCTATAATTCTGTAGTCTGTCTATAATTGTTCAGATAGTACATACAAAACTTATGATCATTTATTTATGCTTATATAGCTAAATCTTAAACTAGAATCAGTTCAGGCAAGAAAGAATTACTACACATAATAACAAACAGTTTTTGAAGGCCTTAACTAAAAACTAAAGCCTCATTTTACACTGGCCATTGCATTTAGGGTGTGATTTAACGAAATGATTTGATGGTAGGCCAGTGTAAATGGGGCTTACACCTGATTGTGGAATCAACTTTGGGCTAAGGTGGCTTCACTGGATGAAACCATGATCCTGTTTGATCATATCAGCTGCCTTCTCGGCAATCATGAAGACGGGTCCATTCGGATGTCCGGACATGATCTCCGGCATAATGCTGGCATCCGCGACTCGCAGATTCTTGATTCCGTGGACACGGAGACGATGGTCCACTACTGCAGCTCGATCCGATTTGGGACCCATCTTGGCGGTGCCGGAATAATGGTAAATGGTGAAGGTGAAGTGCCTCACATAGCAGGCCCAGTAGGCCCAACTCTTGTAGGGATGCTGCTTGCACGTGGGTATCTTCTTCTCCCACAACTTGGCATTTATCGCCTCCATGCCACGCTGTTTCATCAGACTGATGGCCTTCAGTAGACCCCGCACCGAGATATCCACATCGTAGGGATGGGCAAAGTAATTGGCATGGATCAGGGGATACTTGAAGGGATCACTGCTCTTCAGCATGATGCGACCGCGACTCTTTGGGCGCAGAATCATGGGGAAGATCATGAAGGCATTCAGTGATTTGTCCTCGATCTCGGCAAAGAGTGTATCGTATATGGACTTCTTCAAACCAAAGGCACGCGAGATGGCCGGATTGGAGGACATGGAACCGCCCACCAGGAAGAGCTCAATATCCGGCCAGCCGTCCTCATCGCGTTCGTGATCCAGATCCCAGAAGGCAATGGCCTCGCAGCCACCGGGGGATCCATATGGTCCTTCCATCCTGTTGAATCGGTTAATGAGTGTGGGATCGGAAAAGTCCTCGAATTTCAGGGAAGTGGCATTGGTGGTGAACGTAACCGCCGGTGCCGTGTGATCCTGAAGATTGTAGCCCACTGCCAGATCAGCCAATGGCTTAATGCCCACTTCGCGAAGATGTTTGGCTGGTCCCACGCCCGACAGCATCAGCAGCTGGGGGGTATTGATGGCTCCGGCGGAGACAATCACCTCCTTTCTGGCCAGGATCTTCTGCATGCGTCCCTCGGTCTGAACCATAATGCCATAGGCCGTCTTGGTTTGCGGATCGATGAGTACCTTGGTCACCAGCGCATTCTTTCTCACATGCAGATTGCTGCGCTTGCCCTTCAGCGGATACAGATAGGCACGATTGGAGCTCCATCTAGTGGAATTCCTGGTGGTGGTGTGCAGGAAGGCCACACCATTCTGAATGCGACCATTGTAGTCCCTGTACTTCAGACCATCCTGCTGCGCAGCATCGACAAAGGCTTCTGCGATCCTGGAACGCCAGTTCACATAGCTGACCTTCACCGGTCCATTGCGACCAACATAATCCTCCTCAGCATCGGGCACACTGCTGCCCTCGTATTTCTTGAAGTACGGCAGCACATCCTTGAAGCTCCAGCCGGGATTTCCCAGGGCCTCCCAGCGATCGTAATCGCGGCGATTGCCCCTGGTGTACATCATGTAGTTGAGCACCGAGCTGCCCCCCATCACCTTGCCCCTGGGCCAGTTGCATCGATTATTGTTCATCGCCAGGCAGGCGTGATCAGATGGCTGTGTCCTGTACTTCCAGTTCATCTCGCCCAGCTGCAGGAAATGCGCCACAATGGGCACGTCCATGACGAGTCGCTCGGGACCACCGGCCTCCAGGAGCAGCACTCGCCACTGCGGATTCTCTGAGAGTCGGGCTGCCAGGGCACAACCAGCCGTTCCGGCGCCGACCACTATAAAATCGTACTCGCTGTCCAGTATCACATTGTTGTCATAGTTCTCCAGCTCCACGTCCGCCTGGCCGCGTCTCAGAAAGTTGATCGTCTCGAAAATGACGTTATTGTTACTCTGGGCAGAGATTTGACTCCAGGTGGCCATATATGCCAGGCACAGGCCCACAAATATTAGCGATTTGCTTGCCATTATTGGGTCTTTAGTTACTTGTAACGATTTATTCAGCACTATTCACACCGATTGCACAGTCAAAAAAAAGATATATATATATGGATATAGCTGGATATGATGGACGAACGCGTTCTGAGTTCTTGTGATCGACGCGATCGCGAGCGTGTTGCCCAATCGGATACGTAACTAGAAATGCTGACAAATGCGGTGGCCAAGTTCAATTTAATATTAAATTCGGCGGCGATCGGCGAACGAAACGATCGCTTTGCGAATCTCTCGGCACACTCGGTTTTCAGTTTTCGGGTTTTTCGGTTTCTTCGGCTCGCCAAGAATCTTCAAATCTTTCGGAAGACTTGACTATGGACACGTTCACAACCATCTGCGCAGACAAACACAAAGACGAAGAGCTGCTTAAAACTGAAAGCTCTGACGATCTGAATCTGAATTTGAAACTGAAACTGAAAATGTATCTGTATCTGACATTGACTTGAGCCAGCCGATCGACGATCGTTAGCAACTGTGAATAAGATGCGGAAGCCGGTGTCAAAACATTAAAGGGCCTCCCATGGCTAGAAAACCACTGGTTAAGGTCCTCTTCGATTGGTTTTGGGCTGCAATTAGCATAGTGTCATCATGATTCTGCGTGATTCTTTTTTTTTTTGGCAGAAGAATTCGGGCGGGGTTCTTCGAAGAACCTGTCGCCGACGTCTCTGGCTAAATGTCAAACCAGATCGTATATAATTATGTACATAATATATAATTTTATCGTTCTAGATGTCTATCGGTTAATTCAAGATGAAATAATGTTTTTATAGACTAGTTGTTATTTTATAAACGTTTCATCGCAAATATTACACCTGCAAAATTGAGGTTTAAATGCAGGAAATAAGTAAGATTGATGACAAGCAACCAACAATTTCTTATTGATTTGCTGATGTAAATAGTGTTTTAGGTACTATATTGTTTATAATTTGCAAACAAATTGAAATATCATGCGAAGAATCATAAATCAATCTGTTATTGTAGGCTTTGTTGTAATTTCTTTTTAATGGCGATAAATTGACAACAAAGTTATCATTTGTCTAATTACCCTTTTCATAACTTGGAAGTGCAGAGTTTGTACTGTTTTGTATCATTTTTAATTCACTAGAAATCACTCAAAGGAATAATATTTTATACATATCTTAAGATAACCCATCGGCTTAAGAAAACATAGTGCGCTTTATACGACGTTATGATCCTCCTTGATCATATCGGCTGCTTTTTCAGCTATAAGGTAGACCGGTCCATTGGGATGACCCGAGATCAAATAGGGCATAATGCTGGCATCCACAACGCGCAGTTTGTCGATTCCATGGACCCGCAGTCGGGTATCCACCACCGCCGAGGGATCCGTTCGAGGACCCATCTTGGCGGTTCCCGAATAGTGGTAAATGGTGAAGGTGAAGTGTCGTGCATAACAGGCCCAATAGGCGCTGCTCCTCCATTTGTATTTCGCACAATTGGGTATTCTCTTTTCTAATAAGTGTGCACCAATTGCCTTAAATGCGGGCATATCCAGTAAACTTACTGCCTGCTCGATGCCGCGAACTGTGATGTTCAAGTCATAGGGATTCGAAAAGTAGTTGGCATAGATCCGTGGATGCTCCTCGGGATTTCGGCTCTTCAGCTTGATGCGACCGCGACTCTTGGCGCGCAGAATCATGGGGAATATCAGAAAGCCATTGGCACTCTGGCGTTCGAGTTCGCCAAACATGGTCTCATAGATATTCGATTGGATGCCCAATGCCAGACGTAGGGCCAAGTTAGTTTGCAATCCACCGCCCACCACAAACAGTTCCATATCGGCCCAAGCATCAAGATTTCGGCCATCGTCCAGGGCGTAGAATGATATGGCCTCCACACCACCCGGTATGCGGAGCACTCCGCGTCCTTTCAGGAAATCTGCCATTGCCTCCGAGCCGAACATCTCGCTCGTTTGCAGCGAGCTCACGTTACACAAGAAGCTGATGGCCGGAGCTATGTGATCCTGGAGGTTGTAGCCCACGGCCAGATCGGCCAGTGGCATTATGCCCATCTCCCGCAAATGTTTAGCGGGTCCCACGCCGGAGAGCATCAGTAGTTGGGGTGTATTGATGGCACCCGCCGATAGGATGACCTCCTTTCTGGCAAGAATCTTTTGCATTTTGCCATCCATTTTGACGATTATACCAAATGCCGATTTTGTCTGCGGATCAATCAAGATCTTGGTAACCAAGGCCTTCTTTTTCACATGAAGATTTCGACGCTTTCCCTTAATGGGATACAGATACGCCCGATTGGAGCTCCAACGAGTCTCATTGTAGATGTTCGACTGCAGATAGGACACACGAATCTGCCTATCTCCATTATAGTCACCTCGCGGCAATCCTGCGTCCTGGGAAGCCCGCACAAAGGCGTCTGCGATCCGAGTCCTCGTCTCCGAGTAGCTCACTTTTACGGGACCATTGCGTCCCACCAGATTCTCATCGGCATCCGGCACTACGCTGCCCTCGTACTTCCTGAAATAGGGCAGTACCTCCTCGTAACTCCAGCCCGGATTGCCCAAACGTGCCCAGCGATCGTAATCGCGGCGATTGCCCCTGGTGTACATCATGTAGTTGAGCACCGAGCTGCCCCCCATCACCTTGCCCCTGGGCCAATTGCAGCGATTGTCGTTCATGGCCAGGCAATAGCTATTCGATGGCTCCGTCTTGTACTTCCAGTTGATCTCGCCCAGCTGCAGGAGATGCGCCACAATGGGTATGTCCATGGCATAGTTCTCGGGGCCACCGGCTTCCAGGAGCAGCACTCGCCACCGGGGATTCTCGGAGAGTCGGGCGGCCAGGGCACAACCAGCTGTGCCGGCTCCAACCACTATGAAATCATATTTCGCCGATATGGCCTGACCCTCGTCCAGATTCTCCAGATCCAATTGCGCCTGACCGCGACGATAGATCTCGAGCATATTGATCAACGCATTGCCCGTGTCAGTCTGGCTAATCACCATTGAGGACTCCAGTAGCCAGACGAAAAGAAGGGTTCCGATGTGATTTCGCGGCGATGTCATCATGGAGCTTCATCACCTTGCAGCCAGACTCACTCGACTGCCGCGATCGACTGGAACGTTGAGTTCTAAGAGCAGAACTAAAACCTAGAGGCTGGGGGTAAATGCAACTACAAAACTCACCGTGCACCGTTGACAATTATGGCTCTTGGTCCGAACTATCAGTCTAGTTCGAGATTTATTTTGTATATTTGAAAGTATGTGTGGAAGAACATTTGTGCAATTGATCGATCGATCAAAGATCGTTAACATTCCAGCCAAAATGCAGTGCGAATGCACAAATGAACGATTCGCGGGGTATCGTATATTCTAAATTGTGTGCTGAATACAGAAATCGCTTAATAACGGGGTCTGATCTAATAAGCATTTCGATGGATTGTGGCTAAGGGAAAATAACGAAATTAGAACTTGGAGGTGACGATGGAACTGTGACTGGTATAATTATTACATAAGAGCCATTGATTATTATAGGATTCACAGGGGGAACAACGGAATATCTTGAACTTTAATTGTTTGCAAAATCATTAGGGTATGAAGTTGTATCCAGTATAGCAATAATATTAAAGGAAAAATGTAAATGGAAAATTTTACAAAATATTGCGGTTGCCAATTGTAATGACAGTGTTTAAATGATGTAAAAAAAAAAACCATGAAATATGGACCTAAATATACCATGACAAAACTGGAAAACGCAAATTTGAAAAGCAAATATGCGAAAAAGATTTCATTTACGAAATGAACCCAACATTATAAACTCAAAACATCAAGAATGTGATGGAGTTTCCAAGATGGCAAGGAGTATTACTAAAAGGTTTAAAATTGGTAACTGGTAATTAACTCATCTAAATTATTTATTTGTTAATTTATTTGATTTGTTTCCAAATAATCACTGGGCAAACGATCAGTAGTCGCTTCTAATTGTACTTGCCTACTAGTAAATGGTGAATGGATTTGGAGGCATGTAATGTTTGTTTTTATTCATGGGGCTCGATTTTTTCTGTTTTTTTTTTTGTTTCTTTAAAGCAAAGCTTTGTGTTTAGTAAGTAATTTTTATAATTATTTCCGCTTGCATGTGAATATTCGTGAGCTTAGAATGGGAGAGCCCACGAGAGTCGATTGGCAGTTTGGCAGACGCTGTGAAAAATTCCAAGATACCCCATGCCCGCCCGGCTTGGAAACTTGCTGGCTTACTTGGCAACGTAAACTTGGCCAGTCGACCGCAACCGTATGACATACTAAAAAGAGTAAAAAAAAATGTATACAAAATAAAAATAAATTAAAATAGTGCTTAATGCTTTTTTGATGTGTTCTCCGCTCCAAATGGCGTCGTTCTGATGGTATATGTTTAGTCGAAGGACAGTCGCCCAGAGATTCCGTTTCCACAAGGAGTATATCATCATCATCAACGCAGGAGCACACCATCGGCATACAAATGAGGTCCGTAGAAGTTAAGAACCCTCGACAAACCATCTGAAGGGCAACCCAGAACCAATCTCCGTTGACATTCAAGCCCAAATGAGCCGATACGCTGGACACTTTGGAGTCAAGGCTGAAAAAGCATTGCGGCTTCCAATTTCGCAATTCGTCGGCGATTCGCGGGCTTCAAGTTCGTTGAGCTGCCATTCGATTATGTGCAGTGCGAACAAATATTGTGAATTCAAACCAATTAAGATTAATTAATTCAAAGAATTAAGATTATTGAAATTATGCATGTAATCAACATATCCATTAGTTTTTCATTATTTTCTTCATTTTTTCTGCAACATTTGTGAGCTCTTCTGTATTCAAGTTGACACTTAAGAAGGTAGTACCCTTTTTCGGCCAGTGCATCCAGCTAACGGCAATTAAAGCTTTGACTCTTACTATCGATAGGTATTGTGCTGGCTGAGATACAGCAGCAAAATGACTGTTTCTGTTCGCATAAAGTCAAGAATTTAAGCAAACTCGTTGTCTTTGACCGAGATTTCATAGTTGGCAACTGCCGATTTTGGCCAAGCTGCTCTTTGCACTGACTGACAATTCGTTTATTTGGGGCCTCGACCGTGTCTTTAGTTGCTTATTGACACTCACTGGCTGGCTGGCCCATGGCATTCGATGGCGGCAAAACAGGATGCCAAATCATTTAACTGAAGGATTTAGCTCTTGTTATCAAATTAAATATGAATTGAATTTCCCTGTTGATACAGCTGATGGCTTGACATTCTGCCGAATGACTGGCAGAATTTGAGAAAATGTGCTGGCCATAAAATGTTCTTAACTTACCCATAAAACGCGTCTTATGGGTTTTGTTTTTTCATTCTTCTGTTTTGTTGGTGGCGATTAATTGCGTTGACTTCGATCATCATGACAAAGCAACTTGTTCACTACGAAAAATTTGCATAGACAGTGTTTTAGATGTGGTAATATTTGCCGATCGAAAAACAGTTAAGAGATCTCATCCCTGATTAAAGCCAAAAACCAGTTTTTTTTCGCGTGTTGTTACATTTAAAAAATATGTTCAAAAAGAGATAAATTTTTGCACGAACTTAGATGTTAGAGGCTCGATGTTTTATGAATGAATGAAGGTAAAATATATATTCAAGGTTCTTATTTACCATAGTATATATATATATTTCTTACCACAAACTAAATACTGATCATACGTATTAGGCAAAAATCATTTCGTCGCTTATTTTTACATTTTCTTAGCTTAATTTAAACAAGGTATTTTTTTTTCAAAGCGGGTGTTTCCTATGCCAAATTTCGACATGCTAAATACAGCAGCTTTATTAGCTGGTATTTTACGACAGGTCATTACAAGCAGTCACTTAGGAGGGTACACACAAAAAAATATTATTTCCGGATACATAATATAAGCGAAATATGTTGCTTTGAAGTTTTCAATACGGAAAACCTTTTACAAATTGTAGCTGACATCAATTAATTTATTTTCAAACGTATGTCTACAAAGATCTACATATGTATATAGATAGTAGGTCAACCTAAAACTGTCAAAATTTCAAAATAATAGAGCATAAACCAGAAACTTTGGGCATATCACATCTAAAACTCTGGAAAATGCGCAGACCAGCTGTAAGGAAACGTAAACCTAGGATTACATGTTATCCTAAGGGTTTACCTCTATCTAGAAGATTTTCAAGTTCGACAAATTCCGACAGTGAGCCAGGTTGTTCCCAAAAATATTTAAAAAATGCGCAAATCAATAGGAACTTAGCTGAAACTCTGGATCCAAATCCCATTTGCTTTAGTGTCCACTATCGAAGTCCTAGTCAATCCGAAAATGGTTACGATGCGGATAGCGATGATCTTTGTGATGATGAAGATCATGAAGGGGATGATACCACAATCACGAGTCAGCAGAATTGTATCCCGTCAAGCTCAAGTCCTTTGAATAATTTTGCGTTGCCAGATCCGATTCCATCCAATAGATTTGGGGGATTTCTACATGTCCTCTCTCGTAGTTTGTATCACTCTTTGGCCAGGATTGCCACTGGAATTGGATTGAGACATCAGCAAACTGCCTGGTACAAGAACTGCTGGCAAAGTCCTGGTTCCAAGCCAAAAAGTGCCCATCTAATGGATCCATCCGCACCCAGTTTGATGGGAAAGATCCCGCCAAAACATCAAAACAGCGACAGTTCCACAACTTCGAACTAATATCGTTTAGATTTAGCCCCGAATTGCAATAGTATGTAAAATAAAGGTTCAAATATATAACCAAATATTCGTAGTCTTTTCATTTAATCAGTAAATTGAAATATATATTATGCACAACCGGAACCACTGCGTAAATATTCTACAAAAATTACTTCCTTTAAATATTATTGCATTTTATTGATTGAGTGATTTCCATAATTCGATTACACAATGGAAATCGACGCATTTTATTGTAGGAAGTCAAGCTGAGTAAATGAATCAATTATTGAGACTTCCCCCGAATTTTTGTAGCCGCAACAAATCGATTCATTTGCAGATGATTGACATGACAAAGCAGAACAGAAGTTGAATAACATTTTGATACGATCATAATGCGCATAATTGCTATACGCCAACGCGAACGCACAAATATAGATACAGATACAATCCAAATAGATACACAGACCAAGTTTGGCCAGATAACATTATTGTTTGCCAAGCACTAAAGCACATTAAAGTGTGCAATTATTTGATTTGAATGGTCAATGGAGTACACTCAGTTCAAAATGAAATAGTTGATGAAGTCAGGAAGTTGATTGGATAGATCAGAGCAAAGATGATGATGGAACCCGGGGTTCATGGATCAAACTTAAATGCTATAAATAAATATCGAAAAAAACAACAATTTGTTTACTTATTAGAAATGGCAGAGCTTCAATTGTAAGCTAATAACTTTATTAGCTTACAATTTTGAAGAGTTCTATGGAAATTAAATATTTTGTTTAGTAATGGAAAAATCCACAGAGTTCCATCAACACACTTCTACCTACTATTATGCAAATCACTGACTCAATCAACGCAGAACATCAGCTTAATAGTTCTTATAAAAAATTATAAACTCACCACTGAATCATAAAACCCGATGTCTGCCCAACATTTCCGTGCCCCAAGGTTGCCCAAATAAGTGACTAAGAATTTTTTGTTAGCTTTGCAACGAATTGAGACTTGATTGGCACCTTTGTAACAACTAAAAGAACTGGCTATTTGGGTACACCAATCGTATATATGGGTCACTAATCATCAACCAGGGCCGTGAATTAACAGAAAATAGAAAAAACGCTAGACACTTCCGCTTGCTGAAGGAATGCTGGCATGCTACCATGAATATTTATGCTGTAATCTCGTACAATTCTCAGTTTTTCTTGATTTATCGAAACCATATAATATTTTTCCTATTTTTTTTGTTTGTATTTACAGGTGAGTGGCGTATGCAAATAACTGAATACTACAACTATACCGCGGCAGAGATCAAGTTCATTGGGTCTGGGTCAACTGCTCGCACACGATGGCTTGTCTAACGGAGATCGGAGATCACAACAAGTTGATTGACCTCTAACTGGAACGGTAACACATCGATCCGGAAGTTGTCTTTATCATTTTTACTGCAGACGATCCGCTGCTATATATTTCCGCTGAACATTGACCCAGTTTCGACTCGTGAATTTTTGCAGACTCTCTGGCCAAACTTAGCATATTTGCATGGGTTTATTGCGTTTTTGGCCGAGATTGGTCGCTGGGAGATTTGCGTGTGGACACATATGTCTAGGGCAAATCTGGTGATTTGAACTCGTGGCGAAATTGCAATTGGTCACGTAGACACTGGGTCACCATTTCGTTTTACCCGTTCTCTCTGTGTCTTTTTATATATTTTTTTTTTTGGGGGCGTGGCTGAATTAATTTCACAAAACAAGTCCGAAAACAATTAAGTATGCGACTAGTGGATACCGTCTATGAATATGAATTAACTAAACTCGCACTTTTTGAGGAACGACATGGCGTATACGTAATATGAAATCAATACAAAAAACATATTCTATTATGATTAAATATAGGAAAAGTGCTAGATTACATGCAATTTTTTTATAGAAATATTATTGAAAGTAAATAGTTGGTGTTCTTAAAATGACCAACTTTGAATTGCTATAGTCACCGGGCGTATACGCAATATTTCCTGCAAACCTCCAATCTGCGCATACCCTACAAAATAAATATACTTTTACATTAAAAGAAACCCAATTAGACCTTGAACTTGCCCGAAACGCTAGCCCATTAAAATGTGTGATTTGTTGGCCATGTTTTGTGTAAATGCGCTCAGCAGCGTCTTGGATATTTCCATTAATAAGCCATAAAATCTGGTTTTTGTGCTTAGCTTCAGTTGAAATGACTATAAGCTGTGTTTTTTCTTTTTTAGCCGGTCAATTAGAACGATTCGTGGTCGAAAAGTGGTACAGGGACCGATCACTTAGCACATCTTCACCGATCCACGTCCGGAAAAAGACAATCCAAAGTTATTATAATTTGAGTTGATTAGACCAAGTTCCGTTGGCCATTTCCGGCTTCCGATAGTCGCATAAAAATGAAAATTGTTGACCAAGGCCATGGTTGGCCTGTCAGAAAGATGATTTATAGCACTTCGATTTGGTAACTTAAAAGACTTATTTCGTATATATATACAATATGTGTGTATATTTCTCTGGGCGTTGCAGCGACTAGTTAAAAACCTGACTTGTCTGGTGGTAGTTAAATATACACATTTTCTACACAAGAATGTTGCGTGTGGTTATGTCTTTTTTTTACTACCGCGCCCAAATGCTAGGCTATGGTATATAAATACTCAGATGGCAATTTGAAGTCGAATGGGTAGGGCCTTATTATGTATTTCATGAATAATTTCACTTGGGATCGGGCCTATTTAGTTGTCACTCATCGTGTCTGATGTAATCAATCAAATGCTTCCTATGATGTAATTAATTAAGGTGCGATACGACTATAATAGAAAGCATTCTGTTTCAATACAGATAGGGAAATGTATGATGAAAATTAGTGATATAATAAGTAATGAAACGTATGATAGTTCTTGAACAAGCTATTTAGAAGATACTTTTCTTAATCAAATAGTTAGAAAATACACCCAATCATCTGATGATTCATTTTTCCGGCTAAAAGAAAACAATTTGCTTAGCGCACCTGTGTTGCCTGCTTTTCGGCTATCAGCAAATAACCATTTCGCCTTCATGTTTATGCAAATTTAATTTATTAAATATCATGTCATTTAAATAATGATGTTCATGGAAGTTTTCTATAAATAGTCAAAGAACATTAAATTATCTATCACTAACTTAACATAAATAATACATAAGCAAAAAAAATGACAACAATTACTTAGGTAAGCATTTAATCTATGACTCGATTTCTGGATTCCTTCTAGCAATGGATCGTTGTGTACAGTTTGTGAGGACGTCATGCGATGAGATTCAATGGGAAGTACGAGATTCGAATCTCTTTCTGTTTATATTGATGATTCCAGCAGCTAGTAACAAATAGCCTTATCATTTGTAGAAGTTGGTTTAGAATATAACACTTTTTGGATTATCTAGATAAAAGACAAACGACATTGTAATATGATTCTCAGATATAAACCTTTTATGAGTAGCATTTTTAAATGGTTTCACAAGGAAGAAGCGACCATTTTTAGCTGCTTTGAACTTCTGGTTTCGCAGTAAAGTGTTTATGATCATTACAAGATGACCATCGAATGATAATGAACTACAGTAGTAAATAACTTTTGTTCAAGATGGTATGGTTGTTTCCATAAATAAGATAGCTTCTGGTTCCAGTTTAGACTTTAGGTAAAGAATGTTCGGTGAATTTTTGGATCACATTCTGGTTTCACTTGAGTTATCAACGAACTCAAAGCGTTTATGTCTCAGCATGTAACTTTAGCAATGGCAAACAATTTGTGTTGTTTTCTCGTTGTAAACACACTTTATGTGAGTGGTTAAAGCTATGGAGCCCTGAGCACAAAATCTGGAGCTAACTAGAGCTCTACATTCTTCATCTTGAAGTCACTAACTATCCGCATAGTTGAGTGTGAAGTTGCTGCTGCTTTCAATGTTGCTGCTGTTGCTGCTGCTGCTGAAATTGATGTTGCTGATGTGACTGCTGTTGCTGAAGTTGATCTCCATGTTGCTCCTGTCACTGATGTTGCTGCTGTCGCTTTGACTGATATTGGTGGGCAATGTTATGATGCCCTGAATGTTACTACCAGCTGGCTCTGGATCTCTAACTCTATTTGCCTGCCGCTTCACTTTGTACTCGGGATTTGTTAGCCAATCTTCCTTGATGAGATCTGCGCCCTTTTCGGCTATCATTATAACCGGTGCATTGGTATTCCCACTACTAATCGTTGGCATTATGCTGGCATCAATCACCCTGAGACCGCGAACTCCATAAACCCTCAAGCGTGGATCCACCACAGCCTCGGGATCCCAGGCGGGTCCCATCTTCGCAGTGCCACATGGATGGTAAATGGTCATCGAAATGGTGCGCACATGGCACTCCAAATAGGCATCGGATAGGAATTTGTGCTGTTTGCAATTGGGCAGCGGCTTGCGCCACAGTCTCGATCCAAACTGCTTGAAAACCTGGGCCTCAGCTACGCGAAGAGCTATCTTGGCTCCTTCCACCAAAGTTTTGGCATCCAAGGGATCGTCAAAGTAGTTGGCATTGATGAGGGGATAGTGAAAGGGATTCGCCGATCGTAACTTAACAGATCCCCGCGATCTTGGTCTCAAAAGCAGCGGCATTATCGTCCAACTATCCTTGTTGGCTATTGGATGGTAAACCTCTTGGTACACAGATTCCTTCAGGCCCAACACCTTCTTTACTCTGGCTCCATTATCTGAGTTAATGGAAGCCGGTGCCATATGAAATTGAATATCCGGCCAGTCGAGACTGCGGTTTGAGTATGGTGTGTGCACAAAGGCCAGACCCTCGACTCCACCCAATGTGGTCATCGGTCCTCGTTCACGCAACACATACTGAAAGGTGACGGCTGTGGGATTGAAACGATCCTGGACAATAGCCACGGGCTTATCCACCAGAAAAGTGAGTCCGCCCATTCCCACATGATCCTGCATATTCTCGCCAACGGGCAGATCTTGCAACACTCGAATGCCATGCTTTTCCAGATGTTTTCGTGGTCCCAATCCAGATAGCATCATTAGCTGCGGTGTATTGATGGCACCAGCTGAGAGGATAACCTCCCTCCTGGCCGCTATCCTATACACTTTGCCATGTTTCACGAACTCCACGGCCTGTGCCCTCATGGTTCCCGGTTCGATGATGATCCTGGTCACATGGGAGTTCATCGACAGATGAAAATTCTTTCGCGCACGTATGGGTCGCAGAAATGCCTTGGCGGTGGAACATCTCGAACCACGACGTATCGTTCCTTGGGCAATCATAAAGCCCGCCTGTTTGGCGCCATTAATGTCACGATTATCATAGCCCAACTGAGTGCCGGCCTCCACAAAGGCGGCAACCAAAGGGGAATGCCACGGTGATTCCTGAACCGTTAGCAGACCTCCGCGACCATGATACTTGTTGTTGGCCAAATAGGGATTACGATTATCCTCCGATTTCTTGAAGTAACGCAGCACATGGTCGTAATCCCAGCCTGGATTGCCCAACGATGCCCAGTGATCGTAATCATGGCGATTGCCACGCACATAGAGCATATAGTTGAGCACCGAACTGCCGCCCAAAACTCGTCCTCTTGGCCAATTGCAACGATTGTTCTGCATTCCCAAACACGCCTTGGTCGAGGGCTCCGTCTTGTAGGCCCAATCCAGTTTGCTCAATTGCAAATAGGCCGCCAGCGATGGTACATCAGAGATCTCGTTTTCATCTGGACCGGCTTCGATCAGCAGTACTTTCCATTTCCTCACCTCGCTCAACCGATTCGCGACCACAGCTCCGGCCGAACCACTGCCCACCACTATGAAATCGTACTCTGGATACAGATTCAGTTGATCTAGGGGCCTCGACTCGGGATCCACGGCATCATAGCGATAGTATGTGATGGCGGCCAGCATCAGTGGGATTAGCCAGAGTCCCGTGGTCACCACGCCAAATGTGGACTTGATCACAGTGGTTATGAACAGCAGATTGAGCACCATGTTGACGGACGGATGTCTACTTAAGTTCTCTGTGGGATTATCCTTAGTTTAAGCCAGTTTCAGGTATATAACCACTACTTTCTTGGTTTAGTGTTGGCGATGCTATCTGCTTCTTTCCACTCTCTAAAGTCTAGGGTTTCTTTCTTTTGTGCATGGCGGGGCTCTGATATGTCCCGATTTTCAGTAAGCTGCTCAGTTTCAATGCTGCTTTGCTCCAGTGCTTTTGTGCTTTCCCGATTTTCTATATACGTTATAAGAAGTGCGTTCTTTATAGCTTTTTAACCATTAAATGTGTGGTTCTTTGAACAAGAATCTCTGCTTTTCAACTTGTTCACAACACTGTTGTAGAGAATCCTTTGCTTCCTTGCCTTTAAAGTAATTATTTATATTTATATTGAATGTCCTTTCCTTATCCTTGTTGTGCTATCCTTGTGCTCTTCGTAGGCCAACTGAAAGATAAGAAATCATTTTTTAATATACTTATTTTGCATATTTTTAGCGGAATTTAATTTCTAATTATGTTATTTTGGATAGTTTGAATATAGAATGTTAGTGCTAACTTTGGTAACTTTATGAATGTCGGACCTAAAGCATTTTCGCTGCTCTCACGTCTAAAGTTACGAAACCTTGGTTTTCTGCAACTCTACCAATTATCTAATATAATCAACCCACATTTCGTAGGTTTAGCCAACCAAAGAAGCGCCATTATCGTTTGCAAAACATTCTTGCGTGTTCTGGCTGTTGAAAATCTAAATAATTTACCAATTTCGAGCTGATTTGCCTAATCTAACTGCCCAATTGAATGCATTCGCGGTTGCAACAGTTGTGTTTGTATTGCACTAATCCAAGACCCACCACTTCCACTAGCTCCATAATATTTCCCGACCAACACGGCGACGACCTTGACGATATATTGCGGCCAATAGCGACAAAGGGGGAATTGTTAGCGGCATTTTACATTTTCGGTTTATTATGTTAGCCACGTTAATGCAACCACCTTTCTGTCTGTTTGTCTTTCAAATTCGTCGGCCGTTTTTTCGGTTTTCGGATTACAACAATATTATGTTGGTTGTTGTACGATCCAATGACGTAATAGTTGGACCTCTAGTTTTTTATTTTTGAATCTTTTTTGGTGTATTCGTCATTGGCGTGCTCGATTGGGCAAAAGACATACGAAATGGGTATCGTTTCATTTCGATTGTTTTGCGAGCAGTTTGTAGTTTTGAGCTGAGCCGGGCTTAAGCCCAGATCGAAACTCAATAGCTTTTTTTATTTTTTGTGTGTTTGTGCGAGGGATCTCTTGACACATGGTTGTATGTTGAGTTCTTATCGAGCGGGTGTTGAAATGTCCAACGGCATTTAACGCCTGTCTATCCAGTTTACAAATAAGTGAGGGGTTCCTTTTTTTTCATTTTCTTGATTTGAGAAGGGGGTGACTTTTTTGTGTGAGTGCTGGGTGAGAATTCAATCAAAAATAATCAATTTCAATGTCGATTTCTTATCACTTCAATTACCAAACGCAAAACCCGATCTTCCGGCGACCAAGTGAAAGGCCAGACCAGTAAAAAAAAATGTAAAAAATAACCAACACAGGTTGCTATCAAAGCGAACCTTTCTTGCCGCAGATGCACATACGGATTCGGATTCAGATACAGTATCTGAGGAGTTGAAAAGTGGAAGCTGCGGCTACATTTCTTCGACAGACAGCTTTTCTTAGGGTTCGTTTTTTCAGAGATTTGTTTGGGTTTTTTGTGCGAAAAACCTCCGCGGGGCAGTTGTGTTGTAAAAATGTCGAAAAAAAAGTGGCACGAAATTGGGTCAGCAGCGACAGCAAACAAGTTTACTTTTGCGGCTCCGGGACCAGGTAAACCTGTTGGCCCGGCCCGGAGTTATCATCCCCCCACCACCACCCCACTCCCCGCCACTCAACACCTCACTCCTAACTGCTATTGACATGCGTCATTACGGTGAAGGAAAAAATCACGTTGTATTTAGGCCCGAGCCAAAAATCTACATCAACAGCTGTCTTCAAAATAATAGTAAAAATGTTACTCAAAACAGTTGCTGACCTATTTTGAATATTTTTGTGGGTTAAAACTAATAATGTCTTTGGAATATTGATTAAGATCTCTTATTCATTAGGTTGCTATTGTAATTTTTACTTGGTGTAAATATATTTGAAAGTCTTCAAATATAATTAAGTTTTAACATAATCCATTTGCCAATCAATTTTAATGTATATTTATGAATTATTTATGTTTATATAGAGCGTATTGATTTATTATTATTTTATACACAAGTTTTAGGGGTAAATGCCCACATTTAAAGCCAAATATCTAATATCTTGCGCTCAGCTGTGCGTGGATTATTATATTCCCAATCTGTGGTCGTTGTAAACCGATTAGACTTCCTGTCCAGCTGAAGGCCATGATCACCGATCACTACCCCTACTTCAGAGTTTTTTATGCCCCACTGTTTTTAGCACCCACGCACTTAACCACTTTATCATTTGATGATTGGGACAATTAAGTGATTTGCTTGCCGATTTTGTGCGCTAATTTTGTGTAAACAAACACAAGAAACCAGTCAGTCAGTCACTCACTCACTCAGTTTCTGGTTGTTTTGCCACTCGACATTGCTATACAGTTGCTTGGGTTCATGATTACAATGTCAGTTGGTGTCATTTGGCGTCATTTTATGTCATTTGATGTCAGTCACCTTGGCCGCCAGGTGCCACACTCATTTGCCGGCTGGATTCTTCAGCTTTTTGTTGGTGGGCATGTCATTGTGTCATTGACTTGATTTTGGACGCAGGCAACAGCCACCCGAATGTCCATCTAACGGTATTCAAATAGTGCAATTAATTAATTATAATACTCATGGCTAAAGTAAAATGTTTTAATAACCTAGCGGCAAATTTCATTTAGCTGCAACAACACCCAGACAAATGCGCGCCACAAACTATTGGTGCACAGAAAGTAATATACATTATAAATTAACCGAGAGAATATGTAGTTTCAGCTAAAAATATAATGATTTTTAGCAGTGTACTATTGCTAGTGCGTGCCAATTGTTAATTAAAACTATGCACTGGCCATTAAGGCAACAAATCGAATAAAACAGGGATGTTTACGACTACTGGAAGGAAGATATTGGAAATTTGGCTATTTAGTTGCAAATAACGATAAATTACACATTTTAGCTAAGGCTTTTGAGTCGCAATAGCCAAACTGCACACAAAAAAAATGAATATTTAACATATATATTTAATGGAAATACTTGTTGCATTTTCGAAAGTACTTAAATGCTTTTATAAGCTAACCAAGTTGAATTAGTTTATCGACAGCAAATTCATCTTTGAAGAGTATAACTAAATGCATTTTTTATGACACAAACCGCTTCAATGATTTTTGATTGCCATTTTTAATCAAGTGGCTTCCATTTAAAAGCCTCCTTTATCTAAATGCCTGCTGGCGAAAAGCCATCAGTGTCAGACTGAAGGCATCAACTAAAATGTTGCTGCTGTTATCGAAGATGTTGCTACTGCGCATTGTTGCTGCTGCGCTAAAGTTATGCGAAATGGGCGTGGCCGACGTCGCCCACTTCTCATTTCTTTTAGCCATTTTGGTTGATGTAAATGCAAATTTCTTTGTGTCTCCACGAGAGCCTAATGTTCATAGAGAAACAAATGCTGTTGATGTTGCAAAGACAAATCTTTCTATTGTCTTTAGCGTTGAAAAAAAAGGAAAAAAAACTAACAAACAAAAAAAAAGAAAAGAAGAAAGAGTTACAGCAGCAGCATGAAAAACAATGACAATCGCCCAACAAACGTTAGTGTTCAACATATAGCCTACTTATCAAAGCCGCTCTTTCTTTATTGTTAATGTTTTCCTTTATTTTTTTTTCGTTATTTGTTTTATCGAATGTATTTCATGGTTTAATGTGGGTTTTTGTGGGTGGATTGTGCAAATGAAAAAAAAGCAAACAAAAAACAAAACTATGCACTTGAGTGCTTTTCATTTCGAAGCGCTTTGCACCCATTAATTAAATATATATATTATATTTTTCTTTCGAAATTTTGTAAACCGGCAACAGGTGTTTTAACCGTTCGATTCACTTCACTTTTCTACACTGGCTTACTTGCGATTCTCAGCCCACGTAGCCTGGCACTTTGGCACATCGATCACAAATCACGGGATCCTTTGGATTGGTTGAATTTGATGATGTTTTCAAAATATGTACATATATGTATGCATATATGGATTATTTAGGCCGGATTTTCAAACCGCTGACTGCGTCTGCGCGGCTGCGTTGCACGTAGTCAACTGAACGATCCGTTTGCAGCGAAATTCCGAAAAGCCAACGCCACAGATGTTGCATATTATTGGCACATCGAACACGTTGGATGGCCAACAAGTTTGAAGCTCTGATAACGGTACGAACTGCAAACGAAGAGGAAGAAGGTCAAATCGCCGAGAGGAAGAGGAAGAACAGTGAAGTGGTAATTGGGTCTAAATAGACGAAAAAATAATAGGGTCACCGATTTCAAACGCAGACAATAAAAAATCGGTTGGGTGGTTGAAATAATTTACAAAGAGTATATTTTAAAATATTATATGACTACAAAAGTAAAGTATTTCTTTTCATAGACAAGTTTTAGACATAAAAAATATATATCGCAAGTATTTCTATATTCAGCCTATTATAAATGAATTTTTTTAATGAAAATATACTATGTATGTTTGTGGTTTTTTTTCGATAAATTTTAGAAATACCTTTCTTAACATGAACGAAATAAATGTCCCCTTGATTATAGAGTTTTTTATATTTCTGGAGAGGTATTTCCCAACTGGAAGTTCTCTTCGCTTGAATGACCGCATTCCTCGCATGCCGAACTCAGCAAAAAAGTGGCAAACCTAAAGCGAAAAATTGTCAAATGAAGTTATTAACCCATAAACATGGCTGAGAAAAATCTGTGTGTTTTTTCTGTGTTTCTGTTTTGGGTTTTGTTTTTTTTTTATTTTTGTTTTTGATTTTTTCCTTTGGCAATTGCCTGGGACAACCTGGCTGGGGCTGTGTTTTGTCAACGGGTATAATTTATGTAATCATGAGCCAAAAAAAGTTAAAAACAAAAACAGCACAGCTATGGTAAAGAGCAACAACATGATTTAGGTAAGCTGTTGAAATATTTCACTGCTGTCTTTTTCCCATTTCGCCTCGTTTCTCAGCTCGCCGTTTCTGTTGGCTGCTGAGCGTTGGGTGTTAAAGTGCAATTAGTGCCCAGGGAAGAGGGATATATGTATGTCGTATACCTTATTTATAAAGAGGGGCCATGGGCAAGGAGGAATGTGGCGATTTTAAATAGCAACGCCCGCAACAAAAAATGCAACTCAATGGGGAAAGGGGCGTATTGGAAAAGTGACCATTAAAAAGTCTTGAAAATATGACACTGCAAAGTAAGGTTTTAAAAAATATACTTAGAAGTGGAGCGGGTTTTTTTTTTGCAATATTTTTAATTAACCTAAACAAAGCACATTTCTTGAAAATATTTATTACTTTATTTCACTGTAATATCTAGAGAAAAGATGTACAATTTTGTATATTAAAAAGTCTAGTAACATTTACATTTTATACGTATGCTTAACTTAATAATCTTTCTATTAGGACTTACCTTCTTCAAGAGTATGAAAACTTTCCCTCATCCGTAAACTCCTTAAAGCCAAAAAGGAGGGTGGGCCAAATTGAAGTGCACCATCTGGCGAAAGGCTTTTGCCAACAAATCGGAGCTCGTATTAAAAGGGCAACAACTTGGGATTCAGCCTCGTTAGCTGGATAGCAAGCAGCGCGGGTATATGTATTTTGTTGGCTTTGATTTGGTTTTTGATTGCCTACGTGAGGCGCGGCACCTAACACCTTGCCCCATCTATGACATAAGCGGCGGATACTTGATATTTTTTGACAATGCTCCTCCGAGTGCTCCACCCCTCCACCTCCAGCCCGCTCTTTCCAGTTTGCAATTGAAATTATATGCCTTGAACGATTTCGGGTTCGGATCTGTACGGTTTATTCAGTTCAGTTCGGTTTGGTTGGCTTCGCTTTTGGTTTTGGTTTTTCGGTCTTTCAGTTTGGCTCCGCTGCAATTGCAACTTCGATGGCGGACTTGAGGCACGGCATAATTGACCGAAATTAACCAAAGATTATTCAATCCCTCCCGTAGCTCCACAAGCCTCTTCCCGCCCAAAAAAAAACAAAAAAAAAAAAAATGAAATACAAAAAAATAAACCTCAACCAGTCTTGGATTCATTCGCTTCTTTCGTTTTCTTGTGCGATTTGTCGCGTGTGTTCGACATTACGTATCTCTGTTTGCACTATGAGCTAAAGGGGATGATGATTACGATGTGGGAGAAAAAAGAAGAAAATAGATTATACGGAAAAATGGGTGAAATAGGTCTACAAACGAATGCGAACTCCCCTTGAAATGCATTATGATTAATTTCCATTCAATGCATACGTGCACTGATGAGATACGCATGGTTACCAATGAGTTCCTCAAATGATTCATTTCATTTCATTTGTATGTGTTGCAACAAATACTGAGGATAAAAGATGGATAAAATCTTTCGTTTAATTATAAAAGGTTTGGCTTTTTGTTTTATAACCTCTTGATAGTGTGACATATTATTAGCTTCATTTAATTGTGAGGTATTTGCATCAATACTTTATTATATATATGTTTATAGATATATTTATAGATATGTTTGTAGATATATTTATAGATATATTTATAGATATATTTATAGATATATTTATAGATTTATTTATAGATATATTTATAGATATATTTATAGATATTTTTATAGATATTATATAATATTTGAATAGCCTATTGAATCTTTACACCCATCACTCAATTTTGTGTGCATTTCCTATATCATCAGCCTTCGCAGCCGGCTCATTTTCAAGATGGTCTCATCGATCGAACTTTCGGCGGTTTAATGACCCAATTTCTGTGTTTCACTGACCACAGACACAGATATTCAGCGCACGTCCGCCGATCTTAGCTGCCCCTGCTCTATGTATATTTATTATATATAGAGTGTCATCATTCCGTTTCCCCGCTCATCTTCATCATCTTCATCTTTGGCATAACACTTTCCATTAGTATGCGGTCGCAATGACTTGTCGTTTCGTTAAAATCAAACCAAATATTTGCCCGAAACTTTGTTTGCATTCATTTATTAGTTATTTCCCACTGTATACCGTATCATACCATACCATACCATACCGTAACCCCGAAAGAGGGCCTTATATAAGAAGTCTGGGCATCGCCTTGGGTGGTTTATAGACTCGGTTTCATTTATTGCTGTGTTGCTCTTTGTTGTTATTTATTTTTGCAATAATATTACTGGAGGAGGGGTGGTGTGTGGTACTGGGCTTCCCTAGAAGTTGCATGCGAAATTCGCAATTGTCCGGCTTTTCGCTGGCAGTCGATAATTGTCGACAGGGCATTGCCCAAACTATCAACTGACACCTACGAAATAAAACGTGCCGAAAAGCTGGCTATGTGGTCAACAAATTTGTATAACCTTGGCACACTTGAACGCTCGAAAGCGAAACGGTATATTTTTTTCTCATTTAGATGGTAACACGGAAGCCTGACTATCAAAAGCCACGCCCACGGCCAAAAGAAATGAGGCGGGGGGATTACGGAAACCATCATCAGCATATTAAAAATGCATAGAGTTTATACATTTCAAGGGGCCTTCGCGGGGGCATTTTTCAATCATAGTGGCAATTTTTGACATTTGGCTTTCGTTAAGCGGAAGAGTGGGCAGCCCAAAAAGCTGGCCAAAAGGGGCGTGCGAAAAAAAAAACGCCCAGCACTTAAGGCAAATTGAAAAATTGAATACAAATTATAAACTTCGTGACTTCACTTTCTCTGCGGTTGAAGTCTTAGGTAACGATTGACCACGGTTCATGTACATGCTAAGTGCACTGCAAACGACTTAATCCAAAATAAACATACAATAATTAAGATATTAATTTTCCTTAAATTTTAAATTTTGTGGTATACGAGTATTAGTTTTACTACTTAAAATTATCATTCTACCATTTTGTTTATCAATTCTTTTGGCTTAAATAACAATCAAATGAATGACAGTTGTCATGTAAGATTACATGAGAGTCTGAGAATTCTTTGATTACATGGGGCTTCATGTAGATAAAATGTATTTGACAACAACAAATTTAGTAAATCCTAATAATATAATAATATATAATATATTTATCCAGAAAACTTACATCAGACAAAGCAAACATTGGTGAATAGTTAGAATATAGTTCCATTAATATATACGAACAGAGTCAACAACTCAACTCAATTGAAAAACAAAAATCATCAATTCAAATAGCTAATTTATTGGTGTTTTAAATAAAACAAGAAGATCCATTTTAAAGTCCCCGCCAATAGCCGACATATACGTGTCAAATTAAATAAACAAGTAATCAGAGTAAAAAACGATTTTTTTTTCATAAATAGGTACATAAATATTTAATAAAATGCTTGATAAAGTAATAAAAAAAAACAGTTTTGTGGGACTTTGTACACTAAACTTATCCAAATAACTAAGCATAAATTTAACAGTGAACAAAACGAGGAATTTGATAAAACAAAAACACATAGCGATAATATTACATCAGTTAATCCACATTTGACTAGTTGAAACATAAATTAGCGATAGACAACTTCTTAACTAAGTGGAAGTGTGCGCCCGCCTGGCGCCCCAATCTTCTTTGATCAAATCAGAGGCCTTTTCGCCAATTGCGATGACCGGAGCATTGGGATTCCCATTCACGATCGTTGGCATAATGCTGGCGTCCACCACTCGAACTCCAGATACCCCATAGACCCGTAATCTCGGATCCACCACGGCCGTAACATCCCAGCTGGGTCCCATGCGGCATGTGCCGGCGGGATGATAGATGGTGAACGTAAACTCCTTGATGCAACAGGCCCAGTATTCATTCGACTGGAATGGCAAATGTCTGCAGCCTGGCAGCGGTATATTATGCAATCTGGAGCCGAAACGCTGGAATGCCTGGGTATTCGAGACATTGATAGCCAACTTGATGCCCTCGACCAGCACATCGATGTCCTCCTGGTGGGCAAAGTAGTTTGGTATGATCTTGGGCTGATGCTGCGGATTCCTCGAATTCAGGCGCACCCATCCCGTGCTCTTGGGTCTCAGCAACAGGGGCAGTATCGACCAGGTTTCACTGTGCTGCAGTGGTTTGTACACGGTGTTGTAGAAACCATCTCGCAGATTCAGTATCTTCCTTATCTGCTCACCACCATCGGAGTTAATGGAACTGGGACAAAAATGAAATTGGACATCGGGCCAGTCTACCGAGGGATCTTGGTACTTGGTGTTCAGAAAGGCCACACCTTCCACGCCCGAGAATGTCATCGGACCACGTTCCCTTAGTATATATTCCATAGAAACTGGAATGGTTTGAAAACGATTGCGGGTGACGGTCAGTGGAGCATCCACCACGAAGGTGAGTCCACCCAGACCCACATGATCCTGCATATTGTTGCCCACTGGGAGATCCGAAATAACAGGGATATTGTGCTCCTGCAGATGCTCAGAGGGACCGACTCCGGAAAGCATCAGTAATTTAGGAGTATTCAGAGCTCCAGCACTCGCAATCACTTCTCTTCTCACGAAAACCACATTCTTGCGGCCACCCCTCGTGTACTCCACGCCAATGGCTCGCTTCTGCTTATCGAACAGGATCCTGGTGGCCTCCGCATGGAGCAGGACATCGAAATTCTTACGCTGTCGCACTGGGCGGATGAAGGCCTTGCCCGTGGAGCATCTAGCACCGCGGCGAATCGTGCTCTGCGTAAGCATAAAGCCCGTCTGTTGGGCTCCATTAATGTCCCGGTTCTCATAGCCCATCTCCATGCCAGCTTGGAGAAAGGCTATCGAAAGTGGTGTACGCCATGGAGCCTCCTGAACCGTCAGGTATCCACCTGTTTCATGGTATGGTGTCTTGGCCAAATAGGGATTTCGTACATCTTCCGATTTCAGGAAGTACTTGAGCATGCTGTCGTAGTCCCAACCCGGATTACCCAACGATGCCCAATGATTGTAGTCGTTCTTGGAGCCACGAACATAGACCATGGCATTTAAAACAGAACTTCCGCCTAGGACTTTTCCTCTTGGCCAAAAACAGCGATCGCCCTTCATCGCCTGACAATACTGACGGGTGGATGACGGCGTAGTCTGGTACTTCCAGTCCAACTCAGTCAGCTGAAGATAGCCTGCCAGAGCTGGCACGTCCGAGATCTCCGTTTCATCGCCGCCGGCTTCGAGTAGCAGAACAGTCCAGTTGCGCACCTCACTCAGGCGATTCGCCACCACAGCTCCAGCGGATCCGCCGCCAATCACCACGAAATCATACTGACGACGTATCTAAAAGAAATGGGAAGTTAATTGAATATATTTATTCTTTTTGCTTGAAAGCGTATGCAAAAGATACTTTAAATACCCACAGAGATCAAGCAATTAGGATTTACCCATTAGGATAAAGCTCAGTTACCCATATGGTAAACAGTTAGTGGAATAGATACCCATAACTAAATTTTAATATTTTAAAGCTTACGATGTTAAATAATAATTGTCATATTTTGGAACATTCAACTTACGACGGTTGGCTCCTGGACCTTGTTCTCGGGATCTACGCTTTGATACCGATAGAAATTCATTCCGATCGCCAGCAGCGGGATCATGCCAAGCAAAGACGTCATTGTGCCAAACGCCATGTTTCAGTAATTGTCAAATCCACGGATCCGTTCCCTGTGCTCCTGTTCCTGATGCTCCTGCTGCTCCAACTGATCCGCCTGTTCCACCGACTGTTGTTCTCTTTCCCGGTCCGTAGCAATGAGCTGGAGCACTGGATGATAGAGCTGTGTTGGTGCTGGAGTTGCCCGATAAGCTCGATTCCCCGCTGGCCAAGATCTTGGGTGTGTAGTTGCGAATGCCGCCCGGACGAGCGGATTTGAAGTGAGCCCGTGCCCGCTCGTCCTCCTCCAAGATGTCCAGATAGGACTTGATGTACAGGTGATGGCTTAGGTAGTGTTTCTGCTTGTCCAACGAGCGGTTCGATTTGCTGGACACCAGAGAACTGGGACAACCGCGACTAGAGCTGCTGCTGCTGCGACTGCTGCTCGCACTGCTGCTGACGGCCGATATCGAGGATATGGAACTGCAGTGACAGGATGAGTTGTAGATGCCGCTATCCGAACTCTGCGAACTGCTCCTCTGCAGATTTAGTTTGGCGTAATGCGAATCCGTATCGGATTGACTTGTACTTGCTGCACTCGCTGCTATCGTGCTCCTTTCGTAGGTTTGCTTGCTTAAGTTGTACTTATGACGCAATCGGTAGTTCTGATTATTATTATTGCTGGTATTATTGTGGCTATAATCGTTGGTGTTGGTGGAGGAGGAGCTGGTGGATAGGTGACTTGTGGGCGTGTAAATCGGCTGATTGGTGGTGCTAATGCCGCTGAAGCTTTTTCGCTGTGGTTGTCGTTTGTGGTGGGGTAGTTGTTGTTGTTGGTGCTGCTGGTGTTGTTGGTGTTGCTGATTTTGCTGTTGCGATATCTCTTGGCCCATATTTTGACAGAAATATGAACAGAACTGCAATGATAAAAGTAAACTTAAGTCACTTAATTACTTGTTAAAAAAGTGATAAAAAAACTTAACATACGAATAATATATAGTAATGATGTTATAAAGTAACTTTATTTAAATTACTTTGGTATACTGTATTGCTGAATATAATTTCATTTTACTTTTCTGCTAGTTTTTTTTTTTAAACAAGAACTGAAAAATGTTGCAATGCCTATTACATAAACCGTCTCTTTATTAATTTTCAAAGAAAATATAATTCAAGCAACCACAATTTATAACCCCATTGTGATTGATTTGATTGCAATCATTATTTCGGTTTGTCTGGCAACATCACAATATTTCCCACCCTAATCCATTGATGGAGCAACCAGCTTTCGACCATTTCCAGATAACGACAATCAAAAGCGTGGGAGCCTCGCTATCATTCGTCCATTTATGGTTGATGGGTAACTGATGAGCATTGTAGTGGCTTTTTTCGGATTTCTTGTTAACATGGTTGCCATTGTTGCATGACTTGGCAGGCAAAAACAAAAACGAAACAGAAACTCGCTCGAAAATCAGCAACATGCAAGCATTATTGTCTAGCGGAAGCCGCAATATATCCAAAATTCGTGTATATATTCCAAAGCCTCCAGTTTGGCAATCGTTAACCAACAGATGGCGCTGTCACACGCGCAGTCAAACAAAAGACTTAGGCAACGAACTTGTTTACATTTTTCGCAAGCAACGAAAATAAAACGTTATCAAACCGCATTGAAATTGAATTTAAAAATATAAATATTCAAATGATGTCAGCTGCATCTCATTAGATAGCCATTTCTTTCATTTTCTTATTTGTATATAGTATTATATGGTATTGTCTTTCCGCGGCTATGTATATTTCTCTATTTTTCTTTCTCTCGCTGGTTTTTCAAGTTCAATGCCGTTTGACAGGCGGAAAAAGCAAACAGCAAGAAAAAAATCCTCGACTCTTGATTTTTTTGTCTCTTGTCTCTCGAGAGTCTCGAATGTCTCAATGTCTTAGCCTGTAAAATGCAATTTCGTTATTTTGTTTGTCCATTGGCGGCATCGGGGCATTAATTGCCGTCCAGCTCCTGTTGTTGTTGTGTTTTCTGTGGTTTTTCCAGTTTTCCCCCTGCGCTCTCGATTTAAAGCGATCGCAGTGAAAGCCAAGCGACATCGAGCTTCCTACATACGGTACTCGTATTTCATGTAATCACTATTGTATGTAATATTTATTTTATTTTTCCCTTTTTTTTTTCATGTTTTCTGGTTTTTTTTTTGGTACCTCTGTCACAACACTGAAAAAGAAATGTAACTGGAACTGCTCTCGATTAATTAACTGCACCGAAAATAGTTGTCTATTTTTAGCCGCGCAAAATGCTATTAGCTAAATTGAGATATATGTGTATATATAACGATTTTTGCCAGGCAATTTCGCTCCAGCGATTTAAACGGCTCGACGGTTGCCATGTAACTAACAACACTAAAAAACTGAAAAACAAACATCATCAGCGGCAGACGGCAGAAATTAAATCCAAAATCTGAAAAATTCATTAACTCAAATCCCCGTTAAAGGCAGACGCAACACTGCCCGCTAATTTATGCAACGCCCTTGGGCGGAGTGACAAAGGAAAACCCTCCAAGATATATACGCATGTATGTCTATTTTTTTCTGTTTGACGCAATACTGGGCCAGGTTTTCTCGGGCATTTTTACATCACATTGATGTCGATTCATCCATTTATTTCGTTGGTTCAGGTCGTCATTATGCAATTCACACATTGTTAGCAACTGGCCGCAATTTTTGGCTTATTTTTTTTTTATTGTTGGTGCTCAACTGCCTGCCAATTATGATTTGACAGCTTTTAATTATGGCCAGACTTTATGCCCCATAATTGACGACATTTTCACGGATTTCTGTTGGCTTGCTTGTTTGTTTTTTCTATGTGCCCTGCCCTTTGTGGGTCGTCGCATAGCCGCATAAATCTAGTCCGAATGTGGCAAGTAATTTTAGCTACTTTACTCCAGCTGAACGCTTTCTCGACAGTTGGCTGAGTCATGGTACC
Source organism: Drosophila sechellia (assembly GCF_004382195.2). Lineage (NCBI taxonomy): Eukaryota > Metazoa > Arthropoda > Insecta > Diptera > Drosophilidae > Drosophila > Drosophila sechellia. Next base: position 14,717,645 of record NC_045954.1, read on the forward strand.
GTGACACATTAAAGAAGCCCAACTTGGCCAACAAGCACACACGAGAAACGTAGAAATAGTAGAAAAAAACAATTGAAAAATTAATTTCCGTGCTGTGTGCGCTGCAGTTGCTAAGTGACACCTGAAAATTAAATAATTACTAACTATAAGTTGGGGAAGAGACTGTGATTTATTGAGAGTCTAAAGCATGAAAGGTGTATTCACTGACTTTTAAACGTTTACTTGGTGGTTTTAATTTCATAAAGTCGTGCACTCAGGACTTATTTCATATAATTTTAATTTAAATATATTTTCATTAATAGAACTTCTTTTATCATATAAATAACTATTTGAAACTGAACTTCTCTTAGATGTTCATAGATCTACATATATGGCTATTTAAATTATCTGTCAATTTTCATACTTTATCTTTTCTGACTTTCTTGCTTTCTATTTTATAATTGCATAAATTAATTGTAATAAAAATTTCATGATGGTATTCTATATTTTTCTGTGCTCTCAATAAAAGCTTTCAAAATGGCTAGTGAACTCCACTTTGTTTTTCTTTAAGAATTTAGTTGGCATGCATACTGACTGAAACTTGCATTTGGGCCAACTTAGCGTCCTGTTCCATTTTCGCCTCTCTCACTTGACTATTCAAATCATATGGTTATGTAGCTTTTGGCTCTACAGTGTCACTTTCTTGCTGGCCTGCTTGGCGCTTTTAATTGCCCGAGTCATATGCATACACAGTGCCAGTGGCGATACACGCGCTCCATGATTGCCTCTTTATGACTGCGACGTGCACAAATTGATAATAATTCGCACAGAGGTGTGAGGAGGTGGATATACCGATCGCCGGATCGTTGGATCGGACAGATCGGTGGAGTACCGGCGGCGGTAGAAAGTGTGAATCGACCGCAAACAAATAAACAATTTTAGCTGCAAGGCGTGTTTGGGAGGAGTCTTACATAAGAATATCTGGCTACTAGTAGTATTCGCTTCTTTTTATGAAATATTTATTTACCTATGTTTATTTATTTCGTTTTTGGCGCCCATTTGGTTTCCATCTCTGCCAAAGGGTCAGAAATCGGTATTGTTACATAAAAATAAAAGTGAAAATGACCGCACTTGATGTGCGCGCATGTTGTCTTGGATGAATGCAAATAGGTGTTAATGTACGAGTTAATGCTTATTTGTGTGTTTATTAACGAATGTATTTAAAAAGCTTGTAAAAGTAGCTTTTATATTTATTTAGTATTTACTATGCTGTATGCAATTACTAACTAGATGTGTAGTTACAAGAGAATCGCTAAATCAATGCATCTTTTGCGCAAGAGACAGATGATAAATCTTGAATTTTTGCGGCATTTTTGTTGTCTAGCTCAAAATGTAAACAAATATCTTAAATGTCTTCTTTGAGATTCCAAATACATTTAAGTTATGCTTGTTCTTTGTTTGTTTTTAACGTACTAATATTAAAGACTTTTCGTATGTATTTATTGTACTTGCACTTGAGTTTAGTACACTTGCCTCTGGTTTTTTGTTGTTATTTTTGTGGCCGCTGCTTTGGCTTTCCAGTAGCTGCTGTTGCTCCGAAGTTAGTACGGATTATTTATTTATATTTTTCTGTGGTGTGGCGGCTTCAAACTGAACGCGACTGCCTGCCACTTTCCTTTGTTTCACTCACGATTACCATGACTGCTGTTGCCGTCTTTCATCTTTCAAAACGGCAACAGATAATGCAAAAAAAAAAAAAATTAACAAACAAAAAATAAGGGACAAAGTACGATTTATTGCACTGTAATTTCTTCTTCAAGTGATAATTGTCCACGGCGATTTTGTTTCACTACCGATATATATACATATATTTGAGATATATATTTTGCCGCTCACTGCGAAACGCACGCCACGAGCTCGTCTTGTTCAATGAGCAATTCGCTTTTAGGTCTTGCTTTTGGCCACATTCGACTGCCTGATACGATATATATACATATATTTGAGATATATATTTTGCCGCTCACTGCGAAACGCACGCCACGAGCTCGTCTTGTTCAATGAGCAATTCGCTTTTAGGTCTTGCTTTTGGCCACATTCGACTGCCTGGCTGAAGACGGCCAAGATGATGAAGAAGTAGCTTTTTCGTGTGGCCTTCGAAAGCTTTTCCCTCGCACTCCCAAATGATAACAACAACTAATATACGTAGAGTCCAAGTCGAAGCACAAACAAAAGTCCGAGCTTCAGGCCGACAGAGAGAGTTGAAAACAGAGGGAGAAATATCCGTAAAGCTGCTTACAAAATGGGTACACTGAAAGAAAGTTAAAGAGTTCAGTATTCAAATATAGATAGGATATGAAATCAATGTTTCCTTGTCTACCAACATATATAGATTTTTTTCTACTTAGTTTTTCCCTGGTAGCGATATAATTTCATATCGTTTTATCTGACTTTATAATTAGTTTTAGTACGAACCTACCACTTTCATAAGATAATTTGGGCATAGAGTTTCTTACAAATTATTTCCAGTGAGCCGCCATGAGAAGACGGCACTTTCGATTTCGTTTCCATTTCTAGGGGCTTCGAATCGGCTGTCTTCGGGCTTTGTCATTGAGCTACGTGCTCCATTCAACGTTTGTGTTACCATTGCAAAAGCTTTTCGGGACTTGGTAGAAAAGGACGGGGATAAGGAAAGAGATAGGACGATTCATTGGGAAAAGAGAAGTACGTCGTCGGCCAGTTTTGGGGGCTTTCTTTGGCTGAGCCAAAACTGCTCGCAGCGATCATCGCCAGCGATTTACAAGTCTGGCAATTGACTTACCGTTTTATTATTCATGATTCCCAATTCAAAAGCTGAGCGCTTAACTGGGGGCCCAATAGCAACAAGGCCATAAAGATCGACACCGAGATGGAGATTTCCGGTTTGTTTACTCGTACTCCATTCCATTTAATCTGACAACCAATGCAAGCGAAGGGTAAAAGTGCTCGATACCGAATTTATTTGGAGTACTTGCCCCTGGGGATGAGATCGAAGTATTGCGATATCACAGTATTCACTTGAAAATAGCTTATCATATTATTCAGTTATACGTTTTTACATATTACATGTAATAGCTTACCTGTTTCAGTTCAGTTACACGTGTTTCTTTTATCATATTATTGTCCAACTTTTTATTTATTTCCTTTTGAAAGTAATATGCTTGTACTTATCTAGATAAAAGTAGCGTTCAGTAGTATATATTTTCAATATATTTTTCAACAAAAATATCACTTTTAAAATCTTTTGGATTATTACTACGATATATTTCTTTGTTTTCCCTCTGACGATTCCGCCTTGTCAGCGGAAACCCACAACCCATTCGAAATAAATCCATTCACATTAGCTTCATTCATTAGCCGAGTCAAAGAGTTGAACCACGCTGTGAAACCTGCGACCTCTGGGGGCATTATAAGGTGCAATTGCCCCTCCATTGAACTGTATGGAAAAACAGCACGAAGACCGAAATGAATAAATGCGAGGGGTGAGCAAGATGCATTTTTTTTAGCCATTTTCGCCAGCGGAGCGACGCAGCTTGTTGTTCCGCTGCGAATGCAAATATATTTTTCCATGTTGCCGGCTTCCGACAACCAGGCCAAAAGTTAGGCTAAAAAGCCAACTTTAAGCTTGACATTGCACTGGAAAAAAAGTGGTAGGTAGTGGTATTAAACAGTGATAGCATTGGAAATATTGGTCCAAATATGGAATGTCATACCTCGTTAAGCTTTTTACCTAAGTTATGTACGTTTTTCCAAGTTTTAAAAGCGGGGTTGTGTTGAAAATTCTAAATACTCCATAAATTGTTTCAAGTGCCGCATTTCGTGGGGGCAAAAGTGGCGAGGTTTGAAATGGAGCAGCCAGAAAAGGAAAAGGGGATCGTGGGGCCTGAGAAGCCGCCGGTTGCGGGCAACTTTCATTTTCGTTCAGATGACTGTAAAATTTTGGACGGTCATTGCTTTGCAGCATAAATATTTATGCGTTGCACTTGAGAGCGCTGCAATTGGAATTGAATTCGGAATCGGGGCCTTAATGTTGGGCCCACAGTGCTTCCACACATGGAGATGAAATCTAGTTGGGCATGTGGCTCAGATTTATGGCCGTCTTCCGCGACCCAAGTGCAACATAAAAAAAAAAAAAAATAGTGAAGAAAACACTGATATCTATGGCAAAAAGCAGTGCCTGCTGCAATTAGCCAAGCACACAACGCCTTGCTGTGTACTGCATTTTGTTAACAAATGATTTTAGCCGGCCAAAATGCATTATTCAATTGGGAATTATTTATTATACCTCTACGCACCGTTAGCTTCTGTGATTGCTCGCCTTTAATGTGTGTGGCTAATTGCAATCATCATCGGCTGTAACCGAAATCGTTAATGAAATTGTTAAAATGCCATTAATTTGCCAAAGGGTGATCATGATCGTATTATGGCATTGGCATTAACGCACCTAACCGCATCGAATTACTTAGATCCGCTGGAAAATATACGTTCCGATGGGGAAAATGAGGAACTGCATTGGTTATCGGGTTGCGTAACACTTCCTTGCACATTTCTGAGGACTGATATGCTGGCAGTACATGTCTTACATAATCGAATAAAATCGGAACTAAACTGTTTTCAATCATTTGATCATTTTTGAGGAGTTCCTTTAGGGAAACTATTCTCCATTTGAAATTTAAGATAATACATACGTATATTTAACTTTTTACCTGTTAAATTAATTGCATTTCTCTACTGTCATGTTCTGACTAGAAGTGGAATATAAGATTTTTCCTAATATCTTTATCTAAACTCTTTAATTACTGTGAACTTTTTAAAATTAGTTTAGATTCCCCATTTTACATCGGCTAAAGAAAGTATGCAGCTTTCTTAAAGCTCTTAAAATGGCAAGCCTGCTTTTTAGCCGGCATTACAAATGTGAAGCTTTTATTTGAAATTATTTGTTTACTAATAATCTCTGTTTATATCTTTCATTGCAGGTAAGCTTTGGCCAAGCTTTTCGTGGTGAATTTCAAACTGTGACTTAATAAAAAATGCGTAAGCCCGGTGTCAAACTGTAAGTAAACCGGGATGTACCTTACATTTCAAACTGTAAGCTATTACAATCAAACTTTCGTTTGATTTTTAGACCAGATACAAACCTACATATATCGTTAGATTTGAAAGTAAATATATAATATATATATATATAAACTCTGAAATAAAATCATCTTCATTAAAGCTACGCTTGAGGTAATATTTGTATTTATTTGATTTATTGAGTTACTTTATGTTTAAGAACTAACGAAACATTTGCATCGTAATCGTAATCTTCGACTTACGAACTAATTGAGGTACTCCAAGTGTACGCGGCGTCAAACAAACAATAAAAGTAAAACAAAAATACACATTTCGATTAGACACACACAACAGACGACGATCCATATTAAAAAAAAATTTAAAAATTAGCATAAATGACTCGATATTTACATGAAGCGCTTAAATGACTACGATCATGGGTGGAGGAGACAGGGGCTTTCTGGCGAAAAAGGGTAATTCATTTATTCGTTTGGCTAGAGAGCGAATAGCAGTGAGAATGAGAAGAGCAAGTTGAGCTTAATAAATTAAATTTATTTAGAAGGCGGAAATTTGTGCTAACCCTCCCTCCAACTGATGAACCAAAAACACCCCAACAAACCCCACCCCATCCGATTGACCCCTTTTAGACCCCCCACAACTTCAACGGCTACGACCTTGGCAGTGGCCATTGATGTACAGGTGATGTTTCAATGTCCAAGTTTTCACTGCTCTCCGTTTCTGTGTCTGCCTCCGTGGAGTTTAATGATCGTTTACTCCGCCACTGGGTTCGCGTTGGTGACGCTGGGCTCGTGTTGTGACCTTGACGCGGGCTCGGCCCCTGACCTTGAACCCCCACGGGCGCCGTGGTGGGGGTTAGCCACAATTGCTTTATCATATCCGCACCCTTCTCGCCGATCATCACCACCGGTGCGTGGATATTGCCATTCGTAATGGCCGGCATTATGCTGGCATCTATAACCCTCAGTCCGGGTATGCCATAGACCCTCAGCTGGGGATCCACCACTGCCCAGGGATCCGTGGGTGGTCCCATTTTGGCCGTACCACTCATGTGGTATATCGTCATCGTGTACTGCCTGATAAAGCAATTCCAATAGTCATCGGTATACAGGGTCAGGTGCTTACAATTCGGCACTGGTTTGTTCCAATATCTAGCTCCGAATCTCTTCATGGCCTGCGTTTCACCCATGGCCACCGCCGCCTTGACGCCCTCCCTCAGAACATTGACATCGTCCGGATGGGTGAGGTAGTTGTGATAGAGCAACGGATATCTGAGGGGATTTTTCGAGGCCAGCTTTATGTAGCCCCTGCTCTTCGGTCTCAGCATCATGGGGAAAACGCCAAAGACATCGCGATTGTTCACCTCCCCGAAGACCTCCTGGTAGAACTCATCGGTCAGACCGTGGGCAGTCTTCACCTGGCTACCGCCATCCGACATCACCGATGCCGAGGTCATCATAAAGTTCATATCCGGCCAATCGTCACTGGCATTGGCGTACTTTGTATTAATAAAAGCCACCGCCTCCAAACCAATGCTGGAGGTCAACGGACCATCCTCCGTGATGGCATACCTCAGTGCGGTATTAATATTAACCATTCTCTTCATCACAATCGAAATGGGATAGTCAATAAGGAAGGCTATGCCGCCGACGGCAATGTGATCCTGTAGATTCTGTCCCACGCCCGGCAGATGTTGCACCAGTGGTATGCCCACTCTGCCCAACTCCTCGCCGTGTCCAATGCCCGACAGCATCATCAGATGCGGCGATCCAATGGCTCCTGCCGACAGGATCACCTCCCTGGTAGCATATACGTTTTGCAGCCTTCCGTCTCGTATAAATTGAACTCCAGTCGCTCGTTTCGTATGGGGATCGGTTAGGACCTTGGTGACATGCGAAAAGAGGGCCACATGAAGATTGGGTCGCAGACGTGCTGGACGCAAAAATGATTTGGCCGTGGAGCTGCGGGAACCACGTCGCATGTTGAACTGATAGAAACCGAAACCAGTCTGCTGCTCTCCATTCACGTCCACGATATCGTAGCCCATTTCCTCGCCAGCCTGCAGAAATGCCGGTCCAATGGGCGTGTTGTAGGGGGCATCCTGGACGGTCCAAAGGCCGCCTAAACACAAGATATTCAGTTTAAATTGTTTAATTAAAAATATAAAGAATACATTGCGATCTCCATATGCTCCGTTAAAACTACTCTTTCAATATGTTAACAAAAAATTGTCAAGAAAACAAGATGTTGTGGTATGTTTATGTTTGGGAAACAATCAAAGCTCTAATTTGTAAACATTTGTTTATGCACTCATCTTTAACGCTTTAGTTTGTAAAATTTGTTAATTTTTATATGAAATCATACATTATTTTGAGCATTGAGAGACCACACTTAAATATTCTTCGACTTACCTGTGCCATGGTAGCGTTTGTTCCTGGCCAAATAGGGATTCCGCTGATCCTCAGACTTCCGGAAGTAGGGCAGGATGTCCTCGTACGACCATCCGGGATTTCCAAAATCCGCCCACTGGTCAAAGTCTCGTTTGTTTCCCCTGATGTAGAGCATCGTATTTAGCACCGAACTGCCGCCCAAAACTTTGCCTCTCGTCCAGCAGCAGCGTTTGTCCTTCATTGCCTGACAAGCTGTCGGTTGTGGTTGGGTTCTGTGAATAGATAAACATAAATATATTGTAGATTAGAAAACGCAAAGAAAGAGAAAATCTCCAAGCTTGGCTTATTGAAATAGGTAGCCACACAGATTACGACTGGGTAAAAACAATTAGCGAATCTTGCCAAGACCAAACAAGCTGAGACAGAGATATCCGATTATATATTTTTTTTTGTGGCAAGTCAACAAAAGCGACAATGAAAGCGCATTAGTCCCAGGGGTGCCACGCCCACTCCCCCGAAAAAAGGTGGAAAAAATAATGGCAAATTGCCCAGTGGCCAACTTAATTACAACACAAACACAAAAGCCGGTGTTAAACGCTCATTTGGCCAAAAACTGAGAAATGTCTATGAGGCAATGAACCAAGCGACCTCCCCTTCGTACTTTTGCCCTTTAAGTGGCTTTAAATGGTATCCATGAGTATGAGTATCTACGAATGGCATTTAAAGTGTGGATTATAGTACTGCAGAGGTTGCTTTGAAAAATTGCAGATAGATTGCTCAAGCATGGTTAAAAATCACCACACAGCTGGCGCAAAATTGTTATTTTATGTATAAAATAGGATTAAGGTAATAAAATTATAGTTATTTTAAAAGCAAATTAAAAATAGTAAAAAAATGTAATGCAATGCCAATAAAAATGCAACTACATGAACACAGGAATATAAAAGCGATGCACAAGGAAATTGATAATAAATTGAGGAAAATTTCTTAGGATTAAGGAATGAAAAAACGAAAACTAATTTACAGGAAAATAGTGCCAAATATTTTAGTTCAATGAAGATGAAACAAGAAAACCATGAAACAAAATGTATATTAACCTATAAACTAACAGAAATTACCAGAAAATAGTTACTGAATACATTATGGTAAGATATTTACACGAAACACTGAGTTTATGTTATATCTGTAAAGAAATTGTAGTGTCAATGAACAAAATAGGAAATATAACTTCATAAACAAAAATCAGAGGAAAGAAATGTTACTTGTACAAAAAAAGTAGGCAAAAATACGATAAATTCCACCCAGCAATTTCAAGCACTACCGATTAGCGGATATCCCAGTCAAAGTTACGCATTTGTTAAGATAATAATCCATTTGCTAAGTTCCCAGCATTATTCGAATATTTTTTCCTGCCGTGAGTGCAGCCAATATAAACCGACAAATTGGCCAACAAAACGTTTTGACAACTCTGTTGGCTTATTTTCTTTTTTCATCTCAGCTCTTCCGAATCTAATAATCCGAAATTCCATTTCTTTTGGGTGCCCATTATACCCGCTGCTAAACACATAGGAAGACATTTTTTTTTTTTTGTCGTTAACGAAAATACAAATTACCAGTGACAGGCAACAATCAAGAGACGTCTTAACCAAGTTAACCCAACCGCAATCGGCTGAGAAACCCGCGACGACGAAGAAAACAAACGGAAATCAAATGTCAGTTGCGGAAAACTTGGTCAGCAATGATTTTACTTGGCTAACATGGCGTGCTGCGGGGCGAAAAGCGTGCCAAAGCCAAAGAGAAAGAGTTTAAATTTATTAAAATAATTAAATAGCCTCGAATTTGCTCATACCCTATTTAAGCTAGCGCTTTTGCTTAGCGCTTAAAAAAAAACAAAAAATACACTTTTACATCCAGCAAATTGTTATAGAAAACTATGTTTTGCTAAATATTTTAAGTTTCTATATTCGATTTTGGATTGGATCCAATGATTTTATTTTAAGTCATAATAACATAAAGGTTAAATCTATGTAGATATATTTAAATTATGTTCAGAACCATATTTTGATTTTAAAAAAGTGGTGTTAGCAAATAGGTTGTTATTAAAATTAAAAACCTTTAATGTGTATTTGCGAAATAGGTTGTTTGATAAAGGTTTTTGTATTTAGGTGCCTAAATAATATTATTTATAACCTGCTATATTCCCACTAAACTCAATAGTGAAGATGTCAGTTAATTTTAATCGGTGGATTAGTGTTAATTTTAGGCTCTCCATGGTCCATCAGTCACTTGTCGGTCTCAAATGCATTTGCATCTCTTGCGATTAGGGTGTCAAAACCTGTCCCTTCTCCATTTTTATTTGTATTTTTCCTTAAGTTAGAGGTTGAAATATAAGGGTAAGGGTAAGGGGTAACTAGCATACGACATGCACATATTGGGCGTCTGATTTATGCTGCCCAGATCGGTGATGAATATTATTTCCTCTTCGCTTTAAGCCCTATCTTACCGTCCGTTGACGAGCCATTAATATCGATTCGCGCCACTGTGGCTCCACTGTGGCACATTGTTTGGCATACTGACTTATTGGCTACGTGCTGCGGCCATTTCTCATAGATACCGCAGATACTACAGGTGCAACCACACATCGAAACTAGCAGGTAAAAAAAAAAAAAATTGAGAGAGAAAAATAAGAAAAGAAAAAACTTTCGCCTCAACTTCGGCCTTCCACTGTGCGAGACGCCCAACTGACGCAATTTGTTTGCTTTTTATTTGCCATTTAACAGTTAACTCACATAAACGTAACAAATTATTATTAACTCATTTCGCTTAGTTTATTTGAGTGTTTTTTTGTGGGTGTAGGAGGTGTTAATCTTGTCCTAAAGGCAATTTTTAAAAAATTGTAATTAAATATTGGCGAGTTTCGGTAACGATTAGGGGAGTCCTTTAAGCGGAAATAACACTATTTAACTGTTAACTAAAATTAATCAAAAACATAATAAACGTAAACAGAATAATTACTATTTTGGATATTATTAGGCTTGAATACTTTTGTTGAAATGCTACACAACTGCACAGTTTTATATAATTTTAAATTTTTTTAAGTAATCTGGAAAATAACTTTAACAGACATTAGTGACATAATGATAATTTTTAAATATACAGTGCGTTGCTTTCGATTAAGCCGGTAAAGTTCAGCGATTTTATCATTTATAAACAAATCTTGATTTTTTTTTTGCAAATAAATCTAGAAACAGTGGATATGAAACACACATTAGGGACATTCCACGGGCTCAGCAATCATAATTGCCGCTTATGAAATGAATATGCATGCCGAAAATTCGAGTTGATTGCATTATTTTCGTAATTGTTTAATGCTCGTTAACCGAAAGTTGGTTAAGGCCCCTCAGTAAAATTCCCCAACCCAAGAAGCCAACAAAATTTAAGGGGAAACGCATTCAGATGGAACTGCTGTTGATTGTTTGATTGCCATATAAAATCACTTAGCAGCCGCATTAGTTTGTAAAACGGTTTCATGTGTTTTATTAATAGAAATGTTTATTAATTAACGTAATTGCTGAGTGAAATGTGGGAAAAACTGTAGAAAGAAAATTCAAGAGTCTACAATTTTACTACTATTTTTTATGCATAAAAGTTATGGTAAACAGCTTATTATACGAAACAATAAACAACAGTTCGGTGTCCTCTTATTACTACAAAACATATCCTCAACATACAAATGTCGAATAATTTTCCACTTTACATAATCTTGCCGTTGATCCATTGGTGTTAATTAGATTAACAGCAAATATTTGCGATCCGTCTGGTGTCATAACAAGTTTCATGTTTTCGATTGTGTAAATTCAAATGAAATGAAATACATGCATAGCCATATCAATATTTAGTGTTAATCGGTGATTCTTCATTTTAGGCAAACGTGGTGTGCAGTTGTTTTTTTTTTTTTTATAAACTTTTTTTCTATTGCCCGGTTGACACAATTCGAGGTACGAGACACTTGTCTCGAGTATAAAAACCCACCGAAGCCTGTCCATTTAACCGGCTCACGTATAAGCCACTCTCCTCACCGATTTTGAGTGGCTTTTGGCGATTGGCAACCCGGCTATTCAGGTGCAATTGCCAAGTATCAGCGCCGTTTCATTCCATTTCATTTCGTTTCATTCTGCTCGTTTTGTGCCATTTCCATGCAGACCTGCAGGCCGCCTAACCCACATTGCCATACTAACTATACCATACAATAGCATACCATGCAGCTCGGAGCAACTCCGATACGATCCGGTTTTATGTTGGGAAATTGGACTGGACCGGCATAGGATATCCCGATCGCAGAATATACACTGCGAGAATTGGAGTACTAACAAAAGGGGTTCTAAAAAGGATGTTGTATTTGAACAACTTTTTTTTCATAATTTCTATAAAAGATTTAAGAGATTATTGTTATCTTTAAAATAAGATTTATGTAATATAGTTCATGTATATGAGTCGACTGTTTTCTTTTTATATTGTATATTTATGTTCCATAAATTGTTATCCGCTTGCAGCTTGCATACGAATTCGTCAGGGGTGTGTCTCCACTGTGGATGCCAAAATATCTCTGGCTTAACGATCGCGAGGATGGAATTTAATGATGCGGATAAGACTGGGGGTCATCGCCAACTCGGCTTGCGTAATCCCCTAGTGGAATGCACCACACAGATGGGTTGTTTGCGGGGGATAACGAGTCGGTTTTTTGGGAGCCCTCCATGCCACATTTTCTCCCTCTCAACGGGCTGCTTGTTTACGCTGTAGAACCATTGTTGGTTTTAGGCGGCGCCTACTGTGGCGCCGGCTGCGAATTTGAATACTTTGAAATGACTTGCAGCGATAGTTGCACATGAATGGGGGTTATGAAATATTTAGCGGCAAGTTGTAAACTTTAAGACACTTATCCTGTAATCGGAAACGAATGTATGTAGTTTAAAATGGTCTTTTGATTTGATATCAGTGCAGCGAGAGTATTTTCAATATTTTTAATCATTTTTGCAAATGTATTTTGTTGTTTAAAAACTCAGATAAACTCAAACTCTAATGATCGTATTCCCAAGACCTTGAACTCCACAAATTTGACACTGAATCCAAGCAGATACCAAACTGATGACACCAATTCAGTGACTTTCTCAGTTGGGTGAAACTTTTAAGCCCACGAGTGAGTCAATCAAGATTACCGGCTATGATTGACGTGAGAGTGATTGTCGAGTCTCTGTCTCTTTTTTCCTGTGCAACTCAGATTCAATTTCGTTGCAGTCTGTTGACTGTATTTCCCGTTGCTGGCAAAGCGGTTTTCGAGGTTTGATATTTTGAACAAATTGCACCCAAAACAAACAACACTCACACTTTTTCGAATACTTTGCTCTCTGCAGATCCAGCTGACTGGCAGTTGGTAGCACTGAGATACAAAAATGCAGATACTGCTGCCGACTCTCCAGAGTTTGTCAATGACGCAATGATTCAGAAACACACTCGATTATATTGCCACACTCGATGCATTTAGTTTGGGTTTTTGTTTTTGTGCACTGAACGATTTTTGGCCATTATGGGGAATTTAGGTGGAACTAGAATTTCATTTTGATTTATAATAATAATTTAATAAAACAGTCAATTATATCTATATAATCTTTACATTGAAAACAAAATCTCATACTCGCTAAACTTACAAAAAAATAAATAAAATTAGGCTAAATTAAAAGTGTAACAATTTTTGCCAGTAACATAAATGTGATATAACAAAGTACTTTAAAGTTTGTTTCTTGTGGGTAGATTAGCATAATAATCGCATACAGCAATGTGTACTTATTTCGCGGTGCTCACATTGTTTACTCTGTTTTGCACCCTATGATTTATTTCGCATGCACTTAACCGCATATTGCATTCAATTATGCCAAAATATAATGGAATTGGAATGAGTATGGAAAGAAAAGGAATGGAATGGAAACGAAAGACAATGCAAAGGAATGGAAATACTGAAATTGAATGGAATTCTGAAAGTGAAACTTTAAGCCAAAAAGAGCGAAGAAGACCCATAAAGAAAACGCCGCTAGGCCTATAGACCAAACCCAAAACACCCAGCCCTCTGTCACATTAAACAGTTAAATGGATTACGGTATTGGTAACACGCTCGAACAAAATTCCAAGAAAAAAAATCTAAAAAAAAAAAACAAAAAAAAATGCCAAAGCTCATGAATAATTAAGCAGTGAAGTTCGATTTGTTAATTTGAGAGCCGGTGGCCACAGGTGGCCGTTGATCATCGGCATCAGCTGTTATTAATGAAATGCCGTGAGATAGAAAACGATCTGAATGAAATCAGGGGGGCCCACCCCAAAAAAAAAGAAGAAACAAATCCAAAAAGTAGAAGCCTCGGGTCCAAAAAGCCTGCCTAACGGTAGCCCGTTCTAATTCGAATCAGTCTCTCAGAAGCACTGACCATTTTCCATTTATTGTTAAGCCGAAATTTCTGGTTAATGGATGCTCAAGCGGTCATATAAAGCCGCACTTAACTGCTATATGAAAGCGAGACTCAGCCACAAAAAAAAGGTGGAAGATTATCCATCGAGATGATACTGGTAAATGGTAATGGTCTACGTTTGTCTCTTTATCTAATTGGAACATTCTGGATGGTGGGGGGATGAGCCGGGAAATGAAAGTGGGCCGGGGAAAAGTGAAAGATACGAGATCCAAGATCGAAGAAATGGGATCACTGGTGAGCAGAAGCCTCAAATCAAGAGAAATGCATTGAAAACTGTTGTCAAGTAATTGCTGCTAATGGTGTTATGAGAAGGAAATGTCTTTCAATATGCTAAAAAAACAGAAGGACCTAATAAAACTAAGCCACTTAAATATTTTCATTAAATATTTCCCAATGGTTTTCCCAAAAACTGTTAATTTTATGTGAGTAAACATTATACATTAGTGAATTTTTCCTTTCTTTTCCACGAGTGCTGAAATCGTTTTACTGTTTGCGTGTGAAGACAGCTTGCAAATAGTCTGAAATTTGGCAGGCGGTTGCTAACTAAACGAATCCGGCCTTTGCCACCATCATATCATCATCATCATCATCATCGTCTTGGGTCGTATGAACCCGCAACCCATTCAAGTTGAGCTGTCTATTTGGTCTATTCCGAATACTAATGACTACAGCTCATCGATGCGGATTAGCATATGGACAGAATTCGTTGCCAACTTTGGAAAAATGGCAACGTCATTGGAATGAGTTGGCCAAAAAAAAAAAAAGGGCGCAAGCAAAGGGCAGGCCCGGCCACTGCTAAGGCCAACTATTTGACCCAGTAAAATAATCGAACAATATTTGGTATTTCAGCAGGTGAAATAAGGAAGTTACCTTTTATACATATATTTAAAACAATTAAGTTGTAGGTAGAATTAAAAATATGCTGAGGTCAGAAGGAAGAATGATGATCGGAGAATAATCACAACTCAATTTTAGTAACAACTTCTTTTCAAACTAGTGCATTTGATTTTTACACATGTATAGTTTTTGAAAATAAGGCTTAAAGTTGAAATGTATCCAGACATTGACTCACCGATACTTCCAATCCATTTTGCTTTTATGCAAATAGAGCGATAGCAGCGGCACATCGGAGATTTCCGTCTCATGACCACCGGCCTCCAGGAGCAGGATCTTCCAATGCGGTATCTCCGAGAGTCTGGAGGCCAAAACAGTGCCCGCCGAACCGCCACCGATGATGATGAAATCGTAGGCCAGATCCACTTGCTGCACGTTGAACGGTCGATTCTCCGGATCGAAGAGATCGTAGTTATAGTAGGCTATAGCCGCTATCAGAAAGGGCAGTATGGTCAGTTTGCCAACGCCAATTACAGCGGTGGCCAGTTTGATAGCACCGGCGATGGCCAGGCCCAATTTGGAGGCTCCTGCCGCTGCCACGCCCGCTGCCGCCGCCGCCTTAGAGGCGGCACTCGCCTTGAAGAGCAGACCGCCCACGGAAACGGCGGCGGCGCCTAGAGCTGGAACTACAACCATGATTTTTGGAGGGGGATCGGTTTACGGGGACAATTTTGTTTTAGGAAAGGATTTGCCTTCCTTTCTTGAATTTCTTTGGGCGTTTCCTTAAGTTTAGTTCCGCTCTATTGCTGTGACTGCATTGCGATGAGTTATTCAGGCCACTTTTGATGGATTTTTGCATTCACTATCAAAGCACACTGGGAAAAAAACATCACAATACGGTTATTTCAAGTTCTCAAAATGTATATTGAAAAATTAAGCGTTTAAATGGGGAGAAGTTCGTGTTTTACAGATGACAAAGCTGTTAATAATATTTTAAGCTTGTAGGGTGAAGAATGGATTATTATTCGTTTACTGCTTTTCATGGACTATATATATATATTGTGATATTTTCTCTCTGTGCCATCGTCACGTTCGCATTCACAGTCACTTGCCTTTCTGCACTTTCATTTAGGCCTCGTAAACACATTGAGTAAACAGAAACAAAAATAAATAAATTGTAATTGAAATAGTTAGCTGGGCCGCGCGCGCTGATTTTGGTATCGGTTATGGGTAATCGTGCAATGGATAATGGATAATCGGTTAACCGGTTCACTGGATAATTCGTCTCGCCAGCCCGTTTCGTGTGTGCCTCGGTTGGCAGTCGCTGCGTTTCTGAGCCACAAAAGCTGGCCTGCGACGTTTTGTCTCCGCTGCTGCAGCGCCGGCAGAGGCGGTAGCCGTGGCAGAGGACGCCAGCGTCGCTGCCAGCAATCGGTTGCGCATGCGCACGTTTTTCTCCAGCGAATTCAACTGCATTTTCCGCGGCAGCTGAGTATTAAAAACAGTTTTTGATCGCAAACATTGGCACATACATTTAATTGGATTTAATTCGCTTGTATTTGCATCCTTATATATAATTTTTTATTGTTAGTCTTCATTTTTTTATCCAATCCTATGAAAATCAAAATGAAAATACATTTATTTAAAATAGTATTTACTTAATATAAAGGGAGTATTGTTTCAAAATAATACACTTAAATATATTTATATATATATTTTTAAATTTAAAGATCTTTGAAAAACTAACCGTTTCGTCTGCGTTCATTTTGCAATGTGAAACGGTTACCGATTCGCGAGCCTCTCTTTCGCACTCTCCCACACGCACGAGCACATCAATACTCACATGTACAGTCACATGCACATATGCCATGCGGTTGCGGTTGATGGCTGATGCTGTGCATTGCGAAACGGTTACAATTAACCGCTTGCAGCTCCTGCCTCTCGCTCACAAACACTTGCGAAGATATATCTGACACTTGCAGTTTTTTTCCTTCAGCACCGCTTCTGCCTCTTTCTTTTTTCTTCTTCTTCGATTTCGAATTTCCTTGCAGACGCCAGACGACCTTCATGCTCACTTTACGGTTATGTGCACTTCTCTCCGCGAACGATGGGCTCGATTTTGAGTCGAAATTCGGGTTTCAACTTCGAGTTACTCAGGCAGTTGTGTAGTTGGGATTGCGCACGTAAGCCTTTTAAGTAAAGACAACAACAAGATGAACAGTCGAACATCGATAACTGAAAATTTGTAAAGTCTAAGCCTTGCCATATGTTTTAACCCGATACTAACCGCTTCGCATATGCTTTTTATAGCTAGGTATTAAACCACAACTTATTCATTTATATGATTTCTGAATTTCCAAAAAATGTAATACATTTTTCAGTAATTTGTTTGTAACTCTGTACATTTTTCGAATCATTTAATATTTGTCGTACCCTTTACACTATGGTTCATTAATAACTTCATTTGGATAATCTTCACTGTAATTACAATATGTTATCGGCTTTGAGAAGAACCACAATCAATTGACCAGTTTTTGGCATTGAAGAAGCCGAAGAGTTGAATACAAAAGTGAAGATCAAAGTGAAATTTGTGGCATTTAGTTGTTGGTTGATTGTTTTCATTGTTTAACCGGTTTTATTTTTTATTTCGATCAGTGTGTGCTTGTGTGTATTTGCCAATTGACAAACCACAACACGATTTTTGCCAAGTAATTGTCATTACATTACATTACACACCTGATATCAAACGGATATTGAACGCAACTAGTTTGTGGTATTAATCGACATTCAATGGAACCACGAAAATTGCTTCAATTTCTGTCTATGGGGTGATGTTTTTGATGGTGGTCCCGGAAAATATAGATATAGATAGTCATATTTTTGCATTCCATACGACTTCCTTGTTGTGCATTGTGCATTGTTATACAATGTGATATCTGGGAGGGATTAAGGCGAAATGGGGACTGATTTCAAAGAGGCGGCCTCTTTGATATTCCTTTTAAACATATGAATTTAATAATATAAATGCATTTAATACGATAGTTAATAGCAATGTTGTATTAAATGAAATTGATTCATATTTTCAGTCAGAAATTTAAGCTAAAAAGTGTGAGTTAAGCAATACGTGTACAACAGGACGTATGAACTATAATTTTGAAAATATTTTCCCAGAAATATAACGTTTTAATTTCTTTGTTTTTGGATAGTTTATCTTATATTTGGTACTATCTATGGTCAGTTATCTTGGGTTGACACTATTTTAGTGTTTACTGGAGCATTTCCCAATTGGCCAGTCCCTGAGACCGAAAAACTTGAACCACTTCCACCTGCAAAAGGAATGACGAAAGTCTCACACACAATATAATGCCCGCAAATTAACGGAGCCGCGATGATGTGACGATCGTTTGATATATCACCATCTAATGGGGCAAGGTCAGCACAAGCAATTTAAGCAGAGTTTTCCATGCGAATGTCGGGGAAACTCCTCTTCCCCCCGCACGGATAAACAAATAAAACTTGACAATAAAAGCCACAAATAAACTTGTCAAACTTTTTGCGATGAGTATGTCTTGCCGGCTTTTGTTTTGGTTTCTTCTTTGGGTTTTTTTGTTAGGGCCATACTTCAATGATCAAGTGAAGTGACCTTTTTGATGGGAGGCCTTTGCACTTGATAAATTTTGGGAATGCAAGGTTCCATTGTTATTTGTTGATTTGGTGCTAACATTCTGGATCACTTTAAATCGAAGGTCTTGATGTCAAATGCATTCAAATAAATGAAATGTTGCAAGGGCAACATCTTTAAAACCCATTTAAAGCCGCTCTTACCAAACAAATTACTCTCTAATGAATACTAATGCATCATAATGGCCAGAAAACACTTTCGGTTCCCAGGCTTCTGTGCATATTTAATCAACGATTTCCGCTACAATTACAATTAGTGTTGCTATATGCTTTTACACACACGGGCTTTCTGGCGTCACAGCGGACAATTTCCGGCACTAACCACTTTTCATATGAGTACTACCTATGTACTAGACGCCCATGCCAGACGCAATACATCTTTTGGGCCAATTGCCCAATCAACAAACAAATTTTAGCTCGAGGGCAATTAAAAGTGAAAATAGAAGAGGCTCAAAAAAAAAATAATAAAATGAAGTTGGGTAAAGCGAAGTGGCGTCTTCTCTTCCCCTTTCTTCTGGCCAACCTTACACAGAAGAAAGCCCCCTTGTGGGTGACATAACAATTACGCATCCCCATCCGCCCTCTTTCAGCCCCTTGAGTCCAACCATGACTTTGTCTTTTAGCTGAGTCATCCACATCGGTATCTCCAGCTTGCGCACTGGAAATGAACTTCATTAAACGACAAATGCAAGAAACGAAGCCGTGGAGCAACAGCAGCAAGTGAGCCAAGTACGCGTAATCTCCTAGAAATGGTATCGTGACACGATTCTGCAATCGCAAATCATGAAATTCCTATTATATTTGTTAAATTAGTTAAGCTCTTATATTCAGAGGCTAAGAATTTAACTTAAATCTTTATAGAATATTATCTTATTAAGTAATGTTGAACGCCTAATGTTTTTTCAAACTGTGCAGTTAAAAAGCACAAAAGTACATTTCGCTCCATATTTTAGAGTAATTAATTATGATAAACTCCCCTATAATTTACAATATCTAGCCGTGAGTATCCCACCACGATCTGCTCAACTCACGTCCATCTCCGATTTGTATCTCGGCTCGTGTATCTGAACAGCAGTCGAGCATGGCCGATTTGGCCGACGTGCCTAAGACTTCGAACAGATGTGTACCATATGTACATTGATATGTAGGTTACCCGATGGGCGGTTGCCGAAGGGGGGGAGGGTGGTGGGCGTGGCAGACAGTGGCCAACTGGTAGTCGGTTAGCTGACATTTCCTCTGGCAGTAGAAAATCATCCCAATCACTTACCCAAACTGTTTAGCTTTACCTACTCATATGTGTGTTTTTCGAATTTTTGGAATTTCTAGTCATTTTTCACTTTCCACCGACTGAATGTGTTAGGTATGCCATATCCCATACCCATTATCTTGGCTTGTATCGCGAGCGATTTCATCTAATTGGTTTCCATTTTGCGGTTTGGTCAAGTGCATGGCAAGAAAAAAAAAGAGTTATTACGTGACCTTTGTTAATTACATGAAAGGAGTGGCGAAGAGGAAGGGGTCACAAGTGGGTGGGGGTTTTAAGATAGTGTAACCTCTCACACTAAATGGAGCAATTGTTCAAAGTGAATTTCGTAATAAAACGGATAGTACAGATATGTATTTCAATGCAACTGAGTTCAATTTGTAAATTGAAAAGGGTTTATGGCTAAGATTGTACTGTAATTCCCTTGCAAAATATTCTAATGTAAACTTAATGCCATTTAATGCCATAGTGTAAGAAAACCTTTTTAAAGTTTAATAATTTAACTACCAAACAGGTCATAAAGCAAGGTAAATGCAAATTTGTAACACCTTCGTCTTGCTAAAATATAAGAAATGATTTAGTCGAAACACTAAACAATGACTCGCATTTATCTCGCCTGCCTTCGGTTAATTTCTGTTTCCCTAACACCTTTATTATACAATTACGAGGCGTCCATCCACTTGGTGGCCAACAGCACTTGGCCAACAATTAATTGCGTTTAGTTTGGTATGCACCGCCAGCCATTAGATGAAAACCGAAATGCTCAATCACAAAAAACGAAAAACTGGCACGCTTCGCGGCGCCTGGAAGTATTATACATATTGCGTTGGTCGCCGGGCATGGATAATGAGTTGTCCGCAATGAGCGTCAATTTGCTGCCCGAAAAATCGATAAATTATATATAAACCTAGTTCCAAATAAATGCAGAAAGAAATAAATAAAACAAAACGGCAAAAAATTAAAAGTGAAAGCTGTCAATCAAAACCAAAACGTAGCTAACCAGGCCGAGCATCAAGTATCGCCGAGATTCAATACAATCGCCACTTAATGCTGATGGTGCGTTTTTCGCATTTGCCAGATAAATCATAAACCAATCGCATTTTACACCCAAAATTAAATTGGAAGGAATTTTTCAATATCCTGGTGGAGTAAAAAAAGAAATGTATTCAAAGATATATTAAATTTTCCAATTTTAAAAGCAAGGACAAATGTAATTTATTGGAAGCTTAAAACAGTTTTACAGCCATTGTACATTTTAGTTAGGACGTCAAACAAAGACATGTAGAAAATCAAGGAAACGTAGATAAATATGTAGAGTTAGAATGCCTTTTATTTAAGGCAAAAAGGCGTTTTAATAATTTTCGAATTGAATTCTATATGTTTTGACTTTGCAAGTATTGTTGCTAGTCCTTCTTGTTATTAAAATTATATATCATGATTCAAACATTCAATTACAATTCTATTTAAGAAGCATATATTTATTGTAACAAAAAAAAAAATGACAAAAAGTTAAAGCTTATATCGTAAAATATCGCTGAGCTTAGAGCTCGGTGTGTTTTCCGCCCAGATACTCCTCCTTGATCATGTCCGCCCCCTTCTCGCCGATCATGATGCAGGCGGCATTGGTGTTGGCACCCACAATGTCGGGCATAATGCTGGCATCGATCACCCTCAATCCCTTGGCGCCATGAACCCTCAATTGGGGATCCACCACGGCAGTGGGATCAGTGGATGGGCCCATGCGAGTGGTTCCGACCGGATGGTAAACGGTGGTGGTCATGTGACGGATATAGCAGCGCCAGTAGTCATCCGACTGATAGGTCAGACCATTGCATGCCTCCAAATCCAGTTTGTGGAGTGCGGCCTCCCGCTCACTGAAGGCTTTGGTATTCGGCAAGTTCTTGTAGATGTTCAAGGCCCTGATATAGGTGTCTACATCGCGCTCATCGGTCATATAACCGGGATCGATGATCGGAGCGTCCAAATAGTTCGTAGATTGCAGGGTCAAACTTCCCGCCGAGAAAGGTTTCAGATGCAGCAAATATGTAATGTAGGTATTGGTCTCCTGGTTGGCCGACAAAATGCTCTTGGCCACGCGATCATTGAATCCGGTGGCAGCCACATAGCCCTTCAGTTCAGGACTCTGCATCAGGCTGAAGAAATTGGTGGTCTGGATGTCCGGATTGGGTCCCTCAATCGAGGTGGTGTTGATGAATCCCGTCAAGGCGGTGGCCTCGTGGTGCAACAGCTTGCTATAACGACCCATAAGCAGGTTGTACATGGCATCCACCAGCTCCTCCTCGGTGGGCTTGCGGGCAGTGGACTTGTCGATCTGGAAGATCACCGGCAGACTGGCGTGATCCTTGAGGTTCTCACCCACGGGCAGGTCCAGTTTCACGGGAATTCCCAGGCTCTTCAAGTGATCGGCAGGACCGATGCCTGAGAAAATAAAAAGTGGCAATTAGTTAAACTAACTCATTTCATATTTAAAGTCTCAAATGCTTAACTAGTTGCGGTATATCATCAAAACCACCTGTATATTTAACTGCGTATTTTTTTGCTTAGAATGTTTGATATACATAGAGAAACCCGTTCCTAAGTTAAACTAAAAAACCTGTCCCATTTTAGTTTAAAATTCATGTGAATTATTATGAAAATTGTATTAGAACTTGTTCTTCAAGAAGATTTGTTCTAAATATTCCGCTCAAACAATTTCACTAAATGTTTTTTATTGTTTTTCTTTGCAGGTTTGTAAACTTCAACTATGGTGAAATACTACACTTAAAATCTAGAAGTCGGCAGCTGGTAATTTTATTGTTCTCCCTACTTGAAGGGGAAGTACCGCACAATCGTAATATATTTTGTTATATCTCGCTAGAACGTTATTTTCCATACATATTTTTACAATCCCAACCGATCGGACAGACATAACCCCTTGAACTTGCACGACCTTGCTGCCGATTTGACATTGACATCTCATCGACAAGAGGCTCCGTTGCTTGGGTCTGATATCGTATTCCGGCTATCTAATCGGCCCCCGATCCGCGCTTATCAAAAGTCTTTTCAGGATTTTAGGTGCAACAAACAAAAACAGAAGCTAAACTAAAATCAACAAGATTTAGGGGCTTAAAGTAGGATTGAAGGATGAAAGTATATCTCACTTTTGCACCGAGAAAAACTCTAATCTAAACTCGCTATCGTGTTCGCATCTCCTTACTTTAAACTAACTGTTATCAATTGCATATTGAAAAGGTACCTCGCTTTAAACACTCAAAATTGAACTATTCGGAGATCCGAAAAGATATTTATATGTTATCAAGAATAGAGGTTTTAAGATGGTACTCTTATATAGAACTTATTTTCACTTATCTGCATTATTTATACTATCAAAAAATACATTGAGCGTGGGTTTTCTTATATTGTTGAAGGTTTCGGGTATGGTACTTTTGAAAACTATGATATTACCAACAAATACTGTTCGTAATGGCTACTTTCAAATCTTGCTTGACTAAGTGTAAAACTCACCTGAGAGCAGCAGGATCTGGGGTGAACCAATGGCACCGGCGGACACGATGACCTCCTTGCTGGCCTTCACGGTGTACTCCTTCTTGCCGCGATGCACAAAGGTCACACTCTCCGCTCGATTGTTGCGATCCAGATTGATCTTCTTGACGTGGGCATGTCGCAGGATGTGCAGATTGGGCGTATTCTTCTTCAGATGAGATCGGGCAGTGGTGATACGGCGACCGCCATCCTGAGTGCCCAAGATGTCCATTTGACCCACAAACGAGCCTTCGGTGAAGTCCGGAGCACTGCCGTAGCCCATCTCCTGCATGCCGGCGCGAATGGTGGTGCGGAATTCGTTGTCGGATACGTAATTGTTCAGTCCCATTGGTCCACCGACGCCATGATCGCCGGACTTGTAGTCCGGTCGCGTGGAACGCAGATCCTCGGCCTTGCGGAAGTGCTCCAGCACCTCATCGTAGCCCCATCCGGGATTGCCCCTCTCCTCCCAGTCATCGAAATCCTTGCGCGTTCCTCTGGCATAGATCATGGCATTCATTCCATTCGTGCCGCCCAACATTTTGCCCCTCGGCCAGTGGCAACTTTCGCCCTTCATCGCCATGCAGGCACGTCCGTTCGGTTTCGAGTGGTACTGCCAATCCCATTCGGAGAACTGGGTGGCCATGTGCCAGGCAACGAACTCCGTCTCAATTGGTGGATCACCACCGGCCTCCAGGAGCAGCACCTTCCAGTTCTTTACCTCGGCCAGACGACCAGCAACCACTGCGCCCGAACTACCCGATCCAATCACAATAAAATCGTAGTCATGCTTGAAGCTACCAGCCTGATCCAGCCAATCGCCCTTGTCCTCTGGCCACTGATTTTGTCCGCTCAGATCGCAGTACTTGGTGATCAGCGTGGACAAGAGCAAGGACATCAGCGTATTTGCCGGACCCGCCGAACGGGCAGCGCACTGGGCGCTAAGGAACTCCATTGTGGTGTTCCAAAATGTCCTTTAGATGAGCTAAAAAAAATTGGTCATTAGTGTCACAGTAAAAATAAAAAACAGCATTTTAAAAAGTACTGAGAAAAAAAAACATTTTAAAATTCTTTTTGAAAGTAATTATTTAGGAACAAATACATTTTTTTATTATTAGTTTAAATATTGTTAGAAATAGTTAAAGAAACTTTATGACTTTTGAAAATTTTCCATCATACTGAAGTAATCCCAATGCTAAGCAAAAACAAAAAAACAAGTATTTAAAAAACAATAGGACATGCATAGGAACTTTTTCTCAAACAATAATAATTTAGACACTGCACTTTAAAAAAAGTTAATTAGGAGCGTTAGCAAACTAGCAATTAGTATTTGGTCCTCCGATTCTATTTTCCTTGCCAAGGATTTCGGAAGTTATCTATCTGCTTTAAAAATTCAATAGGGTTCCTTATAAAATTCAAAATAAGGCACTTAAAATACTCCTATATCTTTAAGCTTTGCACTTTAAATCCACGGTATACCCACTGGCTAAGCACTGTATTATCCTCGGGTGATCCTGCGGTAATCCTTGACTCCAAAAATCCGTAATCCACCTGCGGCACACGTGCGAACGCTCTCTCCGCTCGACGGCAACTGTTCTACCGGACCGGCTTTCAACCGGAATTTGTACGGCCGGGCCGCGAACGCTTTTCGTATGCCATCGGCATCCGTAAATCAACAGAAAAAAAAAGAAAAACAAAAATCGCTTGAAAACATTTGCATTTTGCTTCGAGTCGTATGTGTATATAGACGTACCTATGTGTATGGCATATATAGCCATATATACACACACACACTTCAGCAGCTGCGCGGCACTCCCCTTATCACTCGAAGATTAGCTAATCGAGATGTGATAAACCCGCAGCGACCCATAGAAGCCATCCAAAATCGAGAATCGTGAATCGAGATTAGAGATTGGAGAATGGAGAATCTAGAGCCTCCTTAGGTTTGCACTCGGTTATCTTTATGCTCGTTGGTGTCCGTGTTTTTGGTCGTCTTTTTCTTTCGCTTCCAGCTGATAAGAGCAGGGTGTATTTTTGTTGAGGTATCGCCAGCGTAAACCTGTTGTGTGGGTTTGTGGGTCAAGTTTGGGCAAAATATGCTAAACATCTTAATAATGGCAGGTGCTTCAGAAGCCGATTTTTATGTTGTATCTGTTTCTTCATCAGGAGCATGGTTCTTCGTTCTAAATAAGTTAGAGAATTCTAAAGCGAAATGTATTTGGAAGCAAGCTGAGGTCCATCATTATATTCTATTAACTTATAATTATAAAATCACAAAGATTCTAAAATTTTCATTATTAAAGAAAAATCAAATACATAAGCATTGATTTTCGTTCTTTATATTTTTTATTATAATTGTAAAAAAAAAACGCTATTTAATCACTAATACTTAAACAATAACAAAAAAATCTTGTAGGGAAATACTTGCAAAACATTTTATTAATATCCATTTAAAAATTTTGTTAAACGTGGGCTAAACTTGTTGCTAAGAACCTTCTGGTAATGCAAAGGAAAGGGTGTTGTAATTTACATAGTTCGATAAACCGAATTGTGTTCAAATTTATAGATTTAAATGGATGCATTTTGTTTTGATATCAACTTGTTGTTGACAAGTTGCCAATCGAAAAGAGGGCTGTGTTTGGAATTATCAAACTAGAAGTCATCAGCATGCATGTGCGGCACCCATAGACCTCCATTGGCGCCAACTGCCTCACCCTGGTAATCCTCCTTGATGAAGTGGGCAGCCCTCTCACCAATCATCACCGTGGCCGCATTGGTATTGGCACTGACCACCGCTGGCATTATGCTGGCATCCGCCACTCTGAGGTTCTTCAATCCATGGACCTTCAAACGCTGACTCACACAGGCCTCGTGATCGGAGTCGGGGCCCATTTTCACGGTGCCCGATTGATGGTAACACGTGACGGTGAAGTATTTGGCATAGCATCGCCAGTACTCCTCACTGCGGTAGTTCTCTATGTGATCGCACTCTTTAATCGGAATCCTAGCTATCTCGGCCAGGTGATCCTGAAAAGCTTTGGTCTGTCCGAGGGACTCGATGTAGCGTATGCCCCTCATCAAGGTGGCCACATCCTCCGATTCCGATAGGTAATTACTGGTTAGGATCGGCGGCTCGTTGGGATCTCTACTCTTTAGGTGCAATTCACCTCTGGCCGCAGGATGTGAGAGTAGAACAAAAACGCACAGCAAATGGGAGTCCTTAAGATATTCTTGCAAAACCTCTGTATATTGGTCTTGAATGGATAGACCCTTGGTAAAAAGTTCCAGCGAAGCGTGATCGGCTCGCTGGAAGAACAGGTGATGGTTCTCGGTATCCGGATAAGCACTATCGCTACTCGCATTTGTGTTAATGAACGCCACCAAGGAAGCGGTGCTGTGAGCAGCCAGAGGTCCGGTGCGATGGATAAGGTACTGATATATACCATCCAGGACAGCCTTCTCTGTCATTGGCTCGGCTTGACCCTCGTCCAGTCTCAAAAAGATGGGCACAACGACATGATCCTGGAGATTGCGTCCAACTCCTGGAAGATCTAGTTCTACGGGTATGCCCAACTCCTCCAAATGCTTACTGGGTCCAATGCCGGAACGCAGGAGGAGAGCTGGTGAATCGATGGCGCCGGCCGAGATCACCACATCCTTGGTCACTTTCACTCGATGGCTAACACCAGCCCGTTCGAATTTAACTGCTGTCACCGTTTCGCCATCGAGATCCAATTTGGTTACCAGTGCATTCTTAACCACATGAAGATTGGAACGAGATTTGGCAACTGCACCCAAATATCCTTTGGCTGTGCTCATCCTTTGACCCTGTCTCACGGTTCCCGGCACATGGGCATAGCCCGTTTCACTGCCCTCTTGGAATCTCTCCACATATGGCTGTCCCAACTCATGAGCTCCATCGATGATCAGTTGATGTATGTCATTATCTTGTCGCTCGAACGGTTTTAGGGTTACATAACCCTTGGGATGGGTGGCATTACCTTGAGGCGTGACCGACTTTTCGAAGAACGGCAGCACGTGATCATAACTCCAGCCCGTGCTTCCCATTGCCGCCCAGCCATCAAAGTCTCTGCGATTGCCACGAACATATAGCATGGCGTTGGCTCCTCCCGATCCTCCCAGCATTTTGCCTCGTGGCCAATAGCAGCGACCATCTTTCATTCCCTGACAGGCATCATCACTGGGCTCTGTGAAGTAGTTCCACGTGAAGTTCGTGTGCTGCAGTCCAAAGAATAGTGCCGGCAACTGCAAGGAGTTGCAAATGTATTATAGACATATAATTAAAATATATTAGTTTCTAATTATTGCATACTTATAGACATAAAATGATTTTTGAGTCAAATTTTAACCTAATGCTATGAAGAATGCTACAATCATTGTTATGCAAATTTAAATGCAGTAACTAACATCAATTGATTTGGTAACTCCATTACCTCCTGTGATTTTATGAAAATTGTTTATTCCATCATTGGAATAAAAATTGTTAATAAGGTACATTATAATTATATTTACTATTATTATTTTATAGTATGGTCTCGGTGTGGGTTTGTTTTTGCCTCGTTACTATATGGAAAAGCTCAAGAGTGGAAAAGTTTAGATAGAGAGCTTTGTGTATGAGATTAGAAAAAACCAAGGCACGATTTCATGACATATGCCAACTTACCTCAGATTCGATGGGTGGATCACCGCCCGCCTCCAGGACGAGCACTCTCCAGTCGGGATTCTCGCTCAGCCGGCTGGCCACCACGGATCCCGCAGATCCTGCTCCAATGACCACAAAATCGTAGGGTTGACTCAAATCGCCAACATAGTCCACTGGCCACTGGCTTGCGGGCGAAACTAGGCACTGAGACGATAGAAGCGTTTGCACAAGAACGGTCACCATGCCACTCAACAATCCAATGCCAGGTGGTGCTGGCGAACTACCGGATCCACATGGATGTGGGCCAATGCCCGCCGCATCCAAGCTAAGATTCTGGCCACCGTCTAGTGACATTGCGTTTGCCTTTGCGTTAGCCTGTGCCACTCGTTTGGACCTGGTTCTTTTTGCCTCTGAGGCGCAGTCGCGTCTGAAGATTCGCTTTTATAGCCACTGATCTGATAAGCAGGTACAGTACATCCTCCCCATGCGGCGACCAGCCGACGAGGACATTGACTCAGCCATTGGCAGAGCGAGAGCTCTGTTACAAGTGCACGCAGAGACAATAAATACATTTAATGGTGATTAATTTAATTTTTCAATACACAAGAAGAAAATCCGAAACGCTAATGAAGCCAAACTAAATTTTAATTAAAAATGGTTTGCCGATTTCTTTAAACATTCTTAGCAGCTCTATAAAACTTTAATCAATGTGAAAACTGTAAAAAGCTTACGTTGACTTTTCAATGCTTATCGAAAGCATCGTTGTTTGTCTTTTGAGCGAGTGTGTTTTATTTTTAGCGATAAAGAGTGGAGCATTATACATTTTAAATAATTGTTAGTAGTGTATAGAAATTTTCCAGTTTGTGAATCGGCATCATCATGATGAGAACCAGAATCGCAATCGAAGTGAGTTCATCGCTCATTTGAACTACTTTCTTCCAATTACTCTACATATTTTGCGATCCCTATCGCATTCTGGATGCAATTGGAATATTTCGATGAAGGACATATAAACAAATAACCAAAATATAATATAATATTAATAATAATTTTTGTGTGATCTTTCTAAAATCAAAGATTTAAAAAATGACAAAATTGTTTTTGAAATTTATAACATTTAAATTTTATATATAAATAAGTATTCCGGATAGCATGGCTCGCCATTTAAGAGCTGCAGCCAAGTTAGATTGAAAAATAGTAACGTAACAGAAATTTCCTTGATAACACATTTAGATAACAAATGGCTTTGAAAACTGAGTCCCAAACTGCACAGTTTTTATCGCTCCGAAAAAGTCGTAACCAGATTAAACGAGTATTATAAAATCATTTATAGCACTTGGCTCGACACAAACACACAGTAAGGCAGCAAACAAAACCAAAGCAGTTCAGCTTAATGAAAAACGGAAAAAAAAAAAACAAAAATGCAGCTTAAAGTAATTAAAACGTGTACCCAAAAAGGCGGCTAAAAATTAGACAATTATTTTTGGGGTGTTTCAGAATTCAGGTTAGCGCCACCTGGCGGTCAGAGCCCGCTGTTCATGGCCGTTCGAATAAATTGAACGGGGGCAGGGGGTTCGGCGTTCGCTGCTGCCGCAATCAGACTGCCAACGGGCGCCAAATTTAAACCAGCACTTAGATCTATAAAGAAAAATGCCAGATCATAAAAATATTTATGAAATTTCAAGCCTTGTAATTGTATCAATAAAAGGTATTCAAAGTTTAGGAACAAACTGGATTGAGTTTTAAAAGATAGTACAAATTTTGGAACAATACTTTTGAAAAATGTGGGATTAAGTTCATTCATGGAACTATATCTTTTAACGGTATCTATTCTACAATTCTTAAGAAGGCTGCAAACTAATGCAGGAAACAAGATCTTGTGCATTCCAAGAGATTTCTTGTATAGGATCAAACATGATTTGATTACATTTTTCGAAACATTTTAATACATACCCGATGGATCGTTGATGGGCAATTGATCATCACCAAAAACGGTTCTGCTTGCAGCTGCAGTTTCCGTTCCAGTTGGCGTTCCTGTTATCACATCCTCGGCGACGAAGAACTGTTGCGACCTGGCCAGGCTGGAGTCCAGCAGGAGCAGCAGCACCAGGAGTAGAATGCACTTGGGGGGCAGCTTCGGGAGCGTCATCTTGCGATCAGTGGCGGACGTGGAATGACCAGCTCAATCGCCGCGCACTCGCATGAAAAGTCTCGAAAACCTCTTCCGATTTGCGGCCCAAAGCAAAGCCATGGCCCACTGAGGCACTCAAACTGGTAAAACTCGTAAGCTCGCGCTGCCATTTGCCATTTAGGTTCAGTGGCCGCTCATAAATTACGGGCAAAATCGATTGAGAACAATGCTTTCATATCATGAATGAAATTTATAGATACTCCTTGCCATGTTTCCATAATTACAAAAAAAAATATTTGAAAGAAATTTTTAAGGGAAAATAGTTAGATTAAAATAACTAATTAAAATAAAAGGAAACAATTTATTATGTGTACAATTTTGAAATGGCTTGTAATAATTAAAGTTATTTAATTTTTAAAAAGCTACTGGGCCACAAAACTAATATGCTCTCCACTCGAAACTATACCGGAATACAATATCATAAGTAATCACTACAAAATTGCGAAAGTTCCGAACGCTGGGTAGTGTTATTACAAGTTCTCACACTTTAAAACAGAGAATATAGCATAAATGAAAAACTAAATGAATTGAATTGAAAATGGGAAACAAACAGCACCATGAGTCAAATGAATGCCAAAATCATTACCAAAGCAAATTAGCTGACCTGCGGAATGACAACAATGAATAGTTCTCCATTATATATGGTTAGTTCCAATTGATATATGGATTACTAATAGCAGTGGCTGCATTCGTTGACTCCCAGGCAAAAATTTAAAAGGAAAAAATCCAATGCCATATGTGTGCCATTAGGCAGGCATGCATTTAATTTAATAGTTCCCGAAGGGCTTATCTAGGTTGCAAGATCGTTTTTCTATCATATCCATATATACCTTCTCATGATTGCAAAAGTATAGTGTATATATTTATTGCACGAGTCAAACGTTTTTTTGTGGCAAGCTTACTCTATACTATACATATGTAAATCAACGCAGCCGTTTTTTCTGTTTAAAAATTATTTTATTGCTTTAAATTAAAGTACAAAAGAAATGATATCATGGTACCTAACCCCAACCTCCATCTCTATAGTGGCGCCAGTCCTCCTTGATGATATCCGCTCCCCTTTCCGCCAGCATTAGAGTCGGAGCATTCGTATTCCCAGTTGGAATAGTGGGCATTACACTGGCATCGATGACCCGCAATCCCCGCATTCCTCTGACCCGCAGTCGGGGATCTACGACACCGCCGGGATCCGAAGCTGGTGCCATCTTGCATGTACCCACCGGATGGTAGATCGTTTGCGAGTAGAATCTGGCCAAGCACTCCCAAAAGGCATCGCTGAGGTACTCCACCTCCGGGCAATTGCGCCACTCGTAGATGTTCATAGTGGCATTCAGGGATTGCATCACCGGAGTTTGGGTTAGACGATGAGCCAACTTCAGGCCCTCCACCATCACGGCCATGTCGTGCGGATCGTCATAGTAGTTGGCATGGATTAGGGGATGAACTTTAGGGTCTGCAGAGCGTATCTGTAGGAATCCCCTGGAGCGTGGTCGCATCACCAGTGGAGCTATTACAAACGAGTCCTGGTAGATCACCGGCTCAAACGCCTCGGCATAGTTGTCCAATGTAATGGCAGCTCCTCTGCGACCAATCATTCCACCATCGGATCCATAGCCATAGCTGCCCAGAAAGATCTGAACATCGGGCCAATCCAGTCGGGGATCCTGATAGCGAGTGCTGAAGAAGCCCATTACCTCACTCACTGGCATGGCGTAGAAGAAGCTATCTGATCCTTGAACGAAATCCTCCACCGCCTGTTCATTCATCATTTCGGGCACAATAAACGACAGATGGCGATTTTGTCCACTGTCAAACGTGTAGGTTGCACCCGAGGTGGAGATGTGATCCTGCAGATTGCCACCCACGCCGGGTAAATGCTGCAGCACCGGAATGCCCAGTGGTTCCAGTTGTTCCCTCGGGCCCACACCACTGACCATCAGCAGCTGTGGACTAGCCAAGGATCCCGCGGACAGAATCACCTCCCGATTTGCTCTGACCATGTGCTTCAGCAGACCGTATTCAAAGATCACTCCCATTGCTCGATGCGATTGCGGATCGATCACAATTCGCTCGACAAAGGCTTTGAGGACGATATCCAAATTAGGACGCTGCCAACTGCGTCGAATATATCCTTTGTTGGCACTGCAGCGCAATCCATCACGAAGGCTTCCATGCGGTGGAGCGAATCCTGTCTGAGATCGACCATTGAAATCGCCATCGGGATGAACCATGCCCAGTTGTTGGGCAGCTCTCATGAAAATATCCAAAAGCGGCGAAGGAAATCTAGAAAAATGACTTTGAAAAATGAGATTTCTCAGTTGTATTTGCAACTCACCTATATCTTTCAACGGAAATGGGACCTCCATGGCCATGGTACGGACTATGTTCGAATCCAGGCACCCTCATGTCCTCCAACTTGCGGAAATAGTGCAGAACATTGTCATAATTCCAGCCGGGATTTCCCAATTCCGCCCATTGATCGTAGTCTCGTCTGTTTCCACGTATATACATCATCGCGTTGATGGAACTGCATCCTCCCAAAACTTTGGCCCTTGGCCAAAAGCAGCGTTGATCCTCCATGGCCAAGCAGTATCGATCCGATGGTTCGGTAAGGTACTGCCAGTCCCACGGGCTTCGCTGAAACATCGGATACAATTGCGGCAAATCGATGAGAAGGGGCTCATCCCCTCCGGCCTCCAAAAGAAGTACACTCCATTCCGGATTCTCCGAGAGTCTGGCGGCCAAAACACAACCCGCCGATCCGCCGCCAATGACTATAAAATCGTAAGATTCACGAAGATCTTCGATATGTATGGAGCGAACGCGATGCTGCTCATCAACAATATCCGGCCGCTGCTCCAGGATTCCATTGTTAAGGAGCAGGATGATCATGGCCGAGGGACCAAGGGTCAGCAGAAACCGCCACATGGCCACAAACGTGTTGATCGCCGACATCGTGAAAATACAACTGACTGAATTTCGGCGCAACTATTTTTCTATACTCCAGCGAAACTGCTGATCCAGCTTAAATCAATTTTGCTGATCCACCAAGATGCATTATTTCTGTGAGTTCATTGACCAATATGCAAAACACGGGCTTCTGCAATCCCAGTTACTCCCAGATAACACTGGCCTGCAAGAGAATATGGTAATTCAGGAAATATACCTTATGTTAATTAAAGTTTATTGTACTTTAAAATCCGTTATCTGCATTGTTTAAATTGGCTTATGTTCTCAATTGCGACTGAATCAGATAAGGAATATAAGACGTATAACAACTTGATACCAAACAATGGATATTATTTATAGAGATTCTTATAGCTTTACTCCAAGCACGACCATAAAGAAATGGGCTGACCAAAACAAAAAAGCATTCCAAAAATGAAAAAAAAGCGGAAAATACGATAAGCGCGGAAGATCATAAAGAAACTCGTGTATTGAAGGCAACTGAGTTCGCATTTAAGCAATTAAAAAATGCTTGTTCATATCGTACATATGCACATTTAATTGGTCATTTACAATTGGTTCTAGACTTTAACCTTTTCTTTAAGATCTAAATATTATTAATAATAATAAAATTAAGTTTTGCATGTGCGCATGTGATGGGAATTGATAGTTTCGATTAGCAGCTGAAAAGGCAATCATGTTTTTGTTTTACCAAAACATTTTCCTTCATTTTCCGCTGGAAAATAGGACGTTTTTGTTCATAACTATGGATATATGCGTCTAAATATGGAATATAATATCTCATTATGCTCGTAATTAAATACCCAATCGACTGGCATCCCAATTTGAACACTTTAATTTTTACCTTTTTTCGCAAATTTTAATGAAATACAAAAAATGCGAAAATTTGGCCAAAAATTAATTTTACAAAATCCGTTTAAAAGTGAAAGTGGTGGTTAGTATTGGTTAAAAGGAGTATAAAATAATAATTATTTTTGCTGTCTGACCATTTTTAGTCAAGTTATAGCCAAAAAAGCCAACTTGAAAATTGAGCTTTTTGCCAAAAATAGTTTTCCATATCTTTTTGCGAAAAAAATAATCGCTATTTTAATCAAAACTTTGAAATTACTGACCCAAATAAGGAATGTCATACCTCGCTGAGTTCGTTGTATAAATACCAATCGATTTGCATTCAAGTTTGAGAATTCTAGGATTTTTCAATTTTTCGCAAATTTTGATGATGGTACCCCTTACAGAAAATGCGAAAATTTGGCCAAAAATTAATTTTACAAAATCCGTTTAAAAGTGAAAGTGGTGGTTAGTATTGGTTAAAAGGAGTATAAAATGGTAATTCTTTTTGCTGTGCGACCATTTTTAGTCAAGTTACTATATAGCCAAAAAAGCCAACTTGAAAATTGAGCTTTTTGCCAATAATAGTTTTCCAGATTTTTTGCGAAAAAAAAATTCGCTATTTTGATCAAAACTTTGAAATTACTGACCCAAATAAGGAATGTCATACCTCGCTGAGTTCGTTGTTTAAATACCAATCGATTTGCATTCAAGTTTGAGAATTCTAGGATTTTTCATTTTTTCGCAAATTTTGATGATGGTACCCCTTACAGAAAATGCGAAAATTTGGCCAAAAATTAATTTTACAAAATCCGTTTAAAAGTGAAAGTGGTGGTTAGTATTGGTTAAAAGGAGTATAAAATGGTAATTCTTTTTGCTGTGCGACCATTTTTAGTCAAGTTATAGCCAAAAAAGCCAACTTGAAAATTGAGCTTTTTGCCAAAAATAGTATTCCAGATTTTTTGCGAAAAAAACAATCGCTATTTTGATCAAAACTTTGAAATTACTGACCCAAATAAGGAATGTCATACCTCGCTGAGTTCGTTGTTTAAATACCAATCGATTTGCATTCAAGTTTGAGAATTCTAGGATTTTTCAATTTTTCGCAAATTTTGATGATGGTACCCCTTACAAAAAATGCGAAAATTTGGCAAAAAATTAATTTCACAAAATCCGTTTAAAAGTGAAAGTGGTGGTTAGTATTGGTTAAAAGGAGTATAAAATGGTAATTCTTTTTGCTGTGCGACCATTTTTAGTCAAGTTATAGCCAAAAAAGCCAACTTGAAAATTTAGCGTTTTGCCAAAAATAGTTTTCCAGATTTTTTGCGAAAAAAATAATCGCTATTTTGATCAAAACTTTGAAATTACTGACCCAAATAAGGAATGTCATACCTCGCTGAGTTCGTTGTTTAAATACCAATCGATTTGCATTCAAGTTTGAGAATTCTAGGATTTTTCAATTTTTCGCAAATTTTAATGATGGTACCCCTTACAAAAAATGCGAAAATTTGGCAAAAAATTAATTTCACAAAATCCGTTTAAAAGTGAAAGTGGTGGTTAGTATTGGTTAAAAGGAGTATAAAATGGTAATTCTTTTTGCTGTGCGACCATTTTTAGTCAAGTTATAGCCAAAAAAGCCAACTTGAAAATTTAGCGTTTTGCCAAAAATAGTTTTCCAGATTTTTTGCGAAAAAAATAATCGCTATTTTGATCAAAACTTTGAAATTACTGACCCAAATAAGGAATGTCATACCTCGCTGAGTTCGTTGTTTAAATACCAATCGATTTGCATTCAAGTTTGAGAATTCTAGGATTTTTCAATTTTTCGCAAATTTTAATGATGGTACCCCTTACAAAAAATGCGAAAATTTGGCCAAAAATTAATTTTACAAAATCCGTTTAAAAGTGAAAGTGGTGGTTAGTATTGGTTAAAAGGAGTATAAAATGGTAATTCTTTTTGCTGTGCGACCATTTTTAGTCAAGTTACTATATAGCCAAAAAAGCCAACTTGAAAATTTAGCTTTTTGCCAAAAATAGTTTTCCATATCTTTTTGCGAAAAAAATAATCGCTATTTTGATCAAAACTTTGAAATTACTGACCCAAATAAGGAATGTCATACCTCGCTGAGTTCGTTGTTTAAATACCAATCGATTTGCATTCAAGTTTGAGAATTCTAGGATTTTTCAATTTTTCGCAAATTTTGATGATGACAAAAAATGCGAAAATTTGGCAAAAAAATAATTTCACAAAATCCGTTTAAAAGTGAAATTGGTGGTTAGTATTGGTTATAAGGAGTATAAAATAATACTTCTTTTTGCTGTGCGACCATTTTTAGTCAAGTTATAGCCAAAAAAGCCAACTTGAAAATTGAGCTTTTTGCCACAAATAGTTTTCCAGATTTTTTTGCGAAAAAAATAATCGCTATTTTGATCAAAACTTTGAAATTACTGACCTAAATAAGGAATGTCATACCTCGCTGAGTTCGTTGTTTAAATACCAATCGATTTGCATTCAAGTTTGAGAATTCTAGGATTTTTAAATTTTTCGCAAATTTTGATGATGGTACCCCTTACAAAAAATGCGAAAATTTGGCAAAAAAATAATTTCACAAAATCCGTTTAAAAGTGAAAGTGGTGGTTAGTATTGGTTATAAGGAGTATAAAATAATACTTCTTTTTGCTGTGCGACCATTTTTAGTCAAGTTATAGCCAAAAAAGCCAACTTGAAAATTGAGCTTTTTGCCAAAAATAGTTTTCCAGATTTTTTGCGAAAAAAATAATCGCTATTTTGATCAAAACTTTGAAATTACTGACCTAAATAAGGAATGTCATACCTCGCTGAGTTCGTTGTTTAAATACCAATCGATTTGCATTCAAGTTTGAGAATTCTAGGATTTTTCAATTTTTCGCAAATTTTGATGACAAAATGCGAAAATTTTGCCAAAAATTAATTTTACAAAATCCGTTTAAAAGTGAAAGTGGTGGTTAGTATTGGTTATAAGGAGTATAAAATAATACTTCTTTTTGCTGTGCGACCATTTTTAGTCAAGTTATAGCCAAAAAAGCCAACTTGAAAATTAGCGTTTTGCCAAAAATAGTTTTCCAGATTTTTTGCGAAAAAAATAATCGCTATTTTGATCAAAACTTTGAAATTACTGACCCAAATAAGGAATGTCATACCTCGCTGAGTTCGTTGTTTAAATACCAATCGATTTGCATTCAAGTTTGAGAATTCTAGGATTTTTCAATTTTTCGCAAATTTTAATGATGACAAAAAATGCGAAAATTTGGCAAAAAATAATTTCACAAAATCCGTTTAAAAGTGAAAGTGGTGGTTAGTATTGGTTATAAGGAGTATAAAATAATACTTCTTTTTGCTGTGCGACCATTTTTAGTCAAGTTATAGCCAAAAAAGCCAACTTGAAAATTGAGCTTTTTGCCAAAAATAGTTTTCCAGATTTTTTGCGAACAAAATAATCGCTATTTTGATCAAAACTTTGAAATTACTGACCTAAATAAGGAATGTCATACCTCGCTGAGTTCGTTGTTTAAATACCAATCGATTTGCATTCAAGTTTGAGAATTCTAGGATTTTTCAATTTTTCGCAAATTTTGATGATGGTACCCCTTACAGAAAATGCGAAAATTTGGCCAAAAATTAATTTTACAAAATCCGTTTAAAAGTGAAAGTGGTGGTTAGTATTGGTTAAAAGGAGTATAAAATGGTAATTCTTTTTGCTGTGCGACCATTTTTAGTCAAGTTATAGCCAAAAAAGCCAACTTGAAAATTGAGCTTTTTGCCAAAAATAGTTTTCCAGATTTTTTGCGAAAAAAATAATCGCTATTTTGATCAAAACTTTGAAATTACTGACCTAAATAATGAATGTCATACCTCGCTGAGTTCGTTGTTTAAATACCAATCGATTTGCATTCAAGTTTGAGAATTCTAGGATTTTTCAATTTTTCGCAAATTTTGATGATGGTACCCCTTACAAAAAATGCGAAAATTTGGCCAAAAATTAATTTTACAAAATCCGTTTAAAAGTGAAAGTGGTGGTTAGTATTGGTTAAAAGGAGTATAAAATGGTAATTCTTTTTGCTGTGCGACCATTTTTAGTCAAGTTATAGCCAAAAAAGCCAACTTGAAAATTGAGCTTTTTGCCAAAAATAGTTTTCCAGATTTTTTGCGAAAAAAAAATTCGCTATTTTGATCAAAACTTTGAAATTACTGACCCAAATAAGGAATGTCATACCTCGCTGAGTTCGTTGTTTAAATACCAATCGATTTGCATTCAAGTTTGAGAATTCTAGGATTTTTCATTTTTTCGCAAATTTTGATGATGGTACCCCTTACAGAAAATGCGAA
Source organism: Drosophila sechellia (assembly GCF_004382195.2). Classification (NCBI taxonomy): domain Eukaryota; kingdom Metazoa; phylum Arthropoda; class Insecta; order Diptera; family Drosophilidae; genus Drosophila; species Drosophila sechellia. Next base: position 14,755,975 of record NC_045954.1, read on the forward strand.
AATTTGGCCAAAAATTAATTTTACAAAATCCGTTTAAAAGTGAAAGTGGTGGTTAGTATTGGTTAAAAGGAGTATAAAATGGTAATTCTTTTTGCTGTGCGACCATTTTTAGTCAAGTTATAGCCAAAAAAGCCAACTTGAAAATTGAGCTTTTTGCCAAAAATAGTATTCCAGATTTTTTGCGAAAAAAACAATCGCTATTTTGATCAAAACTTTGAAATTACTGACCCAAATAAGGAATGTCATACCTCGCTGAGTTCGTTGTTTAAATACCAATCGATTTGCATTCAAGTTTGAGAATTCTAGGATTTTTCAATTTTTCGCAAATTTTGATGATGGTACCCCTTACAAAAAATGCGAAAATTTGGCCAAAAAATAATTTCACAAAATCCGTTTAAAAGTGAAAGTGGTGGTTAGTATTGGTTATAAGGAGTATAAAATAATACTTCTTTTTGCTGTGCGACCATTTTTAGTCAAGTTATAGCCAAAAAACCCAACTTGAAAATTGAGCTTTTTGCCAAAAATAGTTTTCCAGATTTTTTTCGAAAAAAATAATAGCTGAAATAGCTGAAATTACTGCCCCAAATAAGGAATGTCATACCTCGCTGAGTTCGTTGTTTAAATACCAATCGATTTGCATTCAAGTTTGAGAATTCTAGGATTTTTCAATTTTTCGCAAATTTTGATGATGGTACCCCTTACAAAAAATGCAAAAATTTGGCCAACAATTAATTTTACAAAATCCGTTTAAAAGTGAAAGTGGTGGTTAGTATTGGTTAAAAGGAGTATAAAATGGTAATTCTTTTTGCTGTGCGACCATTTTTAGTCAAGTTATAGCCAAAAAAGCCAACTTGAAAATTGAGCTTTTTGCCAAAAATAGTTTTCCAGATTTTTTGCGAAAAAAATAATCGCTATTTTGATCAAAACTTTGAAATTACTGACCTAAATAAGGAATGTCATACCTCGCTGAGTTCGTTGTTTAAATACCAATCGATTTGCATTCAAGTTTGAGAATTCTAGGATTTTTCAATTTTTTGCAAATTTTGATGATGGTACCCCTTACAAAAAATGCGAAAATTTGGCAAAAAAATAATTTCACAAAATCCGTTTAAAAGTGAAAGTGGTGGTTAGTATTGGTTATAAGGAGTATAAAATAATACTTCTTTTTGCTGTGCGACCATTTTTAGTCAAGTTATAGCCAAAAAAGCCAACTTGAAAATTGAGCTTTTTGCCAAAAATAGTTTTCCAGATTTTTTGCGAAAAAAAATAATAGCTATTTTGATCAAAACTTTGAAATTACTGACCCAAATAAGGAATGTCATACCTCGCTGAGTTCGTTGTTTAAATACCAATCGATTTGCATTCAAGTTTGAGAATTCTAGGATTTTTCAATTTTTCGCAAATTTTGATGACAAAATGCGAAAATTTGGCCAAAAATTAATTTTACAAAATCCGTTTAAAAGTGAAAGTGGTGGTTAGTATTGGTTAAAAGGAGTATAAAATGGTAATTCTTTTTGCTGTGCGACCATTTTTAGTCAAGTTATAGCCAAAAAAGCCAACTTGAAAATTTAGCGTTTTGCCAAAAATAGTTTTCCAGATTTTTTGCGAAAAAAATAATCGCTGTTTTGATCAAAACTTTGAAATTACTGACCCAAATAAGGAATGTCATACCTCGCTGAGTTCGTTGTTTAAATACCAATCGATTTGCATTCAAGTTTGAGAATTCTAGGATTTTTCAATTTTTCGCAAATTTTGATGACAAAATGCGAAAATTTGGCCAAAAATTAATTTTACAAAATCCGTTTAAAAGTGAAAGTGGTGGTTAGTATTGGTTATAAGGAGTATAAAATAATACTTATTTTTGCTGTGCGACCATTTTTAGTCAAGTTATAGCCAAAAAAGCCAACTTGAAAATTAGCGTTTTGCCAAAAATAGTTTTCCAGATTTTTTGCGAAAAAAATAATCGCTATTTTGATCAAAACTTTGAAATTACTGACCCAAATAAGGAATGTCATACCTCGCTGAGTTCGTTGTTTAAATACCAATCGATTTGCATTCAAGTTTGAGAATTCTAGGATTTTTCAATTTTGCGCACATTTTAATGATTACAAAAAATGCGAAAATTTGGCAAAAAATAATTTCACAAAATCCGTTTAAAAGTGAAAGTGGTGGTTAGTATTGGTTAAAAGGAGTATAAAATGGTAATTCTTTTTGCTGTGCGACCATTTTTAGTCAAGTTATAGCCAAAAAAGCCAACTTGAAAATTGAGCTTTTTGCCAAAAATAGTTTTCCAGATTTTTTGCGAAAAAAAATAATAGCTATTTTGATCAAAACTTTGAAATTACTGACCCAAATAAGGAATGTCATACCTCGCTGAGTTCGTTGTTTAAATACCAATCGATTTGCATTCAAGTTTGAGAATTCTAGGATTTTTCAATTTTTCGCAAATTTTGATGACAAAATGCGAAAATTTGGCCAAAAATTAATTTTACAAAATCCGTTTAAAAGTGAAAGTGGTGGTTAGTATTGGTTAAAAGGAGTATAAAATGGTAATTCTTTTTGCTGTGCGACCATTTTTAGTCAAGTTATAGCCAAAAAAGCCAACTTGAAAATTGAGCTTTTTGCCAAAAATAGTTTTCCAGATTTTTTGCGAAAAAAAATAATAGCTATTTTGATCAAAACTTTGAAATTACTGACCCAAATAAGGAATGTCATACCTCGCTGAGTTCGTTGTTTAAATACCAATCGATTTGCATTCAAGTTTGAGAATTCTAGGATTTTTCAATTTTTCGCAAATTTTGATGACAAAATGCGAAAATTTGGCCAAAAATTAATTTTACAAAATCCGTTTAAAAGTGAAAGTGGTGGTTAGTATTGGTTAAAAGGAGTATAAAATGGTAATTCTTTTTGCTGTGCGACCATTTTTAGTCAAGTTATAGCCAAAAAAGCCAACTTGAAAATTTAGCGTTTTGCCAAAAATAGTTTTCCAGATTTTTTGCGAAAAAAATAATCGCTGTTTTGATCAAAACTTTGAAATTACTGACCCAAATAAGGAATGTCATACCTCGCTGAGTTCGTTGTTTAAATACCAATCGATTTGCATTCAAGTTTGAGAATTCTAGGATTTTTCAATTTTTCGCAAATTTTAATGATGACAAAAAATGCGAAAATTTGGCGAAAATAATTTCACAAAATCCGTTTAAAAGTGAAAGTGGTGGTTAGTATTGGTTATAAGGAGTATAAAATAATACTTCTTTTTGCTGTGCGACCATTTTTAGTCAAGTTATAGCCAAAAAAGCCAACTTGAAAATTGAGCTTTTTGCCAAAAATAGTTTTCCAGATTTTTTGCGAACAAAATAATCGCTATTTTGATCAAAACTTTGAAATTACTGACCCAAATAAGGAATGTCATACCTCGTTGAGTTCGTTGTTTAAATACCAATCGATTTGCATTCAAGTTTGAGAATTCTAGGATTTTTCAATTTTTCGCAAATTTTAATGATTACAAAAAATGCGAAAATTTGGCAAAAAATAATTTCACAAAATCCGTTTAAAAGTGAAAGTGGTGGTTAGTATTGGTTATAAGGAGTATAAAATAATACTTCTTTTTGCTGTGCGACCATTTTTAGTCAAGTTATAGCCAAAAAACCCAACTTGAAAATTGAGCTTTTTGCCAAAAATAGTTTTCCAGATTTTTTGCGAAAAAAATAATCGCTATTTTGATCAAAACTTTGAAATTACTGACCCAAATAAGGAATGTCATACCTCGCTGAGTTCGTTGTTTAAATACCAATCGATTTGCATTCAAGTTTGAGAATTCTAGGATTTTTCAATTTTTCGCAAATTTTACCCCTTACAAAAAATGCGAAAATTTGGCAAAAAAATAATTTCACAAAATCCGTTTAAAAGTGAAAGTGGTGGTTAGTATTGGTTAAAAGGAGTATAAAATGGTAATTCTTTTTGCTGTGCGACCATTTTTAGTCAAGTTATAGCCAAAAAAGCCAACTTGAAAATTGAGCTTTTTGCCAAAAATAGTTTTCCAGATTTTTTGCGAAAAAAATAATCGCTATTTTGATCAAAACTTTGAAATTACTGACCCAAATAAGGAATGTCATACCTCGCTGAGTTCGTTGTTTAAATACCAATCGATTTGCATTCAAGTTTGAGAATTCTAGGATTTTTCAATTTTTCGCAAATTTTACCCCTTACAAAAAATGCGAAAATTTGGCAAAAAAATAATTTCACAAAATCCGTTTAAAAGTGAAAGTGGTGGTTAGTATTGGTTAAAAGGAGTATAAAATGGTAATTCTTTTTGCTGTGCGACCATTTTTAGTCAAGTTATAGCCAAAAAAGCCAACTTGAAAATTGAGCTTTTTGCCAAAAATAGTTTTCCAGATTTTTTGCGAAAAAAATAATCGCTATTTTGATCAAAACTTTGAAATTACTGACCTAAATAAGGAATGTCATACCTCGCTGAGTTCGTTGTTTAAATACCAATCGATTTGCATTCAAGTTTGAGAATTCTAGGATTTTTAAATTTTTCGCAAATTTTGATGATGGTACCCCTTACAAAAAATGCAAAAATTTGGCCAACAATTAATTTTACAAAATCCGTTTAAAAGTGAAAGTGGTGGTTAGTATTGGTTAAAAGGAGTATAAAATGGTAATTCTTTTTGCTGTGCGACCATTTTTAGTCAAGTTATAGCCAAAAAAGCCAACTTGAAAATTGAGCTTTTTGCCAAAAATAGTTTTCCAGATTTTTTGCGAAAAAAATAATCGCTATTTTGATCAAAACTTTGAAATTACTGACCCAAATAAGGAATGTCATACCTCGCTGAGTTCGTTGTTTAAATACCAATCGATTTGCATTCAAGTTTGAGAATTCTAGGATTTTTCAATTTTTCGCAAATTTTAATGATGGTACCCCTTACAAAAAATGCGAAAATTTGGCAAAAAAATAATTTCACAAAATCCGTTTAAAAGTGAAAGTGGTGGTTAGTATTGGTTAAAAGGAGTATAAAATGGTAATTCTTTTTGCTGTGCGACCATTTTTAGTCAAGTTATAGCCAAAAAACCCAACTTGAAAATTGAGCTTTTTGCCAAAAATAGTTTTCCAGATTTTTTTCGAAAAAAATAATAGCTATTTTGATCAAAACTTTGAAATTACTGCCCCAAATAAGGAATGTCATACCTCGCTGAGTTCGTTGTTTAAATACCAATCGATTTGCATTCAAGTTTGAGAATTCTAGGATTTTTAAATTTTTCGCAAATTTTGATGATGGTACCCCTTACAAAAAATGCAAAAATTTGGCCAACAATTAATTTTACAAAATCCGTTTAAAAGTGAAAGTGGTGGTTAGTATTGGTTAAAAGGAGTATAAAATGGTAATTCTTTTTGCTGTGCGACCATTTTTAGTCAAGTTATAGCCAAAAAAGCCAACTTGAAAATTGAGCTTTTTGCCAAAAATAGTTTTCCAGATTTTTTGCGAAAAAAATAATCGCTATTTTGATCAAAACTTTGAAATTACTGACCTAAATAAGGAATGTCATACCTCGCTGAGTTCGTTGTTTAAATACCAATCGATTTGCATTCAAGTTTGAGAATTCTAGGATTTTTAAATTTTTCGCAAATTTTGATGATGGTACCCCTTACAAAAAATGCAAAAATTTGGCCAACAATTAATTTTACAAAATCCGTTTAAAAGTGAAAGTGGTGGTTAGTATTGGTTAAAAGGAGTATAAAATGGTAATTCTTTTTGCTGTGCGACCATTTTTAGTCAAGTTATAGCCAAAAAAGCCAACTTGAAAATTGAGCTTTTTGCCAAAAATAGTTTTCCAGATTTTTTGCGAAAAAAATAATCGCTATTTTGATCAAAACTTTGAAATTACTGACCCAAATAAGGAATGTCATACCTCGCTGAGTTCGTTGTTTAAATACCAATCGATTTGCATTCAAGTTTGAGAATTCTAGGATTTTTCAATTTTTCGCAAATTTTAATGATGGTACCCCTTACAAAAAATGCGAAAATTTGGCAAAAAAATAATTTCACAAAATCCGTTTAAAAGTGAAAGTGGTGGTTAGTATTGGTTAAAAGGAGTATAAAATGGTAATTCTTTTTGCTGTGCGACCATTTTTAGTCAAGTTATAGCCAAAAAACCCAACTTGAAAATTGAGCTTTTTGCCAAAAATAGTTTTCCAGATTTTTTTCGAAAAAAATAATAGCTATTTTGATCAAAACTTTGAAATTACTGCCCCAAATAAGGAATGTCATACCTCGCTGAGTTCGTTGTTTAAATACCAATCGATTTGCATTCAAGTTTGAGAATTCTAGGATTTTTAAATTTTTCGCAAATTTTGATGATGGTACCCCTTACAAAAAATGCAAAAATTTGGCCAACAATTAATTTTACAAAATCCGTTTAAAAGTGAAAGTGGTGGTTAGTATTGGTTAAAAGGAGTATAAAATTGTAATTCTTTTTGCTGTGCGACCATTTTTAGTCAAGTTATAGCCAAAAAACCCAACTTGAAAATTGAGCTTTTTGCCAAAAATAGTTTTCCAGATTTTTTGCGAAAAAAATAATCGCTATTTTGATCAAAACTTTGAAATTACTGACCCAAATAAGGAATGTCATACCTCGCTGAGTTCGTTGTTTAAATACCAATCGATTTGCATTCAAGTTTGAGAATTCTAGGATTTTTCAATTTTTCGCAAATTTTAATGATTACAAAAAATGCGAAAATTTGGCAAAAAATAATTTCACAAAATCCGTTTAAAAGTGAAAGTGGTGGTTAGTATTGGTTATAAGGAGTATAAAATAATACTTCTTTTTGCTGTGCGACCATTTTTAGTCAAGTTATAGCCAAAAAACCCAACTTGAAAATTGAGCTTTTTGCCAAAAATAGTTTTCCAGATTTTTTGCGAAAAAAATAATCGCTATTTTGATCAAAACTTTGAAATTACTGACCCAAATAAGGAATGTCATACCTCGCTGAGTTCGTTGTTTAAATACCAATCGATTTGCATTCAAGTTTGAGAATTCTAGGATTTTTCAATTTTTCGCAAATTTTACCCCTTACAAAAAATGCGAAAATTTGGCAAAAAAATAATTTCACAAAATCCGTTTAAAAGTGAAAGTGGTGGTTAGTATTGGTTAAAAGGAGTATAAAATGGTAATTCTTTTTGCTGTGCGACCATTTTTAGTCAAGTTATAGCCAAAAAAGCCAACTTGAAAATTGAGCTTTTTGCCAAAAATAGTTTTCCAGATTTTTTGCGAAAAAAATAATCGCTATTTTGATCAAAACTTTGAAATTACTGACCCAAATAAGGAATGTCATACCTCGCTGAGTTCGTTGTTTAAATACCAATCGATTTGCATTCAAGTTTGAGAATTCTAGGATTTTTCAATTTTTCGCAAATTTTACCCCTTACAAAAAATGCGAAAATTTGGCAAAAAAATAATTTCACAAAATCCGTTTAAAAGTGAAAGTGGTGGTTAGTATTGGTTAAAAGGAGTATAAAATGGTAATTCTTTTTGCTGTGCGACCATTTTTAGTCAAGTTATAGCCAAAAAAGCCAACTTGAAAATTGAGCTTTTTGCCAAAAATAGTTTTCCAGATTTTTTGCGAAAAAAATAATCGCTATTTTGATCAAAACTTTGAAATTACTGACCTAAATAAGGAATGTCATACCTCGCTGAGTTCGTTGTTTAAATACCAATCGATTTGCATTCAAGTTTGAGAATTCTAGGATTTTTAAATTTTTCGCAAATTTTGATGATGGTACCCCTTACAAAAAATGCAAAAATTTGGCCAACAATTAATTTTACAAAATCCGTTTAAAAGTGAAAGTGGTGGTTAGTATTGGTTAAAAGGAGTATAAAATGGTAATTCTTTTTGCTGTGCGACCATTTTTAGTCAAGTTATAGCCAAAAAAGCCAACTTGAAAATTGAGCTTTTTGCCAAAAATAGTTTTCCAGATTTTTTGCGAAAAAAATAATCGCTATTTTGATCAAAACTTTGAAATTACTGACCCAAATAAGGAATGTCATACCTCGCTGAGTTCGTTGTTTAAATACCAATCGATTTGCATTCAAGTTTGAGAATTCTAGGATTTTTCAATTTTTCGCAAATTTTAATGATGGTACCCCTTACAAAAAATGCGAAAATTTGGCAAAAAAATAATTTCACAAAATCCGTTTAAAAGTGAAAGTGGTGGTTAGTATTGGTTAAAAGGAGTATAAAATGGTAATTCTTTTTGCTGTGCGACCATTTTTAGTCAAGTTATAGCCAAAAAACCCAACTTGAAAATTGAGCTTTTTGCCAAAAATAGTTTTCCAGATTTTTTTCGAAAAAAATAATAGCTATTTTGATCAAAACTTTGAAATTACTGACCCAAATAAGGAATGTCATACCTCGCTGAGTTCGTTGTTTAAATACCAATCGATTTGCATTCAAGTTTGAGAATTCTAGGATTTTTAAATTTTTCGCAAATTTTGATGATGGTACCCCTTACAAAAAATGCAAAAATTTGGCCAACAATTAATTTTACAAAATCCGTTTAAAAGTGAAAGTGGTGGTTAGTATTGGTTAAAAGGAGTATAAAATTGTAATTCTTTTTGCTGTGCGACCATTTTTAGTCAAGTTATAGCCAAAAAAGCCAACTTGAAAATTGAGCTTTTTGCCAAAAATAGTTTTCCAGATTTTTTGCGAAAAAAAATAATAGCTATTTTGATCAAAACTTTGAAATTACTGACCCAAATAAGGAATGTCATACCTCGCTGAGTTCGTTGTTTAAATACCAATCGATTTGCATTCAAGTTTGAGAATTCTAGGATTTTTCAATTTTTCGCAAATTTTGATGACAAAATGCGAAAATTTGGCCAAAAATTAATTTTACAAAATCCGTTTAAAAGTGAAAGTGGTGTTTAGTATTGGTTAAAAGGAGTATAAAATGGTAATTCTTTTTGCTGTGCGACCATTTTTAGTCAAGTTATAGCCAAAAAAGCCAACTTGAAAATTTAGCGTTTTGCCAAAAATAGTTTTCCAGATTTTTTGCGAAAAAAATAATCGCTGTTTTGATCAAAACTTTGAAATTACTGACCCAAATAAGGAATGTCATACCTCGCTGAGTTCGTTGTTTAAATACCAATCGATTTGCATTCAAGTTTGAGAATTCTAGGATTTTTCAATTTTTCGCAAATTTTGATGACAAAATGCGAAAATTTGGCCAAAAATTAATTTCACAAAATCCGTTTAAAAGTGAAAGTGGTGGTTAGTATTGGTTATAAGGAGTATAAAATAATACTTCTTTTTGCTGTGCGACCATTTTTAGTCAAGTTATAGCCAAAAAAGCCAACTTGAAAATTAGCGTTTTGCCAAAAATAGTTTTCCAGATTTTTTGCGAAAAAAATAATCGCTATTTTGATCAAAACTTTGAAATTACTGACCCAAATAAGGAATGTCATACCTCGCTGAGTTCGTTGTTTAAATACCAATCGATTTGCATTCAAGTTTGAGAATTCTAGGATTTTTCAATTTTTCGCAAATTTTATTGATGACAAAAAATGCGAAAATTTGGCAAAAAATAATTTCACAAAATCCGTTTAAAAGTGAAAGTGGTGGTTAGTATTGGTTATAAGGAGTATAAAATAATACTTCTTTTTGCTGTGCGACCATTTTTAGTCAAGTTATAGCCAAAAAAGCCAACTTGAAAATTGAGCTTTTTGCCAAAAATAGTTTTCCAGATTTTTTGCGAACAAAATAATCGCTATTTTGATCAAAACTTTGAAATTACTGACCTAAATAAGGAATGTCATACCTCGCTGAGTTCGTTGTTTAAATACCAATCGATTTGCATTCAAGTTTGAGAATTCTAGGATTTTTCAATTTTTCGCAAATTTTGATGATGGTACCCCTTACAAAAAATGCAAAAATTTGGCCAACAATTAATTTTACAAAATCCGTTTAAAAGTGAAAGTGGTGGTTAGTATTGGTTAAAAGGAGTATAAAATGGTAATTCTTTTTGCTGTGCGACCATTTTTAGTCAAGTTATAGCCAAAAAACCCAACTTGAAAATTGAGCTTTTTGCCAAAAATAGTTTTCCAGATTTTTTTCGAAAAAAATAATAGCTATTTTGATCAAAACTTTGAAATTACTGCCCCAAATAAGGAATGTCATACCTCGCTGAGTTCGTTGTTTAAATACCAATCGATTTGCATTCAAGTTTGAGAATTCTAGGATTTTTAAATTTTTCGCAAATTTTGATGATGGTACCCCTTACAAAAAATGCAAAAATTTGGCCAACAATTAATTTTACAAAATCCGTTTAAAAGTGAAAGTGGTGGTTAGTATTGGTTAAAAGGAGTATAAAATGGTAATTCTTTTTGCTGTGCGACCATTTTTAGTCAAGTTATAGCCAAAAAACCCAACTTGAAAATTGAGCTTTTTGCCAAAAATAGTTTTCCAGATTTTTTTCGAAAAAATAATAGCTATTTTGATCAAAACTTTGAAATTACTGACCCAAATAAGGAATGTCATACCTCGCTGAGTTCGTTGTTTAAATACCAATCGATTTGCATTCAAGTTTGAGAATTCTAGGATTTTTAAATTTTTCGCAAATTTTGATGATGGTACCCCTTACAAAAAATGCAAAAATTTGGCCAACAATTAATTTTACAAAATCCGTTTAAAAGTGAAAGTGGTGGTTAGTATTGGTTAAAAGGAGTATAAAATTGTAATTCTTTTTGCTGTGCGACCATTTTTAGTCAAGTTATAGCCAAAAAAGCCAACTTGAAAATTGAGCTTTTTGCCAAAAATAGTTTTCCAGATTTTTTGCGAAAAAAAATAATAGCTATTTTGATCAAAACTTTGAAATTACTGACCCAAATAAGGAATGTCATACCTCGCTGAGTTCGTTGTTTAAATACCAATCGATTTGCATTCAAGTTTGAGAATTCTAGGATTTTTCAATTTTTCGCAAATTTTGATGACAAAATGCGAAAATTTGGCCAAAAATTAATTTTACAAAATCCGTTTAAAAGTGAAAGTGGTGTTTAGTATTGGTTAAAAGGAGTATAAAATGGTAATTCTTTTTGCTGTGCGACCATTTTTAGTCAAGTTATAGCCAAAAAAGCCAACTTGAAAATTTAGCGTTTTGCCAAAAATAGTTTTCCAGATTTTTTGCGAAAAAAATAATCGCTGTTTTGATCAAAACTTTGAAATTACTGACCCAAATAAGGAATGTCATACCTCGCTGAGTTCGTTGTTTAAATACCAATCGATTTGCATTCAAGTTTGAGAATTCTAGGATTTTTCAATTTTTCGCAAATTTTGATGACAAAATGCGAAAATTTGGCCAAAAATTAATTTTACAAAATCCGTTTAAAAGTGAAAGTGGTGGTTAGTATTGGTTATAAGGAGTATAAAATAATACTTCTTTTTGCTGTGCGACCATTTTTAGTCAAGTTATAGCCAAAAAAGCCAACTTGAAAATTAGCGTTTTGCCAAAAATAGTTTTCCAGATTTTTTGCGAAAAAAATAATCGCTATTTTGATCAAAACTTTGAAATTACTGACCCAAATAAGGAATGTCATACCTCGCTGAGTTCGTTGTTTAAATACCAATCGATTTGCATTCAAGTTTGAGAATTCTAGGATTTTTCAATTTTTCGCAAATTTTATTGATGACAAAAAATGCGAAAATTTGGCAAAAAATAATTTCACAAAATCCGTTTAAAAGTGAAAGTGGTGGTTAGTATTGGTTATAAGGAGTATAAAATAATACTTCTTTTTGCTGTGCGACCATTTTTAGTCAAGTTATAGCCAAAAAAGCCAACTTGAAAATTGAGCTTTTTGCCAAAAATAGTTTTCCAGATTTTTTGCGAACAAAATAATCGCTATTTTGATCAAAACTTTGAAATTACTGACCTAAATAAGGAATGTCATACCTCGCTGAGTTCGTTGTTTAAATACCAATCGATTTGCATTCAAGTTTGAGAATTCTAGGATTTTTCAATTTTTCGCAAATTTTGATGATGGTACCCCTTACAAAAAATGCAAAAATTTGGCCAACAATTAATTTTACAAAATCCGTTTAAAAGTGAAAGTGGTGGTTAGTATTGGTTAAAAGGAGTATAAAATGGTAATTCTTTTTGCTGTGCGACCATTTTTAGTCAAGTTATAGCCAAAAAACCCAACTTGAAAATTGAGCTTTTTGCCAAAAATAGTTTTCCAGATTTTTTTCGAAAAAAATAATAGCTATTTTCATCAAAACTTTGAAATTACTGCCCCAAATAAGGAATGTCATACCTCGCTGAGTTCGTTGTTTAAATACCAATCGATTTGCATTCAAGTTTGAGAATTCTAGGATTTTTCAATTTTTCGCAAATTTTGATGATTTTATAGCCCTTACAAAAAATGCAAAAATTTGGCCAACAATTAATTTTACAAAATCCGTTTAAAAGTGAAAGTGGTGGTTAGTATTGGTTATAAGGAGTATAAAATAATACTTCTTTTTGCTGTGCGACCATTTTTAGTCAAGTTATAGCCAAAAAAGCCAACTTGAAAATTGAGCTTTTTGCCAAAAATAGTTTTCCAGATTTTTTTCGAAAAAAATAATAGCTATTTTGATCAAAACCTTGAAATTACTGCCCCAAATAAGGAATGTCATACCTCGCTGAGTTCGTTGTTTAAATACCAATCGATTTGCATTCAAGTTTGAGAATTCTAGGATTTTTCAATTTTTCGCAAATTTTGATGATGGTACCCCTTACAAAAAATGCGAAAATTTGGCCAAAAATTAATTTTACAAAATCCGTTTAAAAGTGAAAGTGGTGGTTAGTATTGGTTAAAAGGAGTATAAAATGGTAATTCTTTTTGCTGTGCGACCATTTTTAGTCAAGTTATAGCCAAAAAAGCCAACTTGAAAATTAGCGTTTTGCTAAAAATAGTTTTCCAGATTTTTTGCGAAAAAAATAATCGCTATTTTGATCAAAACTTTGAAATTACTGACCTAAATAAGGAATGTCATACCTCGCTGAGTTCGTTGTTTAAATACCAATCGATTTGCATTCAAGTTTGAGAATTCTAGGATTTTTCAATTTTTCGCAAATTTTGATGATGGTACCCCTTACAAAAAATGCAAAAATTTGGCCAACAATTAATTTTACAAAATCCGTTTAAAAGTGAAAGTGGTGGTTAGTATTGGTTAAAAGGAGTATAAAATGGTAATTCTTTTTGCTGTGCGACCATTTTTAGTCAAGTTATAGCCAAAAAACCCAACTTGAAAATTGAGCTTTTTGCCAAAAATAGTTTTCCAGATTTTTTTCGAAAAAAATAATAGCTATTTTCATCAAAACTTTGAAATTACTGCCCCAAATAAGGAATGTCATACCTCGCTGAGTTCGTTGTTTAAATACCAATCGATTTGCATTCAAGTTTGAGAATTCTAGGATTTTTCAATTTTTCGCAAATTTTGATGATGGTACCCCTTACAAAAAATGCAAAAATTTGGCCAACAATTAATTTTACAAAATCCGTTTAAAAGTGAAAGTGGTGGTTAGTATTGGTTAAAAGGAGTATAAAATGGTAATTCTTTTTGCTGTGCGACCATTTTTAGTCAAGTTATAGCCAAAAAAGCCAACTTGAAAATTGAGCTTTTTGCCAAAAATAGTTTTCCAGATTTTTTTCGAAAAAAATAATAGCTATTTTGATCAAAACTTTGAAATTACTGCCCCAAATAAGGAATGTCATACCTCGCTGAGTTCGTTGTTTAAATACCAATCGATTTGCATTCAAGTTTGAGAATTCTAGGATTTTTAAATTTTTCGCAAATTTTGATGATGGTACCCCTTACAAAAAATGCAAAAATTTGGCCAACAATTAATTTTACAAAATCCGTTTAAAAGTGAAAGTGGTGGTTAGTATTGGTTAAAAGGAGTATAAAATGGTAATTCTTTTTGCTGTGCGACCATTTTTAGTCAAGTTATAGCCAAAAAAGCCAACTTGAAAATTGAGCTTTTTGCCAAAAATAGTTTTCCAGATTTTTTGCGAAAAAAATAATCGCAATTTTGATCAAAACTTTGAAATTACTGACCCAAATAAGGAATGTCATACCTCGCTGAGTTCGTTGTTTAAATACCAATCGATTTGCATTCAAGTTTGAGAATTCTAGGATTTTTCAATTTTTCGCAAATTTTGATGATTACAAAAAATGCGAAAATTTGGGAAAAAATTAATTTTACAAAATCCGTTTAAAAGTGAAAGTGGTGGTTAGTATTGGTTAAAAGGAGTATAAAATAATAATTCTTTTTGCTGTCTGACCATTTTTAGTCAAGTTATAGCCAAAAAAGCCAACTTGAAAATTAGCGTTTTGCCAAAAATAGTTTTCCAGATTTTTTGCGAAAAAAATAATCGCTATTTTGATCAAAACTTTGAAATTACTGACCCAAATAAGGAATGTCATACCTCGCTGAGTTCGTTGTTTAAATACCAATCGATTTGCATTCAAGTTTGAGAATTCTAGGATTTTTCAATTTTTCGCAAATTTTAATGATGACAAAAAATGCGAAAATTTGGCAAAAAAATAATTTCACAAAATCCGTTTAAAAGTGAAAGTGGTGGTTAGTATTGGTTATAAGGAGTATAAAATAATACTTCTTTTTGCTGTGCGACCATTTTTAGTCAAGTTATAGCCAAAAAAGCCAACTTGAAAATTGAGCTTTTTGCCAAAAATAGTTTTCCAGATTTTTTGCGAAAAAAATAATCGCTATTTTGATCAAAACTTTGAAATTACTGACCTAAATAAGGAATGTCATACCTCGCTGAGTTCGTTGCAATCGATTTGCATTCAAGTTTGAGAATTCTAGGATTTTTCAATTTTTCGCAAATTTTGATGATGGTACCCCTTACAAAAAATGCGAAAATTTGGCCAAAAAATAATTTCACAAAATCCGTTTAAAAGTGAAAGTGGTGGTTAGTATTGGTTATAAGGAGTATAAAATAATACTTCTTTTTGCTGTGCGACCATTTTTAGTCAAGTTATAGCCAAAAAACCCAACTTGAAAATTGAGCTTTTTGCCAAAAATAGTTTTCCAGATTTTTTTCGAAAAAAATAATAGCTATTTTGATCAAAACTTTGAAATTACTGACCCAAATAAGGAATGTCATACCTCGCTGAGTTCGTTGTTTAAATACCAATCGATTTGCATTCAAGTTTGAGAATTCTAGGATTTTTCAATTTTTCGCAAATTTTGATGATGGTACCCCTTACAAAAAATGCAAAAATTTGGCCAACAATTAATTTTACAAAATCCGTTTAAAAGTGAAAGTGGTGGTTAGTATTGGTTAAAAGGAGTATAAAATGGTAATTCTTTTTGCTGTGCGACCATTTTTAGTCAAGTTATAGCCAAAAAAGCCAACTTGAAAATTGAGCTTTTTGCCAAAAATAGTTTTCCAGATTTTTTGCGAAAAAAATAATCGCTATTTTGATCAAAACTTTGAAATTACTGACCCAAATAAGGAATGTCATACCTCGCTGAGTTCGTTGTTTAAATACCAATCGATTTGCATTCAAGTTTGAGAATTCTAGGATTTTTCAATTTTTCGCAAATTTTAATGAAAATTTACAAAAAATGCGAAAATTTGGCCAAAAAATAATTTCACAAAATCCGTTTAAAAGTGAAAGTGGTGGTTAGTATTGGTTATAAGGAGTATAAAATAATACTTCTTTTTGCTGTGCGACCATTTTTAGTCAAGTTATAGCCAAAAAAGCCAACTTGAAAATTGAGCTTTTTGCCAAAAATAGTTTTCCAGATTTTTTTCGAAAAAAATAATAGCTATTTTGATCAAAACTTTGAAATTACTGACCTATATAAGGAATGTCATACCTCGCTGAGTTCGTTGTTTAAATACCAATCGATTTGCATTCAAGTTTGAGAATTCTAGGATTTTTCAATTTTTCGCAAATTTTGATGATGGTACCCCTTACAAAAAATGCGAAAATTTGGCAAAAAAAATAATTTCACAAAATCCGTTTAAAAGTGAAAGTGGTGGTTAGTATTGGTTATAAGGAGTATAAAATAATACTTCTTTTTGCTGTGCGACCATTTTTAGTCAAGTTATAGCCAAAAAAGCCAACTTGAAAATTGAGCTTTTTGCCAAAAATAGTTTTCCAGATTTTTTGCGAAAAAAATAATCGCTATTTTGATCAAAACTTTGAAATTACTGACCTAAATAAGGAATATCATACCTCGCTGAGTTCGTTGTTTAAATACCAATCGATTTGCATTCAAGTTTGAGAATTCTAGGATTTTTCAATTTTTCGCAAATTTTGATGATGGTACCCCTTACAAAAAATGCGAAAATTTGGCCAAAAAATAATTTCACAAAATCCGTTTAAAAGTGAAAGTGGTGGTTAGTATTGGTTATAAGGAGTATAAAATAATACTTCTTTTTGCTGTGCGACCATTTTTAGTCAAGTTATAGCCAAAAAAGCCAACTTGAAAATTGAGCTTTTTGCCAAAAATAGTTTTCCAGATTTTTTTCGAAAAAAATAATAGCTATTTTGATCAAAACCTTGAAATTACTGCCCCAAATAAGGAATGTCATACCTCGCTGAGTTCGTTGTTTAAATACCAATCGATTTGCATTCAAGTTTGAGAATTCTAGGATTTTTCAATTTTTCGCAAATTTTGATGATGGTACCCCTTACAAAAAATGCGAAAATTTGGCCAAAAATTAATTTTACAAAATCCGTTTAAAAGTGAAAGTGGTGGTTAGTATTGGTTAAAAGGAGTATAAAATGGTAATTCTTTTTGCTGTGCGACCATTTTTAGTCAAGTTATAGCCAAAAAAGCCAACTTGAAAATTAGCGTTTTGCTAAAAATAGTTTTCCAGATTTTTTGCGAAAAAAATAATCGCTATTTTGATCAAAACTTTGAAATTACTGACCCAAATAAGGAATGTCATACCTCGCTGAGTTCGTTGTTTAAATACCAATCGATTTGCATTCAAGTTTGAGAATTCTAGGATTTTTCAATTTTTCGCAAATTTTGATGATGGTACCCCTTACAAAAAATGCGAAAATTTGGCCAAAAAATAATTTCACAAAATCCGTTTAAAAGTGAAAGTGGTGGTTAGTATTGGTTATAAGGAGTATAAAATAATACTTCTTTTTGCTGTGCGACCATTTTTAGTCAAGTTATAGCCAAAAAACCCAACTTGAAAATTGAGCTTTTTGCCAAAAATAGTTTTCCAGATTTTTTTCGAAAAAAATAATAGCTATTTTGATCAAAACCTTGAAATTACTGCCCCAAATAAGGAATGTCATACCTCGCTGAGTTCGTTGTTTAAATACCAATCGATTTGCATTCAAGTTTGAGAATTCTAGGATTTTTCAATTTTTCGCAAATTTTGATGATGGTACCCCTTACAAAAAATGCAAAAATTTGGCCAACAATTAATTTTACAAAATCCGTTTAAAAGTGAAAGTGGTGGTTAGTATTGGTTAAAAGGAGTATAAAATGGTAATTCTTTTTGCTGTGCGACCATTTTTAGTCAAGTTATAGCCAAAAAAGCCAACTTGAAAATTGAGCCTTTTGCCAACAATAGTTTTCCAGATTTTTTGCGAAAAAAATAATCGCTATTTTGATCAAAACTTTGAAATTACTGCCCCAAATAAGGAATGTCATACCTCGCTGAGTTCGTTGTTTAAATACCAATCGATTTGCATTCAAGTTTGAGAATTCTAGGATTTTTAAATTTTTCGCAAATTTTGATGATTACAAAAAATGCGAAAATTTGGGAAAAAATTAATTTTACAAAATCCGTTTAAAAGTGAAAGTGGTGGTTAGTATTGGTTAAAAGGAGTATAAAATAATAATTCTTTTTGCTGTCTGACCATTTTTAGTCAAGTTATAGCCAAAAAAGCCAACTTGAAAATTGAGCTTTTTGCCAAAAATAGTTTTCCAGATTTTTTGCGAAAAAAATAATCGCTATTTTGATCAAAACTTTGAAATTACTGACCCAAATAAGGAATGTCATACCTCGCTGAGTTCGTTGTTTAAATACCAATCGATTTGCATTCAAGTTTGAGAATTCTAGGATTTTTCAATTTTTCGCAAATTTTGATGATGGTACCCCTTACAAAAAATGCGAAAATTTGGCCAAAAATTAATTTTACAAAATCCGTTTAAAAGTGAAAGTGGTGGTTAGTATTGGTTAAAAGGAGTATAAAATGGTAATTCTTTTTGCTGTGCGACCATTTTTAGTCAAGTTATAGCCAAAAAAGCCAACTTGAAAATTGAGCTTTTTGCCAAAAATAGTTTTCCAGATTTTTGCGAAAAAAATAATCGCTATTTTGATCAAAACTTTGAAATTACTGCCCCAAATAAGGAATGTCATACCTCGCTGAGTTCGTTGTTTAAATACCAATCGATTTGCATTCAAGTTTGAGAATTCTAGGATTTTTCAATTTTTCGCAAATTTTGATGATGGTACCCCTTACAAAAAATGCGAAATTTGGCCAAAAAATAATTTCACAAAATCCGTTTAAAAGTGAAAGTGGTGGTTAGTATTGGTTATAAGGAGTATAAAATAATACTTCTTTTTGCTGTGCGACCATTTTTAGTCAAGTTATAGCCAAAAAACCCAACTTGAAAATTTAGCTTTTTGCCAACAATAGTTTTCCAGATTTTTTGCGAAAAAAATAATCGCTATTTTGATCAAAACTTTGAAATTACTGCCCCAAATAAGGAATGTCATACCTCGCTGAGTTCGTTGTTTAAATACCAATCGATTTGCATTCAAGTTTGAGAATTCTAGGATTTTTCAATTTTTCGCAAATTTTACCCCTTACAAAAAATGCGAAAATTTGGCAAAAAAATAATTTCACAAAATCCGTTTAAAAGTGAAAGTGGTGGTTAGTATTGGTTAAAAGGAGTATAAAATAATAATTCTTTTTGCTGTCTGACCATTTTTAGTCAAGTTATAGCCAAAAAAGCCAACTTGAAAATTGAGCTTTTTGCCAAAAATAGTTTTCCAGATTTTTTGCGAAAAAAATAATCGCTATTTTGATCAAAACTTTGAAATTACTGACCCAAATAAGGAATGTCATACCTCGCTGAGTTCGTTGTTTAAATACCAATCGATTTGCATTCAAGTTTGAGAATTCTAGGATTTTTCAATTTTTCGCAAATTTTGATGATGGTACCCCTTACAAAAAATGCGAAAATTTGGCCAAAAATTAATTTTACAAAATCCGTTTAAAAGTGAAAGTGGTGGTTAGTATTGGTTAAAAGGAGTATAAAATGGTAATTCTTTTTGCTGTGCGACCATTTTTAGTCAAGTTATAGCCAAAAAAGCCAACTTGAAAATTGAGCTTTTTGCCAAAAATAGTTTTCCAGATTTTTTGCGAAAAAAATAATCGCTATTTTGATCAAAACTTTGAAATTACTGCCCCAAATAAGGAATGTCATACCTCGCTGAGTTCGTTGTTTAAATACCAATCGATTTGCATTCAAGTTTGAGAATTCTAGGATTTTTCAATTTTTCGCAAATTTTAATGATGACAAAAAATGCGAAAATTTGGCAAAAAAATAATTTCACAAAATCCGTTTAAAAGTGAAAGTGGTGGTTAGTATTGGTTATAAGGAGTATAAAATAATACTTCTTTTTGCTGTGCGACCATTTTTAGTCAAGTTATAGCCAAAAAAGCCAACTTGAAAATTGAGCTTTTTGCCAAAAATAGTTTTCCAGATTTTTTGCGAAAAAAATAATCGCTATTTTGATCAAAACTTTGAAATTACTGACCTAAATAAGGAATGTCATACCTCGCTGAGTTCGTTGTTTAAATACCAATCGATTTGCATTCAAGTTTGAGAATTCTAGGATTTTTCAATTTTTCGCAAATTTTGATGATGGTACCCCTTACAAAAAATGCGAAAATTTGGCCAAAAAATAATTTCACAAAATCCGTTTAAAAGTGAAAGTGGTGGTTAGTATTGGTTATAAGGAGTATAAAATAATACTTCTTTTTGCTGTGCGACCATTTTTAGTCAAGTTATAGCCAAAAAACCCAACTTGAAAATGGAGCTTTTTTGCCAAAAATAGTTTTCCAGATTTTTTTCGAAAAAAATAATAGCTATTTTGATCAAAACTTTGAAATTACTGCCCCAAATAAGGAATGTCATACCTCGCTGAGTTCGTTGTTTAAATACCAATCGATTTGCATTCAAGTTTGAGAATTCTAGGATTTTTAAATTTTTCGCAAATTTTGATGATGGTACCCCTTACAAAAAATGCAAAAATTTGGCCAACAATTAATTTTACAAAATCCGTTTAAAAGTGAAAGTGGTGGTTAGTATTGGTTAAAAGGAGTATAAAATGGTAATTCTTTTTGCTGTGCGACCATTTTTAGTCAAGTTATAGCCAAAAAAGCCAACTTGAAAATTAGCGTTTTGCCAAAAATAGTTTTCCAGATTTTTTGCGAAAAAAATAATCGCTATTTTTCATTTTTTCGCAAATTTTAATGATGACAAAAAATGCGAAAATTTGGCAAAAAAATAATTTCACAAAATCCGTTTAAAAGTGAAAGTGGTGGTTAGTATTGGTTATAAGGAGTATAAAATAATACTTCTTTTTGCTGTGCGACCATTTTTAGTCAAGTTATAGCCAAAAAAGCCAACTTGAAAATTGAGCTTTTTGCCAAAAATAGTTTTCCAGATTTTTTGCGAAAAAAATAATCGCTATTTTGATCAAAACTTTGAAATTACTGACCCAAATAAGGAATGTCATACCTCGCTGAGTTCGTTGTTTAAATACCAATCGATTTGCATTCAAGTTTGAGAATTCTAGGATTTTTCAATTTTTCGCAAATTTTGATGATGGTACCCCTTACAAAAAATGCAAAAATTTGGCCAACAATTAATTTTACAAAATCCGTTTAAAAGTGAAAGTGGTGGTTAGTATTGGTTAAAAGGAGTATAAAATGGTAATTCTTTTTGCTGTGCGACCATTTTTAGTCAAGTTATAGCCAAAAAAGCCAACTTGAAAATTGAGCTTTTTGCCAAAAATAGTTTTCCAGATTTTTTGCGAAAAAAATAATCGCTATTTTGATCAAAACTTTGAAATTACTGACCTAAATAAGGAATGTCATACCTCGCTGAGTTCGTTGTTTAAATACCAATCGATTTGCATTCAAGTTTGAGAATTCTAGGATTTTTCAATTTTTCGCAAATTTTGATGATACCCCTTACAAAAAATGCGAAAATTTGGCCAAAAAATAATTTCACAAAATCCGTTTAAAAGTGAAAGTGGTGGTTAGTATTGGTTATAAGGAGTATAAAATAATACTTCTTTTTGCTGTGCGACCATTTTTAGTCAAGTTATAGCCAAAAAACCCAACTTGAAAATTGAGCTTTTTGCCAAAAATAGTTTTCCAGATTGTTTTCGAAAAAAATAATAGCTATTTTGATCAAAACTTTGAAATTACTGCCCCAAATAAGGAATGTCATACCTCGCTGAGTTCGTTGTTTAAATACCAATCGATTTGCATTCAAGTTTGAGAATTCTAGGATTTTTAAATTTTTCGCAAATTTTGATGATGGTACCCCTTACAAAAAATGCAAAAATTTGGCCAACAATTAATTTTACAAAATCCGTTTAAAAGTGAAAGTGGTGGTTAGTATTGGTTAAAAGGAGTATAAAATGGTAATTCTTTTTGCTGTGCGACCATTTTTAGTCAAGTTATAGCCAAAAAAGCCAACTTGAAAATTGAGCTTTTTGCCAAAAATAGTTTTCCAGATTTTTTGCGAAAAAAATAATCGCTATTTTGATCAAAACTTTGAAATTACTGACCCAAATAAGGAATGTCATACCTCGCTGAGTTCGTTGTTTAAATACCAATCGATTTGCATTCAAGTTTGAGAATTCTAGGATTTTTAAATTTTTCGCAAATTTTGATGATTACAAAAAATGCGAAAATTTGGCCAAAAATTAATTTTACAAAATCCGTTTAAAAGTGAAAGTGGTGGTTAGTATTGGTTAAAAGGAGTATAAAATGGTAATTCTTTTTGCTGTGCGACCATTTTTAGTCAAGTTATAGCCAAAAAAGCCAACTTGAAAATTGAGCTTTTTGCCAAAAATAGTTTTCCATATCTTTTTGCGAAAAAAATAATCGCTATTTTGATCAAAACTTTGAAATTCCTGACCCAAATAAGGAATGTCATACCTCGCTGAGTTCGTTGTTTAAATACCAATCGATTTGCATTCAAGTTTGAGAATTCTAGGATTTTTCAATTTTTCGCAAATTTTGATGATGGTACCCCTTACAAAAAATGCGAAAATTTGGCCAAAAATTAATTTTACAAAATCCGTTTAAAAGTGAAAGTGGTGGTTAGTATTGGTTAAAAGGAGTATAAAATGGTAATTATTTTTGCTGTGCGACCATTTTTAGTCAAGTTATAGACAAAAAAGTACTTAGTAAAGTCGTTCAAAAATTATTATTATTATTAACTATAAACTATTCTATTTATATACTAACTATTCAGCATTCCTGAACCACCTCATTATTCGCCTCCCGATCGTCGAGAATCATTTGAGCCCCTTTTTCACCAATCATAATGGCGGGTCCATTCGTATTGCCCGCTGGCAATTCCGGCATAATGCTGGCATCCACCACACGAAGACCCTTGACCCCATGAACCCTTAATCTCTCGTCCACCACGCCTCCGTCCTCCTGGGAGTCCACCTCCTTCCTTGGAGCCATGCGGCAAGTGCCCACGGAATGCCAGGCTCCCACATAGAAATATCGGATGTAACACAACCAGTAGTCATCGGAATCGGCAGCTAATGTGTCGCATTCGGAAAGGGGCGGCTTCCAAAGCCGTAGACCACATCGACGAAAAGGTCGGGTTTTGCTCAACTTTTGAATATATCGCACATAGCGAAGTAGCGTCTGCTGATCCTCTAGAGCCTCGCCATAGTGGTTTTCGATTTTTGCCTGATCAGCGGAATTTTTACTCAATAGACTCACTCTGCCATGTGAAAGGGGGTGCAACAGTGAGCCCATGATTTGCAGTAGATCTCCTTTCTGCAAAATATCCCGCTGAGCCTGAACCAACTCCGACCGAAAGCCCAAGTAGCCAAAGCTTCCCGTACTTCCTTTGGGTAAAAGAGTGTGGGCCACCACATGCAGATCAGGTTCACCACGACTGCTGCTCGGCGAACTGGAATTGATGTAGCCCATCATGTAGAAGCCACTGGCCAAAGGACCCTTCTGATTTTCCAGAAGATACTGTGTGACAGATACAGGAGCATAGGGATTTTCTGTGGGATCCCGTGTACTGTTGACGGCACAATTCGAACCGAAGAGCAGAAACAACGGCATCATGCCATGATCTTGTAGATTTCGACCCACTGGAAGGTCCTGGTGCGTAGTTATGTTCCATCTTTGTAGCTCCTCCCGCGGCCCGATGCCCGAAAGCAGAAGCAACTTGGCGGAATTGACGGTTCCTGCGCTCAGGATAACTTCCCCTGACGTTTTCGCCGTGTGTTCCACACCATTTACGGTATAGATCACGCCAGTGGCTCGGGCTCCCCCCGCATTTAGTTGTACCTTCTGAACTTGAGCTCCTCGTATTACCTTTAGGTTTCCTCTTCTATTTACTTGATCATTGGCCAAATACAAACGAGCGCTGCTGGCCCTTCGTCCTTGGTTTACGGTCACCGGGACATGATGAGTGTAACCGAACGTAGCACCAGCTATCAATGGCTGTTTCATCCGGGGTACACCCAGTTCTGCGGAACCGGAGTATATTAGGTTGGCCAACTTCAAGTTCAGCTTATTCGGTTGAAGATAGGAGGGATTCAGACGTTGCTGCAGGCGAGAGAAGGTCTTCTGAACTTGCGTCCAATCCCAGCCGGTTGAATTCCAGCGTCTGAAGTTATCCGGACTGCCGGGCACATAGATATTGCCATTGATGGCACCACCACCGCCCATCATGCGTCCATGCCACCAAACGCAGCCGTGTGTAGATTCCATTGCCTGGCAGCATTTAGGATTGGGCACTGCTTCCTCCAGGAACATGTACCGCTCGTCATGATGCAGTGCACCGGTTAGGCCAAAGATTTCCGATTCCAGCGGTGGTAGTTGTCCCTCCTCCAGCAGCAGGATCTTCACCTGGCACAGCTCACTCAATCGACTGGCCACAATGGACCCGGCACTTCCTGCACCCACCACTATATAGTCATAGCTCTCGATCTCCAACCGATCCTCCGGCGGTTCGTGCTGCAGCGGCCAGGCGGTGTTGTTGGCCAGGGCGAGGCTGGATGCATTCAGAGCTATGGCCACGGATTGCATCAGCGAAATGCCTAGTCCACTGCTATCCACCGAAAACAATTGGGCCACAACTGATGTACTTTCCTCTAAAAACAGAAGCAACAGTAGCAACAGGAATATCCTATTGAGGTGAAGGGTTCTGGTCTCCACTGTCCGCGGTTTGTGTACGCGCTGATCGCTCATTTTTAACTAATTTAACACTAATCAAGTAAGCGATCCGTTTGGTACGGCATTTCAGCCACAATTAAAAGAATATCGCGAACGATAACCATATCAACCAAAATATACGTATGCTCTACCTGCTTTTATTTAATTTTTCGTGCTGCTTTCTGTTTGCCGGCCATAAAAATACGAAAGCAAACATATAATATTTCAAGCCCATATATATTTATAGCCGTGAGCTTGAGGCCCCGGACAACAGGTGGCGCTGTTAAGACTGTTAACTAGTATAGCAGTTATTATTTCAGCTTTGTATACTATGTAATATCATAATGAAAAAGTACATATGTACTTAGTGATCTTTTACAAAAAGCTCTTGCCATCAGATTGTACATATATTGTGTATTTTAACAACATTAGTAACTTATCTTAGTTGGTCCAATTATCGAATCGTATCGTGTTTTATAAAAGCAATTACTGATAGCGTCCAAAGCTATAAAATAATAGATTTTGATAAGTGAAATTTAGGCGATAAGTCCATATTCCCTGAACAATTTAACAAAAACCACGAAATGACCGTATTTTAATTTTTTATTGCGTTCACAATATATTAAAATAAATACAAGGGCATGCTTATAAGATACTTCAAAAAAAATACGGGATGATTCGAGTTTGATAAAATAATTTTGGATGGGTCATCAGCTTGGGCTTAATTTCTAAAACATATACACAACTCGCAGGCACTTAATCTTAACACTCACAGGCAATCAAACTCAGTTCAATCATTAAGACATTCACAATAACCAGATATTCAGTCATTCAACGGATAAAACACAGTTTACTGAGCTGATTTATTAATGAGTTCCTATAACTGCTAAGAAATCAGCTCTAGAAAACTATAGTTTAACTACTCTATAAAGTAAGTTTCGTTCAGACGATGGTGTTCTTGATCCAGAACTCCTTGATCATATCGCTGCCCTTCTCGGCGATCATAATCACTGGCGCATTCGTATTGGCGGACACCAACTTGGGCATAATACTGGCATCAATGACGCGCAGTCCTCGGATCCCGTAGACCCTCAGCTTGGCGTCCACCACTGCATCCTTGTCCCAGTAGGGGCCCATCTTGCAGGTGCCCACCGGGTGATAAATGGTGGACGTATACCGCCTGACCATACATTCCCAAAAGGCATCGGTGAAGAGGGGAACTTGCTCGCATCCCGGCCAGCGGATGCTCGAAATTCTGGACCCAAATCGCTGCATGGCTTTCGTTCGGGATAATGCCACCGCTATCTTCACGCCCTCGATCAGGGTCTTCATATCGAAGTCATCCGTCAGATAGTTGGGAAAGATATAGGGGTAATCGAAAGGATTTCCGCTCCTCAGGCGAATACTTCCCACGCTGCGCGGTCTCAGCAACATGGGTATTATGCTCCAGGCATCTCGATTGTTGATCGGTTCGAAGACAGCTCTGTAGAAGGCATCAGTTAATCCATGAGCCTTTCGCAGTTGCGATCCGCCATCGGAATTCGTCGATCCGGATACGAAATGAAACTCAATATCTGGCCAATCCAGTGAGCTATTTGCATACTTGGTGTTCACATAGGCCAATCCCTCCACTCCACCCAATATGGTCAATGGGCCTTGTCCAAATACAGCGTATTGCAGTACAGTTGACATGGTATGAAAACGATTCTCCACAATGGACACGGGTTGATTGACCAGAAAAGTCAGGCCGCCCAGACCAATGTGATCCTGCAGGTTTTCACCAACACTCAGTTCCTTGATGAGCGGTATTCGATGTTTGGCCAACTCCTTTCGTGGACCCACGCCACTGAGCATCAGCAGTTGCGGACTATTTACCGATCCGCCGGATAGAACCACCTCCTTGGTGGCCCTAACATGGTAGAGTTTCTGGTCCTTTACAAACTCCACTCCGAAAGCTAGTTTTGTCACGGGATCGATCATGATGCGAGTTACGTGTGAGTTCATGGAGATGTGCAAATTAGGACGTAATCTTGCAGGTCTTAAGAAAGCCTTCGACGTGGAGCACCGCGATCCGCGTCTTGTTGTGCCCTGGGCAATCATAAATCCGGTCATCTTTTCACCATTCAGATCCCGATTGTCGTAGCCCATCTCCACGCCGGCCTCCACAAAACTAGCCGCCAGTGGTGTGTGATATGGAGCCTCGCCAACTGTCAGATAACCACCAGTGGCATGATAGGGTGTATTGGCCAGATACTGATTAGTGTTATCCTCCGACTTCTTGAAATAGTACAGAGCGTCGCGATACGACCAACTGGGATTGCCCATGGCTTCCCAGTTGTCGTAGTCGTGCTTAGATCCCCGCAGATACAACATATAGTTGAGAACTGAGCTTCCGCCGAGAACCTTGCCTCTGGGCCAATTGCAACGACCTCCTTGCATTGCTGAAATATAGGATGTATAGGAACTTAGTCATCGGCCCTTACTTATACTTTATCCCTTTATACTAAGACGACCCCTTAGGCAGACGTACCCAAGCAAGATGTTCCCGATGGTTCCGTTTTGTACTGCCAGTCAATCTTGGACAGCTGCAGGTAGCCGGCCATCAAAGGGACGTCCGTGAGTTCCGTTTCATCGCCACCGGCCTCCAGCAAAAGCACGTTCCAGTTCTCCACCTCCGTCAATCGATTCGCCACCACGGCACCCGCCGATCCGGCACCTATCACTATAAAGTCATAATGGTCGAGAATGTCGTCGCCGCCCACATCACTGGGCTTTGATTCAGGATCGATGATCTCCTCGTACTGGAAATAGGCCACCGCTGCCATCAGCATCGGGATGAACCAACTGTTGCTGGTGGCCGCCGTTACCGCTCCTCCAATGGCCGAGGCGGCTCCAACGATCGCCGAGCTCATTTTCTGGGTCGGGATCCGCTTGGGATTCAGTTAGGGGGTGTCTACTTTATGTAAATATAGATATAGGTCGCTGATTTTAGATGCGACGTGGCTGCAATGACAATCATATTATTTTCGGTTAAAGAAGCAAGTTTTAAGGGAATAAAAACCGAAAAAAAGCGGACACATGACATGAAAAGTATCATAGACATTTCGTATGTAATCGGGTTATAGGGTGCGATTTTCATACTCAATATTTTGATCACGATCGTATCGCTGCGATCGCGTCGATTTCGTAACTTGCATTTGTTGTGCATAAATTTGGCTGGATTCCCTCAACTCTGCGAAGTATTACGATTCCAAATGATCGTGATCGATAAATCTAGGTGGCTAATGGGTAATGCAAACAGTCCCCCTATCGCTATGAATTAAATTGTTCTTTGGCTATGTGGTTTTATAAATGACTTCGTAACTTCGGGTTTAGTATATTTAATTCTTGGAAAAAGTGATCAACAAGTTGTTCGTTACTTTATAGTACATACCCTATCGTGATACTCTTCGTCACTACATGGACTTCCGTTCTCATTGCTACCTATACACTTAATAATATATCCGAGTGATATTTTATGTGATTTTTCAAAAATCTGTCGCATCACGTGTTGGAATGTAAATAAGTGGAATATGAAACGGATTGTTTTGAAGCGGGGAAGTGTGATGAATAGGGGGCCGCCCACATAAAAGTGAAATCTCCCAGTCTATTATAAAACTTCACTGGGCAGCGATACAAAAACAAAAACAATTGGAATAAACAAAACTGAAAAAAAGCAGCTGCTAGCAACTTTTCACTCCCGGTCGAGCCGCATGCAACAATTGTGATGCACACTCACAAATTCCCTAACACATTCACTCACACGTAGTGTGCAACCTTGCAACCAGTTTGCTTAGATACAGTGGTACTTCCCCTGGCACAAACTGCCCTTGGTAATAATCTAGTTTCAATTGAGTGGCAAAGTATTAATTAACTCAAAATTGAACTGAATTAAAAATTATAAAAAAATAATAATGCAAGATAATATATTAAAAAAATATCTTTAAATACATGGATTATTAAGATAATCCATTCTTAGCGAACTATCAGAAAATATGTAATGGCTATTTTCCTTAATAGCCTTATCAGTGAGAAAAAAGCTGAGAGAGAGGAAATGCATTTTCTCTTGCCAATCTTTGCATAATCAAAGTATGGTAACTATTAGAGCCTGTTACTGATGTTGCGTTTTTTGTTGTTGTTTTAGTCAATTTCAATTACAAAACTTGTTGTTGTTCCTGCCTTATCTTGTTGTTGTTGTTGCAAACAGGTTGTAAGAGTTGAATGAGCTCACAGATCAAGTTCAAGGTATCAAAAAAAAAGTCCACTGTAAAAAAAAACTAAAATGTAACATGAAAATATTCTGCTAAATAAATTAGCAAACGGTTGCCAAAGTGAAATGCGTAACAGTAAGCTAGCGGCATGAATCACATTTGTTGAAAGAAGAAAGCTTCTGCGTAGGCGTCGAAGAATAGGCTGTGCGTATTCCTTTTTGGAGCCCCGATTCTTCTTGTTTGACTTTGATTTCTTTTTTGAATATGTACCTTTTTCGCGCTTGGCACACTTTATTTCGCTCTCTTCTCTCTCGTCTTGCTTTTTGTTTTTGTTTTACTCACTTGAGAAACGAAATAACAATTCTCGACTTCCCCAGCGCGATTTGTTTGTTTTTATATTTTTTTGTGCGCACTTTCTTTCTTTTCTTTGGCTTTGCGCATGCGTGCGCACTTCCCAAGCGATTTTCGTCACAATTCCCTTGGCGGAGCTTCAAAAAACGACCTCGCGCTTAGAGGTTCGCTTGGTAACTGACGAAAGAAATGCCGAAGAAAGCGCTAGTGATGGTATGATGCTCTCTCCACCGCTCCGCTCTCCATCGAACTCCCATTCTCTTTTTACAACTCTTTTTTCCGAAGCTCATTGGAGAGTGCAGGTATGGTGCCCTTTTGGTCAGCGGGACCGTTACTTTTTTTGTCCACTCAAAATGGACAATGGAGCTATGAATATTACACTTCCTGTTTGGCTGGACATGTGTATATAAACGCGTCATTAAACTGTTCCATTTTCTAATCGCGCAGCGAGTTTCGGTGGTCGAAGTCTAGAATTGAACTGACTTGCGTCGCACACTTCTTCTTTTGTGCCTACCATCGAACCACGCTCGGCGACAGCGTTGTGGCGCTGTCGCCGCGCTAAAACGGTACCTTCCAAAACTACCAAATGCCATCAGCCAATCGCAACTCAATTAGAGGCTGATGCAATTGCCAAATAATGATGAAATAACATTCCTGCGAAATGCCTCACACTCATACAACGAACTGCCCGCGTCGACACGGCCATCCTGACCATTACACGACCTCGTGCAATACTTCCAAAATATACTTTGCGATATACATAAAACATTTTTATTAACAAATTATAAAAATTTCAGTTTAACAAGGATAAGTTTTCTTACAAAACCGCTACTAAACATTGACAAACGTAATCTTCAAATTCATTCATTATTATTATTATTATTATTATTATTTTTTTTTTTTTTTTTTTTTATTATCCTTAAACCTAAAAAAAAAATTTTAAACATCATATCTTATGCTCTACACGCCATGATCAAAACAACTGTTTTGCATTTGTGCTTGCATTTCATTTCTAGCCCTTCAGGCTACAGGACCCCTGTCCTGTCTGTTTCAACAGTTTAACTTTTAATATTTTAACTACTGTCTGTTTCAACAGTTTCACTTTCAACATTTTGACTACTGTCTGTTTCAACAGTTTCACTTTCAACATTTTGACTACTGTCTGTTTCAACAGTTTCATTTTCAACATTTTGACTACTGTCTGTTTCAACAGTTTCATTTTCAACATTTTGACTACTGTCTGTTTCAACAGTTTCATTTCCAACATTTTCATATTCAACTGGTACATAACCATCTGGCATTTTCCGCACATCGTCATGGGCATATTTATATTTCCTATTGTTTGTCAATGACCTCAGCACATACCTATTCCCGTCTAATAATTCCGTTATTTCAAAAGGGCCTCTAAACTTTGGGTCAAGCTTTGTTTGATGCCTCTCCTCATTTTTTAATAATACGAAATCGCCAACTTTGCATTCCACAACTCTAGCTTTGTTTTTATCAAATTGTGTCTTGCTATATGTTGCTGAAGCCGAAATATTTTGACTTGCTTGAGCTCGTACTGCTGGCAAATCAATCTCATCAACCGTGTCGCAGAGTGGAAGTAACCCCAATGGTCGAGCAACTTTACCAATAAATAATTCTAAAGGACTTGCCTTTGTCACTCGGCTCACCGTACAGTTTAAGGCCAACTGAATTTCTCCCAATGCATCTTGCCAAGACCTGCTGCTAGTTTCGACTGCGGTTAATAAATTTTTCAAAGTAAACATAGTGCGTTCAACCTGCCCATTTGCTCTGCTTGCACCTGTTGCAATCAAATGCAAATTTATCTTTTGTTGTGCACAAAACTCACTGAATCTTGTGCTAGCAAAACACCTACCCTGATCTGCTATTATACGATTTGGTACTCCAAATAAAGATATTGCCGCCGTCACAGCATTTATGCAATTTTCAGCATCTATTTTAAGGGTGTGAGTTAACAAAACAAATTTAGTAAAGGCATCTACTTGAACGATGATATACTCTTTTTGATCAGACTTCCCACTCAACTTCCCACTTATGTCTATGTGAATAGTATGCCAAGGTGTGCTTACTTTTGGTATAGGATGAAGACTAGCTTGAATTTTGCCAGAAGAGGACTTTGACATTTTGCAGGTGATACAATTTTCAACAAATTTTCGAATATATTTGGACATATTATCGAACCAATAATAGTCATAGGCCTTGTCTAGCGTCTTTTCCCATCCTAAATGCATAATCGATTCATGAATTTGGTTTATCACGGACCATCTAAACACTCGAGGAACAATTGCTAAGGATCGAGTTCTACCATTACGCTGAATTTTTCTATAAAGTATTCCTGCTCTCAACTCATAAGTTTTTGCAACGTCTATGGAAAGAGAATTGTCTTTTAATTTCTTTACGATGCTAACTATTTCTGAATCTTGACGTTGTTCAGCCAAAAGCCAGTTGCTGGAAATTTCTGCCAAGCAAACTCGTTTTTCAGAAGCTTTACAATTTGTGGCCAGCAACTTAGTTGAAGGTAAATTTCTTGAAAAGAAATCAGCGTGAGCCATTCGTTTACCTTCTCTATACTGTAATTCAAACGTAAACGATTGTAAGTAAGCCCACCATCTTTGCGCCCTAGGAGACAGATCATGTTTAGTCCTTGATGCCTTAAGGGAATTACAGTCAGTGAAAACAACAAAATTTCTACCCAGTAAATAATGGCGAAAATGTTTTATGGACAAAACAACAGCAAGAGTCTCCAATTCGTAAGAATGGTACCGAGACTCTGCAGGTGAAGCAGCTTTACTGAAATATTCAATGACATGCGACTTGTTGTTGATTTTATGTAACAAGATGGCACCGTATCCACGAGAACTTGCATCAGTATGCAACTCGATTGGATACTGCGGGTCGAAAATTACCAAGACTGGCTTCTGTGTAAGTATAGAGACAACCTTCTTTCTTATTTGC
This sequence comes from Drosophila sechellia, assembly GCF_004382195.2. Classification (NCBI taxonomy): domain Eukaryota; kingdom Metazoa; phylum Arthropoda; class Insecta; order Diptera; family Drosophilidae; genus Drosophila; species Drosophila sechellia. The sequence goes on from NC_045954.1 coordinate 14,788,036, forward strand.
TCATGTTCTGGTTCCCAAACAAACTCGTTCTTCCCTGAGGTCAACAGATATAAGGGCTTCATAAAACAAGAAAATCCTTGAATAAATTGCCTAAAATAAGACGCCAGCCCTATAAATTGTCTTAAAGCTGGGATCGACTGAGGAGGTGGTAATGCAGTTAACGCAGCAATTTTAAGCGGATTTGGACGAATTTCACCTGCACTCACTTCATATCCCAAATATTGTACTGTTGACTTAAGAAAAGAACATTTTTTTATATTAAAGGAAAATCCGGCACACGTAAGACAGTCAAGAGTAATCTTTAATCTCTCTAAAGCCTCAGTTTTCGTTGAAGCAGCCACCATTACGTCGTCCATATAAACGACCACAAATGTATTAGCAAGATCTCCCAGGGCTTGTATAACGGTACGCTGAAAAACTGAAGGCGCATTTTTAAGCCCAAACGGCATTGCTAAGAATTCATATTGTCCGTCTGGAGTGACGAACGCTGTACACTCTACTGAGTCTTCATGCATGGGTATTTGATAATATCCACTTGCCATATCTAAGCATGTGAAATATTTTGCTCCATGAAGCCTGGCTATCTGGTCTGATATAAGGGGCAAAGGGTATCTATCTGCAACGGTATTACCATTTAATTCCCGGTAATCTACACACAAGCGATGGGAGCCGTCTTTTTTGTTTACCAGCATTATGGGACTTGCGAAGGGTGAGCAACTCGGCTTTATTACTTTGCATTCCAATAGCTCCCTAATCTTATTTCGAACCAATTCCCTTTCACTTGGACTGAGCCTGTATGGTCTCCTTTGGACAATTTTTCTTGGGTCATTTAGTTTAATTTTCATTTTACCCGAACTAACTCTAGACAAAGGAATCCCATTGATAAAATATTTTGAATAATTTTCCAACAAACTTTTTAATTCATCACAGTCTTCACCAACAAGACCTGTGTCTAAGTCATAAAATTTATCTTCGTTAACACAATTATTAACAGTTTTTGTTTTAACAATTTCAAATTTCCCTGGTGAAATTATGACATTAAATCCAGGCGACAATATTTCTCGACCAATAATTATGTCATTTTTCATATAATTATTGTCTAAAACATGAAACAAAATCTCAATCTGATAATTATTAATATTTACGTTGGTAAGTATTTGCAATGTGCTGCAAACGCTGCCATTGCCAATACCTTCCAACCTCACAACATTATTTAATCTTTTACCAGCTAGCTTAGCACTTATCTGTTGTTTGATTAATGAACACTCCGCGCCAGAGTCAAACGTTGTAGCAAATGTCATTCCTTGATGAACCATCTCTCCTTTAGGCTCAACAACTTCGCACAGTTGCACTCTCTTTACAGTATGTGTATCCTTGCTGTTGTCCGTTTTTTGTTTACTGCATTGTGTAGAAATATGGCCACGCTCTCCACACTTGAAGCAGGTTACATCAGATTTTTGACGGTGACCAAATGCGCTGCTGCCATTACGGTCCATAGCACGAGACGAAAAATTTTGCAGCTGTCTAACTCTGCATTCGTTGATCTTGTGGCCTAACTTTCCACAGAAGTGACACTTAATTGTTGAAAGTTTTTGCCTCTTGATGTCAAGCAAAGACATTTCTTCCCGCGACGTCATCTTCCTTTTGTTGAATGTGAATGCTTTTAACTCGGTTTGCAAATCACTTCTGGTGCGCACATTTGAGGTGAAGGTCATGCGCTGCAATCTGCTATCAACTTGAGCCAGCCTAGCAAGCGTTACGGAAGCTGCGATCTCCTCTACATCCATTTCACGCCATTTCACCATAAGCGACGTCATCATACGACCAGCATAATTCGAAAGGCATTCACCGTCGCTCGGACTGTTAGTTAGCATTGTCAGAAACATAGCCGCTGGTGTTTCAACATTAGTGAACTGTTGAATGAATAGTTGCTTGAACTCGGGCCAATTCATTTCTGGATAACAAGTCCGCGCAAGCCATTGTGAGGCACTACCTTCCATCGCTGCACTTAACACCGTCACAAGGGCACTACCTTTTATATCATTTTCTGCCAAAATAATGTTCGCAGTAGAGCACCATGCCGACGCATCGGCGCCAACAAGGTCTGCATTGAATTTTGGCAGCACAACCGCGATTTTGTTTGTTTTTTCGGAAATCGTTGCTTGAAATGTTTTAACGAGTTCTGTTAAGTTTTTATTTTGCAACTCTATTAGAGCTTTCCACGGCTCAGCTTCGTTGTTAGGTGCCGAGCCCGATCCCACTTCTGATATAAACGCGTCATTAAACTGTTCCATTTTCTAATCGCGCAGCGAGTTTCGGTGGTCGAAGTCTAGAATTGAACTGACTTGCGTCGCACACTTCTTCTTTTGTGCCTACCATCGAACCACGCTCGGCGACAGCGTTGTGGCGCTGTCGCCGCGCTAAAACGGTACCTTCCAAAACTACCAAATGCCATCAGCCAATCGCAACTCAATTAGAGGCTGATGCAATTGCCAAATAATGATGAAATAACATTCCTGCGAAATGCCTCACACTCATACAACGAACTGCCCGCGTCGACATGTACATAGATATATCCATTGAGTTTCGGACTTTGTGACGTGTTTGCCGGCACGTAGCCAACACACATACCAACAAAAACACCCGGTTCGGCGAAATGCTTTCACTCTTACTGTTTGGACAACAGACCAGCGCCAAAAGCTCCACGATCTTCAAAAGGTGGCGTGCCTGGTGGCAACACCTTTTTGTGGGTCACTGTGCGTGTGACGTCACCCAAATGGGAGGGTTGGCAAAGGAAAAGTTTGGTCTATATACCAAAAAAAAAAAAAAACCTTTACGATGATAATAAAAGATGCTAAATAATGGTTACTTCACTCTTCAAAGTTGCTTCAAACTTAATATATTCAAGCAAAGCAAGTTACTGGCTGTCGGACCTATCTACGTTTTAAGTAAAGAAGTTATACAATTACTTAATCACTGAAATTAAAATTTTATATTAATTATTAATTATATATCCACTCTTCCAGGTGGCTGCTGTGGCTCGACCAAGAAGCGCACGATTGTGGGCGGCTGGGCGTGGGCGTGGTGGCTGGTAACCGATGTCCAGCGACTGTCCCTCAATGTGATGACCCTGAATCCGATGTGCGAGAACGTGGAGACGTCGCAGGGTGTTCCGCTGACGGTGACCGGAGTGGCCCAATGCAAGATCATGAAGGTACGATCCCCAGCTATATAGCCAAGTACAGTCATAAACATATTTGGCTATGTTCAACCGATCTCCGCTCGTTAGTGGTTATTCTGGCCACCCTTTTCTCTTCTGCACCCCCAAATCTGAGCGAAAGTGATTGAAGCTTGCCCGAATTTCAGTTTTTGACTTCAGTATGCAAGATTTGTTGGTTTGTTAACGCCCAAATATTCTTAGCCAATTAGAGTGCCGAAAGTAGCGAGTTGGTATCCTGCCTGCACCCGTTTATATACATTTATATATACATATACATACATGATCGATCCTTGTTGAACCTTTTTTAATCAAATGTTTGGCTCTTTGTTTTGTACATTTCCCGCCCGATTCCCAAGTAATCCAATCTCCATCCCATCGAATGCATATTTAGCCTAGCAAGTGCTCTCAAATTGACCACCGCCAAGTAAGTTGCGATCACCCATCCCGGCGATCTTGTCACGTAGTCCTAGTTATAGCCGTAGAAAAAACCCACGTAGAGCTAGCCCATCGAACACCCCGCCTGTTTGTTCTCGTTTTCGGCACTCGTTACAAACTTATTACTTTCGGTTTTTATCAGTTTCCTCGTTAGTTTATACAAATTTTGGATTTCATATGAAAATATTTTATATTATTATGTTGAATTTGTAAAATAGGTTTTTATCTGGATTGCTGGCTGTGTTGGACAGTTCTGCGACTGAAGACCGACTTTTTACTTGACTTTTAAACAGATCCGTGTTCCGGACGATATCATGTATTATTTACAATTCGATTTCACTCACATCAATTGATTCTGTTTTTCTTTGTCTATTAGTTAATCCTTAAACAGGTTTCTTTAACAAAAAATGTTTACGTTTTCCGTTTCCTGTTAAAATATGTACTCATTAGTTTTATGTGATCACTCGGAGGCGTAGTCATTCGATATTTAAATCATCTGTTTCCTGGTTTTTTGGATCTTATGATCTACAACTCATACCTGTGAAATAACGATACTATCTAGCTTTAAAAAGTTTCAAATATTTAAATTCAAAATCTAGTAAGTCCACGTACTTTTACCAATTGTCTTCAAAACTATTTTTCCATTCATGAATATCATAGAAACACACTTCACTTGAAAGATCACAAATTTTAGTAAATGCAGCATCTAAAAAGTGCACTTCACTTTCCAGTTGATCGCAATTCGAATCGTTTTAAGGAATCTGTTTCAAAATTTTGTTCCATTAAATAATTTCATTCGATTTTGCAGTCATCTTCGTATAAGCAAACCGATTATCATAATGACGAGGTATGTTTATGATTGCATTTATTTAATTTAACATCCTGGGTTCGATTCATGTTGGTTTTTTGTCCGTCTATCAAAAAATAAAACAATATATTTTCCATTTTAATTGAACACCCTAACCTAACCACCCACACACACCTAGCGCAAAGTGATCATGATCCATACATTAATATTAAATGCATGTGCTTTCTTTCGGAATTTTTGCCTAAACTTGTTTGTTTTTGTTATGCATTTTGCGTTTATCGAAGCCATTCAATCATCATCATCAGAAGCTGAGGAGGAAGAAGAAGGAGAAAGAAAAGTACAGTCTGCAAAATAATAATACAAAGAAATTATCGAAAATTGAAACCTTGTTTATCTCTGTGTTCTACTCTCTTTTTTCTCTACTTTCTTTTCACCACCACCAAAAAAAATCGACTAAAACCCTGCCGACCGATCGTTCAACGTTCAACTCATCAACAAAAAAACCAAAACTAATCCGCAACTAACTGTAACTGCAAACGAAATCAACAATAATTACCAAAACAATCAATATAAACACACATACATGCATTCAACCAACAAATATCATTAAAATCTAAATTGTTATACTCCAAAAACAAAATACCACAAAAAATACTGCTCCTCTACCGTTACTGCTACCGTTACTCTGCTCTGGTTGCTGCTGTTACCGTTATTCTCCATGTATCGCTCTATATACCTCTATATTATAAATATATCTATATATTTATATATCTCTGTTGCTCTGTCCATGTGTGCATGTGCGTGTGTGTGGGTAAAAATACATTGCAAAAATATATATATCTACATAATGAATAAACAAAACAAATATCTGTGATCCAAACTGAAAAATATATACCAAATCAATCAATCGAACCTATAAAATGCCTTCACACACATGCACACCGACACGGGGACACTCACACAACGAACCCACACACACAAACAAACTCACACACACACACACGTACAGATGATGAATGTTTATTATTTCCACCATCAGGCCGACGAACTTCTAGGCACTGCCAGTGAGCAATTCCTTGGAAAGAGCGTCAAGGAGATCAAGCAGACGATCCTGCAAACCCTCGAAGGACATTTGAGAGCCATATTGGGTAAGTACGGTCACCAAAACATTGCTAGGTTACCCTTTAAATCCTCATCCCTTGGTGAGAATGGATCGAGGTCACCAAGACCTTCAACAAATCAAATCATATCTAAATACAATCGGATCATAGAGTATACCTTCCGGAAACTATAATTTTGGGAGATAGACCGCAAGAAGTGGTTAGAAAATATAATTTCCCTTGCAGTAAAAATTTTGTGGGTCACCTTCGTGCACAGCATACAAATAATATAATTCATATAATATTATAATCTTTTCAGAAAGATTAATGCATACTTTTGGGCATCAAAATGAAAGAGCTTTTGTTCAATAATTTATTAATAAAACGCAAACAATTAGCTCAGATATTTATTTTGTATTTGATTTTCATATTGTCCCATATCATTTCAAATATGTTTGTTAATAAGCCCTTAATTAAACTTGTAATGAGTTATTTCCTTGATTTCATTTAATTATAGTTCGCATTGTTCTTGAGAGGCAGAACGATTTCTTCGGCATTTTTGAGCTAATTATCTTATTGTATATATTTTAATTATTGAAGAACCTTGGTTTCTGTTGCAATTGTCTAAGGTCATTCTTAATTTTAATGCTTCATTCAGTAGCGATTTGATTCCAAATATTCCAATCTATCTAATCATTTAGATTCGGTTTTATGGCAAACAACTAAATTTGGTAATGGGCAACAAACTTTAAAACGAGTAACAGGCACTGCGATTATCACTTCTTGTAATACATATCCATATGGGGCTGATCGAACATATTGATGGCATAGTCCAGTTCGTCCAGCTGTCGTTCGATTGCGATCTTTCGATTGCGCACGCGCAAAGTTGGCTCAGAAACGGGCATACGATTGTATTCCTCCACCAGCTTGCTATATTTTATGTGGGCATCCTGGAGAGCAGCCTGTCTCTCATTGGCTGTCAACGGTGTGTAGCCTTCGATGGCAGTTGGCGCCTTCTCCTTCTCTCGCTCCTGGGGCCTTCGATCCTCCAAGTGGGTTGGTGGCGGCATTACCTCCATTAACTTCGACTTGCGACTGACTTGAGATCTCTTCGAAGCATTGGTGCTTCTGGAGGCCACAGTAACATTCGACTTGATGGTGGCATTCGAGCACACACTCTCCTGGGATACGGATCGCTTGGACTTGATGGTCTTTGTGGAGGCACTGCTGCGAGCGCTCAAGGGTGCCTCGGGTTCGTTGTTCTCCTGGGCCTGTGTTGACTTTGCCTGGGAACGACAAGACGCCAGAGACGCCTGAGATGCCCGGGATGCTCGAGACATGCGGGAGCATACCGAAATGCGATCGGCCTCATCACCTTCGCCATGTTTGGGTTGGATTTGGCCATCCGTTTCCGATTGTTGGCCCTGATGTGGAGCAACTGCTTGGCCGTGCTGACCCTCATGCTGCGGCACCGCCTTTGCCTGGTGACCCTGATCAGATGGTTTATTAGTCGGATAGCCGTGTTGGCAGGTGCAACCAGAGCAGCATTTCCTTTGCTTTTGCTGATCCTCCCAACCGCCCTCTAGGCGCTCCTGCTCCTTACGTTCCTCCGATTTACGTGTGGTCAAATCGCAACCACAGGAATTTGGTGGCATCCGGCGGCGCATCTCGTTGTGAAATCCATACGGCTGGGCAAGACCGCCTCGCAAGCGGGGAGACTCATGAGCTCCGTGTAACTGGCGTGGACGACGTTGGACATTGTAGGCATGGGGACGCAACTTCTCCGTGTAGTGCAGGACCACTGGACGCCACAGGGGCACACGACGGGCATTGGCCGCAGCTATACACCTACCATTGGTCTCCATCCTGGACACATTTAGCTTGTTCTCCTGCAGAAAATCACGACCTTCGCCATGTGATCGCCGTAGTGCGGACATTGTGTCCTTTGTTGTTGTGTATATATCGTTATATCAACTTGCAAATCGATGAAACTGGATTGAAAATATTTGTGTATTTATTATCACATAAAGAAAACAAGGGAATAGTGAAAATTGATCCGAAAGCTAGAGTGAGACGATTTTTTTTTTCGTGTACGTTCTGGTCGAAGTGGAAAATGAGACTGAACTATCCAAGATCGGGACATTGACATGTGTGGCGAATTTAAGGTCAAGGCCTACTTGGCACCTTACTTACCTTACAGCAATATCTAGCATTTTAGATACTACTTTATTCCCATTTAATAGTCTGTCAATGTCTATAAGTAGTATTGAATAATGGGTGCAAAATATGAAGTGTGTTATGAATACATTATTATCAAGATAAGGAGATTTCTCGAATAACTCGATGACTATCTCCAATTATAATTATAATTGCCACCAATAGTTCGCGTTAAAAGTGTACTACAAAATCGAATGTACTTTTCATTAATGTAGTAAACGATATAAGGGAAAGTTTCCTATGATACCATCCAATCGAATAGCTCGCATTCTCAGCTATCCACAGTTCTATTTGCCTAGACCTGTCCACGACCTTGATGGCCAATCTACAGCTTTTAATTAAACATAACTCGAGCCGAGGGTTTATGGGCCCATCGAACCCGAGTCGTTATAAATGGCTCACTATAGTTTAGTCTATAGTATGTTTACGAGACGCTCGAGACCTCAAGGCGGTTTCCATTTGGCGGCGCGATTACAATTTCATTTTGCGAGCCGGTACCCGGCCGATTCCAGTACCGATTCCCATGCCCCTGCTTTTATACCCATACCTATGTACATATAACCATTCCGAATCCAAGTCCGAGTCTCCGGGCGATTTGAGCTGCCTGTCAGTTAGTTGTAAGCGCATCGCGAAACGCTTTGGTTGTCGCTTTGTTTTCAATCGCGTGTGAACAGTCGGAGTCTAGAAGTTATACAAATAATATCAATAATTATTTGGAGCGCCCATCTTCAAGGAAAATGCCTGGGGCACCACAATGTTCCCGCTCGTACCCCTTTTTTCTTGTTAATAAGTGACGTCACGGTGGCATAGAGCTCTTATCAACGCCAGCGATAAGAATGCGACAAATGACGTCAAAAACAGTAGAGAGAGAGACACGAAATGAATTTAAAGCCAGCAAGATAGATGGTTAGATAGCGGATTGTGGAACCGTTGCGCGAACAGAGATAGCAATCCAATAAGTAGACCCCCGTTTGGTGGCCATTGGAACAGTTGTTCGACGACATGTCCGCCGTTTGGATGGGCGTCTTCAAGGTGGCCCTGATAGTGGGCGTTACCTCGCTGGTGGTCAGGCGGTAAGGTCATCGATTGTGGTGGTGAGGTGATGAGAGCCACCCCAAAAAAAATCCATTTCCCTTGGCACAACGAAAATATCAAAGCCCCCTTACCATGGCGGTCATTTAGTCGGCTCATTATCAATATCAACATGGTTGCTATCTGTGGCATGCCAACACCGTGTTTGCAAGTGCTTAACTCATGTGTATTTGTTTATCAACAAGTTGAAAGCACTGTGTATCTATTTCCTAAAATATCATTCGCGAAAAGTAGCGATTTGTCCTTCCACCAAAAGTACGTGATCCGATATTCGCCATTCCAAGGCTTCTACAATTTAATTCCGTTATGAGAACGTGATTTGTTTATTGCATATCAAGTCGCATGTCTGATTAAAGACTTGAGTTACTTTTATGGAATTTTTGATTGCTTTATTGATTTAGTGCAACACCAGATTCAAAGTCAAATCGAAAATTCCGAATTAAAGTTCTCTTATTCAACTGAACATTAAGTAGCCACTTGTTTTCTGTGTATAATATGTACCTTCCGCCATGACAACACCCATTTAATATTCGATTACTTTGCTTGTGACCTTGCAGGAACGCTTACAGTAGAAGAGGTGTACAAGGACCGCGACCAGTTCGCTGCCTTGGTGCGCGAGGTGGCCGCACCGGACGTGGGTCGCATGGGCATCGAGATTCTCTCGTTTACCATCAAGGACGTCTACGATGATGTGCAGTACCTGGCCTCGTTGGGCAAGGCCCAGACCGCCGTGGTCAAGCGGGATGCCGATGCCGGCGTGGCGGAGGCCAACCGAGATGCCGGAATCCGTGAGGCGGAGTGCGAGAAGAGCGCCATGGACGTGAAATACTCGACGGACACGAAGATCGAGGACAACACCAGGATGTACAAGCTGCAGAAGGCCAATTTCGATCAGGAGATCAACACGGCCAAGGCCGAATCGCAGCTGGCCTACGAGCTGCAGGCAGCCAAGATCCGCCAGCGCATCCGTAACGAGGAGATCCAGATCGAGGTGGTGGAGCGACGCAAGCAGATCGAGATCGAGTCGCAGGAGGTGCAGCGCAAGGATCGCGAGCTCACTGGCACAGTCAAGCTGCCCGCCGAGGCCGAGGCCTTCCGCCTCCAGACCCTTGCGCAGGCCAAGCAGTAAGTATCTCAAGCCATAAAACTCTTCAGCTTTAGATATTTCAATTAAAATGTTATCATAACTCTGAACTAGCATGGTCCATATTTTATTGAACCATATATAACCGCCTTATCTAGCAAACGAAAATATAATCGTTATGGGAACTTTAGCAGCGACGTTGCAGCTTAGTCATAATATAGTAACGTGTATGTGGGATGTATCTACATGTAGATAAACGCAGTTTCAGCACGAATGACAACAGTGAACATGTAATAAATAATAATATATCAATTCTGCTAGGGAAGTTTTATTATAGAAACAGTTCTGTGGTCTTATGTAATATGTAGATATCAGTTCTTCCATGGGAAATGCAATTAGATACCCAAACCTATACTAAAAACCGCGTTTAACCTTTACAGATGTCAGACTATCGAGGGTGCCCGCGCCGAGGCGGAGCGCATACGCAAGATCGGTTCGGCGGAGGCCCATGCCATCGAGTTGGTGGGCAAGGCGGAGGCGGAACGCATGCGGATGAAGGCCCATGTGTACAAGCAGTACGGCGATGCAGCAATCATGAACATTGTACTCGAATCGCTGCCCAAGGTTAGTGCTCCATATGCATTCAATTTGGAATTGCGAATATACTCCTTTGAAATCCGTTACAGATTGCCGCTGAGGTGGCTGCACCACTGGCCAAAACCGATGAGATTGTCCTGATTGGCGGCAACGATAATATAACCAACGACGTGACCCGCTTGGTGGCCCAGCTACCGCCATCGATCAACGCCCTGACCGGAGTGGATCTGTCCAAGGTTCTGTCCAAGATACCGGGGGCCAAGGCGTGAAACCTAATGGAATGGGATATCCAGGAAATGGCAATGACAACGTAACGCAGCGCAAAGGAATTGTAACCGATACAAAAACCAGATAAGGATAGACAACCGAATTGAGAAAGAGACGACAGGAAGCGACAAAACAAGATGGCGATAGTTTGCTAGAGAGGGGACGTGCATTTGTTAGAGAGAGAAAGAGGGAAACAGCGAAACGAACTTGAAAGACTCAAGTTTCGAAATGAAATCGAACGTAGCTAAATGTACTCCGATATTATAATATATTTATATATAATATATATATATAAATATAAATATATATATATTTGTATATGTATATGCACACATGCAATACACACATACACTTGTCTCGTCTGTGTGGTGTGCTAGTGTGTGTGTGTGATGTTTGGCGGCGTAACAATCAAAAACAGAACACAAAAACAACCAACGTTTATCTCAGCTAAAGTTATGCATTTCGTACGCAACATTTTGTGGCCTTTTCTCTCGAAAACGAAAAACCGATAACGATAACAAGAAATCAACGTGAAATTTGTATAACTTTAAAACGAAAACCATTTAAACAGAGTGTTAGCTATTTATTTACTATGCTATATATACTATATACATGCAGACTTGCTATACACAAAGAGCTCTTTCATTAAACACATAGAATTATATACCAGACAGCATATATGTATCATTTTACAGTGTTGTAGGGATCTGTATAAGTAGTCTCTCTCCATCTTCTTCTTATACAATTTCTATCTGCTTATGGAATTTCCATCTGTCCAAACTACAACTACTGCCTATCGTCTAAAGCCAAAACTTTAAGCTAGTAAGCCAAATGGAAATAGAGGGAGATTGCTTTTCAAGGCGGCAGATCGAGCTACTAACCACAAAAAGCTTACATGCTTCCAGGCAAATAAATTATCCATTATTATGTTTTTAATATATAACCAACAATTTATTTGTTGATTCGTGCCTGTTTCTTTCTTTGAATTTTGTTAAACGATTACTTTTTTCGGAATTGTGGCATATAGGGTGCAAATTACAAAATGTTTGTCGGTTATTGACGATTTATATTTGTTTATTTTTGATTATTATACCAAATGATGCTTTGCTCGATTAATTTTATATGGCATATTGCAAAATAGTCGTATATTACTTTACAACACTGTTTTTTCGGCAATTGGCGCTGTTTCAAACCCCACACACACACTAACCAACACAAATGAGTTTGAATTATGCATTATTTTCAGTGCGCAAGAAGAAATGAAGCTTAATTTCTTGTTATACAAAGCGTTTATGTAATTATGTTTGTCTCGTTTAATAATCTTTTAATGTTTATTATTTATGTAACAACACATATTGAACTACGAATATGCATTTACAATATTTGTACTCTATTCTTATTCATTTTTTTTAGTTTATAGCAAAAGGAAAGAAAAAAACAAAAGAAAATAATTGAAAAAAACTACTAATTTTGTTATACACTAACGTCTAACTGGAATTAAATAGTTAAGCAATTAATTCAACGCTTTCATTTCGATAGAGTAATTAACCCTAATTTTTATAAGCACTTCTACCAATCACATATACACACAAGTACACCCATTAGACACTCACCCATACATTTTTTTCTATTGTATATTAAGTCCGAGTAATTTTAATTATAATGCAGTCTGATGGAGAAAGCAAGAGAACAAGAACAACAACCAACCGAAGAACTAAAGAACTAAAAGCTAAACCTAAATCAAATGTAAAATTTTGTGTATTTTGTCGTAAATAAATAAATTAAAAAGTACTTATATTGATTGATATTGAAATAATGTGATTTAAAACTTTACCAGCTCGCCTAATTGTACATGTATATGTATATTTTATTGCACGATAATTCGGCCACCAAAAAAACCAAGTTATTTCAACTGGTTCATTTCGTCTTTATTTTTAAACATCGTGGCATACATGGCATTTAAAGTATTACTTTTGGCATGCCGCCATCTTTTAATACGATCAACAAACAATAATCTTATGGTAATAGGAAAAAAAAAATTGATAAATGCAAATAGGGGAACATCATAGCAAAATATCGACTGCGTCATTAAGTATAATCAAAGGTTAGAGTACACGCATACATATTACACTTTATAAATACGCATATGTTTATATATCGCTTTAGGACCTCCATTTGTCCGTGTACCATTCCTGATTGCGACGAACAAAAAAAAAATCACAAAAATGTTTCTTAGCCTACGAAGATCCGTCCTCTGGGAACTTAGTCGGAGAACTTCTCCTTGAGCTCGCGGCGCAGGATCTTGCCGGTGGGATTCTTGGGCACCTCGTCAACAAAGATCACTCCGCCCTCGAGCTTCTTGTAGTGGGCCACCCGTTCGGCCACGTAGGCGGAGATCTCCTCGGCGCTGGCTTTCTCCCCTTGCCGCAGGACGACAATGGCGCGTGGTGCCTCTCCGTTGAATTCGTGGGGAATACCAAAGACGGCTGCCTCCAGGATCTTGGGGTGATCGCGCAGCACTGCCTCCAATTCAGCGGGTGGCACTTGGAAACCCTTCACCTTGATCAGCTCCTTCATGCGGTCCGTGATATAGAAGAGACCGTCCTCGTCGTAGAAGGCCACGTCGCCACTACGCAGCCACTTGCCCGGATAGAAGGTGACCTGATTGGCCTCATCGTTGTTCAGATAACCGGCCATCACCTGGGGACCACGGACGCACAGCTCGCCAGTGGTGCGCGGACCAACGCCCTTGGCATCGCTTCCATCCAGTGGAACGATCTTGGCCTCCGTGCTGGCCGACAGCACTCCGGTCGAGGCGTACACCTTGTTGCCCTCCGGTGTCAGCAAAACCACGGGGGAAGCCTCTGTCATGCCGTAGCCCTGCTTGAAAACAGTGTTCGGGAACCTGTAAAAAGACATGCCATAATTTTGAGTCATCCTACAATCCCGCGATGCCAACTCACTTGTTCAGGAAGCGCTCCACATCGTGCGGACCAATTGGGGCCGCTCCATTCATCACCACCTTCAAGTGAGGCGCTGTTTTTTGCGTCAGCTTGGGATGGTTAATCATGAAGAGGGCTGCAAAAATTAATACAATAGATGAAATACATATTATAGAGCTTTTAAAATACGATATAATCTCTTTCTTCTTAGAACATCATCAAAAAAAAGATCATCTGCATCGTAAATGAATATTTACTTATTTACTATTTGTCATGTTGATCAAAACCGGTTTTAAATAAGCTTTTGCCCTAATTAATTTAATTGTCAACGCGAAATTAAAAATAGATTGGCGGCAAACAACAATAACAGCACTCCGAAACTCAATTTGCTATCAAATATAAGTTTGCCATTAATCCCTCAATTTTTTCAGATAAATGCACTATTGCTTTAACAAATAAAAAGTTCTTTAAAAGCTAGTAATACAATTAAGCACTATAATACACTTTCCACTTACCAATAGGGGGCACCAAGTTGAGGATGCTGCCCTGGTACTTGTCCAGCGACCTCAAGAAGTCATCCGTCTTGAAGCAGGGCATGGTGGCCAGTCGGCAGCCCTGTCCCAGTTTCGAGAGCATCACCACGTTGAGGCCGTAGATGTGGAAGAATGGCAGGACGGCCGGCAACGTGTTCTGCGGACCCATGACATCCAGTGGCAGGGAGGCCTGCACCTGCTCGAAGTTGCTAGTGATGTTGTTGTGCGAGAGCATCACACCCTTGGGCAGACCAGTGGTGCCGGAGGAGAAGGGCAGGAAGACCATATCGTCGGCGGAGGCATCTTTGGGCGCTTTCAGATCCTCGTAACGCACATTCTGGGTGCTCGTCAGCTCGCTGAAATCGATGGCACCCTCGGGCAGGGCCTCCTCGGCACTGGTTCGCACCACGGCGATGGGTATCTGCCTGCCCACCAGTTTGCTGGCCTGGCTCAGTGTGGCAAATCCGGATACCGTGCCCACCAGGAACTTGGCTCCGCTAAAGGTCAACTGCCTGGCGATCTCGTCTGCAATCGAATTGTGACGATCAGTGAGACGGTCTTTCGACTTTGGAACCACAAAATACAGATGTCACCACATAAAGACCCCCAGACAAGAAGCCTTTGACGCACTCAAGAGACACTAATAAACAATGTACAGCGGTGGTCACGCAAGTAGGTAATTGTTCGGCTAATTAACTGCATCGCACTTACACTTTAATATGCTCTTAACTTTTATGAAAAATTTACGGTGGGCAATCATGATAACTACACACAACTTTTTTCTGCAAATTTCGAATGCGCTAAGTAATCAAAAATAAGTTGCCGTTTCAGTGCATTTTAAGGGATCATTTAAACAAGATACTTTGAACGCTTTTTGCATTCATTTACAATAACCACTTCATAGGTCATACAACTTTGATGGTCTTTCTGAAATTTTAGAAATATACCTATACTAAATATTGCTTTATCTCTTTGGTAAATTACTATCTCTGTTATCTGTCATTCTGTTCAGGAATTGCTTATCTTTTCTAGTTTGGTAACAATTTGATAGTATTACTGCGAACATCGCTGTACAGCCGGCATTTTAAGAACAAAACAAAACCCATTGGATTCCAAACATACCCGGCGTGTAGACGGGATTCATTGTGGTCACCGTCAGTCCCGCCTCAATGGCGCCCAATGTGGCAATGGGATACTCGGGAAGATTCGGCAGACAGATGGCCAAAACGTCGGGCTTTTGGAGATTGAACTTGGTCTGCAGACGAACGGCGAAAGCGGCGCTGGCATCTCGCATTTGGGCGAAAGTGTACTGCCGATCGGTCATCACACAAACCTAAAATAAATAACATTAAGAATTATTTACATGAATATTTAAAGGTCCCAGTAATGCAGTTGTTGATTTACAGTACACAACCCTATCTCGATTGTATAAATATATGTTAATCGGGCAAATATGCAGATAACGATAAATCAAAATCAAGCAAAGCCTGGGAAAACCCAAATGGTTGGCACTCATAGTCAAGTGGACTCATATGTTAGGGTCGTATATTTATGGGAGATCTGGTAAATAGTGTAACTATAGTATTGAACAGGTGTCATGGCGGTACAATTATACCCCCTATACACTGTTGCCACTGATATGGGTTAAATCGTTTACCACCTAATTAGCAACAGAATAATAAAAAATCCTAATGCGATAAGATAATCCATCATCGCCCAATTCAAATGACAATGTCAGCTGTTTTATTTATATAAGCTAGTCTGCCATTTTATCAGCCCAAGTTTAGCTAGCTATTAAATAGATTGCAAGTAGTGCCTTTGAGATTTAGCCAAGGTCAGTACGTAGTGATGATCTGGATTATTTGAGTGGAATTAGAAACTGCTAACATATATTTCGAAGTTCAACCCTTGATATCAGTACCCCCAAATGATCTTATATTTTTTTGCCCCCTATGCAGGGCATTTCGCTGGCCTTGACTTCTCGTGGGTCTGACCTCAAAACCGGTTTGCAGGGCTAAGGTGAAGGTTGTTTAAAGCAAATTTGCAAGTACCAGCTAAATGGGTGGGCCTAATGAGAAAGGGGGTGGTGACTCGCTGATTGGGGGATTGTCCGCCTAAATTTGCGCAGTCGGAAATCGCATTCGGTTAAAAATAAGCATTATAAGTAGCCGCGCCGCCAACAAGTTGCTCAAATTGAAGAAAACAACCCACAAACGAGGCAAACACACAACTTGACATCATAATGAATAAATAAGCGAGTAAAAAATAAGAGAATCATTTCGTGCATTTGCCATGTATATGTAGATTTGCACCCCGCTAAAACCAACGAGCTCCCCGTGGGTCCATCGAAAACAGCTTCGCTTGGCTTCAGTCGGTTGGACGGTCCAAAGTTCAGTGGGGCAAAGTACAAAGTCTGCAAAGTCTAAACGAGTCAGCCCCTCTCACACTATCTGTCTCGCTCTGTCCCTGTACCGCCTCTTCCTCTCTCGCTCTTGTCACCTACTCTCCAGCGTTTATTGACTTTTGAGCGGCGAAGAACTGGCCGAAAAGTAGCTAAGAAATAGCTGAAAGTATCTCAGATTGTGGCTGCTCATCTTAGAGATACTTTTTCATATTTCCAAAAATGAAATATTAAGAAAAAGGAGTGCATTTTAAAAGTTAGTACAAACAAACCAACAACATTTTTTTCTACATATAGAATTAAATAAATAAATACACCGTGCAATTTGGAACGCCGAGCGAATAAATACAGAGGAGGCTGGACTGATGACGTCGGCCAGCGAAAGAGCAACAAAAATCAAAACAAAACCATCAAAATTATCAAGCAAAAATAAGATAACCCCAGGCGTAAATAAGTCGGAGGCAATTAAAAGCGCATTATATGAACACATCAAGTATTTTCGGGGCTCGATTCAGGGCGACAAACACTTGATCGAGTGGAAATTGATAAAAATGAGTGATTGCACCAAATGAATCATCATACTATATTGCATTCCTCAAACGCACAAACAGTCAATTTAAAATCCAATTTAAAGTGACAATCGAAACCATTTACAAGTTACATAGTCCATAAGGCATTTCTAAGAAAACTTTGTTGACTTAAAGAAAGAAAACGAAAAATAATAAGAAGTGCAGTAATAAATGCGCTTTCTTATTCGCTACACAGAAATAATAACATAAATATTTGCACAAAGTCCAAGTAACTGATAACTGATCCGTCTTACGAAAAATTTGAAATATAATGATGACACGACTTAATCGTTATCTTATCGAGAAGAAACCCTTGGAAAAGTGAATTATTTCTTCTCCATTGCTGAGTAAACAATTTTCACTAATCATGGGGGCGCATTATCAAGTCTAGCGGGCGTGGCAGTGAGTGGAAACAAAAGGCGAACTTTGTACTTTTAATTGCATTTTATTCAACAATTGGCTCGTGGCTCTGGTTACGCCTCAGAAAAAAAAAACAAAAAAAAAAAACCGGCCACGTGGGCGATTACTATTCGGTTATATCAGACCTCAACCTCTCCTATATTGCACAAATGATGGCAATAAATTTCAATGAAAACAGTTTGCACTTTGATTTGCACATGCACTATATACACACATATGTATGTATATATAGAGCTTCTAGTTACACGACGAAAAGTGAAAAGTGTAAACAATTGGCGACATTATTGTTATGCATGTGGGTCTTAAATTACATCGACTACTCGTTTATCCCGTTGACAACAGGTGGACGTGATTAATTTAATCGCGAGATTTGCTTATCAGGAATCCCGGGCAATTTGCCCCAAACGCTTGACTTGCGTCCACTGAGCCATGGATGCGAAATCCGGAACGGGAATCGGAATCGAAATACCATAGTATTCCGGAAAGGAACAACAATAGTGTGTGGTAGTAGCCAATGGAGAGACCGGCCTTTTTTGACAAATAGTAATAGTGGGGCCTGTTTACTACATTTCACTTTCGCTCTTATCAACGGATAAGGGGACCGATGGCGACTCGGGGGTCTTAATGACCCAAATACGGCCATAGACTCCACCTAGACCCTATCTCCACCTCCTATCTCAATGATAAGTGGTGATAAGTCATTGTACTACAAACGTAAATGTATCTGCGACCACGGGGGGATTGCGATGGAGGATAAAAAGATACGAAGTTCGGCACCATTGCAAAATATTGTAGCAATCGCAACGCAGACTGACGAATGTCAGCGCCCGTATAAATATCACTTTATATATATATATAGACGTAGGTTCAGGTTCAATAAACCGCTATAAACAAACAAAGAATTTCTGAGCGGCGCCTACGACAACGAATGCAACAAATTCGATTGCGTGAATTTATGATGCGATTGGGTTTACGGGGACTTTAATTAGGCTCGGGTTTACGTTCACGTTTACGTTTATGTTGGGCCCATTCAAGTGGTAAATTCGATTTTGATTGTCGATTGGAGAAGTGATTAAGTGACATTCTTCAATGTGTTGTTGCGATCTCTGGGATGCGGTATTGTCATTGCGTTTCAGATGCCTGTTTTAGAACAAATGGGTTCTTTTGTAGAACTGCCTTTCAGTAAACAACTATAAATATTGAGATGTACAATAAATCAAGATCATTACAAATCGGCACTTTCCTACGAAAACACTTGTGTATACACATATTTGGTATTATACTTATGAGCTTGGGAACTCTAACAACTCTGGACATTCGCTATTGATTTTCAAATGGACTTAGATTCAAGAACCCTTGGATACTCAAGAGGTAAGCTTCTTTCTTAGGTGGTAAGCCCAAAAACTACTTGAGGGAATTACTTTATACATTGCGCTTCTAATCACTTAAATCACTTTCAATCCTTGATCACTGATCACTTACCGCTGCCGTGCGTCGCTCCCACTTTTTGAAGTCGCGCCACACGTACTCATGCAGCGGTACGTTGGGAATGGTGACGGGGTCAAAGGGCGAGGTCTTGTAGTAGCCGTCCTCGGGGCTGTAGTGCAGGAACTTGTCCGTCTCGCTGACGCTCTGCGTCCGCTCCCGCTGGGCGCTGGTGGTACTGGTGGTCCGCTGGCGCCGGTTCGTCGTGATGGAGCGCGTTGCGGCGCTTCCAAATGCGGTAGCGCTGCGCAAGCGCAGCAGTTGAGCGGCTGGGTTCATGGCTGGATTTGAAAGTTACGCGGTTCTTCGCTCAGTGTAGAACAGAGTTAGGGTATTTCTTATGGGAGCTGGCTCTTCGAGATGCGAAACAAAGAGTTACTACTGCTGCTGCCACACGTCTGCTGCTGTCGACTGTTGAGACACGACTGGCGACGCCGTGCGGCGCTGAGAGAAGTAATACCGCTGCTGCGCTCACCAACCAAGCAACACCAACAAAAACAGATATACGGACGCACGATCGCGTTGGCGGTGCGCTATATTGCTCTCTCTTACGTGCATACACTGAAAATAAAATATAATTACAACTAATTTAGATTTATGATAGCTAAAGCGGACTTTTATTGCTGATCTATGATCTAGTCATGATGGTGGGTCATCATTTAAAAAAATCTAAACAGTTATATTAATTGTAAGATCTTTAAAAATCATTAATAATAAATAATAAGCCGATCAGAATAGATAATTCTAATTTGAGCATACCTTGGTTGATATATGCAATTTCCTCAGTGTATATGCAGCTTTGCTACTCTTTGCCTTCTTCGGAATGCACTCTCTTACTTATCCGCTCTCACTCTCAGCAGACTGCCACTGTAAATTTTAAAGGGAAACGATCTGTCAATAATATATTGCTACTTAAAATGATCCCAAATTGATAAGGAAACTGGAAAAAAAGAAACAAAAATATCAATAATATATATAATAATATACCTGTACTATCTTGAAATATTTTTATAACCGCTACATCAGTCATTTGATACACACACACTCGAAATGAAGCCCTTTAAGTTGTCACGTTGTTCCTTCGAGAATTGGAGGTACCAACGCACATATAATTACACCTTTAGTTGCTATTATTGACACGGTTCTTCGCTCAGTGTAGAACAGAGTTAGGGTATTTCTTATGGGAGCTGGCTCTTCGAGATGCGAAACAAAGCGTTACTACTGCTGCTGCCACACGTCTGCTGCTGTCGACTGTTGAGACACGACTGGCGACGCCGTGCGGCGCTGAGAGAAGTAATACCGCTGCTGCGCTCACCAACCAAGCAACACCAACAAAAACAGATATACGGACGCACGATCGCGTTGGCGGTGCGCTATATTGCTCTCTCTTACGTGCATACACTGAAAATAAAATATAATTACAACTAATTTAGATTTATGATAGCTAAAGCGGACTTTTATTGCTGATCTATGATCTAGTCATGATGGTGGGTCATCATTTAAAAAAATCTAAACAGTTATATTAATTGTAAGATCTTTAAAAATCATCAATAATAAATAATAAGCCGATCAGAATAGATAATTCTAATTTGAGCATACCTTGGTTGATATATGCAATTTCCTCAGTGTATATGCAGCTTTGCTACTCTTTGCCTTCTTCGGAATGCACTCTCTTACTTATCCGCTCTCACTCTCAGCAGATTGCAACTGTAAATTTTAAAGGGAAACGATCTGTCAATAATATATTGCTACTTAAAATGATCCCAAATTGATAAGGAAACTGAAAAAAAGAAGCAAAAATATCAATAATATATATACCTGTACTATCTTGAAATATTTTTATAACCGCTACATTAGTCATTTGATACACACACACTCGAAATGAAGCCCTATAAGTTGTCACGTTGTTCCTTCGAGAAGTGGAGGTACCAACGCACATATAATTACATCTTTAGTTGCTATTATTGACACTTGAAACATTTCCAGTTGAAAAGAGGCTGTTTCGAATTCCTTCCAGTGCACCACTTGAGGCAACTCCCGTACACAGTGGCTGTGAAGTGCTAGACTTGCCTTCCCACGCACCTTCCCCTCCTTGAGAACTCTTGCGACACCCCTGCCTTATCGTTATCGCGATGCAGTGGCTTCTTGATGTCTGCGCATGACTTGCAGGCCTTTCCTTTCATAGTTTGTTATAAATTTGCTTACACGTATTTTTTTAGGAAGGTAGGTACATTTTCAGCTTACCCCCTAGAAGAACATTGCTTGGGGTGATAATACCTCCTTGGAGCATCATCCAGAGTTTAGTAAAACTGGAATATCTGGTGCAGGCACAAATGACCTTGAAGGGAAGTTCAACCTGTGGTTTTTAATAACATTGCAATTACTTTCTGGAACTAAAACTAAAAGAATAACCAGTGCATTCACCCTCTTGGGAAACTCAACACTCTGTTGCCAAAAGTTTCACCAGCGGGGGAAAATTCTGCGTTTGAAATAGACACTTTTAAGACGGCAATGCTATTCACGTTTTATATAAATATATATATCCCATGTATGCAGTATGAGAAGCAAAAACAAATCCCCGCAAAGCAGAAAGAACAGCAACAACAATTGGAGAGCAACGTAAGCGGAGCTCAAGGCCAAAAAGAGGCCCTCTACCTTTCTCCTCCCTCGACCACTCACACACTCTTACACAGCGATCTCTATGCAAATGAGTGCTCTCTTTCTCTTACATCGATCGCGTTACAGTTGGATTTTCATTGAGAGAAAAGAAATGAAAAGGAGAGAGTTACAGTGGGACTGATATCCAGTTTTATATAGTATGGCATTATATGGATGTGGGATACTTGTTATTCAATAGCTGATTGCATTTCAAACTTATCTTATGTACACTCGCATCTAATGTGCTTATTTTAGTCGCATAACAATTCAAACAGCATTTTTAATGCAACATACACACCATATCTCGCTCTCGCTCTGCCCCCGCCCACATCTACAGTTGAGCTCAAAATTATAACACCATAGGCTAATTAATTGTGAATATTGAAAGTATAATGGCTAATTAAATTAGTAAGTGTGCTATAATGGGTCACTAATGTATTATCTGTTAATTTTGGTATAACCCGTCTTGAATATAATCATGTTGCAATGCTAGAGATCGAAATGTTAACGTTTCGTTTATGTTGACATTAAAAAACTAAATGATAAGATCTACTTGTGTAAATAAAAAAGATACTGACATTGATTGTTAAAACGCACTTCATTAGTAAACATATTTTGTTACACAACCAACGTTCTCTTTAGACTTACATATAAAGAAGCCCAATGATCAATACGTATTATCTTTGTAATATCAAAAGAAGAAGATTTTATGATATCTTGCGTACATATGTTGGATATGCTAAAAGTTCGAACTAGCCTGTGCGGACCATGCAAAATGTGTGCGTTTCGCGAAAACGAGTCGTCGTACTTTCTTGGTGGCTATTTTGTGTTGAACTTTGGACCCTGGCTCAGCCCCCTTCCCCCCTTCTGGCCAATGAAAGCGCGACCAAAACAAACTCCAAAATGTTTATCCCAGCAAACCAGTTTTTCTCGACTTCATTAAGACGGTTGCATGTGTGTTTTTGGCTTCGTTTTTCGTTGCGTTTTTGTTTTGTATTATACGTCTGTTTTTCTTTTCATTTGCTGCAGCTCAAAGATTTATCTTGGCTATTTTTGAGCTGGGTTATGGGTGGGATTTAGATTTCAGGGGTGTTGGGTTCAGCTTTTTCGGTTTTATCAGTTTTTAGTGGGGGGATTTGCCACAGGTTACAGTTTTTCGACAATCACTCAACCAAACACCTGCGCACTAATTTGGTAATCTGTCGTGCTCAGTGTTTGCTGGGGAACTGCCACCAACTTGATGCTCTCCCAAAAAAGTGTAGGGTGCCGAGGAGGGTGGAGGTGGCGGATCTGTCCCATAGTGGCTGCCTTTGCAACGCGCTCTCTTTAAAAGAGAGGAAGATGGTGAGCGAACGCTGCTTGCGGGGGTGGTTCTAGGCATCAGTAATGATTTTTTAGCCTTTATTTTACAAATTCTATATTTTTTTATTTTAGTTTGTAGTACCTACCTACCAATACCGACCTAAATATAATATTCTTGCATATTATTCCATTCCTCAATTTTTATATCAAATATTTAATAGATAGTGACAGTATTATATTTTGTCATATTTCATGAATATTTAAATCATTTTAAGTATCAATATTAAATCATTACATATTATTAAATAGGATTTTTAACCTCAAGAAGAAGCCATTTGAGTATGCTTTTAATCCCAATTTCAAATAGATTTATTTATTAAGTCCCTCTAAGTGTAAGTAGGTTGTTCCTTAGGATAAAGTGTGATCCATAAAGCTTAAAAAACAAAAGTTTTATTACAATTGAAGCATTAAGAACAATGTAAATTAGCCTTGTTGTTGCACATGTGCGCTACCTGTTGGTCAATTGCCAGTACTCGGCACGACATCCAGATGGCGCTTTTTTTGTTTAAGAATTATTTTTTTATTAAATTTTGCTAATATGCAAAAAATACAGTATGACGTAAAATTTAAAATTTTCACTTATTTTCACAATTTAGGGTGCAAATTTTTCCTTTGTCCACCAAACAACATCCTGATAACCGTAAAATTCGATCAGTTGCTTGAGAGTCGACCGCACCGAAAGGATACAGTAAAAGTTGATAGACGAGATCAAAATCTTGAACAAGAAGCTATCGTCTGTAGTCATGTTCACTGAGGCATCTATCACCACCAATAACATATCGATAGATGTAGTGGCGGCATAAATCGTTAACCAAGGAGCAATGTAATCCGGCTTAAGCTGGATTCAAATAATGTTTACAATATTTTAATAGAATTCAAAGAAATAAAAATATTTTTGTTCAATTAGTGTACGAATAAACGAGTTTTTGAATAGATATCGTTTTATGTACATATATTATTAATATTTTTAGTACTCACAGTTGCCAAGGCGTATAGCAGTAATGTCCACGCCGTTAACATTAAAATGCTTCCGATGATACGAAAGCGGCGCAATTGCTTGTCTTTGAAATTCTTTACCTTCCATAGCCGATACGTCTTCTTCGGATGCGGCTTCTTGAGGAAAATGCTTATGAATTCTAGACAATTGTGAGCCTGTTTTGAGGTAGGTGTAATAAATTCTTCATTTTTTGCCTCAACTAAAATATAAAGCAATTTGCATTTACGCACCGTTCCAATGAAACTAAGGGCTATAGCATAGTAGAACATAAGGGGGAACATCTTCTCGGAGAACCAAAACAAAGTGCCTGCTCTCTCATTGATCGCATCGAAATTAGGCGGGAACTTCCAGAGGGAGTATGTTCTGCAGGTGGGTAAGCGTATTTGCATGTACATGTGCACCAAGTAGCACAGGACATCAGAGAGACACATTTCGGTATACATGGCGAACTGGGCTAAAGTTTGTACAAATAAATTTTGAATTTATAAAGGATGACTAAAAAATGAGAACAAAACTATTGACTGACTGAAAGGTAACGAAAAAAATATGGAAAAGGTTAAGGCATTAAATCGTGGCCAACTGCTCTCACTGACAAATTGATTATTTTTTGATAAGGCAAATATGTGTCAAATTTTTGAGTCCCTGATATCAGCAGGATTGGTAGCAGTAATTATACTTTCTTTGCGACAATTTATAGCCATGTTATGATTAAAAATCTCCTAAGCAACTATTTTTTGCATCATTTCTTCTCCGTACTTTTAGAAAAAAATAGAAAATTTTAAAATCGATAGGCAATGTGCCTCTTTGCCATTTAACCGTTTTTGCCATAAGTGCTGATATATCGATACTAAAGTGAGTAGCGCCACCTAGCGAGTGTGTAGAACGCTGCACGCAATCGATGAATATCAATGTGAAAGTAACGGTACAATCGGCGGCGACATCGATGTTTTCCCAGCTCTAGCAGCGCGCAACTCACTCGTAGTCGACTTTTAGGTGCGTAGTCGCGGAAAACTATGAAGACGCAACTCTCGCGTCGAGCGGTCCTCAGAATCCGGGATTCGTCCTCCAGTTCGAAAATCCAGCGAATAAATCCAGCATTTTGTGTGCGCCAATCGAATACGATTTTTTTTTATTTTTTTTCGCCTGGCATATTTTGTAAATTACAACAGTGTAATCGGTGGGAGGGGGTGGCGGTGTCGCGAGAGGGGTTTTATGGAAGGGGGAAGTGGGGGGCGCCGCGCACGTGTCGACGTCGCAGTCTGCGTCGCAGTCGGCAATTGTTGCACGCTGCTGCTCCTACGCATTTCTTGTTTCATGTTCTTTCTTGTTTGTTGTGTGCTTCTTCGTGTCCCGTTAATTGTTGTTTCTTCTTCTTGTCCTCCTCCTCCACTTCCACCTCCACCACCACCTTCACCATCGCCGCTCAACTGCAGTGCAAAGTGAAATGCGAAGAACGCGTTGCAGAATAATCACATCGCAAATACGACGAAGGCAGGAAAAATTGAAAAGAATTGAAGAATCCAGCGAAAACCAGTGAAGAATCGGAATTAAAGAAAGTATCGGAATCAGCGGAATAACACTAAAAATAAACATACTTATATATATATATTATATATACATATATGTATATATATTTAACCACCATTTAAAAGCAATCAAAAAGCAACCAAACAAAAAACAACAAAAGGTAATCACAAAAAGCTAGGACGAAATATTGTGTAATAAACTTGAATTTCTTTTACTTGCGGCAAAGAAATAGGGAAAAAAATAAAGAGAAATAATATATAGAAAGAGAGCTAGCGAAAGGGGATGAGTGAGCGAGAAGGCGGCATAAACACACTTCTTAATTGTAATTGTTGTCTACTGTCGTTCTGCCGGCGTCGCTGTCGGCGCTAAAACTTTTTCCTGGCGGCGCAAAAGAGACAGCGCGAACGGCGAAGTTTTGCCCGAAAGAAAATGTAAGGCAAAGCAAAGAAAATTGAAATGAGCAGGGAGCCAGGAGTCGGGAGTAGTGGAAAAATGGAACATAATAAGTTAAATTTGCGTGCTCTTGGTTTTCCGTCGATTCATGCTTTTTCTTTATTTATTTATTCAGTTTTGCGCTAGTTCCTTATTGTTTTCTTAATTTCTTGATGTTTTTCCTGCTATATTTATACCCCCCCATTTAATGTGTGTCAGCCAACAAAAAATGAAATGCGCAATTATGTCAGCAACCAAATAAAGCGAAATAAGTCTTAGCAACTACATCAATTGCTTGTTTTTTAAGTGCAACCAACACACAAGCACACACACACACACAACGCACTTTGCGGTTGCATAAGTGTCAAACGCAACACACGCTTACAGTTTGACAATTATTGCGCTTAGAAGTTCAAAATACAAGAAAATACGTTTATTTTTGTGGGAAAATGAAGTCTATATTATTTAATCAGCGCACTAATGCCCATGTGGCAACTTAATCTAGCTGCAGTGAGAAAAGGAAAAAGGTCCTTGAGAAGAACACCAAATAAGTGCGCTATAAATATTTGAAGGACTATTTGTATTGTTTGGATAAACAAACTAAAAGTTATTATTTCCGGTGCTCGCTGAGCGAAAGGGTATATTCGATTCGTATATGTTTTAGTGACAAAAGGTTCAATGTACAGGTGGAAGAGAGTGCAAATGTGGGTGGTCTGCGTTAGTTGACATCCGCACAAGATTGATATTGATGCCCTTTACACCCACACAGGCGCACCATTACCAAACGCACACACACACACACACATACTCTCACAAACACACACACACGTACTGTGAGTCACAGCAACAGGAAACGGGTAAAACTACTTAAATATTTAAAGCATTTGATGCCGAAAGGAGAGGGGGCGATAAACAGAGCGAGACGGAGAGGGGGAAATTGAATGGGTCGGCCCACTTTTTGCGCCTGGAAGTATGCAAACAATGCCAAATGGCACCAGCACAGAAATGCCGAGTAAATCTTGAGAGCAAGTTTTCCGCCCGCCGAAGAAAACGCGAAAAACCCACAGCTGGGAGAAAATAAAATAAGGAAACCGAAAAGAACAACCAAATTCACGAGAAGAGCCCAACAATTTTGTCACGCATGTGTGACTTAAAGTGTGTGTGTGCCTAAGTGTGTGTGTGTGTGTGTGCCTAAGTGTGTGTGTGTGTGTGTGTGGGCCAAATGAAAAGAGCCAAAACATTAAAAATGTACCAGCAACCACAACAACACAAATGACAAAAATAACAAGAATAACGGGAATAGCACAGGAAAAGTCCAAGCTGACGGGCGCCGCAACTTGCTGTCAACATAAAATAAATAAAATAAAAAGAACAAGAAGCAATACCCACACACACACACACAGACATGGCCAGTGTATATGTGTATATATATTGTTCATATATCTTTTGTACACTTTTGTCAGTTGACTTTTAGCGCCGACTGTTCCCATTCGCATTTTCACGTTCCCACTTTGCAATTTTCAATTTTACTTTGCGCATATTTAATAGCACAAATCGTAAATTAGATTCGCCACACACATAGTCCTATCTGTGCACTGAACGAAAAATATGCAGCTTTTAACAGAAAAAGAAATAAGCGGTTTATTTTGCATACTCATTATGATCAATATTCAATTGGGCTAAACCTACATACAATTTGCATACGATTAAGTTAGATATCGAAATTGTCCAGCATCTCCATTTTCTATCAGTGTATTTTCCCTAGCTCCACTTTTATTACCCAAAGTTAATGAAGTGTAAGTGTTGGGAAAGGGTAAGGCGCTAGGAATATCCTGCCTAATCAATCAAGCGGCACCAATAAGTCTTTAAACAGATTTGCAAATTTCAAGCATTACGTACTGTGCGAGCATTTGAAAGGTTTGCTAACGGATTTCCATAGAATATGTTAAATGTCTAACTGCCCCTGTCGCTTTTTATTTTTCATTTTTTATTCTCCCCCTGACCCTCCGCAAGTGTTAAATGTTTGACATCCGCTGGCATCCGTGTTGCCTTGCCGTCGCTTCCGTTTCCGGATGGTGCTGCACTTCCCCTGCGCACCCTGCTCCCCTACTCTTCTCATAACTGCATTATCGCTTATCAACACTGAGCGGAAATACGGTCATTCATAAATGATTTGTTGTTTCTTTTGGCTCATTTATTTTTCGAAGCAAATCATATTTGACCAATTACATCTATTCCAATTGCTTCTGTATACTTTTATATATTATTTATGTTTTCTATTGGACAGTGTTTTATAAGGTCTTTAGGAAAGAAATGTAAATAATGTTGAGTCTCATGGCTTAATATTTATCCAGGAGCCTTGTGGCAGGTCCCGCCATATTTTTCTACTGAGGTTTCTTTGTGCTGGCAGTGCGGCACTTATCGCTTATATGTACAGTGAAGCCAGACCAGTTGGACCACCTGCTGACTTCCTGTCAGATTGTCAGATTGTCAGACTGTTTGGCTGCGGCTTCTTTGCTGGCAGCTGCTCGCAGGACTACTCGGAGGACTCGGAAAACTCGCTCCCCGCGTCCTTGTCCTCGTTGACCTTGTGCCCGAGATCTGGCTGTCGTATCAAAACAAGTTTATTAACATTCCACTGGCTATCAAAGCGGTGCTGTGCCACGCATCCACAGCCCCACCCCGCCGAGGCAGTTGGCAGGTGCCCAGGGTTGGGGGCTTTGGGTGGATAGACAATTACATATGTAAAATGTGGCCACAGTTTGGCAGTCATTGGGGCAAATGGGCACGCCGTCCTGTCGCCATAAAATTGGAACAGAAATCCGTGCCGTAGCTTCCAAGTAAAAACAAAAAAAAAATGTTTCTTCAAAACATAAAATCACATTGATAGCTGACCAATTAAATTAACAAAAATTAAATTTAACAAAAAACGTATGATTACGTATCCAAAGGTTAATGCAATAGTAAATGTACTCCAAGCAATCCCACAATTTTTCACAGTACACCTGCTCTGAGTGCATTTTGCGACCTTTTAGGGAGTACATTTGGACTATTTGATATATATTTTTGAGGTAGTACAAGGGTCCTAGCTGAATTCAAATCCAAGGAAGCTGGAAGAGGCCAAAGCACGTGCGCAATATGTAAATTTATTTATTTCTCTGTTGTAGCTCCTCTTTTATTTTTGCCATTTCTGCTGTATTTCTCCCAGTTTTTGGCTTTTTGGTTTCTGCTCTTCTTGGGCCTTGGCTTGATGTTGTTTTTATGTTAATGTGCCCGGCCGAATGTGAGTGTGTGTGTGTGAGTGTGGGTTAGTCCCTAAGCTGTTGGTTTTTCTTTATGTGTGTGTGTGTGTGTGTGGTTGTGTCCCGTCCCGCTCCTTCAAGATCTTCCCTCTCATGTGCTTGCTCATTGCTTTTAATAGCCAACAACACGCCATGCATTAATTTATGAATTTCGTGTTGTTCTGGGCGGCCGAACTGGCAGTGGTGGGCGTGGCCATTCCGCCCACCCGGAAAGCTTTTATCCGGATAGCCAACAAGCCGCAGAAATAATTAAAAAGAAAATAAAGTCAGCTTGCAAAAAGATACAAAGACGCATGCCGATTCCTTGCTTCAGAAGATTAAATAAATTATTGCGTGCAGTTGCCACTCATTTACCGATTTCTTCTCACGATAAAGACTATTCCAGTTTAAATATAAGGCTTATTTAATTGAAATAATGATAGGAGTACAAGGGTCAATAAAACTTCGTAAAACGGATATTTGTTTGTATTGGTCACAATTGCTGCAACCTTAGTATGGTTATTGTATTAAGCTCGAATTACTAGAATTCAAATTAGGCTGATACTCATTTTAATATTGTTTACTTACTATTGCAATTGTGTAAAGCACAAGTTAATTTAGTATTTCACTTCATTTTGGAGTCTATTTATTTGCTTTTAATGTTGATACTATATGCACAAAATTCTTTAAATTGGTTGGCAAAAATGTCTGCGTACAATTTTAATTTTATGTAATTCCATTTCATGATATCTGCACGCCGCAAATGTCCTATATGTATTACATTTTTTAAAAGGATAACCACGCCAAACTTTTATAAATTAAATTTTTTTGGAACCAACTTGTTGTTTTTCTTTAAATGTTAACTTTACACTAAACCTTTGTGTACAAGTTTATAGTAAATAATTTAGTGGATAAAGCTTTCTAAGTTTTATGCTTAGCAATTATTATTTTTGCGACAGGCACTGTGTAACAGTTTTGAATGGCTCTACTGGATGTTCTGATAGCGAAAACCGCATAACTTCATTATTTGAATGAATCGCTACAGTTCACTATGGGGCATTTGGCCTGTTTTTTTTACAAAAATTAATAACTCCTAAACTATGGGAGATATTTGGATGAATTTTTTTTTATGTGTTACATATGCCCCCAGGAATATTTTGGAAAAGTGGGCGTGCCCCCAACTCCGCCCCAATTTTTTATTTTTATTTTTGTTTTTAATATTATATTTTTAAAGTTAATTTTTAATTTCAGTATTGTATACAAATTCATAATCGTCTTCGTCTTTACAATCAATAGAGTCTGAAGAATCGGTGTCAGGTTCAAATTCGCAAGCTAACATTTGAAATTCAAATTTTGAATAACTTCTGGTGGAAGAGATAGTCGCTTATGTTTTCGAATGCTCCTTTTTATATTTATTGATGATATTATGGGATATTATTTATATTTGCCTTGGCTGGGTTCAAAAAAAGAATTTTAAGTATGTCTGCAAGATCCAGCAGGCCGCGCTTCCGTGCAGCTAGCATTGCAGCTTGACCCAAAAGACGTTCGTTGTGGTTCTGCGCCCATACGAGTTCATCTACTTGCTGTCTTCGGCCACTCAAACTTTTAAAATAATATGACGTTTTCGGGCATCCAGCTAATTTACTTTCCTTTTTAGTTTTCTCTTTTACCTTCAGGACTAGGTGTTCTTCTAACCACTTTGAAAAAACTTTCGAAAGTTCATATATTTTTCGATTGCATTTTCTCCAATTTCGCAAAAGATTGACTGAAAACATTCGTTATTATTACTATTCGTTAATCATTCATTAAAGTCTAGCTTGCTATCAGAAAAATGCCCACTAATAAAAGTGCAGAAAGAATTTTCTTTTTGACGAACACCCTTTTGCTTGCGCCACACTTCCAGCAGGGCAGCATTGGCAATCGAGATGTTGTTCCCTAAAAAATGACATTTCTCAAAAACCCGCAAAAAACGCACTGATATGAGTTAGGAATTGAACACACTACAACATGGATATAAACACATACTGAACAAATTTGAACAAATTTTTATAGCTCTATTCAAAGTTGAAATTTTTTTCTAACAGCTACATGTTGACACCACTTGCTAAATGTACAAATTGTTAGAAATAGACGCACACAATAAGCAATATATTAATATATATACATAATACAAACCTGAATATTGATTATCTATTTCAAATTTTACTCTTTTACGATCTTCTTTTAAAATTTTAACACTTTGAAAGTTAAGCTAAATTTTGCGCGTTTCGCAGCCACCTGGTATATGCTCGCAACAGCCGACTTTAACAGCTGTTATAATAACAGTACACTGTTAAAATTACTTTTGCCGGCTAAAACATAATAGTCTAACGTATTTCCAATGTATTAATACTAAAATACTTCAATTTTGCATACTTGTGAAAAACACATTTTTGAAAAAAAAACAGGCCAAATGCCCCATAGTGCAGTTGAGTAATTTCACATGCCATAAATGTTTAAAACCAATTGCTAATGATATCCATTACGTATTTAGAACAGAAGTGCGCTCTATTTGTTTACGGGAGTCGAAAGTAACTGACCGGAAATGGAAAACTTTTGCAGGACAATGGCTTCTAAAGTTACGTTTAGCATTCCACTTGATTCGCTCTATGCAGTGGCTCCCAAACTGTAGACGCCAGTTTGTCGACCGCCCAAATGTCGCAGCATACTTTTCGGCGTACGCTGTTAAACCATTACAGTTATTGTCGATGTGTGTGTGTGTGTGTGAGTGCGGGATCCCCCGAAAAGTGTGAGAAAAGGATACCCATTTTTTTCATGATTTTCTGCTCTTTTCCACACTGCTCTTGTTCTTTTCCTGTCTCTTTCCCTTTGTTTGCCCTGCTTTGGCCTATTGTTTGCTTATCATGTGCATGGACATGTATGTATGTGTGTGCTCTGAGCGCTGTGTGCTTGTGTGTGTGAGCGTTTTCTTACTGTGTCAATATTTTTTGGCGTAAGCTTTGCTTTTAGCCATGACAAGTAAATATGCCATCGCAGAAGCAAAAGAAGCAGCAGCAGCAGCACAAGAAGCTGAATAAATTGGCCAGTCTCGAGTTTTTCCCAGCCTCCACCCCTCCCCCATTTCCCATTGCCCACTTTCCCAAGCGGACAACAGGAAAAAAAAAAACAAGAAAAGCAGACAAAAGCCCCTGGTCTGAAGTTCTCAAGTTGTTGTTTTTGTTGTTGCTAGTATTAGTGTTGCTTTGGTTGCGCGTGGCGCAATCGAAAAAGTTTTTATGACACAATTTCCCTTTGTTGCCGTTTGCCTTTCGCCTCTCGTCTTGGCACACTTTCGATTTTCGATTTTGCCATCGGAAAAAAAGGGAAGCAGCGGGAAAGCGACAACTGAGTCATTTCTGATACACCGGGGAAAAAGAGGGTTCAAAAATGGAATGGGAAACGAACCGAAAATAAATACTATATATATATCTATTATTAGATATAATATTAATTAATTAATATTTAATTCTGAAAAAAAACCGAAAACGGGAAGTAAATGGTATACCATAAGTTTGGCAAAGTGCATTGCAAAATCTGTAAAAAAACCCAAGACTCTCAACCAATTTAACTTTCAGTGTAAGGTGGCAGCACGAAGAAGTTACTTCAAAGCGGCCAAATGGAGAAAAGACGCGGACTTCGAGGTCTGGGACTGCTGCAGCTATATTTAGAATCTACAGTGGGCGTGCTAACTGGCTTATATTTGTTGGTTGAGCAGGGGGAGAGGTGCAGTGGGACCGAAGGATTGCTTACGGAGCAATTGGCACAAGGATACCCATTTGCCACTCCCCCATGCGGAAAAGCCAATGCGAAGCGAAGTTGCATGCAAGAAAAGCCATGCAAAGCGGGCCAAAAATTATGTGTTGCATACTTACGTGCGCCGCACTGACCTTGCGTGCGGCGGAAAAGTGGGGGAGGGCCAAAAAGTGCAAGAAAAACGGGTGGCGTGGGGTCGAAAAGGGGGGGGGGGGTTGGAATCCAAGGAGGAGGCACCAAAAAAAGAGGCAACGACTTGGCCAGGTGCAACAGTATCTTTAACTGTGTCTATCGGTGGCTTTTATTGCACTGCTCGTTACAGGCACCAAAGTCTAATTGGATAGGGAGACAGAGACAAAGAAATGGCGAAAGGGATAGATGCAGCGTGGGGAAACGAGATGGGGAGATGGCCAGCGAGCGAGACGGAGCAAGGAAACCCACAGCTTTAGCCTAGGCCAAATTAATCGATAAAAAGATCAAATTGAATTTGCCACTGAGAGAAAAAAAAAAGCGAAGAAGGATAGAAAAAAAAAACGAAATGAAAGAATGGCGGGGGGAAGGGAGAATGGAAGAAAGGAAGTGCGGCAAGAAGAGGGAAATGGGGCCTAAGGGCAGCCAAGTGAGCCGTGAGCTAAGGCCAAAAGCTGATAAGCCGCCGCAACAATAAAATCAAATCACATCTGGCCCGCGCCACGTTAACGGGCTAAAACGGTCAGCAATCGGTTAACGGGTAAACGGGTAACGGGAAACGGGTAGAGGGTATCGGTTTTTCGGCTCGCAACTTAATCTGCAAAAAGGGCAAGCTTAACCGGATTAAGCAGATTTAATCGTTTAAATTATATATGCTCTCATAAGCAATTTAAGGAAATTTTGCAACTTAAACGAATTTCGAAGCAATTACCACAAGCATCCAAATTTGAAAGCGAACTTAAGAAACGTTTAAAGTCTTACAAAAATTAAAATGTAAATAAATATAAATGCTTATGTGCGAATCTTAAAATACACAACACAATACATAAAAGGACTCTTAGCTTTCAGTTGGTAGAGCGTGAAGAAGAACTCCACCTGCCGCATCCACTTCATTTGTTTAATGAATACTCATCTCCATTTATTTTTCATATTCCAAAATGCTTTTGGTGCCGGCGCCGCCTAATTAACTACAAAATATGGATAAAAATGACTCACTCAGAGGACGGAAGACAAATAGGACGCATTATCCGTGGCATCCGAGGCATTAGTCGGGGATAATGTTCTTCGAGTTCCTGGTAGTTGGGGGATGTGTTCGGATTCCAAGGAATCCGCTGCAGTCGAATTTTAGCGGATTTGCCCAATGCAATCTCCTTCAGCTGAAATATATATCTTGGGAATGGGAATGGGTATCCCAAGATAGACTTTCTTTTTCTTTTTCGTTTTTTTCCTTTTTTTTTTGTTGTCTTGGGTTAATGAAATGGCTGCCCTACTTTACCAGCCCGGCCGAGGCGGCCCAACTTGGCACGCAAAAGTCAGGCCCAGTTTCAGTTCTACATGGCAAAAAATATGGCTCCTCTTTCCGATTTGGTTACATAATATTTTCAAAAATAAGCCAGACTGTCTATCATTATATAAACGCAGCGAATTTTTGTCCAAATCGTTTCTTGAGTATTTGAAAGAGGATTTTTAGCTTATTTCTTAATTTACATGTTTACACACTATTAAAGGCTTAGGAATTCCCAAAATAATGAAAATATATATTAATTCTTAGTTGGTTTCTGGATCCATCAAATTTGTAAGACATCTAAGGGGGATCTGTTTTTCCCCGTGCAGTTTCAGTCGTAGTCGCAGTTTCAGTTAGCAGTTTCAGTCAGTGGAGGCCCGAAGCAACTTGGGCTGACGACTTGGCAAAATCAAGGTTAAGTATATGTATTTATGCGCATAGCCAAGTAGCACTGACTTGTGCACACACATACACACACATACATCCAATGGAGCGGGAAAACAAAGGACAAGGCATTCGAGGGGCATGGACTGCGACAGGAAATGTCAATCAATTAGCCCGGCCTTAGGCGCCAAATGCGTCGGCGGTTGGCCCTTTTGGGATCGAGGAACTGGAATTGGGCTATCCCTTTGTGGGTATGGTCCTCCACTTCAGTCCCTTCCTTGGGTCTTTGACCATAGCTGATTGCACCTGACTTCTTGGAACTCGTGACCTTTTTTTTTGTTTTTGCGGTAGCCAAAAGGACTCGGACTGACATTCCAGCTAAACGGTTTGACTTTAATTTATTGGGCTGACTCCTGATTGCTGGGCTTGATTTACCTTCTGCAGTCAATCTTTACTCCGTTGCTAATTGTATGCTATAACTATTTATAGCTTAAATTGCATTTTATATAGGTTGCAAGGAGATTGACAGCTCAATTACCTGAGGCTTTCGATTTTGCTAGCATATTGCGATTAAAATCAAATCATTCCTATACACTTTATTTCAACATTATGTTTAAGTTTAGTTTAACAATTGATCGTTTGACAGTTAATCATTTTAAATTCCTAATAGCAGCCATGCTCTTCAATTTTAAGCGTACTTCACAAAAGCTTAACATAATTTAACATATGAAACACTTTATCTTTGGCTTCATTTCGTCAGCTGTTTTAATTAAATGTGTTAATAATTTATTTGATAAGCTGTAATTAGGTTAAAGATTTGTTTTTGATATGCAATGAACGTGTTTAGATTAATTTCCCTTATTTGAAATAAAATTATTTTTCGTTGAAAGGAAGCTGTAAATTTCCAGCAGAAGTTTAGTTGCGAGATGTAATCAATGTTCTATGTTCAATTTTTATTTTATTTACACAAAAATATTCGTACTGAATGTTGTGCTACTGTCGTTTAAAATTATTTATATGGTAAAAATGCAATACCAGGTCATTTCACCCATTTATGAACCTGAAGTTCAAGTTATTCCCCAAAAAGGGAATAGAAATCTCTTGAAAGGCATGATGATAGGCAATAATTTATTTACTGGAATGGCGATCCTATGTAAATATTACTTTTAGACCCTATATTTGAGATATTTGAGATACAAACAGTGCCATAACTCACAGATACATTTGACCAACCGTTCATTTTCATTTGCCAACTCACATTCAATCCAATCCAAGTAGCCTTTCTTATTCGGAATGGAGGAGGTCCATTGTCCTGCTGCCATCGCATCCTTGGTCTGTTCTACGTCTGCCATTTTTTGTCTGGTTGTGGGTGCTCCAACCCAACCCCACCTTCCCCTCCGCTCTGCCACAGCCATGCGTTTTAGCCCCCCATTTTAGCCACCAAGTCGAGCCTATTGTCCCCATGAGCTTTGTTTTCCGTTTGCTGCTTGCCACCCACCCCCCCTTTTTTGGGTTGGGTTTGCTTTGTTTTGGTTTCCCCTGCATTTGTGTTTGTGTAATTGTTGCAACAATTGTGCTTTCCGAATGGGATATGTACATGTAGATGTATATGCCAAAAAGGGGGAGGGGCGAAACAAAACGTATTATATAGTTTGTTGGTGGGGGGAAGCGGTTGCTTCTTTTTTTTTTTTTTTGCGGGGGATAACAATGATTTGTCCACAGAGCGTAAAATTTGTTGTCAAAGCGAATATTGGAAAAATGTGAATGCCTTGGGAATGGCAATTGAAAATGGGAATGGTATTGAGTTTGGAATTGGGATTGGAATTGGGAATGCACATTGCATGTGCAGGAGCACAAATGCATCTAAACGAGATGTCAGGAGCAGAACTCCCGTTCCGTTTGGCATCCATGGTGTAGAAGGTAATTAGCCAATGGCCAGGAATCCTGGATTCTGTTCGCCGAAATTCAGGTGCTCAGAAATTCTCTCTACCACTCCATTCACTCTGTGCGCTTTTGGCTTAGACGCCTGAGCCAAGTTGAACCCGAACCGAAACTGAAAGGGAATGGCAAAAAGTTTATAAATTTTTGAATAGTCCACAATGGCAAAGTATCCAAAAGGTGAGCGCCAGAACATTCGAGGGCGGGTTACACATCGCCGGGGCAGCTTCATTTTCTTGATGACACCATCTCATTAATAATGCCGGAGCTCTATTAATATTTGAAAGCCGAACGAACGCAGCTCACCGGAAATTAAATCCAAATGAATGAGCCGGCGAAAGGGGCGTACTGAGGAGTATGTACATACATACATATATATATATCTATATGCATAGGTGTGCGACTGGGCTGAAGGTATATAAACCAGCCTGATTCGTCCTTAAAGCTCAAGTGACATGAGTACAATCATGGGAATAGGAACAACACACACCTGACTTCTCCTATGATCGTGCTTTGCATTTACGGATTTCAAAAATATCACACTTTTAAACACTTTTGAAGGCGATTTGAAAAGCAAAAGTGCTTTCTCTGGTATTTCACTTGATAAAAAAGTTTTTAAGATATATTTATTTACTTGAGGTAATTTGCTTGGAGAATGATATATATTTCTTTAAGAATTTAAGCTTAAATAGTAGTTGGGTAATTGTGATCTTTTATATATCCTTTAAAAGCTTAAATGTCTTTTCCTACCGAACCCCAAGCAATCCACATCCTGTGTCCCGTGATTCGCAGCCATCTTAGATGCTCCTTATCCTTTGGCTAAGCCCCTTGACCCTCCCATGTTAATTTTTATGACGTACTTGAAGTGAGCCATAAAATGAGTGGGTGGCTCGGGGAGCATTGGGATGGTGGGACAGGACGAAGCGGAGGGACGAACTCTTAGAGCTGCAACAAATTAAAATGTATAGTCTCCTCCGCACAGCCCTCCTGATTTTCCATACTTTTCCCTTCCGCTTTTCCCCCCCTCCCCCTTCAGCGATTTTCCAACTGCTGCTGATGCTGCGCTTTGTGGGGCAAGGCGAGCGTCATCCTGTGGCACAGTTTGTCCTGCTCCTTTCTCGTGGTCACTCGGTTGCAGACTGGAAAAAAAAAAACGAAACTATCCCCCATCATCTCCCGGATTTTTTAATTTCGCCAACAAGCTCTCTAGTCAAAAAACTCAATTTTCTTTTTTCCAAGTAGCCTTTGAATGCTGATAAGTGGATACATATATTTTATAGACCTTAAAAAGTTAAATAATTATTTTTAATGGATTACAGCAACAAAGAATTTATTGCTATTTTCAAATTAAAAAAGATTAGAATGTTTCAAAATTAAAAGTTAGCTTTCAGATGCCGATTTCTCCCAGTGCCACGACCACAGGGACTGCCACATATTCGTCCAAAATAGTTGTAGTTGGTCCTTGCCACACACACACACGCGCGCACACACTGTCAGCAAAACTCCTCTCGTTTTTCATGTGTTGCAAGGTGCAAAATGTGGGATGGGGAAAATTGTGGAAAACGGTGGAAAATAGGGGCCATGGCATGTGGCAAGTGTGTCAGCAGCGAAGGCAGAGGCGGTTGGAGATGGGTGGCGGCAGCGTCATGTTAAGGGGCGTGGCGACATTCCATTTATTATAAATAGGCAAGTGCTGAGAGAGGCTTGACTTTCCGTTCCGAGTCTGCCTCCTTTTTGGCTTGTAACGTCAGCGGGCAATGTGCGATTGGTCCTCAAATTGACAGCAGCCAGTACAGTACGTTTCACGAGTGTTGGCCTGTCGTGCTGTAAATAGCAATGATTAGATGGCTTTCTATGATGCACCTCAATGTTTTCACTCATGTGGCAATATTTTGAATGTTTAAAGTAGAAACTTAGTAGAATTATATTATAATTCCATGATAAATTTAATTGCTTGAAAACTTTAATGTTTTCTCTGTTAATTACTACTATTCTATACTGGCAATACGACTTTAAAGCGTTAGATTAAGCTCGTTTAAAGGCATAATTATGTTTAACCGCCCGGAAGTGGCCACTTTATGTGAGGGTCATTATTGATTGCCGTAGGACTTGCATTATTGTCTATTCTCTGTTGCATTATGGCACGAGCATCATTCTCGCCGGTTCATTAGCTCTCCGGAAAGGAGATGCCTTAACTCTGGATCAGCTATGAATTTGCGTCCATTATCCCTGTGGCAAACATGGAGCAGCCAGTTGCAGTTAATTATATGCATTAAAGGAACTAGGCAGAGAGGCAGCAGCGAGACAGGATGAGCCAGCCAATGAAGGGTGAACAAAATTAGGCGGTCGGGAGGACATTGTTGGCAAAGTTTATGCTAGTCAGCCAGTCACTACATCACCATCTCCGCAGCTCCTCATCCGCTGACGCTGACCCTCCTCCGGGTTTCACTCCAACTGGGCCACTGGGACAGCTCCTCCTGTTACTACTGCTCCTTGCTTGCTCCTGGGCCACGCATTAAAGCCAGAAAATTCATAAATGCCTGAGAGCGCTACTCGCTTACACTGAAGTGCTCCTTCCTCCTTCCTTTCGCCCTCTAATAAGCACTTACGGCACCAGCAACATTGGCAACATCCATAGTCCATGCTCCACTAACAGCACCAACAAAGAAGCTGTCGTTGGCGTTGTTTGAATTTTAATGAAATTAAAGATTACTGAGCTCAGCCAGCAGCCCTGCAGGAACAAAAACAGGAACAAAACAGCTCAGTACAGCAGTACCAGCAGCACAGGGGCGTAGTGTGAAAAGGGGGCATTTGTTGAGTCACTGAAATACCAATTCAAAGTCTATTTCACTGTGCAACTGTTGCTAACTTTGGGGCACAAGACAAGCTTGAATATGAAATGCTTTTCGGATGAAAAACCCCGTAATAATTGCATTCTTGATTTTGGTTAGAATAATTTTACACAGTTAAGAGGTAATTTCCAAAAAGGAACTACAGTTAATTGCAAGGTTTATTATTGCTGACGGATTTTTTTTTGTGTTTTTAAGTGCTTTCTTTTACGACGCTGCACAACACTTGTTGATTATAATTTCGAAAAATTAAAGTTGAAATGATTGTTTTATTTTTCACTTTGTTTGGCTTTACTTAAAGCAAATGACATCCTTTCATTTGCAACAGCTTCAGCTTAATTCCTTTTCAGCATTTTCCCGCCACAAGGATTCACTTGATTCACTGCTTCCTTCCTTAAGTCTAGCTCTCAGTCAAGCAGCATATTCCGCCCACTCTGGAGTATATTTAACCTTTAAATGCAAACATCTTGTTGCAATGCCTGGTCTAATGATTACATCCTTGCGTTGCGACTACTTCTGTCTTGGCTTCGCCTGATTCCAGCTATTCATAATCCTCATGTTTCAGTTGCTGCCGTCGTACTCGTAAGCACGCCCCACGTCCTGGCTGCCAATTTAACCCGGCTCGACTCAATCCGATCCTAATGAGTCTGTTCCTGGGCTTCACAACTGCCAGGACCTTCAGGAAAGGACCTCCCTGTGCAGCACCTGCACCTGCTCGGTGAACTTCCTGCAGTTTGTAATTAGTGCGTGTTGGACAAGTGAATCAACTTTGTTCGGCTGTCTTCTTTAATTAGCCAATTTGCCGCTGCACTTTCGTCATATTCCTTGCGATTTTATTGCTACCTTATTTCGCCTGGCCCTGATAATTGGCTAATCGAGTTGCGTAATTGACGCACAAGACAGCCAATTGATGGCAGGTTGACTGCTCATTAGGGTGTACTGAATGCGGATTTCGGCACAAATCGGTCTAACTTCGGCACAAAAGAGTTATGTGAGAGTTATGCCACTTATCGGGTAACACAGAAGTGGCATGGCCATTGTATGTATGTATAGGAATGAGATAAGCAGGCGAGAGTAAAGAATTTGTGGGAAACAATGCATAGATTACGCATACGCCCGATTGTCCGCTCGAATATCGTAATTAATTGTGAAACTTGTGCAAAATTTGCACATCTTCTGCCCAAGTGCGCAATCAATGCAATTGGATGTTACGCACGTTGCGTATGCTTAATGTAACCAAATTTAAATTGCATAAACTGCATTATTAATGCGTCTTGACAGCAAAACTGAATGTGAAAAGGCCTTGATTCGCATTGTTCAATTTAAACAATTTTACTAAAATGCCTTTCGTGCAATAATTAATTTCAGGAATTAAGTGCTGTCATTAATTTGTCATCGAACAAATTTTTGGGTCTAATTTCCAAAGCAAATAAATTCAAATTTGCTAAAAACCTATAATCTTTTTTTGTGTCGCTATAATTGGGTCTTAACGCTATCTGCACCGTTTTGATTGGCTTTCAATTAGTTAAAATACTGCGATTTAATTTGTGGTTCGATTTATGCAATTTCCTGATAAATAAATTCAATTGATTTTGCCACTTTCTCAGTTTCGAATTGCAATGTCAAAGAGCTGGGTGATTAAATGTGTTTAGACTCACTCAAATTTCAATTTTATTTGGCTTAAATATTCCGTACACGTGTATACGTTTTGTCTATTTTATTTCATATTGGCCAATCGTTATCAATAAAATACAAGTTATGTGTAATTTGAATGGTAGCCAGATTTTCTCTGTCTTGAATAAAGTTCTCATATTCAAGGAACTTGGCTTAAACGGGCTATGATTTAATGTGCAGAATATAGATATTTTTATAGTATTAAATAAATACATATAATTCAGGATTCTAAAGGTGGGCAAAAGTGAGCTGCAGTTTAATATTGTATACGAAAACAATTATTTTATTTGCAAACTTGCACACATCTCTTGTAGATTATATTCCCTCCTATGTTTAAATTAAACTAAATCTTAAATTAAAAACAAAAATGTATCTAAACGTATTTCTTCTTCTTTCTATTCCCCACAGTGCCATATGCAACCGATAAGACTGTGTGAATGGTCAAGTGGTCATCAGCATTGAAGCGATTCTCTCTCCCCGCATGTGTGTGAGTGACTGAGTGCGTGAGTGTGTATGTGTGAGTGGGTGAAGAAGAGCGA
The DNA here is from genome assembly GCF_004382195.2 of Drosophila sechellia. Taxonomy (NCBI): domain Eukaryota; kingdom Metazoa; phylum Arthropoda; class Insecta; order Diptera; family Drosophilidae; genus Drosophila; species Drosophila sechellia. Next base: position 14,830,113 of record NC_045954.1, read on the forward strand.
GTGAGCGAGCGAGAGAGAGAGAGAGAGAGAGAGGGTGAAAGAGAGTGAGACAGCATCAGAATGACGGACGCCCGGGGAAGCGAATTCCCCGCTGCGGAATTCAAATGAGCCAGATCCAAAGCCACGCAAGATCGGTTCTGGACGCACATCGACTTGTATTGATCTCCATCTGAGAATATCCTGCGAAATCAGGAGACAGGATCTAGGAGAAATCAGATATCAGGAACCAGGAAGAGCCACCTCCGCCGGCCATCTATCCATCAGCTGACAACTGTCAGCCGTCAGCACCTGTCAGTTGTCAGTGCAACGCAGCGTCCAGTGCAGGAGGCCAGCTGTCAGCGGAAGTGAAAGTGAAAGGGAAAGGGAAAGGAGAAACTGGGGAGCGGAAGGACACCGGGGCCAGCAAAACGGGACAGCAGGAGCAGCTGGAGCAGGAGCAGGAGCAGGAGCAGGAGAGGATTGGGCAGCGCGACGCGTAGCGTGTAGGCGGCAAAATGCCTGGCGGACGACGTGGACTGGTTGCGCCGCAGAACACATTCCTCGAGAACATCATCCGGCGCTCCAACTCGCAGCGTGAGTACTCCAAACATTTGCAACTTAAAATGGGGAAGATATAGTATATTCTTAAGGCATTCGAACGAAATACTTTCTTGAAATATTCTGCATGTTATGTTCAATTATAAGAACAGTTACATAGTTAAGTATTTCCTTTGAGCATTTAATAGCCAGCTATAATCCAGCAATGATCCATATGTTTACTGAAACTGCATCTGTAATCAAGATATTTCAACCTGCATTCGACAGGGCCTTCGAGAGAAATTGCCACACATCGTGGCATCGATGCATACTCGATTCTCCCCTGTTGCAATTGGCATTTAACGCATGCCACACAATTATCGGCTGCCTGCGGGCAAAAGGGGAAACCTTTTCGACCTGCAAAAGTGCGAGAGTGTGAAATGAATTTTCCGTTAAGTTGTCAACGTGAACAGGATGCTTTGAGCGTGTGTGTGTGTGTTTGTATGTGTGTGTGAAGAAAAAGAGAGCAAGTGAAATGAGCTATAAATAGAGCAATCGTGGTCGCACACTCGCACAACATCGAGAGCAATGGCACACACGCACGTGTGACCGAGAAATGTCCGATTCAGTGAAATTGAATTGTTTCACTGTGGCAAGTGAAAAGTGCGAGGAGAGTGGGTGAAGGTGGGTGAAAGTGGGCGAGAGCCGGAAGGTGCTTTGGCAATTCGAGACCCGGCATTGAAACCCCTTTTTGGCCTGCGGTCAATGGCAACACTTTTAATTAGGGCGGGCCAATTGAGGTTTTGGGCCAAGGGCCACAGAGTATTCCAACTCCAACTTTAATCGGATTTTCGGATGTCTCAGCTGCAGTCGCAGCTGCGTGAATTGTTTCTGGTATCCGCATCAGCATCAACTTCAGCAGCACGAATCCATAAATGGCCCCTGGCCGAACAGTTGTCACAGCAACTTGAGTTTCCATTTGTCCATTTGCCATTCGGCATTCGCCATTTCCCATCCCTGCAACAAAGTAGCAGCAACAACAGTCATCAACGGCAACACATGCAGCCATAAACAACATGAGATAATTAACAAAAGTCCTCCACTCCACTCCCCTCCTCCTGTGGAGCTCATTAGGGAATGGATGCCGGCGAAACTGAAGGGTCCGAGGCGAACAGAGGACCAGTGGACCAGAGGATCGCAGGAGTGACACAAATGGACGCACAATTGATGCACTCACTCCATTGCCATATTGCCATATAACCATGTGACTGACGCACAGAGTCTGCATTTCGACTGGGAATGCAAATGACCGAAAAGTATTCCGGGCATTCAGATGCTTAATCATCACCGGGGAGAGTCCGGAAAAATGACAGCACTGATGGCAATGGAATGAAAAGTTCGGACAAAATGGCTGGCCATTGCCAGTAATGATCGATTTTATTGGAAAAATCAAAATAGATACTGAAAATCATTAACATCCTTACATGAAGTAGGGATTTTAAATATAATATTATATATGAAAACCCCACAACATGCCACATCGACTTTATTTTGTGACTACCTGGCAATTCTCAACTGGGCCATAGAATAGCCATATTTATCGACCCAATTAGAAGAAATAAGCTCAAATATTATTGAGGCTTCTTTCAAATTCCATTTGACGAACGGCGACGGATGCTTGCCCCATCAGCTCCGGATTCCAATCTCGATAAAGGCGCCATCAATAGATTTAGGTAGCGGCCCCACGGAGAATAGACAGTTCGCTCCACTTCGTTCGCATAGTTTTCCCATTTTCCATACACGCATTTTCCCGACCCGGCAACTGTCGAAAGCGGATTACTGCGAAGACGCAAAGCCTTTTCCAAAAGGATTTCGTTTCGTTGGCAGTCCCCAAGTGGGGAGAAAAGTAAAACAGCTTTTAGGTCGCTGTAGGCAAGGATGAAAGTTCTGACCTGAAACGGACAGATACAGATACGTAAACTGGAAATGCCATAAAGGCAATGCACACAGAGATCCGTAAGTGCGGCATATTAAGGTGGCAAATGCAAATGACTTGGTGAGAAATGGGTCGCCAGGTGAAGCAAATAGATTCTAATGTGATTTTCATGACAAACACAAATAAAAAAACCAGGCACAGATTGAAGTGGCACTCGATGGAGAAATGGGCAAAGGCACCAGAAACTTAAGTTTAAGACCGAGTAAATGCATGGCTCTATTTGAATGTCTGTCTACAACACTTGACCTTCTTTCTCGGCCCTTGACTGTGTCCCAATTTAGTAAACATTAACGAGAAATTGAATGTATTGCTAAAAGCTGGGGGGTAGTTATCCTTTCTGGGAACAAAAACCTAGCCTCATTATTTTCCGAACTAACATGTTTTTATTGCAGCTAAAGTTATACATGAATACCATACAATAATTCTTTAAAAAGCATTCTGAAATTAAGCTAACTAAAACAAATGTATAATTAAGTTTTAGAAGAAAACATTCTGAAATCTGGCTAAAGCTAAAAAAATCCCTTATTCAAGTATTTCCCCCTGATATTTTGTCTAACTGAAATCCATCAACCGAAATAAATGGTTTGGAAAATTTAAGCAGGATAAATGGTTTGGGCTGGTCGGGTTCCACCCTTTCATGGTGTTTGTTTGGGCCAGCAAAATTTTCAGCCGCGTTGGCGATAAACTGACCAAAGACACTGCCCCCCTCTCGCCCAAAAAGAGCAAGTGGCTTAGACAGATTTTTTAATTAGTTTACTTTAACGCTTGCGAAAAACCCTTTTAGCGGTCTGTTCGATTTGTCCACAAGTTGCAAATAGGCAAAAATTCGTGTGTTTGTCCTTGTTTGGTAACAAACTCATTAAAATTGAACGCAAAGCCGGGCCCGCTGCACAAGGAAAAGCCAATACTCACACAGACACACAGGAAAAACCAAAATCCACAAAAATCCCGACTAGTCCGATGGCAAGCATTTTTCAGTGGTTTATCTGCGGACTGGAGGTGTGCAAAAAAAAGATACAAACAACTTTGCCCTTGTTTTTCTTTTTCTTCTTTTTTTTCTTTTTTTTTTGCCCCTGTGTTTGCCTTTTTTGGGTTTGTCACTTTTGCGGTTTGCCTCGCACGTTTATCTCGAGTGCACATTGCTCTTCCTCCAACAACTGCCCCCTCTCACCACCCCTCCCCCGATTAGAAATGGCCTTTGGCCCCCAGGAGGTCGCAGCTCGACACTTGGCGCGGCTGTTTGATCTTCGTCAGCAAGCCAAACAGCATTAGCAACAACAACAACAGCAGTAGCAAAAAGCGCCCAAAGTGACCAGTAGACATTAGAAGTGGGCGGTTGGCCCACTTATCCACTTCTCCACTTACTACACATACACCTCCAGAAAAAATAGATTTAATCAATGCATATAGATCTGGATTTTCTGCGATTTCTTGGAGAGCATATATGTTAATCATTTTATTTAAGTAAATAAATGTTGATGCCCCAAAATAACCTTTGTTTGTTAGAAACAAAGATAAAAGCTCTATAATTAACACTATTTAATTACGAAACAGATATTGACCCTCATTTTTCCTAAGTGTATTCATTCTCGTGAGTGTTTTGCTGTTGACAATTGATTACGCATACGCCTCGTGACCCACAAAAGAAAACACGTGCCTGGCGATATCCATCACTGCCTGGCTGGTTTTCCGTTTGCCCAGGTCAAAGCTGTTGGGCCTCCCGATGGATAAATGATAACCGAATAAATGATGAATCAGCGGACTGGGGGATTGCCAGTTTGAACTGGTATTGAAGCTAATGGCACATAAATTGCTTCGATTGAATAGAAAATTCAAGTGCTTGCAACAGGATTCGAGGATTAGAGCGTGTGGGTTATACTTTTCAATTGAATGGGTTTATTTATCTGGTAGATACTGTGCGAAAGAGATGGAGAATTGGATAAACACGTTCGCTTATCTGTGTGCAGTTGCATGCCGCGGCGACATGCAACAAGCCGCATTGCGAAACGCAACCCAATCGGTGAACAATTGCAATTATGCACAATCATTGTCTGGTGTCGCTCTGTCCCCCTCGCGGGCGCCATTCGCCCCACTTGGCGCCAGTTTCCATCCTCCGATGTCAGTGTGTTTGTTTATTATTGATTTTCATTTTTCATTTCGTTTTCGTTGTTTGTTTGTTTTGCTTGGCTTTTTTTTTTTTGTTATTGTCGCTGGGTTCGTGTAAATTAAGGTTGTTTTTTTTTTTGCCGCCATGGAGGCGGTGGCAAAAAGGGGCGGTCATTACATTTATTGATTTTTTGTCCCTGGTCTGTGTCTCTCATTTGTTATCCATTTCTTTGCTTTGCTTTGCCTTCGTTTGCCTTGCTTTGCTTGCGTTTTCAGTTTGCGACACTTAAATTTTCGCGTTGTTTGTCGTTTGTTGTTGTCGCTACCATTTTCATTGCTGTTGTTGCGTCTTTGACCCGTTTTCCTTCATTTTTGGGCGGCCGGAAATGCGCGACTGCACCCCATTGCCCAGCTTTAAAGAGCACCCCTCTTTTTGACCCCTGCCATGCTACCAAGCAGAAGGTCAAAGCATGGCGAATGCCTTGCAAAAAATGTAAAAGGAAGGAAACGCTGAAGAGCTGAAAAAACCAGGCAATAGCAATAATAATCCGCACTGACCTGGCCAAAAAGGTTGATCCTGGGCCGAGGACAGTTGACATGGACTCGGACTTTTGCACGCAGCAGTAAATCAAAGCAAACAAAAGAAAGAGAGAGAAATTTAAATAAACACTCTTTCTTTTGGCTGGAGGAGTTGATTCGAGTGCTAAGATTTCGTGTCATTTGGCCATTGCGCTGCGGTTTCTCAGGGGTTGGCGGAATCCGACTGGGTATAGAAATATTTGCGGCACATTAATCATACGCCACGTTGTCGCGGCAAAAAGCGGCAAGGTGTAATCATAACAATTGAGCCAGCAATCAACGCCCCAAAAAACAAGAGTGTTACGGAATGTTGGTAGGAATACGAAAAGTATATATTAACAGTTAGACGGGAAATATAATAAATGATGGGCAATTAATCGTATTTGCTAGCTTCTAGAGTTTTTAATTTTTCAATTAAGAGGAATTCCTTAAAGATAAATCGTATATTAACATTTCCATTGGCTTGAGGGCCTTGGGCCGCTTTGACCTTTGCCAGAAATTCCATGGAAATCAATGGCCACCTTTGAAAAAAAGGCCACTACTTGTGCCTGTGCCTGTGCCTGTGCCTTCAATGCCATGGCCAAAACCTGACCATCAGGGCCAACTGGCCCACGATCGCAGGTCTACTGGCCAGGTGGCGACAATTGATTGAGCACCGCCCCAGACGTTTTCAGCTTACTTGCCCATTATTCTTTACTCCCACGCTTTCTGATTGCGGCGTCCCCGACTTTTGCGTAATTTATGAGGGAGGACTGCGTTTATAATCCATTTCCCTTCCATGACGAAACCCCCACACTCAGCTGGGGGGGCGCAGCAATGGCCACCCTTTTTGGGTGTTGTTATGCGTTCGGTATTCTGTCCATCACTATTCAGCGGGATATGCCACAAAGTTATTGCCCATTATTATCGACATGTGACCAAAGCCAAATCGCTTTAATTAGACAACAGCGAGCGTGGGTTCCAACTACTTTTCGGATTGGTTGGTGGTCTGGGTTTTGGGTCGCGAGCATCGAGGAGGAGTGAGTGTGGGGCAGCACAGCAGTCAAACGACACTTAGCTTTAAGTAAAAGGCCATTTAAGAATGACCACAATGGTCGCTGGCGGGAATGGGGGCCCATGGGTGGCCAAGTCCAAGTTTCGCCTCCGTCCAGTCAAATTGGATTAAGTTGTTGCCCCATCCCCATCGCCCATGTCAGTGTGAAGTGCCTGGCAGGTGTGCCTGGGCGGGGGGCACAAAACAGGGGCCTACTGAAAGTGGCAGAGCAGACCACATCAAAATTAAGACACAGCCTAATCCCTGACAGAACCAGAACGTATTGCACACAAAGGAATGGGCAGAAGGGTTGGTGCAAGCCATCTCCCCATGCCGGATTCTGCGGATTTATGTATCCTATTTTATTGTTTAAGTAAACATTTAAGCTAAACTTCTCAGAAGCCACATTTTCACTTGAGATTTTATGCTCCAAATGCCTTAAGGGTTAATTAGAATGAAAGCTGATGTTTAGAAGAAAATTCGTTGTTCACTTAAGCTTCTTTTTCTCTAGTAGCAGGAAAGCTGTATTTATTGTAAGCCTTTATGTTTTATTACACAAATGGATCATTTTATTCGAATTGCACACAGATTCCTGCTTTTTAAAGTATTACATATGAAATGTAAACCACCCTGGAAGAATTATATTGCTGTGAAGCCCAGCTGTTTTGCTTTACGAACAAAGACCTGTGTAAAAATATTTATATTGGTATGAAACTACATATATATTGAAAGTATAAAAAGGAAATCATCAGCGCTGGTTTCAGAGTGGGTTACGTTATGTTTTATGTCCTATGAATAGTTAAAATTCAATTTACAAAGTGTTTATGGGTGTTTTTTGACCGAGTAAATAGAATGAATAGCTATTAGCTACTAACTTTGATCTAAGGATATTAATCTTCAGTTAAAACGATGCTTCAGTGTTAAGTACTTAAGGTGGCTACCGAAAATTCACTAAAAATCGCGTGTCAAGTGGCGTTTTCTCTTCCTTTCCGCAAACATATCGTTCGCTCACTCTATCTTACCCGCTCAAGCCATCAAGTGTGTGTGTGTGTGTGTGAGAGTTTCGAGGGTGTGTGAGTGCGTGGCTAATTTGCTTGGCACAAAAAGTGTAGCATGCTTTTTGGGGCCACTCGCAACACGCAACGCAGCGCAAAAGTTGCGGCCAAAATGCAAAATGGAGGCAAGGCAGCGAGAGGGAGAAAGACAGAGAGAGCGAGTGAGAGAGAGAGGGTAGCAGTCACACACACACACACATCCTGGTAATACAGATGTGAGTTTGTGTGGAACTAAAACTCGCTCTTGCACTTCCAAACTGGGGAAAAGTTGGCTGCTTTTCCCGGCCACTTTGTTGCTGGTTTTGGACCGAGTTGAAAGTTTACGCAATCAACTTTTTCGCCATTCTCTTTTTTTTTTATTTATCAGCCAAGGCATTCCCCTCCCCACGAACACACACACATTTACAGAGATAGAGAGAGATGGCGATGGCGATGGCGACGACGTTGACGGGGCCAAAAACTTTAATGTGGCATCAGCAAATGCGAGGCGAAGCGGAGCGTGGCAAACCGATGGCGCCAACAGCTCTGCGGTTGTCTGTGTGTGGGTTTCGCAGTGTGCCAGTGTGCCAGTGTGCGTGTGCGTCTGAATTTGTGTGTTTGTGAGTGTTGGTCAACCCACTAACACTTGCACACACTCGCACACAAAAAGAAAGTGCCAAGAATTGGCAAGCAATCGGTAGTTAATTCAATATGGCCGTAAAACGTGTTTCTTGGATTGGTGACAAACTATTAATGTTAGTTGAATAAAAATAATTCACTTTGAGATTGAATATTATGAAATTTAGCTTATTTTTCTTATTAGTAAATGTTGCCTAAATATGCTGAAGTTCTTACCTGTCAATTTATGTAACTTTTATACTTATTTTTGAGATCTTGAAAATTTAAAAATATTGAACATTCTGAAGTTGCCATTCATTTTTGTCGCTGTGTAGGCACGTACACATTTTGTTTGTTAGCGAAAGTCTCCGAAATGCTGGAGAGCATTTAAACTAGAAAATATTGGAAGGTCTGTGGAATATCGCAAAACCACAGGGCCGCGGGCCAAATTAAATGAACAGTTTTGGGTGGGCATTGCGATTGCGGTGGTATGGGTTGGTCTGGCTGTTAGGGGTGTGCACGAACACTCTGGTGACCTTGAAGTCAAATGTCCACCAAACAGTCACAGAACATGAAAAGTAATCAAGCAAAGTTGTGTGCTGGGCCAGGCGGATTGGAAAATGGAAATGAAAAAATGGAAAATGAAATTTGAGTCAAGCATATGGCAAGATCCAGTGAGGCATTCTTGTTCACAGCAAATTGAGAAAAGTCACAGTTTTTTTATTTTCATTACTGATAGAGATTCGTCAATAAGTACATATATATTCTTGATAAAGATCACTAGTCGAGTCGATCGAGTCGGAACTTATAGCTGGAAGAAATCTGACAGCTACTGACTTTTTCTTTCTAGTTTAATGTTGAAACGAGATTAGTTGTTAAGACTCTAGCAAAAACTTATTCAAGCTAAAACGATGAAAAGCAGAATGAGTTTTTCGTTGGAACTCTTAGCCCTTCTTTTTACTTAAAGCCCATTTCTTATCACATTCTTTCTCATTTTCATTTCCATTCCCTTTTTTTTTAGTTTTTTTTTAAAAAATTTAATTAATTTTTGACTCACCAGAAGCTGACTTATGCATTTTTTTCCGCCGACTATCTGTAGTTTCCCTTAGTTACCCAACGGTTTGGTTTCGTGCTGGATCGCAGCTTCTCACTTAATTATGCAAATTTAATAACAAACGCCAAATGGCGCGCATAAAGACAGAGTCAGAGCTAGGAAGTGCGAAAGAGAGAACAAGAGGTTTATTATAAATGCCATTATGCGACACAGAGCAAAAAAAAAGGGAAAGAAGGGGAAAGAAAGGGGGATGGAGGGCCTGAAAACTTGGCTGCAATTCTTTTCAAGCATGCCCCAAGGAGTCGTAGCGGTAACAGGCTGGCCTAATCAACGTGGTTTTGTCGTGTTTTCCCCCCCCCCAAACTTCACTTTCACCACCCCCGTTTACTCTACTTTACTTTACTTTACTTTCACCACACACTCTCACTTAACCCCCCGCTGGCCAACCCACTTTTGTGCATTCTCCAGCTGTCGCTAATGTAATTAAATCGCAATGCTGTCGGAGGCCGAGCCTTTTTTACTTTTCGGACAATAAAATTTATGCACTCGACTGCTGAAAAGGGACTAAAGTGAAAGCGAGAGGAGAAAGTGTTAGGTGTAGTTAAAGGATCTGCAAAATGGAGGCAGCTGGCAATCTGTGGCCTAATCGCAGTTTCAAAGGGGCTGCCAGCTACAAATCGTATAAAAGGTGGAGGAGCCTCTCTAGCCTCCCAAAAGAGAGCATAGAAAGGGGTAAAAAGAAAAGGAGAAGGAGGATAATTGCAAGGACCGTTGTGTCGCCTGAACCGTATAACGTTCAACATTCACACTAATGTCATAAAAACCAACCAAACAAATGATTCTGTTAGTGTGAGTTTAAGTGTGAATCTATGTGCGGGTATGCGTGTGAGTTTTGCGGTAGGTAGGTGTGTGTGTGTGTGGCTAGGTCTGTGTCTGTGACAAGTTCCAAACAATAGAAACAGCAACAGTAACCGACGACCACAAGGAAGATGGCAAATGCATAAACCACAAAAAAATAATGACAAAACTGGCCATAAAACTGCAGTGGTGGGGGGATGGAAATTAAGGGGTGCACATGAGGTAATATGGACGCAGGGGGAAAAGCAACAGTAACCGAGAAAAAGTGGTCCGCACAGTGGGAAAATTAAGATAATCTGGTAAAATAAAATAAAAAGAAATAATACAAACGTACACCATTGAAATCATAAATGATTATTTGAAAATTAAACCCTTTAACATAAAATGCTAACATAAAAATGGTAGCAACTCACAATAAAGTGTTTTCCATTTGCTTGTAATAACTTATTTAAACATTTTCTAAGGATTTAAAGTTATTTGTTGCTTTGAGGCGAAACTAATTAATCTATTATTAAATGATTTGATATATATAATTAAATGACCCACAATCTTTCGCTTTTGACCCACTGTGCGATGCCCAAGCGGAAATGAAAGTTTTGCGGAATTGCAACCACATTTGCATGTGTGCCAGTGTATTTAGTTAATGGACTAGTTTTGTTGTATCCCTTGGAGGTCCCCCATCCAAGGTCTCCTCTCCTTCTTTCGGCTAACAAATCCACTTAGGAGGACTATTTTTGGGACTGCGGTCGACCGCACAAATTCAAATCAATCAACGACAAGGCTCCCCGCTTTTCTACTTTTTTTTTTTCTTCGTTTTTGGGCCAACTTACAACTGTAAATGCTGCACGGCTAATTGGCCAAGAGTGGGGGCCTAAAGTGGGTGGTCGTTTCAGCCACCTCATCAATCATCGAGAAACACGGACCGCCTGCCGGAAAAAAGGAGCCCAATCCGAATCCCGATCCGAAATGCCTTTGTTTCTCTGCCGTCTTGTTGACATTTCAGGTTGAGTTGTCAGCTCCCAAACGCTGATCCCAATACAAAATTCTCAACACAAGATATAGCCTCCTTGCGAATTTTCCATACTTTGTTTGGGCCTTTTCCGCTTTTGTTTGCCTTTCAAATAAAAATCAAAAAATCATTAATTAAACCGTAAGTTACCCTCCTGGCCAGCCATATTTTTTTTTGTTGAGAAACAACGATTGGCGGTTGATGTTGACATTTATAATACATCATCCTTGATCGAGCTCATAAATAATTGGGCAATCAGGGCAGGGAGATGTTGCTGTCAATCAGCAATGAAATATTCATTTCCTAACGATATTATTATTTGATTTGGCGTTTTGAGTGCTTTATTAGTTCGAGATTCGCTATCCGTGTTATTTTCTGAGTACTTTCCTTGGCATACATACAGCCCCTTTAATTTATTTAAATCTCGAGCATCATATATATATATATATATATATATATACAATATTTATGATTACCTTGAAAGCAACTTCTCTTTAGCCGAATTGAAAAAAAAAACAATATTCTGAGAAACAGATGTAAATCAAAGTTGAAAAGGGTTCAAATGTCGGTTTAAATATTCAGTGACATCTGTTGAGCCGACATCGCAGCATCGCAGCATCCTAGAAGGACATAGTTTACACATTCATTGTGATCCGATTTTGTGGATGGAAATTGTTCCGGGAAAACCTTGCTCCCAATCTGCTTTCAAAACGGCTCCCACGGCATCCAGTTGACATCTCTGCCGCATTCTCGCTTCAGTTGCGGTGCCAAATCGGGTTAAGGGATGCCATGATGCGGTGGGCGGTGGTCGGTGGGCCAATGGAAGCCGCGAGGAGATGGCAGCAATGCAATCCGCGGCTTAAAAGCGACTGGAATTGCTGCCGGACAAAAATGGCCAAGGCAAATTGCAAAACTTTGTGCGCCAGCTTCGAATGCCATTAAGTGTCGCAGTCGCGGAGCAGCAGCCGTGCAACCACACATGACCGATTCTGAGCTACCGTAAGCCACCCTAAACCACCCTAAACCACCCCACGCCAACCCGACCACCCCAACCACCCCATGCAAGCCGTAAAAAATGTTGTGACGCCAACTTGCTGGCAAAATCAGGAACGCACATAAAGACAAACGCGAGGTTTACTCCACTGCAAGGATTAGACCGATCCGCGAAGGAACTGGCCATTTGACGATTAGAGTGGACCTTTGTTGTTATATCAACAATTATCCTAAGAGCTTAATGTATTCTTTTTATGCTCAGCCCTGCTCCTAATAAACCTAACACACAGTATTGAAATGTATGTTGGATGTCTAGTTGAAGCAATCGAATATGTACCAAAATGGTTTTTCTTTAGTGGAAAGTGTAAAAGAAATTTCCTTCCAGGGGTACTTTACGTCCCTTTTGGTATATTTAAAAACATATTGAATATGCAAAATTCTCAAAAAATATATTTATTGTTTAAGAATTAATATAAAATTGAAATTGCAAACTGGAACACCTGGCGTGTTGTATTCGCTTTAAACATATTTATTAAAATCGACATATTGACGCAATGAATATGCAAACTAAAGCCTGCCCACAAAAAGTAAACTGACCTGGATAACGTGGCGTATGTGTAATATTCCCATGCACCCCAAAAAGTTATAATTTGTTGTTTTTAATCATAATAATTATATATAAAATATAAGCCCAACGAGTGCCTATCACATGTGTTAGGAGAGTCTCTTCTGCCCCACCCAAAAAGTTATAATTTGTTGTTTTAAACATAATTTTCGGGTAATTAAGTTTGAGCTTGGCCATTTTAGTTTTTAGAGTAGGAGAGTGGTCTAACCCATTTTTCGGTTGTAAACGTTGAGGTTGCTCCTTTGCCACCATTTTTCCAGCAACAGTCAATTGCAGAGCGTAACGAGATAGCCGTTTGGACCACAAATGCAGAGCCACCCGCCCACCTCCTTCAGTTTTTCCTTTTCCTTTTTTGTTGTTTTTCTTTTTTTTTTGCTTCAGTCACGGCAACTGTTGACACTATAAAGTAGCAAACGTTGTTGTTGTTCTTGTTGATGATGTCCTTGTTGCAGTCGTAAAAAGTGCTCCACATGTGTGTGTGTGTGAGTCAGTGGACTTGCGTGCCACTGTGTATGTGTGTGTGTGTGTGTATCACATAAATATGCATTTCCCATTTGCCAACGGCAGCAGAGCCATCGAGCCATTTCATGCGAATATTTTTATACATATTCATTGGCTTGGCCATGTCCATGTCAATGTGGGTTAGTGTGCTTTTCTCCTACCCCTCCATTGCTTTTCCTCCCGTTTTCCCCTTGGATTTTCCCCGCATTTTCCAGTTCCTGTTTCGGCTGCTTCCGTCGTCTGGCACCTGCGACATGCAACTCGGGCCAGGAATGGCGTGCCTGCCACATTTGCATTTGCCAGCTGTGCCGGGACTCCACTAACCCATCTTCTCGATACTTCTACCTACCACGTCCCCCCACTTTCCACATAATGTCAATACAAAGTAACAGCAACTGATTTCCACACGCGTCCTTTTCCTTTGATGAACCGAATATGTTGTCAGCTACTTAGTGCTTAAATATTTTCTCGTTGCAAAGGATTGGTTATTTGCAAATATAGCATATCAATATTAAAAAATCAATTGTAGTAAATTGTTCAATTTATTAAGAATTATTATTAATTTACATTATGGAAATACTTTTTTTTTGCAATTTCCAGGAATTTTACTTCCGTTTAAATTCCCAGCAGGGAGGCCACCTCTAACGCCACTAATAAAATCACCCAAAAGTAAAACGAATGTTTGTGCCAAAAAAAAAAAAACAAAAAAAGACAAGGGAAAACAAGCCAAATGGCAAACAGCAAATAAATAGTAAAACAACCAGTCAGACTTAATGGGATAGTAACGGGCTGGTCTGCAGGTCGATGCCAGTTACACGTACGATGCCATGTCCGTGTCCGTATTGTTGTCCGTGTGTCCGTATATTTGTCTGTCCGTATGTCTGCGTATCCATGTCCGTGTCTATGTCCCTGCCATGCGATGCCAGCGCGTGGTTTACACATGTTACCTGCTTACCCGAGGACTTGAATTCGAATTTTAACTCGTACCTGTAACAAATTCAGCCATAACAACCGCCATTAGGCGATTCACGGACTGGAAGTGATGGGCACTATCCGTATATATAAACAGGTACTTGTATTAACTCTGTTTCCAAACGAGTTCCAGACCCTTTGATTTTCAAAGAAAATTTTAAAACAATTGACATTCCTGGCCAGTATTCAAGCTCAGAAATTTCTTTGGTAAATTACTTTTATTTGAAATAAAGCAAGTAATCCACGTACAAATCTATTACTTATGAGTTGAAATTGTACCTCCTATTTGGGTACAGTTTATTTCAGAGTACCTCTACCATTTCTGACAACTGACTACACCAATTTACCAAAAAGTGAGTGGGTGGCTGGCAGTCAATAAAACGATTTTGATTATGAATGACAACATTTGAAATGTTCCAATTACGCTCAAATATTTTGATAAACTTCCACGCCAAAAGCCCAATAGACTGACTTACTGACTGACTGACAATGACAAATTTGTCGTTGGCCATTTTCCGAGGAATTGGTGAAATGGAAAAGTTGTCCTTTGGAAATGTAAGTTCTTTTATGTCAAAATATTCGTACAATCGTGAATGAATTGGTGAAGAGGTGAATCTACTCAGGATAACAGGTGGATATTTGTTTAGTTATGTGTAGGTTTTGGGTGGAAAACTTAATATTAATGGTTTGATTGATATATGCATATATATTCGCTTAAATGTTTTATAGATTACGAATTAACTTGTGTAATTTGGTCTGTTTTTTTTTTTTTAGCGGACAGCTCGTTTCTTTTGGCCAACGCACAAATCGTCGATTTCCCGATCGTCTACTGCAATGAGTCCTTCTGCAAGATCAGCGGCTATAATCGTGCCGAGGTCATGCAGAAGTCGTGCAGGTATGTGTACGTATTGCCGATTTATACTCACTTCAACTACTTTCGCTCTCTTCTCGCTGTTGTTGGTGTTAACTGCGTTTGAATAATCGGTGCTTTAATTGTTAATCCCCAAATGACTATTGATATATGTAACTATATATATTTATTGGTGTCCTTGATGTCGCGGCTTAGCTGGCCGATAGCGCTGGCCAAATGTTGATTTATTACCATACACATATGTGGTTGTCAATTATTTTTATATTTATTGTATGTATACGATGTATGCGCATTTAATCATTTTACTTAGTTTAACCATCAATATATAGTCTGATTGTACTTCTTCAGATTTCATAGCACTTATCTTTGTGTACAACATCATCTATTTAACTAACTTTCTTAGGTTTGACTTTTAATCACGTTAAAGTTGCATGCTCATTTCTTAGGCAAATATTAGCTTTTGAGCAGTGCTGCTCAAACTGTAAGCTGCACAGTGGCTGCCGGTGGAAAATGGTTAAATAGAGGAGAAGCAAAAGCGGGGGCGTGGCAGTCAGACAGGGCGGAGACTCTTCTGGACATTTCCCTTTGGGAGACTTGACAGCTAAGAGGATTTTCCCGAGATTGCAGGAGATTTCTTGCCCCTCTTGTCCCATTAACAACTCGTTCACGCACCTGACCTGCCTCATCCGGAAAAACCCACGCCCACGCCGCCTTCCCCGCCCCATGTTTTCCACAATTTTCCACCGTGTTTATCTGCTTAACGGCTTATCCGCAGCTGCTTACACCCGGCCATTGAATGTGAAGTTCATTTATTGTTCCAGCTTCTTTATCCGCATATATTTTTCTGTTCTCTTTTTCCAATTAATTTGCGCATATTTTTGCTGGCCATTAAAAAACCATTGTCGAACTTAATGCACTTTGCTGCTCAGCGAACTTAATGCAGATGGACAGGAGGCTTTTACTATTTTTTTATCGTTTGTAATTGGGGAAAATGCCACAACGCATCATAAAGGGAATATACATATAATGCAGACGTAAGAATCATAAAAAAAACTATTAATAAAAAAAAGTTTGTTTTTAAGACAAAACGTTCATAGTCATTGTTAGTGAAAAATAAATAGAAAAATGGAATAGTTGCTCCACATATGTTTTAATCAATGCAAAAATTCCATCAGCAAGCTAAACAGGCTAACAGTAATGTTGTTAGTTTTGGCGTATTTTAATGCTTTTTTGGTTTCCCAAACACAAAGATGAAATTTAATAACAAATTACGCTAATATCTCTTAAATACATAATGAATATCCAAATCGGCATACCAAAAATGTTAAGGCAATGTGAATCCCCCTGGTAAAATTGGTTTAATTTTTCCGCGGGAAATTGGTCTACTTTTCCCCCTAACCCGTTTTTCTTTTGTGCCTACCGCTTGCGTTTCCATTTCCCGTTACACTGTTGCAAATTGCCTGCCGGTGGTCCTGGCCAAACAAATTTTCTATGCAATCCTTTGGTGAATTGATGTGATGGGTGGAATGGGAGAGAAAGGGAGTGGAATGTGAAAGAGATGACTATAACAAAAAAGAAAGAGACGGGGAGAAATAGTGTTAACTGCATTTGTTTGCCTGAATTCGGCGAGGACTTTCGCTGGTCGTGAACTCGGTCCCTCAACCAATTTTTTTTCTGCTTTCGCCTAAGCCCGTCTCTTTCTACTCCATCTCCATCTATCTCTTTCGCCCACCAGCCTCATAAATCAACAAGCGGCGGCCCAGAGGCCAGCGTATCCAATGATTCTCCCGAGAATTTTTTGTAATTTGCAGGCCAAAAAAGCGGCCCTAAAAAAGAATAGGAGTACGGTTCGTTCGTCAGCTCACCTGCTGCAGCATCAGCGGTCCCAAAAATTCCCCAGGTGGAAAAAAGTACAAGTTTTTAATGCCAATCTGCCGTTTAGCTAGCGCAACTGCCATCTCCTTCACACACTGGGCCCCTCTTTCTATCCCTCTCTTTCTTTCGCTCAATCCGCCAGTGTTGTTGTTGCTGTGACCCACTTTTGTTGTTGTCCTTCTTTTTGTTTGTTTCTGTTTTCTGGTCGCGTGTGATCCAAAAAACACAAAAAGAAAGCAATGAAACAACTGGAATGACGTCCAAAGGCAACCAGAAAACATTGGCCAGCAAAAAAAGCACAAAAAGAAGGAAAGGAAACAGAAGAAAGTGGATGAAGAAATGCAAAAAAAAATCCAAGGGAAACGTTTGATTTTCACTCGACATTTGCTTCAATGCAATTTCTTTTGGCGCAACGCAAATCGCCTTTCGTTGCTCTAAAGTTTCCTGTACAGTAGAAGCTCGTTGGGAAGATTTTCCATCTAGCTAAGACTTAAAAATGTTTTCTAACTCTTAGAAAGGCCAACAAGGTTGCGTATACGACTAGGTGCTCGAAATTTTTTTAACAATTTCTAGAACTTAAAATAATAACTTCTTCTGTGCGCACTTACTTACATTTGATTTCAATAAAAAATCCTGTCTTAAGAATTTCATCGCACACTTTTTAGCGCCATGAAAAAGGGTTTCGAAATCACTTAAGTGCATTTTCACCTAGTAAAGGCCTTTGTGTACGGCTACCCAGTATATGTTAGATTGAATTAGGGATTTTCGTTGAGTGCTTTTCCTTGGACCCCCTAGAAATTAATAGAATTTCGAGTGCTTGTCGAGGGCTTTTACTGTGCTCCACCCGTGAGCACATAAACACTTTGTGCATCCATATCTATACACGTACATATATCTATATCTATATCTATGGCCATATCCCCGAATCCAGGACCTGTTTTTTGTTTGCTTTGTAACCCAATTTCGTTTTTTGCGCCCTGTGTGTCTGTGTGCGAACACAAAGTACACACACACACACATTAACGAACCCGTGACGTCGCCGTTTCGTAGTTTATTGAACTTTTGTTCGGGGCACGAATAAAGCAAAACAACAGAAATTAACTACTGCTCCTCCATCTCCACTTTCCCCTTCGCGCTTTATGCGCATTTCCTTCGGCTGCGTTCTCGTTTCCCTTCGTTTGCCGCTGACGTCATCAAGCAAGCCTGGCCCGAAAAGTATGCAACACTTTTTGTACGGCACTGCAAATGGTTTCCCTGTCCCGATTTTGAGCTGACTTTTCCAAGTCAATACACATAGGCAACGAAAGTTTGGTGCCCTGTTTACCCCAGAAACTCGATCATTAATTATTTGGTTTTCGTTGGAAAAGCGAACGAAAAATAATACATTCAACTAAATTTATCCAAAGAATATGCATAAGGAAGCCAACCAGTTATGAACTTTTTGTTCGGAAAAGCCGGGAAAAGTTTTCCACGCATAACTTTCGGACATACGGCCGAGAGTATCAAATTTCCGAATATAGTTTTTGATTTCAATACTCCAGGTAAAGGCAACACTGGCAGAAAAGAGTGTGCTTCTAATGAGTAAATTACAAATTCTACGTTAGCATCTCACCAACTTTTAGGTTTCAGTAATTTAATATATTTTAGAATAAAAACCAACTGCATTTAATCTTTTTTAGCTCACGGAATTTCTTTAGGTATTGCAACTACTCCTTGACCTAATATAATATATAAATTATTGACCTGAGTCCCAAGGAAATGTGAGACCCCATCGATTGAGCAGCGGTGCATTAAATTGATATTTGTTTAATACTTTTTGCTGTGTGCAGTGAAGCTTCTTCGTATTTTTACCCGATGGGCCCCAGGTGCATCAATCTTGTTTTGTTCGGCATGTTTTCCTCCAATTGGAACGCTTTCTGTTTTCCCATTTTCCGCTGCATGTGCTTGCCCTGTTGTCCATGTGTGTGTGCATATGTGTGTTTCTTTTTCATATAGGTTTGCGTGTGTGTTGTTGTGTGTGTGTGTGTGCATTTGTGGCATGCAACCAATGTAAAGCTAACCAAGAATAATACCTCGTCTGCTCTCTACATCTCTTTCTATTTCTCCTGGCATCTCCATCCCGGCAACCTGACAACCTGGCATTCTGGCATCGTTGCATCCACATGCACATCCTTGGAAAAAAAAACCCTACAGATGCGGCTTCATGTATGGCGAGCTGACAGACAAGGAGACGGTGGGACGGCTGGAGTACACGCTGGAGAACCAGCAGCAGGATCAGTTCGAGATTTTGCTGTACAAGAAGAACAGTGAGTATGCTTTAGGAAGTGCACTGGCCTTTGACCCCCTTCCCAAGATCGATTGTTGTGTGCTAAATTGCCTGCGCCTAATGGCCGAAAGTTGAAGCTAATGCTATACCCACATCAAAGTCTCCCTGCTATGCAAAAGGTCCTTTGTCCTTTTTTTTACGACGACACACTTATGGTAGAAAAATCAGCTATTGTTTAGGAATAATTATTTAAGCAGAAATTGCAGTCTTTAAATTGATTTACGTAATAAACATTTGGAGGAGTTCAAGTAATTTTATAATACATTCTCTTTTTTTTTAAATATAACACCATAAAAAAGCTATCTTCCAACATGTAACTAAGTCATAATGTTCTTTCTACAAATTTCGAATCCAAATTAATTTTTTAACCGGCACTGTAGGCTATTTGGCTTTATGCTCGACTTGTGCCCATTGTAAATTGTTCATTTCGTAAATTTCTGACTCCGAACCTTTCATAATTCATTCCCAAACAGCCCCCCAAGCCCTTCGAACCCCCTTTGAATTCTATTTGCGAATGTGCACAACCCTCTACCTCTACCACCTGCCACCACCCCGTAATGCCAACAAATTGGGGCTGCGATGGCAGCCCGCCGGCACTTTTGAGTGGGGCCCATCAATCAAGCTGCCAGACCGCCCAGACACCTGTAGTATTTGCCCATATCCGTCCAATCCCAGATCCCCAAACTCAATCCCCAATCCCAATCCCAGCCAAATCAAGTGGAATCGAGTCGTGCCACGGCCACTCATAGAAGCCCCCCAGCGAGTATCGCCAGATATTTTTGGGTGTCCAGCTCATGAATTAACGCCTTAGAGTATCAATTTTCAGATTTGCAGTGTGGCTGCGCTCTCTCGCAGTTTGGCAAGGCACAAACCCAAGGTATTGAAAAGTGGTTGCTATTGAGGGGGTTTCGTGGGGGGGGGTGTGGAAGGGCGTCATTTTCCGCGCTAACAGTGGAATTTTCCGAGTGGCCATACTACTGCTGCCATGGTTTCCATCTCGATTCGTGTCTTGGCAGTCTGCCCGCAGCAATATTTCCACATCCTGTTGCCTATGCGGTCAGAAATAAAGGGGAAATATGGGGTAGGGGGTATAAATTGGCATAAATCAATTGCAAAATATGGGAAAGTGCAACATCTGGCGCACTTCGATTGGCGAAACCGAACTGAGATAGCAAAATATTTGCTTCGATTCGGATTTGGGCCAAGGAGAGCCAGACTACCGAGGAACAACAATAGCTGAATATCCCACTGACAGGTGTCCCCTGCCAATTGGATATAGACAGAGCAAATTAATCCAGTCAGTTGCCATCAATCCCGGCATCGGAATCGTATACTTATACATTTAGAAATGGGAACAGAGACTGAAACAGTGTGACCGCACATAAACATTCGCCGGAAACGGAAGTAGCAAATTGTGCTTGCAATTGGTGAATAATTATGCCATCAAATACAAACGCACACAATCGGAACGGAAGAGAGAGATGTCCTTTAATGGCAATTACGAGAATTGCGGTCGTTAGCAGTACGTGTAAAAAATAAATAAGTACTTGGCAATTAAAACTAACGTACTGGCTGCAGATACCTTTAATAACTAATAATTCTATGCAAAAACACATACATAGTCCTCTGATGAAGAAGTTTCTTTGTAAATTTTATATAATATAGAAATAAATACTACAATTATACTTCTATTATAAAATATATCGTCTTTAAACACGGACTGCTTTTAAGTAAATGAATGTGTGACTTTAATGCGTTCATGTACATTGGCAAGCCCCTCGATTGCTTCGACAATCGGTCGGCGCATTGGATTATTCATGCGCAGAGACAAAGGACAAACAGTTTCAGCTGTTGCACACATATGGAGCGCACTGTACGATGGCGATTTACATGCTGACCATTGTGTCTGAATGCTGCATTGAGCATTCCGAATCCAACATCCATTAACCAGCGTTCCATATCAATAATTGCAATCCAATGAAATGTCCGTCTGCCTGTCTGTGTCCCCGCTGTTTCCGTCTCTGTCTCCTGTCATGACCCCAATGCGAATGGAATTACCAATATGTCTGTATGGGTATACGCATCTCTGGTGTTCGTATCCCCTTTAGCAACGTCATTGTGCCGCACTTACCTATAATTGTTATTAATTCCGATTCGCGTACCCGCAGAAACCCCACTATGGCTGCTGCTACAGGTCGCACCCATACGCAACGAACGCGACCTGGTGGTGCTCTTCCTGCTGACCTTCCGGGACATCACGGCCCTCAAGCAGCCCATCGACAGCGAGGACACCAAGGGAGGTAAGTGACCGCTCCGCAGTTCCTTCTAGAAATCACCTATGGACCACGGTTGCCTGATGAAAATGGAAAAGCTCATAGTGTAAATATTTACATTATGAAGTTTTCTTTAACATAAAAAAAGAGTTGTTTTTAGTAAAGAAATAAATAGGAAAACAAAGAGCTCTTAGT
The DNA here is from genome assembly GCF_004382195.2 of Drosophila sechellia. NCBI lineage: Eukaryota > Metazoa > Arthropoda > Insecta > Diptera > Drosophilidae > Drosophila > Drosophila sechellia. The sequence goes on from NC_045954.1 coordinate 14,851,547, forward strand.
GGTTTTTAATCAGTTTTGGCAGCCGTGCTTCATGCCCATTTTTTGCACCTCTACACGAATGTAGCCGTCTCTTTTCGCCTTACTACTCAACTTATCTGCTCTCTCTTTCCATGTCTACACACACCATCACACACGCACACAAACAATCACAACACCCACCTGTAAATACGCTTGAACAAATTGAAAACCAACAAAACGAAACCCCGAACCAAATCGAAAAACAAACCCAATTCGCTGTGCCAACACTCTCTATATTGTTTATGTACATATATATGTATATGTATATGTATAAACACCATCTCTGACTACTTTGTATTTGTTATACTTCTGTACTGGATGTTTACTAATTCGATGCACTGTTTATTTATCGGTGTTTGTGTGCGTGTACCCACCTCGTAGCGGTTAATCTATTTTTGCCAGTTTTAGGTCTCTCGAAGTTCGCCAAATTGGCAAGATCGGTGACCCGGAGTCGCCAGTTCAGCGCCCATCTGCCCACGCTGAAGGATCCCACGAAGCAGTCCAATCTGGCGCATGTGAGTCCTGATTCTGCGCCATCTTTTTACCGATAATATTACCCCTTTTTGTGCATACACAGATGATGTCCTTAAGCGCGGATATTATGCCACAGTACCGACAGGAAGCCCCCAAAACGCCGCCACACATACTCCTGCATTATTGTGCATTTAAAGCAATTTGGGACTGGGTGATATTGTGTTTAACATTTTATACAGCCATCATGGTGAGTGAGATACCTTCGTTGAAAAATAAAATTCTAAGTTTAAATATATCAAACATTTTATGGCGAGCTAATGCAACATCTCTTCTATGATAAATGATCATTGTTATTTGATTTATTTAGTATTCAATCGTCTAATATTTTCCAATTCTTATTTATCTTCTTACTCCATATTGAAGTACAATTTCATTGTATTATTATCATATTTTTCCCACCAGCAAACATGCTGTCTAACCAGCGATTGTGAAATGTTTTATGATTGGTTATGGTCTGGTTTTTGGACGCAGGTGTTGGCAAAGGAAAGGGTTTTTCCAGCAATGAGATTATCGGGGGGAGGCATCCCCCATCCCCATTCAGATACAGATTGCCACAAAGCCGCATGCGATGCCTTTTCATAAGCTGATGTCGTCTGTCTGCTCGAATTGTGTCTATTTCCGTCAACAAGATGTTAACATTTTCGCTTAAATTGCGCTCAACATAAGTTTTCATCCGCACACGTGTGGATTGGGATTGGGATTCGTATTCGGTTCGGGGTGCCCTTAACACCCTCCCCTGTCCCACCAAAAACCACTATAGTATATATATCAACGAAAAAGAAAGTTGCTATTCCCTGTTAGCTTCTTGTTTCGGCTTTCATGTTGCACACTTTTCGTTTACTTATTGTTTAATGACATTTTGCGGAATTAGTTGTTGTCCCAGGGTGTTTCTATATATTTGCTTTACCAGCTTGTTGTTGTTCGTGATTGTGGTTGTCGCAACTTTGAGATAAATGTATGTATAGCCAACGACAAATTAAAACTTTGTCTGCAACTACGCCAATACAAATTGCACACAAAAAAGCTGCAAAGTTCAGTGATATTTTAACCAGGTGGCCAAGGGATTTGGGAACATATAAACGACTTAAAGTTTCTGTGAAAGAAAATCTATTTTAAATCACTGAAAACAAAAACAAAGGCTGCAAATGGTAATTACTTACACTACATAGCTTTCAGCGACAAGAGCCATTCAAGGCTTAAAGTTTAAGCATAGCATTGCAATTTTACATATAGTATTAAATATAGGTATACAATCTTTTGTAACAGTTCTGCTTCCCCGCCTTCGCATCACCTTCAATTAGCCAGTTCACAGGTGTATGTGTGTATGTGTGTGTACAGTATGCGACCGCTATGGCCTACAATTAGGAAAATACCCTCAAATCGGATCAGAAGTGGCTCGTCGCTTGAGCTCAGCCTCAAGTGAAGAGTTCAGATAACGACCCTCTGTCAGACATTAATGTTTTGGTTCCCGCCCAGACAAAGCCGGCGAGGAGAACGAGTTGCTGGGCCAGGGATGGCAGCCGACAAGTGCACACATTTACATGACCAAGTGGCTGCTCAGACGACGAGTCCTTCCACCTCATCATCCACATTCACATTCACGTTCACGTTCACATCCCCATACCCATTTCTGCCGCTATTGCGGCCTCAAAGAGGGCGGCTTATGTTTCATGCGCTTAAATTAATATGCTCGGTCGGCGGAGGATGAGACAGTTCTTGACAGGACATAAGCAGCGGCATTCGTGGCTTGTAATCCAACCTCCGACCAGGACAAGACGAGCCACGTTAAGAGGCTTCTAACTGCCACTTGGGGCAACAGTTAAAACAACAGAAAATAGACGGGTTGGTGTTGGGGCGCAGCAATACCAACTGTTGCTCAGGTGATGGAAACAGGAATAAGCCAACTCGTTACTCACAGACTGACAGATCACTCTTAAATTATTAAGTATGCAAGAACACAATAACAAATAGCTTTATTTGTTTATTTGGAGTCATTAGAAATAAAACAATGAAATATGTAAAATTCTATAATACGGATTATGGGACGTATGAGTAATGTGATGAGTAGATAGCTCGTCACTAATACGCCCTGTTGACTAAGCTTCTTTTCATAAATTTTTAATAATGTTATCAAATTGAATTTTATTAAATAATGTTTTCAATGCCATCAACTGTTATACTTTTTTCCAGGTGCCATACAATGTAGCGTTTAAAAATAAAACCTCAGAGGATGTTTCCCTGCTCGTGGTCGATTCGATAGTCGATGTTATATTCTTTATAGATATTGGTGAGTAACCCACATACATATGTATGCCATACTTTACTAATATCTTTGAATAGTTTTAAACTTCCATACAACGTTCGTGGGTCCCGGAGGCGAGGTTGTTAGTGACCCAAAGGTGATCCGAATGAACTACCTAAAGTCGTGGTTCATCATCGACCTACTGAGCTGCCTGCCATACGACGTGTTCAACGCGTTCGATCGGGATGAGGACGGTATCGGTTCCCTGTTCAGTGCCCTCAAGGTCGTCCGCCTTCTGCGTCTGGGGAGGGTGGTGCGTAAACTGGACCGCTACCTGGAGTACGGGGCGGCCATGTTGATCCTGCTGCTCTGCTTCTACATGCTGGTGGCCCATTGGCTAGCCTGCATATGGTATTCGATTGGTCGCAGCGATGCGGATAATGGGGTTAGTATGAAATTACCCAACATTCCCTCGATCTAAATCATTTGTGAACCATTCCGTTTCAGATCCAGTACAGCTGGCTGTGGAAGCTGGCGAATGTCACCCAGTCACCGTACTCGTATATATGGAGTAATGACACCGGGCCAGAATTGGTTAATGGGCCGTCACGGAAAAGCATGTACGTGACGGCCCTATATTTCACCATGACCTGCATGACCTCGGTAAGTTTGTGTGTGACTGTGGATTATCCTTTGTAATCATTGCTCCCAACTAAATAATCCCTTAATTGTTCTCTATTCTCTGTTCTATATCCTCATTTGATTGTTCTCTTTTTTGTACAGGTGGGCTTTGGCAATGTCGCCGCGGAGACAGACAACGAGAAGGTGTTCACCATCTGCATGATGATCATTGCAGGTGCTGTGTCCTTAACACGTTCCGTTGCCGCGTCCAAGTTTCTTGATATTCCCGCACACGCGTCACGCTTTTGAATTCCGGTTCCGATCTCTCGATCTCGATTCCGATTTCATTTGAAAGCTAGGCCATCCGCTTGCGCCGCTAGAACTAATAAATCGCTCCAGTTATTTGGTGTAGAGCCTCATTACGATTCGTAGCCCATGTCCATTTGTCCATGTCCCAGTAGAGCAACTCACTCGCATTCTCACAATGCCAATCATTGATTGATCGCAGCCAGAATCAAGTGTCAAATCTTTTTCTCCACCCTTCTTCTGCTCCGTCGTCATCTAGTTGCACAATTTGTGGCCATGTGTGAGTTGCATTGTGTATTCCTCTCTACTCGTTGTCCGTAACTCGTTACTTGTTATACGTAAATCGGCAATCGTAACGCATGATCCGTAATAGTAACTCGTTGGACGAAACTCGTTACTCATCATTAGTAACTAACTCGTTGATAATAACTTCTTTTTTCGTAACCTGTTACTCGGTAGTCTTAATCTGTAACTCGTTATTTGCAACGCGTACCTTTTCTGCTGTAATGTACATGTCAAACAAAACAAGCAAAAAAAAAAAAATGATGTCGAACACTGCGCATGACTAGCACTTCAACAAATGCGAAAGAAAACTGCCATGGTAGTGCTGATCCTGCGCAGTATTTCGCACATTTCAGTGACCTTCCCACTCCCACATCCCCCCTTTCTTACAACTCACCTATTTGTCTGTGTCTTACTGTGTGCTCGTCCAATCTGTGGCATTTATTACTGTTCTAGCCGCGCACCTGTGCGTCTCTTTTTCCACAGCGCGTAGAATCAGCGAATACTGATAACACACACCCTATGACTGTCTAATTCACACATATCACACGCACACTTCACGTACATGCTGGGAAAAAATACCACTTAACGTTCTAAGTTTTTTAACTTGTTGATCTCTACTGCCAAAGACTTTAAATATCCTTTATTGTACAATTCATTTGATTTCATTGGTTGAGATTTACAAATAAAAATCTTAGTCTGTGGCTACTTTTTCTCTGCGCACTCTCACACATCTCAAGTGTTATCTAGCTGATCGTGTAAAGTTTGCTTTGAATGGAACCCCCAAAACTACGAGCTCTTCAACTTTGTGTGCACCGCCGTCGCTTAATCTGAATGTCTCATCACGTTTCTCTCTTTCTCTCCATTTAAAAACCCTCAACGATATAGCTCTGCTGTATGCCACGATCTTTGGTCACGTTACCACCATCATCCAGCAGATGACGTCGGCTACGGCCAAGTACCACGACATGCTGAACAATGTGCGCGAGTTCATGAAGCTGCACGAGGTGCCGAAGGCTCTCAGCGAACGAGTGATGGACTATGTCGTCTCCACCTGGGCCATGACCAAGGGTCTGGATACCGAGAAGGTAAGTTCTTGATACGACACTCCTATTCAAACGGATCTTCCAGGAAGCGAAATTACCTTGAGCCTTTTTTCGTTGCCAAATCAGCTTATAGCTTCCAGAATCATTCATTTTGGCATTATGTCAGATGGAATAAGGATACATTTACTCATTTTGTGTCTCATTTACAAACGCTTTTATGTATAACGTCAATGCGCTGGAACTGGGTTCCAATTGTACATAGCTGGCTTCTCCACAGAGCTTAGCATACTTCAGCCTTTCACTATCTCTAATGCACTTGGCATACGCACACATACATGACATACATTAAAGAATTGGCCCTCTCCACTCGTTACTAGCCACTCGCCAATTGCCACTATATTTTCCACAGCTGATTCTTCTGAAAATTTTTGTTGACACTTTTGTTTAAATCATATCTTCTGTGCGTCTTTCATTTGTATATTTTATTTATGTAACGATCACTCCATAAGTAAATTAAGTCAGATTATTATTTGGGTACTATACCAATAAGTTCCTATTATTTGGAAATTAATTTATTTATTGGTCAATCGCTTAACACAGACAATTTCACCATACACGAATTACTCGTACGTTAAACTACAGACACCACAATTCTCGCTAATTGTTATTCGCTACCTCACCATGACACCTGTACTATCTCTCTCTCTCTCGAAAACTCTTCGACAAAAACCTTTGGTCGCTGCTCTCGCGCTTTCTTTTTCTATTATTTTCAAGTTGCTACTCGCATTTCTTTAGGCCTAAGATCAAGTCCCATAGAAGCAAATAGCCCAATAGTCAAAGACTACCCACAGAGCAAGGTCCTGGTGATGGGTCCGAGGTAAGCTGTGGGTGGCCGAAAAACTGAAAACTTATAAGTGAAAAAGTGCGGAATCACCTTAATAGCTCTATACATCTAACGAAACCATCTTTAACAGAACTCAGCTAATCGATCTATCTTTTCATTCTCTCCATGTGTCTGCCCGCGAGCGAGATCCGTGCCAAAACGAAAAGCGTCCGTCAAATTCATGCCTTTAGATGAACCTGAACCAAACGGCGCAGCGCCCCCTAGAAAGCTATAAACCTATTACCCTGATCACAGAAATAACACAACTCAGGGGTCGTTTGCGCCTGAAAATTTGATAATATATAAAACCGAGTTTGGTTCACAGAGAGAAACATAGTTTACAACCGGTCTAAGCCGTATAAACTGACCTTTATAACTATCTCGTTGACTGTAGTTTGTGCCGCAATTAAGATACCACAAAATCCCCGTCCTTAAAACCCAAAATAAAATTGTGCTGTTACTTCCCTAAAAATTGGAAATAGCAATCAATAACACTCATAAAACCACACACACACACAAACAGTCACAGACGCAAACACTAAAAAATAAACAGGAAACACTCACACTGACACACTCGATCAATGTTGTATGTGTATTAGTGTATGTGTGCGTGTGTGTGCGTGTCCCGTTAGCCACTAGAGCTGAAGAATTCCGCCCAGAGGGTCAACTAATCTGGGTGGAAAACCTCCGTGGTGGTCCGCAATTTTTAAGTGTCCATACAGAAAAAGGTTTTTTAAATGAACCCGATAATCCAATTACCACAATCTCGATTGCAATCGCTTCGATTCGATTACTCTCGAATCGAAGCCTATCGAACCGCCACTCGCAACTCGTTCACAATTCGCAGGTACTAAACTATTGTCCGAAAGATATGAAGGCTGACATATGTGTTCATCTAAATCGCAAAGTATTTAACGAGCATCCGGCATTTCGTCTGGCCTCGGATGGTTGTCTCCGGGCACTGGCGATGCACTTCATGATGTCGCACTCGGCACCGGGGGATCTGCTCTATCACACCGGCGAGAGCATCGATAGCCTATGCTTCATCGTCACCGGCAGCCTAGAGGTGATACAGGACGACGAGGTTGTGGCAATATTGGGTGAGTTACGCGGTCTAGGCAATCGATTCGATTTCCCCTACTTCCCCACAGAAAAAACCGCAAAACTATCTACGCCGATTGTTTCGATTATTTCGATAACGGAAGTCAGTGCAATAGGAGGTATCAGGTAAAATGACTTATCACATATAACTTTAAATTATGTTTTAAAGGTAAAGATTTAAAGAAATGTGTTTCCAGGAAGCACAAAAGCGTGATGTATCTGTTATATGTTTTAAGAAAGTGACAAGAGACAATCGATATCGGCAATAGATCTGCGGCCCTTTATCGAACTATACTCCACACTGAGAACACTTTCTTTGCAGGCAAGGGCGACGTCTTCGGCGATCAATTCTGGAAGGACTCGGCCGTTGGCCAGAGTGCGGCCAATGTGCGTGCTCTGACCTATTGTGATTTGCATGCCATCAAACGTGATAAATTGCTCGAAGTCCTCGATTTTTATTCGGCATTTGCGAATAGCTTTGCACGCAATCTGGTGCTCACCTACAATCTCAGACATCGACTGATTTTTCGCAAGGTGGCCGATGTGAAGCGCGAAAAAGAATTGGCCGAACGGCGTAAGAACGAGCCGCAATTGCCCCAGAATCAGGACCATCTCGTCCGGAAGATCTTCTCCAAATTCCGTCGCACTCCGCAGGTCCAAGCGGGCAGTAAGGAGCTCGTCGGCGGTTCCGGCCAAAGTGATGTCGAGAAGGGTGACGGCGAGGTGGAGCGAACTAAGGTGAGTCCTTGGGATTGAAGTGTTCCTTGCTCTTTCTCTCTCTGTCTCAATCTCTCTCTGTTGCTGTGCATTCTGCTTTCTGTGTTATATGTTCCATTTTCTGTGTTTCGTTGTTGTTATTTAATGTTCCATTTTCATGTTTCGTTGTTGTATTCATTGGGTAGTTCAATATGCGGTATACTCATGACCTCTCGGCTTGTGCGATATAAAGGGGTATTTTAAGTTCTGCTCTACGAACGATCTTAGCTTCTAACAACCGGCTAAGATCAGTGTGGTACTGCAAATTTTGTTAATATATTGATATTTTAAATTCCATAAAACCTTATTGTTTTAGTATGTTCAATGTACTTTTCATAGATAAATACAAATTTTTAACATTGATAATGGCAGAAATTTACCACTATATCGCACAACCGCAGGAGTATAATCTTATGTTGCTGTTAAAATTCTTTGTTCCTTTCGGTTCGCTCAAATTCACCACGGTGCGAACCCGTTCCGTTGCCATTCGTTTCCGCCGTATTCTTCACAGTTAACCGAACTAACATTTCTTTCGAAGCCTCAGCCTCACAATTCACCAATCACAGCTCCAGCCAGAGTCCAAGCCCCCAGGCGAACTGAAACACCCGGGCACTGAAACACGATCGGTGGGGCAACTGTTTGCCGTTTACCGTTAACTGTTAACTGTTTACAGTAGTTAATAACCGTTATATTGCTTAACTAATGTTGTTTACTATTGAAGCGATAAACTGTTTACAAAGTGACTTATGCTCGTTGTATGTCTTTCTTTGTCTCTGTCTTTCTTTAACATGCTTACGCATAATGCATATAACTGTTCACAATTCACCACGAAACCACCAAATCTACCACCCATGTTCACCACCCACGAAAACAACACGTACACAAATGTATTTTTCGCTTTGTACATATTACGGTTTATGTTGTGAATTTGGCTAAATTACAATTGATATGAAATTAAACAAAATTACTAACGGAAAATTCTGTATTATTACCCTCACACCCGAATCAAAATTTTCCCATATCCTGCAACCCATGCGCTTCTGAAAACGCCACCCAAATCCCCCCCACACTATCTCTTTCTTTTCTCTTTCTCCCCCAAAAATTTGTTGATCGCCAAACGCCTGATATGATATGATACGATAATGCTTGCTCGGTAAAATGCTCGATAATGCCCCCCTTGCCAAAATTAATCGAATAAATCGACAACCAAAAATGCAACAACATATACAAGAAGCTACCAGCCAAACTGACACTGACCGAGGACGCTCGCATCCTCAGCACCGCCGCGGCGCCCTCGCCATCGCCATCCCCATCGCCCTCATCGGGTCCACCATCTGCGCGCAGTACACGGGCCAGCAAGTGGGGACGCCTCCTGGGCAGTTCAAGCGTCGATTCAGCTAGCGACACCAGCGCCAAGGTAGCCGTCTCGAGAAGTTTGAGCGCCCGCGAAAGCCTCCGAGAGAGCACCGCCCAAGCGCGGCAGAGTAGTACTTCGAGTAGCAATGGTGGACAAGGCAACAAAGTAATTATGCGCTTTATCAATCGGATCTGGGATCTGAGTAGCCGCTATACGGTATCCAGAGTCCGCGATCTGGCATTCAGCAAGAAACGAAACATACACTCAGAGACACAGGGTCACACAATAAAGCATTCGAATTATATAATGATTCACCGAATCAAAGCAACTAAATTTGTAATTTGATATAATAGCTTGATTCCAGTGACACTATGGTAAAAATTTGACTAAAATTCTGTAAATCCTTAAACCATAGGAAATGGTATCTAAACGTATACGTAATTTTTTGTTATGTATGCTGTTGTATGATGATGATCCTGAACTGTAAATCGTTGAAATCAAGCTAACTTTTACATACTACGTTTAAAAGCCTGTCTTCAATCTTAGAAGCACCAAATAAAAACTAAATCTAAATGAAATATCATTGGATGAGTTCTGTAATCCAGTAATTAATGATATCCAATTAAAAACGGGCATTTAAACGTAGTAACATTCACATAACAAGTATACCAAAACAGACATGTCGAGGAATAATGCTAAAATGCATGTTTGTTGGGGCTTTTCGAATTTAATGATAACTCTGTCTCTCCTTTTTTTTTTTGCATTTCGTTTGCTCTTCTCACTTCCGGTTACGTAATCGATATCGATGCGGTTACTCAATCATTTTACGTTCATTTTCTCAATTATCATTTTGTATTTCTCCATTTTGAAAATTGTGCAATCGAATTGAATAGCATTTACAATTAAGCAAAGTAAGTGTACGAACAATTAGTTTCTTAAACCGCTATTTTAGTTGGCTGTAATGTACCACTCTGGCACACAAAACACTGTTATCGGTTCGACAATCGATAGGCAAATGGGCGGGCAAATGACAATCGTAATAATCGTTATAATTGTAATAATGTTCATCAGTTCATAGATTATTATGCACTGTGTGTATTTATTGTATTAAAGCGCTTTAAAGTCCATTCCATTATAGATATAATAATACGATTGAACCGTAATAATGCCCGCCCATTGCCAAAACTTATGTCCCTGCACCACGCCCACCGCCCTTCAAGAAATACACCCAGCAAACTGCCTTTAGATTGTTTATACTGCAATGATCCCGAACCAAATTGATATATTTTTTCGATCTCTTCCGTTTATTGTTGACTTTTCTCTCTGTCTCGCAACTAAAAAACTCGAAATTGAAATAATAACATTGCCTGCCTTGCTACAACAACTAAAAATTGATTCCGAATTGGAAAAACAACAACTGCAACTCGAAAATGAATTGGATAAATATACAATGCACTGCACTCTGCCAATCTGCAATAAAACTACAATCCTGCAACGAAATAAATGCCTCAACAACAATCAATCAATCAATGAACCAACAAACCAACCAAATCAATCAAAAATGAAACCACAAAACTAATAACCCGAAAACGAAACCAAAAAACCAACTCAAACACAATTTTTCTCACTTTTCTCCCCTGCCGAACCGAACAAAAAACATGCAACAACCCGCCACCCCGCCTGTCTATCCCGCATTTGCATCCGCATCTCCGCATCGCCCATTGTTCCATTAAACGTCACATCCAGGTTTTTCCCAAGGCGCCCAAGCTGCAAGCTAGCCAGGCCACCCTTGCCCGCCAGGACACCATCGACGAGGGTGGCGAGGTGGACTCCTCGCCGCCAAGTCGCGACAGTCGCGTGGTCATCGAGGGTGCAGCCGTCTCCTCGGCCACCGTGGGACCATCGCCGCCAGTGGCTACCACATCCTCGGCGGCGGCGGCGGGAGCTGGAGTATCTGGAGGACCCGGAAGTGGAGGCACTGTGGTGGCCATTGTCACCAAAGCGGATCGCAATCTGGCCTTGGAGCGGGAGCGCCAAATCGAAATGGCCAGCTCGAGAGCCACCACATCGGATACGTACGATACCGGGTTGCGCGAGACGCCGCCCACGCTGGCGCAGCGCGATCTCATCGCCACCGTGCTGGACATGAAGGTGGATGTGCGGCTGGAGCTGCAGCGCATGCAGCAGCGGATTGGCCGCATCGAGGATCTGCTCGGCGAGCTGGTCAAGCGGCTGGCACCCGGTGCCGGTAGCGGTGGCACCGCTCCGGATAACAGCAGTGGCCAGACCACGCCCGGCGACGAGATTTGCGCGGGCTGCGGCGCGGGCGGCGGCGCGGGCGGCGGCGGCACACCCACAACACAGGCTCCCCCAACATCTGCGGTAACCAGCCCAGTGGACACTGTGATAACCATTTCATCGCCAGGAGCATCAGGATCGGGTTCGGGAGCGGGATCAGCAGTAGCTGGCGCTGGTGGCGCTGGTCTGCTAAATCCGGGCGCCACAGTTGTGTCGAGCGCGGGAGGCAACGGCCTGGGGCCACTGATGCTCAAGAAGCGACGCTCGAAGAGCAGGAAAGCACCGGCGCCTCCTAAGCAGACACTCGCCTCGACGGCCGGCACCGCGACCGCAGCTCCAGCGGGCGTTGCCGGGTCTGGTATGACGTCATCGGCGCCAGCGTCAGCAGATCAGCAGCAGCAACATCAATCGACGGCGGATCAATCGCCCACAACGCCTGGGGCAGAACTGCTGCATCTTCGCCTGCTCGAGGAGGACTTTACGGCGGCCCAACTACCATCGACATCGTCTGGCGGCGCCGGAGGTGGTGGAGGATCCGGGTCTGGTGCCACGCCTACAACACCGCCACCGACCACAGCGGGGGGCAGTGGAAGCGGCACGCCCACCAGCACCACAGCCACGACCACGCCCACAGGCAGCGGTACAGCAACGCGCGGCAAGCTGGACTTCCTGTAGCCCACGACGATCGGGAAGGAGCGAAGAGGAGAGGGGGAGGCCTCCAGCCAGGAGCAATAATACAAATATGGGGGAGTAGGGGCCCAGCCACGCCCACTCGCAAGCCTACGCCTACGCTTAGTTAGTCTATATACTTAAGATACAGCTGTAACCTCAACTCAACACTGAAACTAGCTCATCTATCTCAAACACTTTGCAAGTCCACTGCAACGTATTTATCCGAAGATTACGAAAGGCTTTTCGCAAAAAATAGTTTAAAAGAGGTTTTGAAAATCCGATTTTTAAAAGTTCAAATGCTGCGTACAAGAGAAACGCTTAAATACTCATAATATGGAACACAAGCGATTTAGGATTGCAAATTTTTGAATATATTGAATTGATATTTAATTTGAAGGTTGGATAACGTAACCTGAAAACAACTCCTACCATGAATATCATTTACTTACATTTGAGTAGTATTCAAATACTTTTTTCTTAGTACCTATAAGCTCTCTGGTGATACTCTTAATACCTGTTTGATATATCATTACCAACAATTTATTTATGATATTTTTTAAAGGCAAACGATTGTTACTAAGTTTTGTTTCGTTGAACATTTATTAAAATTAGATAGGAAAAACATGCTGTAGTGGAGTTTTGGATGAAAATCTTGTATTTTTTGTTGCATAGATCACGGCCGAGTGCTATCCCTCTCTCTCTCTCACAAACACATACACAAACACACACACTCTGAATGGACGTGCTCGATATTCAAAACTCTATAACCGTTACATGATTATGATTATGATTACGGTAGCGTTAGCCATAATGATAACGATTACGATTAAGGCAAGCATATTGCTTACGAATTTGCTACATTTACTGCAATTATTTACCTTTTTATGTATACACATATATACAAACGTTGTAAAGGACACACAGACAGAAACACACTCACATTTATATATATGTATATATATAAATATACATAGCTGTATGTATATATGGATAATTTTGTGATAACTGCTGAAGGAGGCAAAGAACCAGAAGAAAAAGCTTACAGACCGAAACAATGCCCGTGAATTGTACATAGCATGAAACTAAAACCAAACTAGAAGAGGATCCAACAGGATCCAACCAAACACACACACACACCCTCACTCACAGATAACAAGCTAACGAACAAAGTGTAAATAGGTATATATATATGGATATAACCCGTCCTAACTAACTAAACAAACTAACTTAACGAAACTCGGCTTGAGCACTCCGGCACTCGCACTCGCTTGGCTCCCTATATTGTAGGCTTATAGACTCGAAAACGATAACGAAAACTCAACTCAACCAAATAGTTAACTCAGCAACAGTAAAGCTTAAGTAAACCCAAAAGGATATAGACAGCAGACATGTGGCCGCTAAACGAAACGACAATCGACAGACCTAAGAAAGGAAAACGAAAAAAATACTAAGATCCACAAAAAAAAAAAAGAAATGACGGAAATAGCATTATCTGTAGTTACAAGCACGGCTCAAATATTATTTCTTCGGGCATTGTAAATACTTGGATTTAAACTTAGCAAAATATGTTACTACACGCCACTCACCAACACTAACAAACAAAACCTACACACATATTTTGTGATAAAAACATTAGATAAAGCAAAAGTTTAGACAAAAAGAATTAACCTAGATATTTGTTTATGCTGGCATTTGATAGGCTTGCACTTGGCATATAGTTTATACCGGAATAATACGAAAAAACACTCTTGGGGTGACGATAGTATAGTACGGTTAAGTATGAGATTGAGGAGAATAAGGAGTACGATTATCCTGGGCAGTTTATAGGCAAGGTTTCATTACGTTTAAGTCGCCAGAGACATAGCATCCATCAGTTGGAGTCCACTTGCATCTCGTTCGGTTATCGTTTTGATTACCTAGTTGGTATTTAACAATTGCTATTCGACATTTGATACTTATGATACCTAGCGTAGAGAGAGGGCAGAGCCGGAATACCCGATTACTTACATAAATACGAACTGTCTTCCCTGTATAGTTGGGGGAGTTAGGAGGGGTGGGAGGCTGCAGAAGCGGAGTTCTGGGTTCTGTCCGCGAAAGTTACTTAGTTCTAGTTGTAGATTTTTTTCAATTCCCATTCCCAAAAGGGCGACAGCCCCTCCCCGTTTAACCAAATCAAACCAAAAAGCAATTCAAGTGGTATTAAATCTGAGTAACCAACACTCACTCACTTACTCACCCAGTCAGACAGTCAGGTCAGTCAGTAACTCACACCCACTCCTTTTGCATATACGTATTTCCAATACTCAACAATGAATCAAAAGTTAATGGATAGCGAGGAATAAACATTTGTTGCATATGTTTAGGCCTTAAGTTCTAGTTGAAAGTTTAAATGATGTAGCGGGCTCACTGTAAATAGGTTTTTTTAATAACTAAAATCAAATATACCTAAACATAAATACATATATAAAAAAAACTAATTAGTTACGAATAATTAGGCAGCAAACCAACTGAATAAGGAAAGCTAAGACGCACTAGGCAGGAAATGGGAAATGATAAGACGCAGGTTTACCGATAGTCCTCATATGATGATACGATAGCACTGATACGATAGCAGCGTAGTACTCGTTCTGGTTCTCGACTCGTATTGTTTGACCCTTCCTCTCGCCAATCTCTCTCTCTCACTCTCTTAAGTCTGTCTCTCGCTTTCGCCCCATCCTTTGCATACTTCTCGGGTGGTTTAGACCCTACTACACAGAGCCTTATAAATATAACCTAAAGTAACTAAACCAACTCAAGCAGCATTCAGAAAACTAGCAACTCAGACCTAATACTGAACCTAGCATTAGCATTAAAAGTGAACGAAAACGTGAAACTAAAAATGGTGCAATTACAATTTTTAGATCAAGCTGAGCAAGCAATTTAGTCGAAATTTATATTGAACAATTTATGGGAGAAGAAAACTTGTGGATTTATATATGCGAATCTCATGTATATACACCCAGACAGTAAAAATGTTAGGTAGCTGAAGAATAAGAACCCCCACTTCTAATCCCAGATAAAAATGATCCCATGATGATCTGCCCCTCAATTTGGCCAATAAAACGCCTGATTCAGTCTGATATCTATACAGATCGCCAGATGATAGGCTACTAAAGGTCGGTTCGGAATGGGGTTTGGGTTCGGGTCCGGGTTCGGGTTCGTCTGTTGGGATATTTTCTGAGCAGCGCCAAAGAAACTGATTAACCATATTATTATTATTATTATAGACATGTACATGTATATATGTGTACCTCTAGATACACCTAGAAAGATACCGACGACAACCTATCAAAGTTAAGCTTTTATACGCCAGAATTTTTTTCTAAACAACTAAAAAACAAAACGGAAGTAAACTTAAAGAAACACTCAAGAATATACACAATTATTGCAAGCCAGAGAAGAGAGCATAATTAACACACAACACTCACTTAACGAATACCGTTTACAAAAAGCCCCAAGTGAAAACTAAATTAATTTAAATATACATTATACAAAGATAGAAAAAGCCTTAACCAAGTAAACACGCGCCTCATTTTCGTTTTTCCATTTATTACGTAAGTCCCACAGCAATGCTAAAAAGAAAAGTTAAGAAATACAAGTACTACGGCTAAAACATCCTAAATATACCGAAAATACCAAACAAAAATATTTAGCATTATGCTCTAGTCTCTAGACGAAAAGAACCAAAATTTTACAACAACAAAACGAAAGAAGAACAAACGCGATCAAGCAATGTTAAACATTTTCCACCAATTTGAGAAGCATAGTTGCTAAAATACAAAAAAATAAATACCCAAAAAGAGAAACCGAAAATTATTTCGTACACGCGCCCTTTTGTTTTTAAAATCGAAAAGCTGCCTATTTATATATTTACAACCAAACAAACGAAACTAATTGAAATGAAATAAACATGTAAGAGAATTACCATTTAACTACAAATTAAACAAGCCACTAAAATACTACATAATTCAATTGCAACATTCCATGTAATGAGAAAATACCAAAAATAATACAAGCATGTAAAAATAGTTTGAAATCAATTGAGTTTTGGTTCAACGCGCCGAAAACTTAGATACATCGAGCTACGGCTTGGCTGAGCAGATTTACAGTTATATACATACATACACCCACATAAGTATATATATATACACGTGCATATACTCCGATATATGTACATATAGGTAGTTTATACCATTTAAAGCTTGCTAAGACTCGTCCTTGGGCCACTGTTTAAACGACAGGAGACAAGCCGCGAAATCGATAAAAGAAACAGAAACAGAAACCGAAACCGAAACCGAAAAAGTTGTAACATTTATTTGAGAATCGCTGGATTAAAGCCTAAAGTTAATGTGTATAGTTACTTGATTATTGCCGCATTCGAACCACACTGACACAGACACACACACCCCAACACCAGAATCAGAATCAGACAGGCTTTAAGCCCATATTTCTGGGTCTAAACCGGATCGATCGAAAATAAGGGAACTCAATACTAAGAACGCGGCGAAGCAAAGAATGATGTTTCAGAACCGCAAAAGGCGCAGAACAGAATCTATGACACAATAAATGAAAAGAAACAAAGAAAAGAGAAATACATACATAAATGTTTTTAAAAAATACCATTCCATCTTATGATTTTCTCTATGGATTGGAAAAAGAATATTCAGATCGTAAGTATGATCAGCCACTATAAAATGATAATACAAAAAACATCTATTGATTCCAAAAAGATTAACATTGTCATTTGTTAGAAGGCGTCAAGGTTTTTTCAATATACTTACTATTTACGGTTTTTCATTTAAAAAAAGCAATATGAGATAACAACAACAGAATTATACATTCAGAATTGATTTTTATTGCATCCTTCCGTTCGTCGCATTCATAATACATATATATAATTAAGTTATTTGCAAAATTTATAAATATAGCATAATGTGCTTTTGTTGGAGTGAGGTTGAGGAGAAGGAAAGTAGGGTGAGGGACGATAGAAGGAGGACACAGAGGTCAGGGAGCAGGATTATTATGTACACACTTCTCGTGCTCTCCCCCGCACTGGCTCTCTCTCGCTTGCACCCGCTCGCTCGACTCCGAATTGTACATTAAATAATTAGTGAGAGAATTTTTGATCTTTCAATGGGAGATTCGATTCGGTTTGATTTCGAGCGTTACAAAATAATATTGCATGGGGTTAAAAATATGCTATACGCTATTTGCTATTTGCTAATCTGTAATCCAATATCCATCATCCAAATATCAGCTATTCCAGAAAATGCCTATCCATTTCCGATTTTCATTTCCTTTCCAATGAGTGAATTAATATCTAATGGAATGAAAGTAATATTCATCCATGTTGTGTACTGAGTGTGGGCATTTTTCTTCTTGGGGGATTTAAATCTCTACAAATATGTCCGCGAGTCATCTGACTGGGTCCAAACGCTCGACCACATGTCCGGCGCTGGATCCTCGTCGTCGTCGTCGTCCTCCGACTCTGGTTGGGTTTCCCATTGATCATCGCGCTTAATCAATGTGTGTGGCTAAAATGTTTGGGCATTGCGACAGACGCCGCAGCCAAGGGCGAACTCCTCGCCGGTGGGCGGATGCATTACGTGCAGCGGGCACTCGTCGCCCAGCAACTGCTTGGCCTTCGGTCCGGCCGGGCACTGCGGCAACTTGACCTTGGGTATATTGGTCAGTCGCTGGAAATCGTCGTGGCAGGTGTCACAGAAGTGTGTGGTTCCAAAACAGAAGAAAACCGCCACTGAGCAGCAGTAGCGGCACTTGTATTCCAAGAAATCGGTGCCATGCTTCGGACACATCTGTGCCCTGGCCACATCCGAACAACCGCCGCAGACCAGCTCCTCCGGATCGAACTTCTCGCCAATTTCCGCGTCACAGCGCGCCTCGCCGCCGTAGTACGCCTTCTGGCATTTAAAGCACACATAATAGGCATACCGATCCATTGCCAGCTGGGTCATGTTGACGTTTTTGCTGTCCGTGTCCTTTACCACGCCCTCGTATTTGATCCTGGAACAAAGATAAAAATGTGTTCACCAAAAGTTTGTAGTTAAAAACCATTGCCATTACTTACCGCATGAGAGCTTTCCGTTTGACGTCCTGTTTGAGACCATTGATCGGCTCCAGGATATCTGACAGCAGGGGATGCTGGATGTCCGCCTTGCAGATGGGACACAGGGAGAAGCCAAAGGTGATGCGTGGTCCGCTCCAGCGCTTCTCCAGAACCGCCTTGCAGCAATGATAGTGGAACACGTGACCGCACTCCAGCTGCAAGATCGTTAAGAATGATTGCAATTTCCTGAGACACAAGCTAGCATTCCACTTACATGTATAGATGGTGCACAGGACAATGCCTCAACGAAGCATATCATGCACATGTCGTCCGCATCCTGGGTGAGCTTCGGATCCCTCAACTCCTCGGCCAGCTCGTTTTCGCGCGTATGGCACACATGCTGCAGGCAGGGCAGGCACTTTCGCTCGCCCGTGACTCCTCCACACGCGTGACCACACGGCTTGGTCTTTAGACACGAGTTGGCCGCGTACTCCTGGCACTGGGCATCCGCACACACGTTGCCGATCTCCAGCAGTCCAGAGTTGCCGGTTAGGCCGCAGAAGCGACACCTGCCCACCGCCTCTTGGGGACCCGAGATTATCGTGTGACTGCCATCTCGGAACTCCACCATGGCCTTCAGCGTCTTAGAATCAGCCAAGGCCAGCAGCCAAAAGAGCTTCGTTCGGCCACAGGATTCATGCAGCTCCACACGGATGGCTTCCTCCTCCTCCTTGCACACCTGTAGTGCAAAATGGATGAATTTTGTGAGCATAAATATATGCGATACAAGGGTATGGCTACTCACCGTTCGCTTGTGGGAGCGAGTCTTGCGGTTCAGATGCAGGAAACGATCGCAGTCGCCGCAGAGCGATCCGCAGGTCTCGCACTGGATGATGGCCGCTGTTTCACCGTCGTCATGGTTGCTGCACAATGGACGCGTATCGCACAACTTGGACCACTGACCGGAGGACAGCTTCTCTACGTGATCGCGCTCCAGCACACACAGACTGGCCAGTGCCAACCACAATGTGGAGGTCTTGGTGCAGTGCTCTGGCGAGCGGTAAATCTCCTCCAGCCGGGTTAAATTTAACACGGATTCGGCTATGGCCGCCTTGGTGATCTGTGACCACTTTTCGCTGAGCTTACCCTGTAAAAAAAATAACGAAAATATAAGGAACATGTTTGCGGGTTTAAGTTTGCAGGTTTCACTTACGCTGGCCAAATCTCTTATGAGACTGATAATGCTCTCCGCCTGCTTGGTGGAAATGACTCCATTAAGGAACCACCGCTGGTTGAGGTTACGTTTCGATTCCTTTCTCGGTGGCAAGGCATCGAACTGGAAGGGATCTGTTGTTCCCGGCTCACCGGTGGGTGGTCGTGATCTCAGCTGCTGCACGGAAAGATCTAGGGAACTCCAGAGTCGCACGAAGGCTGGAGTCTTCTCCTGCTGTCCCGCCTTTAAAACAGCTCCTCCGTTGCCCGATGAACTGCCGGATACGCCTCCAGATCCAGATGGACCCGTTGAGGCTACTGTGGTTTTTACCTTCACCTGCAACTGAAGTGACTTGGCGATGACGGCCAGGAATATATCAAGCAGACCAAGACGGCTCATATCAAAATCACTGGCAGACTGATGAGCGATACTATAATCCGCTGGAGGTAATCTTTGTACTCCCAGTAGCTCGGCGAAGCTCTCGGGTGTTATTTCCGGTAGGATCCGGCGTAACAAAGCCGTAACCTGTCGTTGGACTCGATCACTCCCGGTGTGCAGGAGTCCCAGGAGATCCCTGAGCAAACCATGTTGCTGGGACAGATACGAGCGACCAACTACGCTGCCCGATAGAGCGAGCACCATGCTAAGCATCTCGAAGCAATAGGTATCCGGCGCTCGGCTCCTCTCCGGCGTACTCTCGCAGCTGGCGAAAGCGGCAAGAGCGGGCGCGGTTTGCTGTTGGGGCGACTGCTTCAGGACGTGCGCCAGGTTTGCCAGCTCCCAATCCTCCTTGGCTCGCTGTGCCTCCTTGCGAATGGCGTGGACAATGTGGACGATCACCTGTTTCTGCAGGTGAGATAGTTTGCTACGTGAGAATAGAATGCCCACCATGTGCTCCCTGAGATCCAGCGAATCGGCCAGCAGTGAAGTACTGGCTGCGCCGCCACTTGGAGGTCCTATACCCGCCGAGTCCGGTGGCACCAAATCCGAACTAACATTACTGATCAGTTTACCAAACACCTGACCGGTAATCAATCGGAAAACTCTCAGGGTTTCCGCCTCACAAATCTGCTGTTGGATGCGAGACGCATGGCTTAATCGCAGGTGAGGCTGGTGCTTGTGATCCGAAGAATCCTCCGAGCCCACTGCTCCTCCTATGGGCAGGCCAAGCAGCTTGATTTGACGCACACGTAGCGTGTTCTCCGGTCCATGGAGCTCCAATCGGAAATGCGTGCAGCTGTCATCGCAGATCTTCGCCGAAATCCAGGAGCAGGCCTTTGGATCCACATCCGCCGACTTGATTATGTTTGTGTCGCCCAGCGACTGGCCGGCATAGAACACCACGTTGAGTACCTTGTTCTGGAATAACAAAATGGATTAAATCAATGCCAATTTAAAAGATCCATTAGACCCACCTGAATATCTCGACTATTGTCGATGTGCACCAAAAGATAGCGACAGGCGTAGTTCAGCTTGGTCAGGGACAACTCGATGATCTTGCACTTGTTGCGATCTTCCTCGTCGCTCTCCCAAAATGTTTCCGTAGAGTTATCCGTCAGGGATTCCGCCATGGCTGGACGCGATGACACGGTTACCTCAAACATTCCAGCCAGATCTGTATAGCAAAGGAGCCGTGCTCCTGCACCTGACGATCCGTTAGTTGCAACGGGATGCACTTGATTGTGCTCCACATCGCAATCAGGCTTGAGTATCGTGGAAACGGCCATTGCATCGTTCTGCTCATCTGACTTGGATAGTATCTTCGATATGTTTCCAAATACATGAGAGCTATGTAAGAACTGATGGTCCGCCTGGCGAAAACGAATGCCAAAGCACTGGATAGCAACCCGTTGCAATGGCGATCCGAGTGGCAGGTGGAGCGTAAGATCCGCCACCGATTGCAGAAGCACGTGCAGGGACTGCGTGATTAGATGGGCAAATCTGCCGCTGATCTGGGTATAGGCCACCGGATGTTCCAGTGCTGGCTCGGACGCCTCCTCGCCCCTTCCATCTGGCTGATGACCAACAGTGGGATTTAGGGAGCTCACAAACCACCACATCAGATCGTGCAAGCAAACACCCTGGGTAACACTGCGCAGGAGCCAGTTAAGGGCTTGCAGGGCGTAAATCCTGCAGGCAGCAATCCTCAAGCTTCTTCGCATGGCTGCCCTCAGGCGGTCCAGTTCGTGTTTTTGAGTGATGAACGCCATGGCGGGACGGGTGAGCAGAAGGTTGCCTCCCCCATTCTGGCCAGCCGACTGGTCTAATCCCAGCGTGCCAGACGCATGATCCTTGCCGGTTCCCTCTCCGCTAGCTGTCTGCATAACGGAAACGCTGGCCAGCAGTTTTTGCGGCACCAACCGACGCAGATGCTCCGAGGGATAACAAATCAGCAGGGATCCATCACCCTCGCTGGTAGAGTTGTTCCTTCGCCTGTAGACCACCTTCGGTTGGCCGTCCACCGGTGGCGCTTGGTGCTGCTGCAGCTGCAGGTTCATCTGTTGCTGCTGGTAGTGCTGTTGCTGAGGATGGTGCGGTGGCGGGTGGTTATGCTGGGCCAGCGATGCCCAGCCCTGGCCCATCGAGTAGCTGCGATGGAACTTGGATAGATTACCACCCCCCACTGAGGCGGCGGCCGTGGTACCAGGCGCCAAAGAGCCGGAGAGCATATCGTAGTTATTTGGCTCGCAGGACTCGTAGGAGATCTCCGAGAGCGGCTGAGTGCGGGAAAGGAAAGATTAAGTTAGAAAAGGGCTCAAAGCTATTCCAGCAGCTTTCATATACTTACCCTATCGTAGCCATTGTCATTCGAGTTGGGACCCAAACCAAACATTTCGTATGGTAGGTCCTCGTGCCCAGCCGTGCCCAGGCACTCCAGGCAGGCGAAGCTCTCCGGCGCCAGCCACACGTTCTCCGGTGCCGCCGGTGGGCCACCCACAAAGCTTTTGCGGAAAGCTCCGCTACCGACACCTGGACAGAATTTGGAGCCACTTAACCGAGCCATACGGCTGCAACGACTGGTGCTCGGCTTCAGATCGGAGTTACCCAGCTGGTGCTCGATCACCACGGGCATGGCCACCACGGACATTTGCTGTGGCGACCGCTTGGAGCTGGAGCTAGTGGCGGCTAGGCTACCTGCTGCCCCGGATGCTGAACTGGAACTGGAACAGAGCTCCAACAGAAATGTGGCGTTCTCTCGCATCGTTGTGTACACCTCAGCATTGGCTATCAATGTGGTTGACTTCACACCAAACAGATTCAGTTCGTTGCCTGCAAGTTCAATAAGTATAAGGATTAGAATTTTACTCTACATAGTGAGCACCGGTAGACACACCTTCGGCGGCACTGGACTCCAGTTGACGGGCGGCACTGTTGATGTTGTTGGCGCTGCGACAAGAGGCGAGATAGCGATCGCGGCAGGGATCGCACATCAGGAACCAGGACGAGGCACCCTTGCCACCCTCGCCACAATTGCCAGCCCATCCCTCGCAGAAAATTCCCACGGAATTGTAGCCCTTGCCCTTGGCCGATTTACCGCAGCCAGGATGGGCAATCCTCATGTGATAGGTCACGGGCATGGGCAGGAATAGTTCGCAGATTTCGCACCAGCTGCCGTCGTCCTTCTTTTTGCGCTTGCATTTCCTGCCCAGATCTTTCTCCCCGGCGGAAACCTGGTCCGAATTCTTGCCCTCCTTGACCTCGGTGTCCGCATCTCCGTTGAGATCTCGGCTTCCGGGTGAGAGCAGCCGAGGCTCCCTCTGCTCCAAGGCATTCGACTGTACAATCTGAACGCAGCCGGAGCAGATCTGTTCCCACAAATAGACAAGACATCGCAGAGCCGGCGGCAAAACGCTCACCATTTCGGGCAAAGCCTGCAATTTCTGGGCTGTATCATCGCCGGAATTGATGGCTCCACCACCGCCGCTCAGAAGATTCTTTCGATACTTGCTGCGATTGTGCAGCGAGCAGTTGCCACTCTTGGTGAGGGTTTCCAATGTGCTCGGCCGGATGTTCAGGTAGTTACCCGCATTGGCCACCTCCACGGAGTGCCGCTGCTGGGCCTTTTGCTCCCTCGATAGCTGCAACCTAGGGTCCCCGCCCTCGCCGCGTCGCGTGACCACTGTGGCGCCCTCCTTGGGCAAACCGGGATGGAACTTGAGGAAACTGGCACAGGCCATGGCATCGTGGACAACACCTTCGTGCCAAAGGAGGGCAGCAAACACCGCACGGATGCTCTCCGCGAATGAAGGCGGCATGGCCCGTTTGATGGGACCCATGGTGTTCCGCTTGGAAGCCGAGGAAGCAGTGGAAGTGGTGGCCAGCTGCAGTTCGCTTTGCTGCTCTCCCTGACCCGTCGTCGTTGTGGTAATCTGCAACAGACTTAGCTCATCTTCGAGGCCACTGGTTTCACTCGCCACAACAGCACTCCGTTTGGGCGTATGCTTCGGAGTGGAAAGCAGCGCCGCCGTTTGACTGGCCGAATAGTTCGGTCTCCTCATACTGGCCAGACTAAATTCCGGATCCTGCTCCTGCTGGCTGCGATTGCCATTGCCGCGTGGCGAGTCCTGTCCACCCATCGCTCGTACCAGCTCACGCACCGACACTCCGGCGAGCGGAGGCGAGTGTGACGGCGTTAGGGGCTGGGGTCCATCGACAACGTCGCCCTTGAACCACTTCTGCAGGGCCTGCAACTTGATGGCTCCACCGCCAACGACGCCAGCTATGGCAGATCCTATGTGGGCGGGGAGTAGTTCAACGGCGGGCAGTGTCTCCTGTTCCGGTTCTCTATTATCGGCATCCTCATCATCCACCTGCTCCTCCTCCTTCTCGCGTTCCTCTTGCACTTGGGCCTCCCGTTCCGCGAGATCGGCGTGCTTCGCTGGATAGAGGAAGGGATTGGTGGACTGGTGACCGGATAGGAAGCGACCTGGCTTGGCCTTGGCCGGACTGAGGACTGGACTGGGATCTGGTTCCGGTTCGGGACTCGCCTCACCACTGGCCAACGGAGTTACAGGCGCCTGCTCCTCCTCCTCTTCCTCCGCACCCACGCCCTTCCGCACTGGATTCACCTCCTTGTCGGTGACCGGCTGTAGAAGCATCCTGGCTAGGTGCTGATTGAACTGCAGACACCATGCCTCCGTCGGATACCAGCCCATGGTGCAGTGCTGCCGTATGGACTCCGTGGATAGGCGCAGCCAGACCCCATCATCGTTTTCGATCTCGTCGATGAACGAGATCACACCGCCCACCCGCACCACGCCCACCTGTTCCGACTGCAGCGTGGGATGGGATCGTATCCGCAGTCCTGAACTGTGACGAGCCTGAAATCAGTATTGGGGATTAGATGCGAAATATGCAGCATATCGATAGATAGATCGACTCCACTATTGATCCTGATCCTTCCATCTGTTACCTACTATTCAACAAATCTAGTATACCCTATAACTCTACGGGTAAGGGGTATAAAAATGACGAGTTGCCTACCTGAAAGCGACGCAATTTGCTTGGTGCCTGTGGTCTTCGCTGGGCGCTGTTCCTCTGAGTGGGCGGTGGGAGAATGCCCTCCTTGACGTCCACGCGGTAGACCTCCTCCAGCGGTATGCCATCGATGGTCACCGCCAGGCAATAGGCGCCCACCGAACTGGGCGTCCACTGGACGCTGAAGGTGCCATCCTCCATGTCCTTGGCGTTGAGCAGTTCCGTGACTCGCGTTTGCACCGGACTCGCATAGCGCAGCTCCTCGAACGAGTAGTTGGCATAGGGCTTCATGAAGGTAATCGCCTTGAATACCATTTTCTCCTTCAAGGTGGGCTCGTAGTTGAGACGCGGTGGTGGCGCCATTCCGCCCCAGCCCCATGTGTCCCCGGAGGCGCGACGCATCCAAAGATTCGGACCGGGTGCGGAAACTCCGGGCGCAGAAGTGCCGGACGTTCCCGTTCCGATAGCGCTGCCATTGGGACCCGAACCCGTGGGTATCGCCTTGATTTCAACCTTGAGTTCCGGCACCAAAACCGCATCACCATACTGATCCCGTATGGTGACCGTCACCTGGGAGGGCCAACCGTAGCGCAGTGGTTCCGTGATGGTGTTCAGCTCACATCTGCCGAGAAGGTTGCAGTATTAGTAAGGGAACGCAATATTTGTAGTTTGTAGACATGGGAATGGGCAACCTACTTATTGGGATCCAGTCGTGACTCCGGCTGCAACCAGGCGGCCAAACGGGCGCCCGACGATCCTGGCGCGCCGCTAATGAAGTCCTTGAGGAACTGTCGCTCATTTGACTGCGATCTGAAATAAATACATAAGTGCTATGTATTAACATGCCCAAGCCAACGAAGTAATAAAAACTAAAAATATCAAATCTTATCACCACCAATATGTGCATCATACACATATACCATCACTCTGCAGTTACAGACAAATCATCTCAATTCATCAACCAGCTATATTTGAATCGTAATTTCAATGACTCAAATGTATAAAACCTTTCATTGCAAATATATATGTATATATATGTATGTATTTAGATAAAACTCTTTGAGTCAACCAATATTTATTTTCCAACTAATGTAATAATGTTGTAGAGGTATAAATGGACATGTATAAGTCAGAATTTCGGCCTGGATGTGGGGTCAAGCGTTAGGGTCACGAACTGATCAGGTAGAATCCCGATGCACTTAAATCCATTCCACTCAAATCCCATCCCATCCCGACCAATCCAATCAGACGCACACAGCATCAAAGTTGGACCGACCGTCTGACCTGCTGTTCGCAGGCGGAAGAAGTGCGGCACGTAGGGCGACTGGAAGTGGGGCGGGGGTTGGCTGGAAAGGGTCGAAGGGCACGTAACTGCACAGCGGGCGGTGCACATGCAGACAGGCACACACATGCAGCAACGTGCGAGAAAATAATAGGACAACCCACCGAACACTGATTCATGCCAGTTATCTTATCGTACTTATAATACTTATGTATCTTGAGTTAAAATCTTTGATGTGTGATTTTTAGAAAACTGTTTAAGCGATAGCTTTGGAAATGAAATGAAAAGTTTATATCAAAACTGCATTGGGGGTGCTAATCTGATGACTCGCAGTGTATAGTATAGAAAAACAACAGTATTTAATCCAGCTAAACAACTCTATTTTTTGTATTGTCTATTTATGATAATTACTCGAATATATAGTACTTATTAGTAATGACCGAAAATGCCTTATATATTTTATACTTTACTAGATAAAATGAATTTTACAAGCGTATTGATTATATTGACCATGGAATGTAAGGGACTAGAATCTATCATGATCATACATGACTGTATCCAATATAAGACTGTTTGTAGAATGTAAAGAGCATAGAATGATTATAATTTTAAATAGAGCTTAACAAATGTTCGAACGCGGTCAACAGGTGACTTTACTCGTGACAATCTTTCCGCTTTGGAAAATTTGGGGTGTAACGGTCGCATTTTTGGGGGAAAATAGGGAAGTGGAAATGGAAATGGGATGGGGAATCCAACCGAAACACACGCAAAGCTGCGTACACACATTTTTATTTACATAAAATGCAAATAAAACAATACAAAAAAAAAATAAATACATAATATACAAATAAAATGGAAATGGGTAACAAAAAGGGGAGTAGGGGAAAGTGGAGTTTTAGTGTTGCAATGGAAATGAT
Organism: Drosophila sechellia; assembly: GCF_004382195.2. Classification (NCBI taxonomy): domain Eukaryota; kingdom Metazoa; phylum Arthropoda; class Insecta; order Diptera; family Drosophilidae; genus Drosophila; species Drosophila sechellia. The sequence continues at coordinate 14,878,659 of NC_045954.1, forward strand.
AATGTCAGCCGGGGAGCCCCAAACTCATGGATGCGACCCTGCACTTCGGGGCGAAAACAAAACAAACCCGATAAACGGGGGGGAGAAAGAACGAAAGGCATAGATAGAGAGATGGAAAAACAATAGCAAAAACAACGACGAAGGCCAGTTGTTCATCATATGTATGTGTGAATGTGCGTGAATGTGCATGAGGTACCTGTGGGAAACACGTTTCCACTGCAATTTACCCCATTACCCCCCTGAAAATACCCCCTCCCCCAAAACCTTACTAACGCCTACACTTAGAGGAACATTTTTCATGGCTTTCTGCAAGTTCAGTGTATATAATTTGTTTTACTTTGACAAATGCTTATACATACACATGTACATATGTACATGTTTTTTTGGGAATATTTATGGAAATATCTTAAATATTTTTATAACTGTAATACTGTTAATACTATTAAAAGGACCTATAATATAATTTAAGCACACTGTTTTTGCTACCACATTTCGCTCAGTGCACAGTCGCACACAAGTGAAAGTAAGGCGCGGAGAAACAAGTTGCGGGGTCCCCAACTGGAGTTGCATTGATAGAAAGGGATGGAGTGATAGGAACCGGCCGGTGGAGTGAGCGAGATTGGTAGACGTGAGTGCTCCCTATTGCGGCAATGTAATCGTTCATTCATTCATTCAATTCAGTTTTTATCGTGCCACAAAATGCGGAAGAGTTGTCTCGTCCGAGGGGCAAAACAAAACAAACAGCAACAAAAAAGGAAACTGGGGGCACAGAGAAAGAGGGGATAGACAGAACGCAAGAACGAGACAAAGGCAAAATCTTTATCGCACTCGCACTCACTCAGGAAAAAGTCGAACCACTCTGCTAACTCGTAATAAGACATAAAATAAATAATTTCATAGTATATTTATATTAATCGTGGTTCTATTAACTTTAATGAAATGCCGTATTTTGATACAGCCAAGTAATAGAATAAGAACGAAATCGGAACTTACAAAAATATTATAAATTTAATTAATATGAACAGTAACTTGCTATAAAATAACAAAAAAAATGTTTTGAAACAAACGATTTTTAGAAACAAATACCTAAAATGCATCACTTAAAGATATCAGTTAAGCCTGGTAATTAACTCTTAGGCTATAAAATCACTTTAAATATTTAAAATACCAATTTATAGTCAAATGATATGGGTATTTTATTGATCCAAAGTAATGAAAACGAAATGTTTGGCTTGAGTTCACTCCAAATAACTTCGGGGATTCCTCTGGCACGCCCCCATTATAAGTTAATTTTTGTTTTGGAAATCGGGGAGGTTTTTCGAAAGGAAAATAGCATGATGAAAACTGAAACTCAGACAAAAATCACCGATACTACGATAATGGAGTAGGTTCGGATTGGACGGGGAACCCGTATCTGCGTCCACCCGGACTGATCATCTCACTCTTTCACTCGCTCGCTCTCTCTCTCTTACTCTCTCTTACTCTTACTCACAGCAACTTCCGCATTACGTTTTGGTATCAAATTGATTTGCACCAAATTGAGAGAAGGGTCAATATCCATTGCTCTCTAATGGCTTCAATTAAATGTACTAACCAATTTTTACCCCAACGAAATGCTTTCGTAGTGAAGTTCGTTCGGTTTTCTGTTAGTTTGGAAACTCAGGCCCATTGGATTTTACTAATTATATATAAAATATTATCTTAAGAGAAGGCAAGGCTTTTTGATAATGTAAAATATTTACGGAAATATATGTATATCTGATTTTAAAAGAGTCATCTGTCAAATATGTAGCAAAATTGAATTGATAATCTTCTGCACCAGAAGGCTATAGGAATATGCATCGGATCGAAAAAGACCGCAATGAATGGCGACTTCGAATGGAAAAAGTGTTCTGGTTATTATTTTTCTTTATCTACTACTTCACCGGCGAGTCAGCTTTTTATTTATTATTTTATTTATTTTTTAAACGTATAGCTGTGTTCATAAAAATAGCAGTGCATGGGACCTGTGAGTTTAAGATAAAAAATTCCTATGCTTTACAGTTTTAATTTAATTTTCAAATTGTTTTATAATTGCATTAGGTATTTAATTTCAAACAATTCAACAAATGTTTCACTGAAATGGCAGTGCTATGTAAAAATTGTAAAATAGTTTGAAGAGAGACCCAACATGGGATAACAGAAAAAGTGGTTTATTGGATTTAATTTATACAAGTATATACATGAAAAGCCGAACGAAGAAGTCAAATCAGCTGTCTGAATGTCTGCTGAATGTGAGTGTATGAGAGATAGAGAGAGGGCGAGAGAGTAAGTAGGCAGAGATACATTGGGCAAAACTATTTCTCTTCCACAATTCCCCAACATTAAATAAACAATGATTAGGTTTAATTAAATGAGTAATTTTTGCTGAGATATTTCAAATATTTTTTGATCATATGATTCTCCCAAGATATTTTTACAATAATAAATTAAGCTCCATGCGATTTAATTTTTGTTGGTAATTTAAAAATGCTTGTTAGGATAAATATCGTTGAATATTAAATAAAAACTTTCCATACAAAATATTTACAAAGTTTAAATATTCAACAGTAGAGATTCCTAAATATTTTTCATTTACAAGGCTTATCAATTTAATACGTGAGTTTGCAGTGTATTGTCTCTACACTGAGAGCGTAATGTAAGGGAACCGTGGAATCGGAACACGGGCACCTCGCTCAGCGATCGACGCCTGAGACGTAGCTTTATAGTCAAACGAACTGCCATCGGGTGAACAAGTCTCGCGACGTTCATCGTGTTAAATATACATATATTTTTTTGTTGTGCCTTTTTTTCTTAAGTTTTTTTCTAAAACATTATAAACATAAAACTGCGGATGACGAAGAGACACATTAATATGCGTTTTAGTGCGGCCCCTGAAGATCGGCGATCGTGAGAAGGGAAAAAAATTGTGTGGAAGTGAGCTAAGCGGTTTTGAAAATATCTATTGGCAAAACGAAAACGAATTTGTTAAAGCACAAATAAACAAAAACGAAATAAGCTAAGAGAAAAGTGTTGCAAAGTAGTGAAGAAAACCAGAATGAATTCGCGATGGATTGCTCCGGTCCTAATCGGCATAATCATTTCGTTTTCTGGCCATGATGCACTAACCTATCCGGAGCGCTTCGATCGCCTGCCCACGTGGGGTGGTCATTCCCAAATTGGTGGGGGTGCGCTCCTGTATCCCGCCCACCGGGAGAATCGGGAGAACAGGGTGGACCTGTGCCGGCACTGTTTCTGCATTCATCTCAAGGCGATCTGCGATTACAAGCTGAACAAAACGGTAAGTTTCGGTGTCGTCATATCATGTCACCTACGCACACACATACATAATATAACTCATCGAACCGCAGCCGTACAAAACGGTTTAAAATATTACTTAATTGGCCATCGATACGATTAGTCATCTCTACTGATGCATCTCATTAACACTCTTGACAGCGAGTTTTCTAATTGAGAAATGGGTTTATGTATTTTGCTTATTGCTTGTGGATACAATCCAAAACGCTCCATAATTCTATCAAATTGTTGACCATTCACATAAAATGGAAGAGTCTAGAACAACCAAGGCTTATCTTTCAGCCAAGTTAAGAAAAAGCTCTCCAAGTAGAACTTGCTGCAATAGAAACTGAATTAAAGCTGCACTTATGTTCATATATGTATGTACATATGTACATTAGGTATATAGGAAAGTGGACCTCCTACTTTTGGCACTTCGAAATACTTTAACTTGGTTTTCCAATTAGCGAAAAGTTTGAATGCTTTTGTCTGTTTTGGTGTGACATTTTTAAATGAACTTCATTATACTGTCTGACTTTTAAGTCGTATTTGGTAAAAATAACGTTTCCAATCGCATTTTGACCACTTGCTATTAAAAGTGGTCTAACATCGTTTTTTTTTAAATACAAGTTGCCTTTCGTCAACAATACCAGTGCAATGTAAAATCATTCCAATATTTTAACTATTATTGGAATAATACGTATTTTCATACTTTTTTTTCGTTTGAATAAGCCCAGTGAACTTTTGAAATGATACAAATAGCATTGTATAATAAATATATTATGCGTAGTTTTAGATCAAACTGGAATCACAGCAGAAATAGAATCAAAAAATAATGTGAAGAAACCAAATCACACCACAGAGTGTGTATACAAGATATTCACTGTATATTTTCTCCATGTACTTCAAAGATATTATCGCCTTGAAAAAAATAAACATTTTTTTCGCTTAATGTGTAAAATGTAAGGTATTTGACCGTGGCAATTTTTTTTTTTTTTTTTTTTTTTGGCGAAAATTATAGTTTTCCGGACTTGAGAAAATGCGCTCTTCCAGCACTTTTTGAAATGTAAACAAAAGTCAGAGTTGCGTGCAAAATAAAATGAATGAAAGAATAAACTGAAATGAAAGAAGACGGCGCCGTTGCCCCGCCCTCTTCCGCTTGCCGCCCCCTTCTACAATGTGGAACGCCCCACCCCAACCGCCTTGCTCGCCCCACCCGTTCAACAGGTTATGCTAATGAGTCAGGTGTGTTCATTTGTTGCTGCTCTCCGGACAAAACAAAAACAAAAAGACCAAGTGCAAGTGATCGCAGACTGAATTTATGACCAGTTACCCAGAATCTGGTTCTTATAAACACTAGGTATCATATAGTACCCTGTATATCTAAATTTTTAAATTTTATGTTCCAATGCTAGCTATATACTTACTTAAAAGTTATATTATTGTGAACTTAGAACTGGGAACATAATACTTAGCTATTTATTTAATGACGTTGTAAGTTCACCGATCTTACAATATGAACTACAGTTCACAACAATTATAAGAATATTGAAAATGCAAGTGATTGCTATTTATAATTGAGTTTGCACACCGCGATAAGCGGCGGCTCCAGTAAATAATGCTTTAATTAATTTACATACGTAGCTTAGCCGTCGCAGGCACTTAGTGTTATACTTGCAATTTTTAATTGAAAGCAACTATAATTTATTTCGATTAACAGAAATATGAAGGTCATTTTAATTATTCGGCCTACGTGCGCACATATATATGTAGATTCAATTGAGCAGGGAATACATACAATTCGAAATTGATTTTGTTATTTATTAAGCCAATATGTTTAGAAAACAAATCAGAGTGCCGTTCCAAGAACTAAATCAGTAATCAATAATCCAAATGCTCCACTTTTCCGCTCTGCATATACATACACACGCATATGTTTGTATATATAGAAAAGACATATGACCTAAGCGTGTTCCAATCCAAAAATATATCTCTTAGTTTCATAATTGATGCAGATATGCGCCTTCTATCGCTCCCATTGGATTCTGCACTTCCTCAGCAATTGAATGAACTTAGATGCTTTTTCCAGCGGATGTGGGTGACACTTAACCCACCCCCTCGCCCCGCCACTTATCGCTTCTTTGTGAGCGATTGCTTTTGAGTATGTGCGCGGCATGTGTCGTCATCTTATAGATACAGAATCTTATTTATTCTTTTGGCTGCAATTCGGTTTCAGTTATCTGTGCGCAAAGTGAACCAGACAGAAACCGAAAGCGAAATGAAAACCGAAAATGTAGTGGAAAAGCATTTCATTGTTGACTTGACAGTAATAAGCCAGAGAACACTGGAAAAAACAGGGCCAACTTCTCGAAGCAAAAGTGATTCAATCTATGGATCGTAAAAAAAAAAACACCGCAGCTGCACTGTGAGAAAAATGTACATCAACAGGGCCACAATTTGCTGCTTTATTTTTCAAGTAAATACGAAAACTGCAATATTTTCCAACATTTTCTCGCTGTGCGAGAAAAACGGAATTTTAAGGTGGGGGCTTATTTTGGTTTCGAGTGTTTCTGCTTTAGTGGAATGCGACTACTTAAATTCCCATTTCGAATGGCTACTTAAACTACTTGGGACGAAATGTTATGGCTGTGAGCTGCTAAAAATCCATCAATTGCCACAAATTGAATGCTCGTTCCACAAAAACAACAATAAACCAGCAACAAAGTGAGACGACGAGGAAAATCGAGAAAAGAGGAGTGTGAATGCAATGAGAAGATAGCGCTGTAGGAGGTATCCGAATGTGCACCAACTAAAGATACAGATACAAAGATAGTGAGTGCTAGTGAGAAGAACTGTGCACACTTTGCAAATATTTTCGTTAAACGGTGAACAACTTTTCGAATGTTTGCACAACCCACAGCCACTGAAAACGAGTTTTCCACTGAATCATTCACAAAACATATGCGCTCGATCTATAAAATCCCTATCCCTAGTCATTTGGGACAGCAAACCAAATGTTAAATCTTATCTTATCATTCGGGGTAGAAAAGGGGACGGAGGGGAGATTTGCAGATTATACTTTCTGTTTTAAGAATCCTAGACATTCGATAAACAAAGTTAATTCGATGCGCCAGCAAAGATGCAAAGATTACATAAATGTTGTTTATATAATCGACATTATTCGATGCAATTGGTAAACAGAAGAATATTCCAGTGTCGATCGACCGAATAAACATTTTCGCAGTACATTTCCATTAGGGAGTGCAGACTTCAGATGTCCAAAACACACTGGCTCATTAAAAAAAAACAATTGCGTGTTGTTTTATTTTATTGGTGCACAAATGCGATAATTCAGGATAGAAAACATTTGTCACTTTTACTGTAAGTATCGCCATAACTACTGTTTCGTTTTATCTAACTATTTCCCGAGAGCCTTAGTCGAAAATGATGCTAGTCCCTTATCCGAGCATTATGATTAATCGGAAAAGAAAAGAATTCTCTGCCAGCAAGTCACGTAGTCGTAGTTTTCCAAACGAACGTGTCATAATTGCATTATCTCGCATTTACACACAGATATCACACACCAGATGCATTCGCTGTAGGGCATATGTGCCCTGGGAAATGCATTGGGAAAGTCCTTTTCCTTCCATTTTCCAGCCATGTGACCAGCATGCCATTTGAATTTCGGTTTTCAGTTTTCTTGGCCGCACAATATATGTATATAAAGAAATGAAGAGATATAGATACAGATACTGAAAGCGAGCGAGAGGTGGATCATAATTTATTTTTAATTGGCTTTGTTTGGTTATTTATGTTCTGTTGTTGGTTTTGGCACTTCCAACCAGGCGACGGCAGCTATTTCCGCTTGTCTGCCACGCCTTCCGCCGCTCCGCCCACCGACCATCGTATCTCTTCCAAAACTCCATACCCATACTCCTTGCTATATGGATTCCGTTCCAAAAATATATCGCTTAAAGTTGTCGCCGACAGAAAAAAAAAAACAAAATGACCGGAAAATGTGAAAATTGTGAGGCGAAATCTTTTGGAGAAAAGCGCCCTTAGATATATCGCTTTGGATCAGTTAAAGAGTGAGAGGTTCTATATATAGAGCCTCGATATCAATATATAGCACGTATCTACACGGGGAGAAAAATCTTTATTAGGTATATTTTCTATCTGAAGAAAAATGGTGAAATTGAAGCCAAGATCTTTGGGTTTTTACTTTCTAAAATTTATAAAATATATTGCTATTCATTAAACATAGAATGTATGAGTGCATAAAATGCATGACTAATATCTAGGAATTTATGTAAAAGCTATGGATGTATTATGTATGTATGTTTAAAACGGTGACGATGTATGGACGTCGGCCGACGAGATACTTCAGAGAACTTCATAAACTTTTTCAGATATTTTGGCCACAATTTTGTTTGTTATTCCGCGTCGAAGAAAATGGGCGGCGAATGGGAAATGAGAGGAAAAACAAACAGAAAGAGAGTAGGGGAGAGATTGGAAAAATGGGAAAGGAAGCGGTTGGAAAAACTGTCTGTTAGACAAACAAGCAAATTAAAACTCACACGTAATTGAGACTTCCTCTTTAGAAGGGGGAAAAAAACCGAGAAATTGGAGCAATTGAAAGAAATTGCGCCCAAACTGTAACAAACTGACAGTTTTTTTTTTCCAACCAACGAAGGCGACGAAAATGATTAATGCTATGATTTTGAAGGAAAATCTGAAAACCGAAGTTAGCTCATTATAGATTATAGAACTCAGATAGTTCACTAGTTCCTTTAGTAGCAAGTATTAGAAAGTATTCACTATTAGTCAGATATACACATACATAACAAGTATTTCACCAGTATATCATATCACCTAATGATAATGCCCATTAAAACTGTAAATCATAAGATTTTTTATCATTAAACAGCGAGTACTGTGAGTGGAGTGTAAGTTGTGAGTCAGTGAAATACAATTGCCAGATATATACATATAGATACGAACTTAGCAGGAATGGAGCCGCGTCAAGTGGTTCAAAATGGCATAAAAAAAAAAAAGCAAAACCAAATCAACCCCACTTCAAGGTCACTGCATTAATCGTGGAGAAGCCAAAGCAGACGCAAGTGGACTTGTTGACTGCGCACAGCTGCATAAAATTATTTAGTGAAAAAGAGATATAAGCGACGCTGATATGGACGGACGGACGGACGGCGAGGCCCCTGATATTCATAACCCGCCATATATATATATATTTCCGTTTTTTTTTTTAAGTACGCATTTAGACTTTTCTTTTCCCGTTGCATTTTCATAATATTATTCAATCACATCACTTCAGAGTGATCTAAACAAATCTGAAAGCACAATCTCGCAAACCCTGGGATTTCTTCTGAAATCCTCAGCTCTTCGCTGCTTTCCATTCACTCTTAAGGGCCGAGGTAATCCAGATTCATTAACGCAATGAACAAGATCTTGTGCGCTACACAGCGTGATCAGCAACACGACCATCGTCATCCAGCATCATTAGCGACCATATGGCGATGGCTGGACATTTCGTCAGCCATCGCCAGCACTTTGGCTTGCAACTATTTTCACTTAATTTAATGAGAAAATTGCACCCTCGGGTGATGGTTCGAATGTGAGTTCGAGTTCCTCAATGGAGCAATGAACGTTGCGGTCAAGTTGCCGTTGTTGTCGTCTGACGTTGGTGCGTTGTTACTTCTGTGTCTGCTGCTGCTGTTGCAGTTGCTGATTTTGCAGTTGCAGTGGCTGCTGCCGCATCTCCCATTGTTGCTGTTGCAGACTATGCGTTTAAAAATAGCACTACAGTGAGAGGGATACAGACCGCAAGAAATGTAAGTCAAGCGGCACAGACCCCCGGCAACAGCAGCTCCAGACCATCAAAAAAAAAAAAAAAGTAAATGAAATGAAAAGAAAAGAATTGCGATAGCTGCGGAAAGTTCCTGGCAAAGCGCAAACTGAAAGTGCACCGAAAACATTTCTGAGTAATGTGTCATATTTAAAGAAGCTAGCTTCTTAAATGCCCAAATAAATAGAAGTCGAGGTTGGAATAAGACATTATCGGTTTGGGTTCAATTACAAACGCTAATCAACACAGGAATATTAAATTGTTGATAGTCACAACAATTGATATCTTTTCTTAACTATATTTCCATCAGCTCTCGAACGAATTTAACGATAAGCTATTGGTGCCGCTGAACATAAAATATATTGAAGTGCGACTGACTGCTGGCACCCAGTTCGTGATGTACGAGAACTTCTTCCAGGACAACCAGGTGAACTACTTTGGTGTGATCGGAGTGGGGAAAGATGACCAGGTGGAAATAACCAGCAATGCATTTAGCCACAACAAAGGCGGCTTTCCCAACATCGAAATAAGAAGTGTATTGCGGGTTTTCCTGCGCGAGAAATTCCTGACCGGTAAGTCAAAGGTTGTGGCAACTGGATCAGAGTTTATGATCTCTTATGATCATACAAATTATTAATTTAGGTGCGGACTACAAGCTGCTGGTGGAGGATGTTGCTCAGCTGTCCGTATTCTCCAATGCCCTTCAGATGACCAATCTGGACTGTTCCCTCAAGCGGATCAAGGAGCTGAATCTGATGAAGAACGCTTTCAATCCTGGCGTTGCCAAGTATGGGATAAATGTGAGTGCACTTGGAATACATGGGCATTAAAATTCGATAATTTTACATAAATCAATCGATTCCACAGCTCCGCATCGAGGACTCGAACATCAATCAGCTGGGTATCTTCGGCGTGTCCATGGGCAAGGTGAGCCTGTTGCGCTGCCACATCGACATGATCATGAGCAACGCCTTCGATGTCACCAGCATCAAGGAGCTGATCATCGAGGGCTGCAATATCGAGGTGATCGAGTCCCAGGCGCTAACCAACAAATTGCATAGCGATAAGGTGGCCATCGTGGACACGGTGATCGGTACGATTGAGGGTCAGGCGATCAGTCAGAGCGGTATAACCACCATGATTATGTTTGGCAATACGTGAGTCTACATCTATATATGTCTATGGCGATTGGCCTCTTCCATACTAAATCATATCCCCCCCTCCTTCTTGCCCATCCAGAATCACAAAAATACGTTCGAATGCCATTCAAATAGTGGCCGTTAGTCTGTTCATACGCAACAATTCAATGAGCCACGTGGAGCCCAATTGGTTGAGTGTCAGCCAGGCCGATCAAGTGGAAATTGCCAATAATCGCTTCCAGAACTACGGACGCTGCGAGCTGAACATTGGCTCCTCGAATTGCAGTTTTCGCAACAATATACTGCAGAATCCGCAGTCGGGTAGCCTCAATTTCACATGTCGCGTCTACCAGGTGCGCGTGGGCACCGAGTGTTCGTGCAACAAATCCTGGCTATCGGAGCTAACCGATCACGATCTGGAATCGGAAATCCTCTGCCAGCTGGCAGAGCGTGATGGCAACTGCTTCAATGCCACCAATACGGATGTCCGCCGGTATGTCAACGAGGCATGTGCCAGCAATGTGACCCGTTACTGTATGGGTGGCCAGTGGGTGACCAAGGCGGCCAGTGATCAGTCCAGCGACTCCGGCAAATTGACCATCGGAATGATAGCCCTTGGGATTGTAATTTTAACACTCTTGCTTGTTACCATTGTCTGTGTGTTGGCCAAGAACTGGGGCAGTGGAAGCGGCACCGCTGGCGGTTGCCAGTCCGCTGATAAATGCCTAATCGAGGAGGACATTCGCGACCAACTGCGCCAGCGCGCACAGGAACTAAGCGGGGGCAGTGCCACGCGCAAGGGCATACTGAAGCTGATCAACGGTCATCTGAGCAAGAAGGAGTGCAACGATCGGGTCTTCCTTATACTGGACAACATGCCGCAAAAATCGCAGGCGATCGAAAGCCTGCTGCTTAGGCACATATCACAGAGTCACATGGAGGCCAGTGACAGTGATGCTTATGCCAGCACCGTCTTTACTGACAGTGCCAATGCAACAGCACCACCACCGCCGCCCAGCGCGCCCAGTCCCAGTGCCAGTCAGGGCGGACTCGAAGATGAGCACATCTACCAAGTGCCCGATCAGCAGCGACCGCTCATCTGCGAGTACTCATTGCCGCCGCAACAAGTCGAGCATACGTACTCCGTGCCGGATAATGACATCAGTAAGTACGACAATGACCACAACCTCAACTACGACTGCACTGGCACCAACATCAGCTATAGTTCCGTGCAATCCTTGGATCCAAGTCCGAACGGGCCCCTACTGCCGATTGCAGTAGTCTAGTCTAGTCTTTTCCCTCTACTTGGCTGGGCTAACTGTTCCACGAATATTATATTATATAACAATCCATTATTGTACTTACATATAACCTAAATGTTTAAATAAGTATGTAGCGGATGTTGGTTTAAATATTGATAAATATTTATGCTGTTAAGCCACATCGCCAAAAAGTTCTCGGAATTGATCCTTTCAAGAGACTGACCTAAACCCTCACGAATATCGAAAACATTGAAAAACCTATAGAAAAAAACATGATCTGTATATAATAAAACACCTAAAAAAGGAACCAAAAACTTGGTACATGAAAACCTAATTTTTATTACTATAAAAATATAATATAATAATAATATATATAAGAACATATAAACTTAACCTGAACAATAACACGCATAGCACAATATCCATCTATATATCAAATCTATTTTTTTTTGAAGTATCTCCTCACTTTACTCTCGCACGTGTACGTAACTTTAGCGGCAAAATATAATTGTATAGCTACACAAAATTATTATTTAAGAAAACACAAGGAGTCGAGTCACAAACACATAATGGCAGAATGGCAGTTCGCAAATGCGGAACGTATTAACCCACAAAGGTAGTAAAAACAAATCGTAGTTAAATATTTCCAAATGCAACCCAAAAACATGGTGACGGTTTCCAAATTCTCTATTTTCTATAAGTATCTTCGGTACGTGTATGCTGTATGTATGTGTAGATTGCTATTCTATGTACTATGTTCTATGTTCTATATACTTCCCCTCAATGTTGGTGTAATTAACTGGTGTAATTCGTTTACTCAGCTCATATTTATAGCCAATACCATTATTCTTTACAGATACGAACGACATGCCACCGGCATATCAATATGCCACGCCGATGCGCATCCTGGCACGCCCACAGATGCAGCAGCAGCAGTCGTCGACGATGGACTGTTATGCCACCCCCGTTTGGAGGTCCACCCCAAGTGCCACGCCCACTAGCCGCCCGCCCTCGGGGTCACTGGGGGGGTCGGCCAGCGCCACAGCGCCAATAGCTGTCAAGGATTTGCGGCAGGCTCTGCAGAACTCCCCACAGTTCCATCCCAACCAGCTGACCTCAACGCGCAACCAAAGACAAATCCTGCAAGTTCTGCCGCCGCCCTACACTCAGAGGTCACAGGTCAGGGGTCAGCGGAGGCGCAGCTTCGAGTGCCTCGATGGCGCCGCCAGCTTGGCGGCCATGGAGCACATGGACTCCGGCTCGGATCACTCCGGCGGCAGTGATGTGACCGTCCAAATTGCCGATGTGATCGACTACGCGGATGCCTAAAAGAATGCAGAGCACCGAAATATATATAATACTACATATATATATATACCTATGAATCTGCCACAACTGTCACACCTGCCACCCACAAAAAAAAGTATAGGATGAGTGAATGATTAGAGAGAAACAAAAAAATACCGAAAACACAATGTGATATTCTCTGGATATGCGATGAACTGAGGAGACCTACGCATATGTTGATATACCTAATTAGCTAGGAAGAAGCGAATAAGGAGATATAAACTATAAGCTAGATTAAGTGAATTAAATTTAAATAAATAGCCCGACCGACCAAGTGCAGATATTATTTATTCCGGGGCTTAAATGGAAAGGTACGTCATATCTTTATCGATAGAGTTTTCATATAACTCTGCGCCCCAAAAGGCTGAGTTATCGATTAAATTTCGTATTCTAAAACAGAACATGATACATACATACATTATATGAGTCAATAAACAGATCATATTTTAAGTAGCTGTACCAGGAATGTATTGTAATGTATTATACTTCTGTTATATCATCAAGCTTTTCATTCAATCTGTGAATTCCGATGTGAATACATTATTGTTTGTAATTTCAAGTTCTCAGTCTGAAGTGACAAAAGCCCAAGCAAAGCAATAAACAAACCTTAGAACCCATTTATACAATTTTTTTCGAGAGGGTTGTGGCTTATCAAATGGCAATTTGACTTCTCAGTTGCTCGAACAAAGCACTCGCCAATACATAAATACATGCATATGTACATAAATATTAATCACTATTGGCTTACACAGCTGTTCAGCTGTTTTGAACAATCGGCTACTATAAACAAAAACTGAAAATATTATCAAATTGAAGCCCAAAGACAGAGAGAGACAAAGCCCAAGCAAAATGCCAGGCGGCGGGTGTGCTGAAATTGCATTTTGAAATGTTGCTTAACTTGATTTGCAAGCGCGATCGATTAAACGTTGTTGCCGCTTTTGCAGCCGCGGCTGCCATGCAAATGCGTTCTAAAAGCCTTTTCGAGTTATTAATGTGCATATATGGTCAGTAAGTCAGTCAGTCAGCTTGATCAGCCTGATCAAAATAAACGGTACACTGCGAGAAAAGCAATTCAATCAGATTGGTATGGAAGTGGGTTCTTTTTTCACTTTCCAAATATTTCATAATTGTCAATGTAAATTGCATTAGTATCTTAGAAAATATCAAATTCCAAATCAAATTAGTTATATTATTTATGTTAGCATGCCTAAATCATTTTTATTCATTTCAGTGCAGGTGTTAGCAAAAAGCAGCATACATTTGTTAAATAGAATAGGCATATTTATGACGAAATTACCTCACAGTCATCCATTTCAAAAAGTTAAATCGCTTGCTTGCTAATTAATTCTCGAAAACAGCCATAAATATGAAATGCTTAATTTGCCATACTATTTTTTTCGCATACAGGAATGAGTTCACCCATTCAAAGGTTGAGATATGGGTTTAACACAACTTGGAAATCCGTTTTAAATTTAACTAGTGATGTGAAAAAAGTTAAATAGTGCCGTTACAAACCGCTTTAACTGTGGAGCCTTTCGTCACATTAGTTTGTACATACATACATACATATGTACATATTTACATAGCCTGAATCTTGAAAAGCGCACCGCTAAGTGCTCCATGTTTGCAGTTGCCCCCGAGTAAATTTGATTTGATTTGTGTTGATCTACTGTCCACCTCTTCATTCTCCCCATTTCCCATCCTTTTCTCGTCTTCTCTTCTGCACTCTTCTTTGGCCCCTCTTTCACCGCTTTTTGCGGGGGCTTTTTAAAAAGCGGCAAGTGTCAAGTAATGCGTGGCATCGTTCAATTACGCGCAGCGCAAGAAATTCAGAATCAGATTTAAATTAAAATCCATGCTCAGCTTCAACTTGACATACACTCAGAAAAGCGGGGGGAAGTACCAAAAATTATTCTTGATTTCAGTAAAAAGCGAAAAATTCATTTAAAACGCAATTGATTTTAATGTTAATCTTGTATTTTAGTACATTTGGCAACCATTGTGGAAGCGAATTTCTCTGAGTGCAGCTAATAAACGCAAAAATTCTTCACCTTTTTTGTGGTATTTTTTGGTTTAGTTTTGAGTGTTTTGAGCTGGCGATCGTTTGAGAGAAGCAGCCGCTAAATCGCCGCAGCCAAAGTGGCGCTCGATCCACTGAAATCCGCTCAGAAGAGAGCAGAGAGAGATTACAACAGTGATGGCGGAAAAACGCTAAACAAAATTGAAAGTGTAGATATAAAAACGTCTCGCATCTAAACATTACGTATACGCCTCAGTGATGACAAATTACACATACGACTAGTTGAACGGGCTGAATTAAATTACTTTTATAATAGTTATAGCTTAATAATAGTTGTAGGCGCTACTCGCATAGATAATTAAAATTAAAATATGTTTAAATTTTATTATGGAGCGAACGTTCGCTAACAATCATTTGAGTGCCTTGCCCCAATGAAATTCTGGCGCATTAGTAGCCAAAAGAGCATCACTGACTTCTGGCCGGAGGTTGGGCATTCGCGTTTGGCGTTCGCCGCTTTGGCGCTCAGTTTGTCATTTGCACGCGCTTACGCCGGTTGGCCGCCCAACAAAAACAAGGCTGTAGAATAAAAAAAACCGCCTGACCGACCGCTCGCGTGTTTTAAGTTTTAGCAGCTAATATAAATACATAAATGCGACTATTTACTTGGGCAATTTGCGACTAAGGTGCGCTTAACTACATCACTTATTTTTTTTTTAAGGTGCAATAGTTTTCATATGTGCCGAAAGTCGAGAGTGTGTGCGTGTGCGTTTCTGGAACCGCCATAAAGTTCAAAGTAATAAAAAAAAGTAATAGGGAGAGAAGGAAAAACTGTTTGCAAATCTGCAGGGCAAGCCAAAAAAGAATGCAAATAAACGGAGAGAAAGAATTCATTCCTCTTTCAGCTCTCTTCTCCCGATTTTGTTTCTCGTGATCACACAGCCCACGCATCAAAACAAAACAAACAGAACACAAACAAACCGAAGCCCCAAACAAGAATTTAGCATCTCTCCATTCTTGTGTTTTATTCTTGTTTCGTTTTGCTTTTTTTTTTGCAATTCCCCCGGGGGAATATAAATTAGCAGTGTAGATTTGTGAACAAACGCCCCCTTGCTAAATAAAATACAAACGTACATATGTACATACGTATTTAAATTGGCAGACACCTTGCCATATATCCATATCCATTATGTCCGCTGCTCGTCATCGTCGTATTTCGATACTTCAAGGTTAAATGACGTCGGAGAAAAGCAAACGTTAAATAAAAATCTGTTTTTAGTTGGCGTTTGTCGTAAAAACTGTTTCGAAGCGACAAAAAGTCCAACCCCAAAGTCATTGTTACAAAAAGGTATTCGAAATTTGCTACAGGCCACAGTGAAGTCTCTGGAAAACGAACACTTTTAGGTGTTAATTGGATATGCTTACTAAGAATTCAAACGAGAACTAATGAATATAGAAACAAATTCATTAATCCCTTCGGAATCTAAGTTAAATCGGTTTTCTTTGAACCTTTTAAGACTTGCAATTTGTATTTTGAGATCGGTGGTTTCACTCAAGGAACTTTTACTTTTACGAAACGTTGATCGAAAATTGTGCCAAGTGTATGGAAAGAGGTGGCGCAGAACAAAAAGCAAAGCAAATGCCCGCTTTTCAAGTAGTAGAAAGCAATGAGCAGGCTAAAAACATTAACCCCATCAAGTGCCCTCAGCATTCTACATGTACGACTACTTTTTCGCTTTTTCAGGCGAACGAAGTTTTTGGCTAAACGAGCTTCGCTTTTAACAATGAACTTCGGGCTCTGAAAGAAAGTCGGTGACAATTTTGCAACAGATAAGAATTGCTAAATCTCTGGAAAGCTTGTAGTTAATTCGTTAATAGACATTTTTTGGAAAAAAAAAACGCATTTAGAATAAACGGTCAAAATATGCCCTAAAATGTTGGATATACTCCTGGTTTAAGCTAAGTCTGCTGAAAGTTGGATCTAATCATTTTTATAAGAGATAAAAAAAAAAAATATATTAATTAATAGCTTAGAAAACTAACAAAAACCTTTCTCAAACAATAGTTTCATTCTTCTTTTATGCATAAAATACGAATTTAAAATGTGCGATATATCGAAGTAAAACTTTAACTCGCAAATTTCCACCATGACTGATTTCCCCAGACATAAATACTCCAGTTAGTCATTAAGTTTACCGTTAATGCCTTTCGGCTGTGTAAACTGCATGGAGTAATACTTTTGAAAAGCTCTGGCAACGAAATACACATGTGTCATCCTGCGAGAGTTGAGTCAATTGGGTGGTGATGGTGAGGCAATCGGACTCATTTTGTTATCTTATCGAATGTACCGATACCAGGTGGCGATAAGAAAACCGTTTCGAATCGGGTAATCAATGGAGTTCATCGGCACTCAACCCAGTTACTAGTACGATGTGAAGTAGTACATTGCAAGACTAGCTTTCGATTCGTTCGGTTGTGCCTCGATTAAATTCAAGTCAATGCAATTGCATAAATGCAAGTCCATGAAATGTGCTAACTATTATTGGCACATGTGATTGTGGCCAAAATAACGATAACGATATGCCAAAATACATGTAGCATGTACATACATTCATTTTGAAAGCATTGCTGGGGCCCAACGATTGCAAAAATCCTTAAAAATTTTTATTGTCCAGTTGAAGAGTATGAATATTAATTGAAAGAGTGCACAATTCCATTGCCAGCTGTCATTATTAAGACCCTAGATTGTGGATTTAGTAATAGTAAGTTGTGATAATAACTTATCGAACATAACTATTCTATTTTTCCTGTTAAAGGACACCTTTTTTTAATTTAAATGCGTATAGATTTCAGGACCAAAAGGACATATATAACTTAAATAGTAAATATCATAATTGCCGCCTAATTGAGCGTAATTCAGAGGCTTAGTCCCTGGGGGGTTTTTATGGTCAGTGATTCTACGGATTTTACAGTGCGTGTGCGCGACTTTTTACTTGACAGGAAACGCAATTGCGCTTTAATTCAATTTCCTAACCGCAAGTCAACTCAATGAACGTCACTTGATTCACTTGATTCAACCCCAAAGGGTTGGCCACCGCGTCTGCGATGCATCCGGAATTCTAAGGCCCCGGCCGATAAAGCAGAATGTACTATACTTTAGCGTAGTAAAAGTGGGCAATAACGTATTATGACTTTCTATATTTATTTCCCATGTTTGCAATGAGACATTTGTTCTCCCCTATCTTAATTCCACTGTACTTGGACATTATCTTGACAATATATTTCGAACAAAGTCAAGTCAAATTGCAAAGGTACTGCTGTTATTAATGATTTTTTGTTTTTTGTTTTAAGGGGCTTTTTCCAAAACATTTTCAAATACAGCTCTGTGGCATACTTGGCACAATCGTATGTGATTTTGAACTTGTAGCCTCTGGAATGCCCATTCGTGCCGGTTTCTCGAATTCCTCGACTCGTGTGCAAATATTTAAGCAGCCGCCACTTGAGATCGAGATGGAGACTCGACTCTCGACTCGACTTAATTTTCCTCTCGCGCAAATTGAGTTCTATAAACAAATGGAAATCGAAATGGCCATAAACAAATAACAAAGCATAATTGCTCATGTTCGGGCTACCATCAGAGACCCAGACGACGTCTCCATTTCCAGGGCCAGAGAGATTTTCAGCCCAGGGTTTGGCCTCAGAATTCAATTAACGGATGGAGGAAACGGTGGTGATTGGAGGGCAAGAGAAACTACTGACGAAGTGATCACAATTGGAGAGGGTGTTGTGATTCAATTAGACCCTCGTCCACGTCCGCGACTTGAAAAACGAGTGTGTTTGCAGATCGTTGGGCAATATCGTTAGCTGATTATGATCGACACTCTCAACTAACCTAAACCCCCCCTTCCCGACACTAAAGTATATATTCGAAATTCGCCTCAAGATCGGTAATCGATCACTTTGTTTGTGGAACATGTGAAATTTTATTATGTCGTTCCTTGCGACACTTTTTCACTCAATTGGACACTGGAACTTTTATGTATTGATTCGCAACTTTCCCAAGAGTATTAAAATTGTGTAGCAATTTAAAACCAAACACTTATTATATGCATAAGCAGATCAGGAAACTTTTAAAAATGTTAGAATATAAACAAAAACACCTATGTAAGTCGTCCGCTTAAGTATCTGACTTCTCGTAATATCGATCCAATTAAAAAAATAAATAAATAACTTACATACGTTAACTGATCCTGTTTAAATAATCAATCGGGCGAGACAGGAATAAAATTTTTCACAAAAAACGTAGAATAACCGTGTATCCTCTACAAAAGCTAAAGGAATACTGATACTTTTGAATGTCACGCAAATATATACTGAAATCTTATCTTAAACTGTATCGGGACAGTTAAATAAAGCCGATAGAGTATACTATAGTCGAGTTCCCCAGCTATCAGGTACCCTGCCCAGCTAGTGTGAATGCGAACGCGAAATTTCATAATTTTTCTAGGATATCAATAGATATTGGGGAATAAATGAAAAAAAATTTTTTAATTGTTTCAAAGTGTGGGCGTGAACGGTTTGGCAAATTTAGGGCGTTAGAGTTTGCATAGCAAAAAGTTTTTTTGGCAAATCGATAGAAGTTTACAAGACTAATAAAACTATGAAAAAATTTCGAAAAATGTTTCAAAAATGTAGGTATGCCAGTTTTGTGCGGCTTGTGGGCGTGGCAACATGGGTCTTTGTCTATAGAATCTGTATGCTGAATCTCAACCTTCTAGCTTTTATAGTTCCTGAGATCGAAACGGTTATACGGACAGACTTTATATAGTCGGAAACGCTTTCTTCTGCACGTTGCATACTTTTCAACGAAATCAGAAATCCATGAATTGAGAATCAAAATTGATTTTCACGGTTGTGTACGTGGCATTTAACATTTAACATAACATTTATCATCATCTGCTATAAAGAGAGAAATATGAAGCTTGATTACAGAGCGGAACACAAACACATACACACACACACACCATGCAAACGCACACGGCAATAATATGAGCTTCACGTGTATTATAGATAAGAAACACCTTGAAAGATTAGGTTGGAGCGAAACGGTCTATAATCGGCAGTTCTACGGAACGCACACGGCAGAGAGCAGTGCACAGCAGAGCGGACGGTAAACACAACTAGAAAATGAACAAAGAGTGGACCGGAGAATAGAGAAGGCGAAACGAGCGAGGGCGCGCAAAAGGCACCAGTTAATATGAGTGAATAATTGGCCACAGGCGGATCAGTCGACCAATCATGCGGAATATCAGAAATCTCAAGGATCCGACGACATGGACGCGGATACTCCTGCCGTTCCTCTCCTGCCTACTCCTCGCTGTCCAGGCGGATCTGGTGAATGTCACCTGCGGGGAGTACGGCAATACCATCACTTGCGACTGCAATAACTCCGACCAGGTGAGTCAGTTATTTGGCAAATACCTAATGTTTACATAGCGTTTTATAAATTAATGAAAGCGTTAAGTGATATCATAACCATTCTTTAACCATTCTGCAAGCATATTCAGCTAAATTCTGGAATATTTTTTGAATTTGCATTGCTTATTTTTTGGTTTTCTATTGAGATATTATTTTATAAATAAATAATGACAAATACATGTCAAGTTCTTTAAAGTACATCAGCCTTTTGTCCCACTTACCAATGAGTAATAATTTAAGCAACATTTTATCGCTATTCTTTATCAATAGGCCTAACTGTTAGATTAGTTATAATGCGACCCTATTTGTTGTGCTTTTTCAAGCGGATGTTGTACATTGTAAATGCTTATTGATTTCATATACATAGATAGCATAACTATGCTAAGTCCCATAATTATAGTAAGAGAATTATAAATCTAGAAACTGAACTTATATTTCTATAAAGCTCATCCGTTTCATTATTTTCAGACCATGGGTTTGCCATTGTTGCGCGGAAATGTCTACATTATTGAGATCCGCAATTGCCGCGATCTTCTGGTGGAGGCCAATCGGCTGGCGAACACGATGGGCCTGCGCAAGGTGGTCTTCCGCCAGGTGGGCCAACTGGTGCTCCGGGAGCACGCGCTCAGTGTGCCGCGATATGCCAGCAATAAGGCACTGATCGTGGAGTTCGAGAAGACGAACCTCAAGCTGATCGAATCGCATGCCATCAACGGCAACATCGAGGAGATCTCATTCGTGGGCGGGCGGATTGAGCTAATGAAGCCTTTCGGGTTCACCACCACGAAGGATAGTGCCATACTGCTCAAGCTGGACGGGGTCACCGTTCAGCGCATCGAGAGTCAAGTGAGTGAAAGTATGTTGTCGTAAGTAGAGTCTATTACTTAAATTCTGTTTGTGCGTATAGGCCTTTAAGAAATTCGCCGTGGAGCAGATGAGCATCGCCAACTGCCAATTCCTGGGCGATCTGCCCACGCGCGCCTTCTACGAGCTCGAGGTGAGCAACGAGCTGAGTCTGCGAGGTAATCAGTTCCAGGAGGTCCACTCCCATGCCTTCTCCTTCAAGCGTAAGTGTTTGTCAGTATGAAATTATGAACAAAAACATAATTATGTCTGCCTCAGTTGTCTCCAAGTTAAGCCTGAGTGATAACCATTTCCTGTCCGTGGATGGTGAGTGGTTGGAAGCCCAAATCAGAGATGCGGCGACAATACGAGGGAACGAGTTCGGCGCCACCAGTGAGATTGCCTTTCGCAGCCTCACGGTTCATCGTTCGTATCAGTTGAGCGAGCGTCTGGAGCTGCGTTTCCACAACAACAGTCTGCGCAGCTCGCGACCAGGTGCAGATCCTCGAGTCGATGGCACCGCCGAGAATGTGACACCACAGCCCCTCCGATTCGACAATAGCTTCGCGCTCAACGTACGCGACATCCGCTATGATAATGCCTGGAGCTGTGAGCAGCTGGACAGGAATGTGGAGCCACCATTGCCGCGAGCGGAGTTCTTCCGACTGCACAGCGATCAGCTGATGTTCCATCCGCCCAATTTTGGCGGACAAGGCCAAATCCAGCCGTATATCCCACTGCGATCCCTGATCACGGATGAGTGCCGGGAGCGCACCTATATGGCCTATATAATCTCGGGTAGTGTTCTTCTGGGACTGCTGCTGCTCCTCCTGATCCTTTTGCTGTGGTGGCGCGTAGTCCAGAAGCGACGACGTCGCAAGCTGGACGTAGTGCAGCCAGAACCACGCACTTACAAGGAAACCCAGATAGTATACCAAATCGAGAACGCTGGCCTGCTAAAGACTGATTTGTAGACGCCAAGGAAAGACACATCATAGATCACAAATGCCTGTTTTGCACTGTTTTTCAGTACCATAGCAGAGCATCTACCCACAAGAGACACAGAGCTGAATGAAGCTAGAGGAGCGGTGGGCGGTGGAATGGTTGGAGCACCATTGCCATCATTATCACCACCGATCATACGGAACCACCAATGCGTGACCTTTCGCTGTACCAAAACCATAGCCTACAGTTAGTCGTAATATATCTTAAGCTAATTATTCATAACTCGCAATGTTCGTCAGTTGTAAGTGGCCCATGTATATAGTCGCATGTAGGCTGGGATCTTGCCCAGAAATATCCAGGTGGGTTAGCCATATCCCACCAAAAACGTATATGGAATAAATCAATTTAAAGCCAAAATGTGGTGCTCTTAAATGTATATGCTACATATGTACATATATGTTAATACTATTTGGAGGGAAGTCAGCTAATATTATATTGTATACAAATAGCGGATGACAGACGAGATGTACATATATATAAACAAAAGTTTTATTGATCCTATGACTTTCAAAAATATTTTTAGAAGCTTGACACATGTTTACAAGATAATCGTAAACTTTTAAAGGGAAATACTGTTGGAAGGAAGCCCATTTTTGTTTACGATACTTAAATATTTATAAATAATATTATGTTTCCCATAGTACTTTATGGACTCACCCGATGGGCAAATACGATTCCAAAGCCTGGTGAACAGTCAACTGGGGTTCAGATAGGGCAAATCCTTTAGAGAGCAGGGTATGATGAGTGTTGATGGTCTCCTCAATGCCGCTCATGTCCTCCACGTCTTTGTCATCTGTTGTGATACATATTTGGTTTTAATATAATCCTAAGTAAAAGTAATGCTCGCATAAATTACCTGGCAGATTGAGCTCCTTCTTCATCAGATTGGCACTGCACATGCCACCCAAATAGGCCAACTCCTGTTCCAGTCGTATCAGACACGAGTTGCTGGCATTAATCTGAGCGAGATGGGAGAAAATGGTTTAGAAAGAGATAGTATTACACACGGAATCAACTCACCGATGTGGGATTGTCATAGCCCACCACTAGACACTTGAAGCCATAGCGATTGTTGTGCGGATCCTGGGCGTAAAGTGAGGCTGTTTCCAAGGAGAACTCCACGCAGTTGCCGGGCAGGATGAGGACGTTGTGGAGCCAGGTGGAAGCACTATAATAATAAGAGCCATTTGGGATCATAACTCCTCATTGGGATTTGTTGCTACTTACGTATTAAACTTCTTGACCACAATCCACTCCCTGTCATTGGGGTCCTGGCTGCGCAGAGGCATGGAACTGGGTGCGGCAGCAGATCCCGGAGCCTTTCCACAACCTGGACTCCGGCAACAACTAGCCATGGTCAACTGGACACTCGCGGAGCGTTGGTGTGTGTGCGGTGCTGCTCCACTGCCGGCGATGCCACCGCCCGTAGTGCGCCTCCTGTCCCCCGCTCCATTCACATTGTTATCCGCCTGCTCTAAATAGTCATCCACATGCGGCACTGGCGGCGCCTGCGATGCTGGACGCATGGGAATCGACAGGAGCAGGTAATCTTCCAGCTGAGCGGTGCCACACTGCGGGTCAAACTCGATGGTGAGCCACTGTACGCAGGGCGGAAACTCCACGCGATAGCTACTAATGCTAGCACTCTTGTACGGATGGTCACTCTCCACTACACAATAATGGTTACTGGTGGTGCTGCTCGAATTGGAATTGCCAGAACCAGAGGTCTGTGTAGCAAAAAGAACCGGCTCCGGCTGTCGCTGATCCTTGGACACGTGCAACTGATTTAAGGCCGCGATGTGCGGCAGAATCTCCTTGATTAAGCCTAGAATCTGGACGGAGCTCTTTGGATCACTGCAAGCCAGATTGGCAATATGTGCATAGACCAGTGGCAGTAACGTATGGAACATATTGGAGGCGGCCAGATTAAAGACCTCGAGCAGCTGCACTGCAGCTGCCTGACTGCTCACTCCTGCCACTCCAGCAGATCCATCTGCCACACTTACTCCGCCACCGGCAGCCATGCCGGCTACCTCCAGAGGAGCCTCCTCCGAATCGGAGTGCAGATGCTGGGGCATTGACTGTTGAGCCGGTTGCTCGGCGAACTCAAAGTCCGCGGTTCGTTCATTGCCATTTATCGGAACACTTTGACTTTGACTCTGACTTTGGCTTACACTTTGGCTCTGGCCATTTCTCAAGTCTGCCGATTCCTCGACTTCGGTGGCTCCGATCTCAATTTCCATCTCGAAGGGATTCGTGGATCGCTTGTCGAACTTCAGGGTCTCCATGAGACCCTTGCTGAACGACTCAATACGTTTGCCCAAATCCCTGGCTGTGGACAGCTGCGGATCTATGGCTGTTGGCAGGGCAGCTGTCCTGGAATTGTTCGCCCAATTGATGTCCATGTGCTCCTCGATGGGTGTGATATTGTGCTCGGAATCGATGGTCTGAGTGTGATTGGAACTATTATCAGACGGCGAACAAGATGCAGCCATGGCATTGCGTGCCAAAATCAGCAGTTCAGTGCACTTTTTGGTTATATCAGCGGCGATCTGCAGGGCTGTATCGCGCGTGGAGATCTCATGGGGTCCAAGAAGCATAATCCGATCATCCAAATGAGTTGCTACATTAGATCCATCGCCTGTTCGCCCGCTCGCCGAGTTTCCATCCTGCTTCATAGGCGTGCTGTAGTACAGGATGCAAGGCAATTGACCCCTAGCTGGAGTGGTTCCATTGAAGCTAAGATCGCATGCATAGAAGTGGAACTGGGCGCCACAAGGTCCTCGAACCTCCGGCATTCCCGCATCGCCAGAGCAAGTTCTTGCTCCTTGGGAGCATAGCCGAAGGGCGTAGCGGGCATTCTCCTTGATGTGCACCGGATGGTCAAATTTTATCTCCGCCAGATCGTTGTGAACTGCTTCTTGATCGTAACTGCCGGATACCGATTCCAGGGTCTCCCACTTGTGCTGCGGCTGCAAATCCGCCGTATTATCGTACAGCAACTCCAGCTGATAGTCATAGCTCCCGGATCCCGAGTAAACCATGGCGCCAGCAATGGCCACACCGGGTCGATCCACGGCGAAGGCAATGGCATCGGGTCCAAAGTTTCCGGTATTCCAGGTCCTACTCACATCGCAGCGGGCAAAGCGAGCTCCCGTCGAATGAAGTGTTCTGGGTGGCATGAACAGCTTGTCATATTCACCCATCGCCGTTTGGTAGACAATCTCGGCCAGAACTCTGGCCAGCAGATGACAACAGTTGTCAATCAAGCCTTGATTAACACACTCTTTACCTCCTGGATAGCTAAGACTTCCCAAGCTCCGGCTGTATATTGCCTCGATGCGAGATCTTATGGGACTGGCAATAATGTCTAGCAAACGCACGAGTACATCCTTAAATGTCCAGGAATTGCTGAGAAAATCACTCTTCTCCTGCTGCGTGCGATAGATCATTTGCTCCACGAGCACGGGATACGGATGTGCATCCGTGGAGGAGAGCATGGGCAAGCCGGAGTTGTCGCTGGGACTGATGATTGACTGGCGTTCGTTTCCAGCCGCACTAAGCAGTGAGAAAGTGGCTCTGAGTTTCACCGATGGCGAGCATAATCCAGCAAGGATCGCGCTTAGCAGGCGAGAATGCAAGGCTCCTCGATCCATCTGAGCGAGCAGATCGCACAGGCAGTTCCACTTCAACGAGGACGTCGGGTAGAATGCATCGAAACAGGCCACAAAGCTCAGATGACACTCGTCGAGAATCTCCAGCGATAGTTCATAGCCTGCAAATTAAGAGATATCATAAATAGAATAGGTAAACTAACTTCCAGACTCAAACTCACCCTCATCCGTGGCTATATCCTTGAATATGTCATCGCAAAAGATGCCAATGAGCAGAGCTCTAACATTGCCAATGCACTCCGCCAGCTGGATGTTCTCCATGTTGGTCTTCCGGGTGACGAGAGTTCCGCTCCCAGGTGCCACCGCTGGCGAGGCCGATGTGGATGGTGCTCCTCCGCTGCTGGCACTGCTAATCATGGCTGGGGCCACCGATGGGGAGGGATCCCCAAAGTACTTGGCCATGACGGCTGCATTGCCCACCACACGAGGGGCATTCTTGTCTATAATTGAAGGAGTACATAAGTAAAATATTACATTAAATGGAAAGCAGATGCGTTCACCTTTGTTTGGCTTAGACTGAGCCTGCTTGGCAGTGGTCACTACGCCACTACCATGTGCTGCATTGGAGCCACCGCCCGTGGCAACCGATGTGGAGGAGTT
Organism: Drosophila sechellia; assembly: GCF_004382195.2. Taxonomy (NCBI): domain Eukaryota; kingdom Metazoa; phylum Arthropoda; class Insecta; order Diptera; family Drosophilidae; genus Drosophila; species Drosophila sechellia. Next base: position 14,905,202 of record NC_045954.1, read on the forward strand.
CCTCTGCGGGTAAATCTCATTTGTATACTTGCGCAGCAGGCGGAGACATGACTTAATGACATAGCCGAGGTACTGCAGCGACTGTTGCAGCTGCAATGGCCGGGAGCGGTCCCGCTCCTCGCGCAGCTGCAGCTTAAAGCAATCCCACGACCAGCTTAGCAGAACCACCAGGCTCTCGAAGCACTCACGACTCACACTGTTGGCAAAAGCCCGGGAAATACGCTGCACAGGATCGGCGTCCATTTGGGCCGGCGTCTGTTTGCAATCCTGGGTGACCAAACGGTACAAAATGGCCGGTATCTGGCCCGAGTTGACATCGGTACCGTTGTTTGCCTTCTTGCTGGATTTGAAGGAGAAAACCACCTGATCCTCGGTGGTCACGGACGCCTGACCGCACGATCCGCAATCGGAGGAGGGACCTGCAATACGGGCCCACACCAAATACCATCTGCCAGCTACCGCACTGACCGGTTTGGGCAGAAGGATGTGGTGTTTACTTCTGGCGCCGCACTCGTAGGGCACCTCTTTGGTCTCGCTGATCAGGATGCCTTCCTTCTCGTAGCCACCACCGTCGCCGCCCAAATCGAAGAGCTTCAGTTTGCAACTGTACTCCCCGCGGCCACCGAACATCCCGAAGCCACAGATCACAATATCGGTGTCCGCCGAGAAGCGTATGGCCTCCACACTATGGCCGGAGTAGCCCCATCCGCCGCCAAAGTTATCGAACCGATTGACTACCTGGAATTCACCGGCCTGCGTTTCCGCCGTCTGTTGGGTTTGCTTCAACAGCGGCTGCTCGAAGCACCCGGGTATGTTGTCCTGCGCCGAGGTGAGAATGTCGAGACAGGCGAGTAAGTTCAGGGAGGCCTGCGAGCGGGCCACACGGGAATCCACCCGATCCGGCAAAGATAACTCCGGCGAGAGCAACGATCGATAAGTGGCCGCGTTCTGGAAGATAGTATAAGATAAGAGGAAAAAGGGAAAACTGATTTCATATATTAGCTTACCGCATCGCTTTCGTTGATGTCACTGGCCACCACATTGTGGCAGCGTAGTTTCCGTGCAGCTCCATCGAAAACCCAGAGAACATTGTATGTGGGATCCATGGTGAAGGCTAGTTGTGGTGGGGATGGAATGGGTTCCGGGGAACTGGTACCCTGCTTGCCACCACGACGACTCCTCGGCACAGACCCCGCCGATACCGGTGTCCCAGGTGCTGCTACTGCTGCAGCTGCAGCAGATGATCCCACCTCCGGTAGCTGTTCCTCAAAGATCTGATTCCTGGCCTCGTGCATGCTTCGGGACATCTGCTCGTTGATGGGCACTCCAGCCGTAGCTGTGCCCGTCAAAGCCGCAAGAAGCGACGAAGTGGAGGCATGTGCCGGCGAATCAGCAACCGGAGTCACGGCCACATCCAAATTGGAGTTTATCTCCGGTTGCTGTTGCTCCGGCTGTGCTTGCATCAGTTTCACAAAGTTGGTTTGTCCACGATAATGGGCAGTACAACTACCATCCCGCCGATTTATGGAGAGCGTGTGGAAGGACAGCGGAATGCTGGGAATGAGCACTATATCGGGGATGAGTAAAATAATGTTATTTGATTTTTTAAGAATCTAATGAAAAACTTACATATCGTCTTTTTGTTGGCCACCACATGCATCTTAGGCAGCATTTGTGCCGTGATCAGGGATTCGTCTATCTTGATAAAGGTTTGATCTCCATTGGCTCCAATCCAGGTTACCTTCTTGCCGTAACAGGGGCCCAAACCACTGCAAAGGATAATAGATAATCATTAGCAATCATTATTCTACTAATTCAATGTGGTTTTTTGCATACAAGACGGCTCCAGGTGAACAATTCCACAAGAACTTCTGACGCTGGGTGAGCACCGGCAACAGTGGAGGCATCTCCTTGGAGCCACTGGGCTGCACATTGGCCGGCGATTGGGATCGTTCCGGTCCAGGCATTCCGACCGGCGCAACTGTAGGTGACCCTCCTGCTCCTCCATCAGATCCAGCTCCCACCGGAGAGTCATCGTCCTGGGGCGGAGGCTTCAGTCCATAATCACTGGGCAGCCGGCCCAGTTGCCCCTTCTGGTAATTGCCAAACGTGTAGACCATTCCTTTCGATGTCAGCAGTACGGTGTGATTGCTACCAGCGGCCACTTGGCTGATGGCACCCGGTACCTGAACACGAACTGGTCCGCTCACCGGCTGCAGATCTCCACTGCCCAATTGACCATACTGGTTGCTTCCGAAAGTGTAGACTTCACCGGCCAAGGTGAGCACCACCGTATGGTGCAATCCACAAGCCACCTGCACTACAGGCGATGAGCTGGTGAGCTGAAGCAGCTGCGGCGCCAGTGGAGCCACTCGAGGCGGATCCTTGTCCAGGTCAGTGGGCGTTGCAGCTCCTCCTCCGGCGGCTCCCGTTTCCAGTTCGCCCTTGCGCTCCTTGCGGCGCATGATGAGGGTTTTGGAACGCTGCTGGCGCTGTTGTACGTCACTGGGTGGAGGTTTTAGTTCCGTTTTGGCCTCTGCAAGTAGAGATCGGTATTTAAAAATGTAACTAAGGATTTCTCGATCAGTAGATAAACTCACCATCGCTATCCTGGAGGGCAATGCAGGCGGCGCATAGGCCACACTTGGCACAACCCGCATCTCCGTGACCACAGGGACATATACTGCCCGCCAAACGCTGATCCAGTGGTACATTTAGAGCGGAGACACAGCTAACATTGTATCCCGTACATTCTCGACAAATGACGCACACGCGGCACTGACCCTGCACCAGATTATGGTCATCGTAGTCGCACAGCGTGGAGAAGTCCAGCTTGAGGCGCTTGTCCAGTGGCAGCAGGGATGCAAAACAGGCGGCGGCCGTTGAGGATGAGGCAAATGGCGGCACATCCTTCACCGGCTGCAACTTGTTGAATATCCTGCCGCACTGACCCTTGTTGTTCAGCCCGAACGAGAAGAGCTGCCCCTTGGCATTGAGGGCCACACAATGGGCCTTGCCCAGCGCCACCTTGGTCACATGCTGTTCCAGCAGCTCACTGACGAAGCCCATGGCATCGCAGTGGGCCGTATCCTTGCCATACATGATCAGCTTTCCGGTTTTGGTTACAAATGCAGAGGTGCCATTGTTGCAGGCGGCATGCACCACCACATGGCCATCTATCTTGGTCATCTTCTTCGGTTTAACCGCCTTCGGTTGCCTCCGGTTCTTGCTGCTATCACCATCTTCACCGCGACGAGCTGTGCCCGCAAAGAAAACGGTGCCATCATCATTGACCAACAGTGCATGAATGCCATCGTGTCCCACGGCCACATGGACTATATTGGCCGCCTTTGAGATGACCAGCTCGGTGAGCTTGAGGGTGGGGGTGCGACCCACGCACTTCAATCCGAGCGCAGCCGATTTTCCGTAATAGTAGACGCGACCATTACTGGCCCGCACCAAGCCAAACTCCTTGCCGCAGGCCATGCCCATAACATCCACATCCGCATCTCTGCAGGGAGCAGGTAGCTTTGGCTCGAAACTATTGTGGGCCGACTGGATGCGCTGAATCTGATACTGATTGAGCAGCTCGTCCTCGAAGGCCGCATACCCCAAGGTCCGGAACTTCTTGCGGGCCAACTGGAGCGGCAGTTCAAAGGGTGGCGGATCAATGTTGTAGCTATTGTGGTACAGATTTAGTTTCTTGACCACCAGTGTATCCTATTCAAAAAAAAAAAAAATAATACTCATTACAAAGTAATCTTATATAGTTATACATTCATTTTTAAATGTTAGGGATATTCTGTCATATTTTATTTGAAGAAAAATATTTAATAATCGAAAATTGATTTTAATTGTGTTATTTTCTATGATTATACTGAGATTTTAAATAAAATGCAGATACTTACATCGCGATTGCTGCAGATGGCATGCAGTGAGTCGTCGTCCGTGAAGAGCACGTAGTTGAGTCCTTCGCGCATGTGCAGCATACTCAATGGACTCATCGCCTTGATGGCCAGCGTGTCCAGGCCCACCATTTGCAGTTGGTCGCCAGCACTGCGGCGACAGGTGCGCCGGAAGTAGAGCTGCCCGCCACTGTAGCCCAGCCAGGCGCTCCTCTCATGGCTGAAGTCCTCATTCTGGGCATAGATGTGACCTTTGTAGGATCCCCCAAAGCCAGTGCCGATTTTTAGCAACGTTCCTCCATAGAGTAGATAGACAAACACTCCATCGCAGGCCATTGCTGGCGAGGTGATGGGAGCACCTGTGCTCAAGGGCGGCAACTTCACGGGAAACTATGAAAAAAGGGGAACATTTTTGTTTTAAAAAATTCAACACCAAACAAACACCTAGATAGTAGATGTAAACAAGGAAACACCAAATATAGTATAAAACATGAACTCTTTATAAAATAAAACAACAAAAAAACACTAACCATGTGCCTAACTCACCTCATCGATCAGGGAATTGTGCGGCACCCCGTGGCTGTGAAAATCCGGTCTGGTGGGCTTATTTAACGCCGCACTGATCACCGTGTGCTGCAAGGTGGCCAGTACCACCGGCAGCTGGACAATCTGGGCGGAGAGCTGACGCGGCGTCATCAGCATGGCGGCAATAGCCTTGAGCATCTTGCCCGTATCACCGCGTGCGATGCACAGTCCCAGGAGAGCGGCACAGGCCATGGCCGACCAGTTGGCCTCCGCACCGGTGGCCGAATTGAGTGCCGCCGGCATGGTGGCCAAATCGAGAAGGAGATCGTACAGCGGATTGATCAGCTCCTCTGGTTCTAGCTTAAAACTCTCCGGCTGCTGGCCCTGGATGACATCCAGCAGGGCCTTCAGCGCCTTGGTGCACAGCAGCGGATGAACATGCCGGGCATCGGCGATCAGCTCGAAGAGACTGCGCAAACCGGCGCCCACAATCAGCGGCACTGTGGCGTAGACGGGCTCCCGTTCGGTGGGCTCCTCCGTGTCCGAATCCGCATCGCTGTTGGCGCTATCCCGACGTGGTCGCTTCTCTGCTGGCAAACCGGGTCCTCCGACGACCACCGGCACTGGAGCCGGTATCCGGCCATCGACAAGGACCCCAACTGGTCCGCCAGGACCTGCATTCCCAGGCCCAACAGCGCCGTGCATAGCCATGTGCGCGTGGCAAGAGCAATCGAGTAGGTTGCTTATCATGCAACTGTGGGCACACATCATGCAGCAGGCTGAGTTCACGTTATTGCTCCACTTCTTCTGGCTCGATCCGCTTTGGCCACTGGGTGCACCGCCCTCCTGGAACAGGGAGTAGCGGGTCTCTGCCTCCAGCACCGTGGATCTAATTGCCGAGAAGACAGCAAACTTGGACGCATTTGGATCCAGTTCAATGTGCGCCACCGGAAACGAGGGCAAGATCATCAGTTGTTCCTTGACCAGCGGTGGATCTAGCGGATTCACCAGTCCCCCGGCACCCGCATTCCCTTCCAGAACCGCTGCAGCAGCTGCCGCTGCCATTGCTGCGGCCGATTTGTCCTTACGACTTTTGCGTTTCGTTAGCACCTTGCGATCGTGTTGCATTTTTCTGTAATAGAAAGGAATAAATGGGTTAAAAAATATTATACAAAATGTATGATGAACTTAAATAAATAATCAATAAGCGCCTACCATGAAAATAACATTAAGCTATGCAGAAAAAATACAAGAGATTGAGGAAAAGAAAACTCTAAAATTCATTAAAACAATAATATAAAATAATACTTTGTATCACATTTTTGAACTAAAATCCTTTGAAAATGCAGAAATCTTTTTATTTTTTTTAAATGTGTATCTGTTCGACAGGTGGAACGCACATATGTATATTTTGTACTATGAACTATGATAAAGTTGAAAACTTTGAATTCGTGCGTTATTTGTTATTAGTTTATACACTATGTAATAGTTGATAAGTAAAAAGCACGGAATTACCTTTAAACGGACTCACTTGAATGAAAAACTTATGAAAATATTCAGGGACACTAATCAAACTCTAAGTCATAAATCAAAAACGCATTCCAACTAACTGAAAAAGGGGAACAAGCTTAATTTGCGAGGTCCTGGCGAAGGACTTGCATTTGTTTTTGTTTGCCTACAGGAAGCTTTTCGCTCTTATTGGCTCTTATCAGCCTGCAAGCTTTTATCCTGGATGGCGGTCGTTATTTTTGGACGACAGATGCACATGCATATGTACACATATCGGGCACCAAGGTGCAAGCTTTGGGATGCACATATGTATATATGTATGCATACTCGTATACCCACATGACCATTTTTGCGACTGAATGCATCCGGAACTTTTGTATCCTGCAGCTGACAGGTGGTTTTCAATACCGTACACATGTAAAAGAGCTCAAAGTTCGAGAAGAAGCAATTACTGCCTCGAAAGTGTGTAACTTCCTCAAAGTCATTTACATCAATTCATTACAATGCTTAAAAGAGAGCACTTGAGGAATTTTTAAAAGGTGTTCCAAATATAAATGCTTGAAAAGTGTCGGTATCGAATGTAAATATTTAAAAAATAATACAATATGAAGTAATGTGTTTGTAAAAGCAAGTTCTTATTGGCAAACTCAAATTCAGTGTACTAAATCCGTGAAACTCGAAAACCCAAAACCTTGGTGAAAACGTTTAATTATTCTAAAGCAATTTGTCAGTAATCAATAAAAGCAAGACAATAAGAAACTTTTTACACGCCTCCTGCCAAATCGATTTTCTTGAGCTGATTCGACATTTTGCCAACTAACTGTTGTCCAGGTATTCAATTAAATAATATTAATTCCAAGGTCCCGAATTGGTAACAATTCCTATATATGCCCTATATTTAAGACTCAACTCATTAAAGCTATTAAAGCAATGTTTCCTTTTCGTAAACTTTAAACTCTATTGATCTTTGATCAATTCTAATGTTTTTTTTAAACTACAAATCTGTCATAGCATATATATTCCTGATCTTAAATATGTTCTAGACATTCAAATTAACATTTTCCTTCGCCAGATATTGTTTTGTTGATATATTATATGAATAATATATATAGGAATATCTAATCCCCAATCCGTTTGATGTGGTCTCCCAAAGATAGTGTTTTTTGGCGGTTTTAACGGGGAGGGACATTCAAAACGCCGCACCATCGCCTCGTGGGCCATCAGTGTATTAATGCAGGTCGCGAGGCACTCGGCAGTCAGCTGATTGAGAGCAGCGCTCAGCTGTTCGGCGCAGGACTGTTCACTTCCGCCCGTTGCAACCCCCAAAAATCGGGGGGTGCTGCGACAGCGCGGAGAGCGAATGTGAATTGCGTAGGGGTTGAAGACCCAGATTGGAAGCCGAAAGCCGAGTGCAGCAGATCGATTTTTCCACCCCAAGTCGGATGGGCTGTACGGGACGTAGGGGATGTAGGGCCCCTAACCCCTACATCCTACATGGCAACTTAATGGGACTCCGAGACATCTACTTATCCAGATGCTGGCGGGGATTACCTGCGCGTGCTGTTCGTGTACAGCTCGTAGAAGTGGTCGCCATACTTGAGCGGATTGAGCAGGCCAACCATTTTGGCCCGATTTTCCGTTAGATCCAGTGCTCCAATCGATATTTTCTATATATTCTAATGCTCCGTTACCGTAGCCGTTACTGTTGCCGTCTACCGTTACAACGTTATGCTCGCTCTCTCCCGTTTATCTCTTCTCTTCTTTGGCTAATGATTTATATTGCACAGCGGTTATTAAACAAAATATGAATTAACAACTAGAATTTAACTATTTTGCCGAGCATCGTCTGGCAATTTGAGTGCCCTTTGTTTTTGCCATTTGCCTTTTGTCACTTTCACGCAAAAAAAAAGGAAACACACACCGAGCGACAACGCAACGGTACAATGGGAACGAGGGAACTATAACTTTCGTCCCTCTTGCTCTTGTTCGCTTCCTGCGAGAGAGGACGCTCAGCTGTGTGGGAGACAATGACAGTGTTGGTAACAGAGCGGCATGTCCTATTCTGTGCTTATAATCTTAAAGATTTCGGAGCTTTTCGATTTAAGTTCTGTCTGAGATTAAGATTCTTTAAGTCGCAGGAGTATTTCATTCAATTTTTATGTTATTTATTTTAAATCAACAAATTTGGTTTCTACCTCTCAGCCTTTGTTAAGGTTTTATATTATGAAACAACGCAAAAGTATTGATTACTAAAATCACATTTATTGTTCAACTTTCAAAATCTGTTTGCCTTTTCCTTAAAAGTTCCGTTATAAAAGTTAACATTTAAAAATATTTCACATACATTGCAACACAGCAGCTGTTCGAGCAGTGCTGAAAAACGCCGACGTATCGCGAGCTGGCAACGCTGCCAGCAGCTGTCACTTGCAACAAAAACAACAGGGGCAGGAAGAAGAAGAACTTTGACAGCTGCGGCACAACCGAAATCGAAGAAAAACAATTTACGTAATTTAATTGAGCGAATTTCAATGGTTTGCGAGTGTACTAAAACGACTTTTCCCCACCCGCAGGATGGGCAACGCGCTGACGCACTACATGAAACCGGACGTGATGCCCGGCCCGGATATGGTGCCTACCTTTGACCCACTGATGGGCTTCGAGTCGCGCAAGGAGCGTGTGATGATCGCCACCCAGGAGGAGATGGAGTCCGCCAAGCTGCCGCTGGAATTCCGCGACTACTGCGCCCACCTGGCCATCGCCTACCAGGCCTGCCGCAGCGACACCTTCCCGTTTGTGTACAAGTGCGCCCACCAGAAGCACGAGTACCTCACTTGCGAGTACGAGGACTACGTGCTCCGCATGAAGGAGTTCGAGCGAGAGCGCCGCCTGCTGGAGCGCCAGAAGCGCCTCAACAAGGCCGCCTTGGCTTAGGCTAGATACCCCTATACACAAAAAAACACCCCCAACAACATCAGGCGACGCTCCTGGCCGCGGATTCACTGCCACTGCCCCATGTTGCAAGCTAGTTTCCAGCGGAAATGTCAATAAACAACTCCATGCTAGTAATAATGCGGATCTGCTAACCATTTTTTTTTTATTATCCATTAAACGATTGAAAAACTGTTCGAAAAAACCGACGAGTGTCTTGGAGATGTGGATCGTGGATGGATTATCCATTTATAAATGGATTTAGTTGGATGAGCAGTGGGATGAAGGTATGGATGTTATAGGAAATACGAACTGCAGTTGAACTGAGCGGAAATATCGATAAACAAATCGTCCAAAGTATCTGCCAACTATTTATTTCTTAAACAACGCAGTTGTTGCCACCAGTGACGAATACTTCAATAAGTTCCAAAATATTTTTTAAAAAATATAACTAATGCCTATACAATGCAATTCAATTCAATAGATTGCATAGATTCCAATTGTCAGTGTAGTTCCTAATGTAATTTTTGTGTTCACCTCACCATAGGTAATTGGAACACAATGGCGTTTGGTTATCAACAAGTATTCTTTATCTAAACAATTGGCAATTTTAAAAACATTTTACAACTTTGAGATAGCTGGATATGTCGTTCTTGCCCTTTGGGTGAGATGTTCATACAGGAAGTCTTTCAACCAATTAGCTTTAATAGCTTAGAGTAAACCCTTCCAAATGGCTTCCATTTAAGCAGAATTATTAATGAACTTAGCAAGCCCCCGTGTAGGCAGTAAAACTCCTTTTATTCACAAAATTTCTGCATTTCTCATCTGCTTACAATCGTACAATTGCTTTCGTTTAACAATGCAACGAACTTGCGCGCACACACAACACACCCCGTATATCACAAGCACACACCCGCATATCTATAAATATGCGGAATACTATATCTCTCCTGACTACATAATGTATGATATATAATCGTATATGCATAGATACTAACGAACTACTGATGATGGCAAGTGGGTTGTTTTATAAATTACATTCTAACTAGTGGGGGAGGATCCAGCTGCCGGATGCCGAGCAAATGCATCCTCGTTGCTCCGGCACACACATCTTTGGTAGAGGCTTCTCCTCGTCACCGCGCACAGGACCGACCCATCAAATGCCCAATTTGCGCCACAGATTGTGCATCCGTCCGCCGGTGGCAAAGATGCTGCGCAGCATGAACACCTGGATGAGGCCCACACCGATCATGGCGCTGATCTGCAGCATAGACCAGTGGTTGACCTTCTGGAAATTGGACTCGGCCAGATTGCGATCGCGTGCCTCGTGCGAACGGAGCACATCCTGCAACTGGCGGGCCTTGGTGAGCTGCAGACGAATGCGTCCTATAAAGTCCATAATGTCCTGCACCTTCATATCGTAATACTCGTCCCGCGAGAGCCCAGTTAGCTCGTCCACCTCGTTCCACTGCGAGTCACCCTGCAGCTCCTCTCCCTCGCGCTCCACAATCAGCTCGAAGAACACTGTCTTGCGGTTGAACATGCTGAAACTATTGTCGAAACAGAACCGATAATCGCCCTCCTTGGCCACCTCGTGGCGATGGACATTCTCCGGTTTCTTGAAGTCACTGACTATCACCAGGCCAATGGGGTCCAGCAGGGTGAAGCTGATGTCCAGGTCGCCGTGCCCGCCATCGATTACCTGGTACTCAAAGTCGATGATCTCGCCCTGGCGCACCGAGTGGTATAGGCACTCCGTTTTGCCGGCGTCCACATAGACGGTCATCTCCTTGTCGTACGCATCCGCATCCTGGACGCCCAGCAGAAGGGCTGCGATGGCAAGGAGCAGGACCAACCCAGGCATTCCCAGCCAGATCTGGACGCAGTGACGCAAAGGTAATGAGTAATGGTGGCTAAATTTAGCCGGCTCCTTATCTTACCGCTTGCATTGTAAGTTGTTTAACCTAATATTAAAAAATACAAAATGCTCGCTGTGGCAGTGTGACCGCTTGCGGTGCAGAGTTCGGAAGTTTAATAAGTGGTTTCGCTTTTCGCAGTTTTTCAGCGATGCAATGTCAGCTATTTTATAGCCAGATATGCCGACGTACAGATTTTGTATAAATATCTTAGCACGGTAATAATAATATGAAATGAGAATATAGAATAAAATAAAGATATACTTTCCCAATTAAATAACTTAAGTGAAAAAGTATTAGTTTTAATGGCCCGTGTTCTTAATCAATTACTTCGGCGAATTTGCTATCTTTCCTATAGTATTTAATAAACATTTAGCTAGATTTCAACGGGAAGATCTGGCAACGATGGCAATAACGGATTTTGAATTGGCGGCAAATTTAAATGAGAAAATTAAATATACCAAATTGTTAAAAACAAAAAAATTATATGATTAATACAATAAGCAAAAACAATTTTAAGCCCGTTTTTATAACTTTAAGTTTAACACTTAGACCTGTGTCGCAAAGAGATGGAATAATAATCCAAATATACTACCAACATAATAAGCAATCTCAAAAGTAATACAACCATAAATATGTTAAATTTAAACAATATGTCGTATTGCTTTTGTTGTTTCCAAACCCTTTTAATTAGTATTTTACAGTATTGAAAACAACTTTGCAAGGTCACACTGACCAGGCCAAGAATAAGCTCGAAAGAAAAATTGGAAAAATAGAATAAAAAACGTCAACAAAAAATCGGAAAATCAGGCGAAAAAGAGACAGGCATACCGGATTATATGTCAGTTTTAGCTGATCACGTGAAGAGCTTATTTGCCACGAATCGGTTAAATTAGCAAAGATGAAGATCCGAACCAGGAGGAGTCTTTCCTTTTCCGGCTGTGGCTTCTTGGGCATCTACCACGTGGGCGTGGCCGTCTGCCTACGCCAACACGCCCCCCAACTTTTGCTGGAGAGGATTGCCGGCGCATCCGCCGGTGCCTTGGCCGCCTGCTGCCTCATCTGTGATCTCCCGCTGGAATGCATGGCCGGGGATTTCCTGCGAGTTGTCCAGGAGATACAACGGCATTCGTTGGGCGCCTTCAGTCCGTGGTTCAATCTGCCGGAGTGCCTCCTCGAGGGCATGCGAAGCTGGTTGCCCGAGGACGCCCATCTACTGGCCAGCGGACGACTCCATATTTCCCTTACCCGCGTCAGCGATCGCCGCAATGTGGTCATGTCGGAGTTCAGCTCTCGGCAGGAGCTCCTCCAGGCCCTCATGTGCTCCTGCTTCATTCCCGGACTGTCTGGATTGGTGCCTCCACAGGTGGGTTTCTTAATTATTATTGGTGATATAGAAGCCAGAAGAAATCGCGTACTTTCCATAAAATATCTAATAAAGAAATTTAAGAAATTTAAATGCTTCTTTTCTGCGAAATTAAGATTATCAGCAACGACAAACCAAAATTTCAAACCAGGTGTTCCACTTGAATATATATGTATATATGAAATATATGTATGTCTTATCAGGTCCGAGGAGTTCGCTATATGGATGGGGCCTTTTCCGATAATCTGCCGCTGCTGGACGAGCACACCGTCACCGTAAGTCCATTCTGCGGGGAGAGCGACATATGCCCACGGGATCAGAACCCCCATCTGCTCCAGCTGAACATCAATTGGGCGAACACTTGCATCCGATTGTCCCGGCGGAATCTGCGCCGCATGGTGCGCATCTTGGTGCCGGGCAGGGCGGATTTCATGGCCAATTTCTGTCAGCAGGGCTACGATGATACGCTCCAATTTCTTCGCAGGAATAGCCTACTTAAGGAGGGATTCAGGGTCCAGGAGAAGGGCATGATCAGTTGGATCCATCAGCAGATGGAGAGGGAGAAGGAGCTGCGGGAGAGCCCAAGGGATCTTGAAAAGGAGCACCTAAATCGCATGACTACAAACAAAAAGGATGTGCAGCACAAGAAGCGAAGGAATCGAAAACATAAGACTCAAAGACCAAGTCCGCAGAGGATCAAGAAAAACCAGCACGAAAAGATCAGGAACGGAAGGAGTTTTGAAATGGAGATCAGAAATCAGGAGAAGAACCACCAAAAAAGCACCACCAGCGTGGAGAATGGGACACCGATCAAAGAGCAACGTCTGGAGAAGAGGCCACCAGAGGAGCACGATCACTATGGCAGCTCGCTCATGGGCTCCACCTGGGCGCTCCTGCGTCGCGTTATGTTCGCTCCGCCGCTGGCCAGGCACATGGTCCAAGTGATCGCCCGCCATCTCAGCCAGAGTCTCACGCTCTGCGAGCAGCCGCACTTTGATCTCGCTCTGATGCAGGCACCTGCCGCCTGCCACTCCGCGACCATCTCCTGCCCCCCATCGACGCCACTGGGTGATAGCGATAACGACAAAGTCAAGGCCCAACGAGTGTGCGAGGCCAGCCAAATTGAATCGGAAGATCAGGAGGCTGAGGTAAAGGGGACATCCGGCGTTCATTAGGCGCCATTAGCTTTATCAGCGATCGTCAATCGATCGGTTTCCAATTGATTTTTATGTCTGTTCGCGCAATTACTTTTATTCAATGGACAAACTTTTCCGCGTTTTGTTTTCTCAAACATAGTAGTTTTAAATGTTTTTTATGTACTGACTGCTGTGAATAACTTAATAAATTTGATCAAACATAATTGTAATTGATGTATAGCAACAAATCAAATGTACACGTTTTACTGAAAATATTTCAGTACACAAGATAAATGAGTTCACTTTATGACTGCATTTTAAGGTCCTAGCAAAAAAAAAAAAAGAAAGAAAGAAATCTCTGCGAAGATTCTAAGTATTTGGCTACCGAAATTGAAATCCGCTTGCTGCGTTGCACTCGATTCTTCTAGCCGAATAAACTGATATAACCTCCAGATCCGAGCCTCTGACGCAGATTCTTATCAGCTAGGTGCAACGCAGGAGAGAATGATGCACGACGAGATCAGAGAAGTCGGCGCAATAATACCCATATACATATGTACATATACGTGCAATATCATACTCAATAATCAGAAGCGAGAGAATGAATAATAAGAATCACGCCACTTTCTGCACTTTGCACCTCGCCCGTCTCGCTCGCACAATCGTGGTGATCAAAGGATGCCACGCCCCTTACGCCGAAGGCGGTTGCTCATCCTGAGGCTTTAACACCGCCTGCCCCCCGGAACACTTCCGCTTCAACTCTCTTTCTTGGGTCTCTTCCCTCTCGTCGGTGTTTGTATTTGTGTGTGTTTTATAAAGTCTTTCAGTTTTTTTTTTTTATAGTACTTACTCTTGATTACGTTTATAGTTGGAACGCCTGTATGGGTCCACTCTCTCCTCTTCCCCGCCCCCCTTTCACCGCGATAAGAATTGTCGTTGCCAGGCGAGGACTGGAAGACCAGACCTCGTCATCATCGCTGCGAGAAGAATCGGAATCTGAACGGGGGAGACCGGTCCAAAGTCCGGGTCCATTAACATCTTTACACTCGGAGGCCCCCCTGTGGAAGTGTACACACCTTGCGTTTCGCATTTCCATTACATTGGGCTGTCCAATGACGATCGTTACCTCCATGATCATCGGAACGGACCTACAAACGATCGGTGCATTGCACTTACTCAGAGGATCTACCCATCAAGAAAGTTAATCAACGAAAGACTAGCAGAGCTTCATCGAATATACAGCGAAGATTTACTTATCATGGCATCAAGTCTTCAATCGGAAGAATCGGATTTACCTATCAGTATCAATATGGTATCGAGGACTCTAGTGTTGTAGAGCACAAGAAGTAGATATACTTATCATAATACCAATAATGGTTCTTCTAGCGAAGAGATCCAATAAGACCATAATAGTACGTAGAATTGGTCTAAGCTAAGATTTGCGAGTTTCTAGGTATTCTACTAGTTAGCAGTTACATTTATTAAGTGATTGATTTTATTTTGATTCCGTTTTTTCTCCTTGTGCATGCCATATTAGTCGACTGCGGTTTCGGAAACCCGTCGAGCAAGTCATGGGTTCCATGGGTTCCACAAGAAATACCAATACCTCAGCGAAGCCCTTTTCTGGCCAGACCGAAACTCATGAATATTTTCAGACCAAATGCATTTCGCAAAACTCAAAATTATGCCAAGTATGCTGGGTCTGGACCTGAGATTGATTCCCCAGGCACCAGGCGGCGGTCAAACTGGAACCTAGTCCAGACTTTGGACAGACCCCTGAGCCCCTGGGCATGTTCCTCTGGTCGGGAGCGCAAAATTAAAGCGATCGGCCAGACGTGGAGCATACAAATGAGATGGTTGAGCATCGGGGGAGAATCCGCAAAGGAAGTGGATTGGCGAAGCCAAACGAAATGAAAAGGAAACTCCGAGAAGCCGACGTCGACGTTTTGCCCAATCTACAAGACGGATAATTGCATGGCCATTAACGCCGTCATTATCGACAGGGACAGAGTCACAAGTCCACTGGGCGACGACAGTGCGGCTCAAGAAAGTGGGATCTTAACTCTGGAACTGGAACTGGGCCAAATGGGCAAGCAGAAGTAATTCCCCCATACGTCATTGTAACTGGCAACCAAATACAAATTTTGGTATTATCTAGCCAGCTAATATTGGAATGGTTAGTTGACATACATATTATATGTACTATAATATGAAGCACATGGTTTTAGCAGCGATTTTTGATTTCCAGCAAAACGCACTTTAATATCACATGTTCGAAAACTTAGTGTACATACATATAGACGCCTTATCTGGCCAGCGAGTGCTCCATAAATTCATTCGCTGCAGCGACTGAACTCGAAATAAATCAGCGGACCGTACAGTGCTGTCCCGATAAGGCGCCTAATCAGATAGGGGGCAGTAGGAGCTCCTCTTTCTCCCCTTCGCTCATCATCGAGTGGCAGAGGCAAAAATAATTGAAAGAAATTCGTTGGCAATTCTCTTGTTCTTCGTTCCAGTTTTGCGTTGGTTCTTTTTATTAATATTTAATATTATCAATCTAATTGTTTAGAGCAAACATTATGGCTAGGTTCTCCATACAAGTGTGTGAGGGGAGGGGGGGTGTGTGTTGTGTTATGTATATATATATGGATATATATTAGGCATAATTCATTTTCATTAGCAATTAGACATCATCTGGTTGGACTCCCAGCGAGCGTACAATGGAATTTAAATAGATATAGAAATAGCATTAGGTATTATATTACGTATACGTACAGCTAAACCGCACTATGCCAACCGTGTGCGTGTGTTTCTCTCTATTTGTATATATATCATATATCTGCGTATATATCAGGCATATATAGGTGTGTGTTTTAGTATATATATATAATGTATTATTCAATGCATGCGTGGCACTTTAGCACAGCTAAAATTGACGAAAAAAAAACGCTCTCTTCTGACTCCCGAATCTCTGCGACTACTATATCTTACAACTAGGATTGGTGAGGGCTATAGTTCAAATAAATATTTACAAAGCAGGTGGCGCAGGAGGAGGCGGGCTTCTTGGGTGTGCGTTCGAATAACCTTCTCCACTTTAGATGATCCTCTATTGAAGTACTACTAGTACACTCAATGAAATAGTACGCAACAAAAAAAAAAAAGAAATTTATAAAATACATTATAAAATGGGCGGCGTGAGTGGTTGGTAGGGGGGTATCTTAGGTGGTGAGCGTGTGTGAAAGAGGATAATATCTAGCTATAGATAGATATAGTTGTAGATGGGCTGCTGTTTCTCCACTGCTGAGAAGACACCGCCGGCGCCCGTTTGCTTTCGGCCACATGTGGCTAGGCCACAACGGGCTTGTTGTTGCTGGTGGAGCTGGCTGAACTGGTGGTAGTGGTGCTAGTGGTGGTACCAAATGGCGAACAGGCGTCGCTGCTGCTGCCGCCTGACTGCTCCACATTCGTGCCCATCGACGAGTTAATAAAGTTGATGTACTGATGCAACTTGAGGGCGGCTATCAGGGAGCTCAGATAGTCGTTGATGTTGCCCTTCTGGACCTGCTTGATCTGTCGGGAGACATTTCGATAGACGCGACGCGAGATCTTGTTGGATAGCCGTCCAACCGTCTGTACTGTGTGTAGGACTGGATCCTCGCTGGCGGGAACTGGCACTACAAGTAAAATGAGCAAAGGCAATCGCCATTAGCGAGGGAAGCGAGCAATAGTAATTTGAGTATTTGTTACGGGTTATAAACAAGTCATTGATTGATTAGTAAGTGTGGCGCTGTGTGGGCTTGTGTGTGCTTACCATAAACTTGTTGAGTTCCCTATCGATAATGCCTACGATCTCTGGATTTCTTCTAACGTACTCAACAATTTCGGTTATGATTTTCAGGGACATGGACAGAAATACCGTCGAGGCGGCCACTAAGAATCTATCATCAATCTCTTGATCCTGATCCCGGTCGTAGCTCTCCCCAACAACAATAACTAACAAATGGCACAGAGAAAGAGAGATAGAGAGAGAGATATTAATTTAGAAAATTAGTGTCACTTTTTGGAGGGTGTTGGGCGGTTAATTAAAGTTAGGGGCGGGCACAGGACCAGGATCAGGATCTGGGTGTCGGAAATCCCAAGGCTAGAGACAACATTTATGGCTCGACTCGAAATCGTAAATATTTCTGTATATTAATTATATTCCCATTTTGTTCTCGTTTTGTGTGTGAAATTATCACCATGCTTGATTAGTGTTCATGCTTTTTTATTTACTTGCTATTTTTATGCTTATTAGACGGTGTGTTAGTGGTAGACAAAGAAACAAACGATCGAACGAACAAAAGATCGGATCGGGGATCGGGAACTTACTGTCATTTTCAGAACTCTTGCCATTCTTCACGACGGCATTTTGTTTATCATCTGAGAATTAAAAATATTTACGATTTATATTTAGAATTTTGTTTACACACCGCGCAAAAAAAGTGAGGGCAGCAGAAGGCAAACAAGCTAATTTTAAATTTTTGGGCCAACAGATGGAAAATGGTACGGAGCCAATAAATAATGTTCTCCACCATCATACAAAGTTCTTAAATAAAACTGAATTCTAAACTTATTCGCTCTGAAGACAGTATTATTACATTTTTTTAGAAAGAAGTATCTATTATAATAATAATGGAAGTACGACAGGACAAAATGATCTCATGTAGCTGATATTAAATTAATAAAAAAGTAGTTTTAAACGTAATGAAATGTTCAACAAGATTTCAATTTAGTTGCATCAATTAACTTTTATTTTAATAAATTTTAATACGAATTTTACGTCATGGCAATTGGGAGATTCCAAGTGAAACCACTGTGCAACGGCTCCAATGAATAAATATATAAACAAAAGAACCTCACATAGTGCCCTACTTTTTTGTAACTATACCGTCAACACTCACCATTATCTTCCTCCACATCCGACTCGCACTTGGGGAAGTAGTATTCCAGGAGGCGCTCGGCCAGCGCCGTGGTGGTGTCCACTCCGTTGACAGCCAGACTGCCGTACTGGGTGGCCAGCACCTCGTTGGCCTTCTGCCAGGCCAGATCCTTCAGCGAGGCGGCCTTCTGCTGGCCAGCTGCCTTGAACTTGACGACGCGCTCCAGATGGGGCTGCACCACATCGATCACCTTGCTCTTGGCCTGGTTGTAGATCTCCTGGGGTGTGTCCTTGATGATAGGGGCCTTTACCTCCAGCTTATCGATGCCCTTGACCAGGGTCTGGTCCACATAGGCGATGGGTCGGTCCAGTTTGGTGACGAAGGGAGCCGCAGTTGTCACCGCGCGCGTCACACAATCCTCGGCCGCCGTTAAAGCCCATTCGAAGACACGATTTTTGCCTGAAAATATGAATAGTTAACATTACGATGAAACATACAGATTGGAAATCATATAGGTATACTTTAAAAGTTAACAGCCTGTTTAATTTAGAGATCTAGAACTTCTAGAATTTCTAGAAATGTGTAGCAATACCCCACACATGTGACACAAGTGAGAAGAGCGCGCTTATCAGTTGCAACCGTAATAATAATAACAATAATAACAATAATAACAATAATAATAATAATACTAATAAATATGTAGCATTTCTGGCTGATAAGCAACTGCGCAGTTCACGAATCCCAGGGCCCCTTGGACCCCTATTCTATCTGTCTGGGGCCCGCCAGTTTAGACTTTGATAGTTCGTCACTCGGCAAACACATCATCCATTCCAATTCCAATTCCAATCCCAGCAACTGCAGCAACAACAACTGCGAAATATCACAAACAAGTCGAAAGTCCAACTAGAATTGTTGTTGTTGTTGCTGCTGCTGACGGTGAGACCCCAAGAGCCCCTTAGCATAAGTGCTG
Source organism: Drosophila sechellia (assembly GCF_004382195.2). Taxonomy (NCBI): domain Eukaryota; kingdom Metazoa; phylum Arthropoda; class Insecta; order Diptera; family Drosophilidae; genus Drosophila; species Drosophila sechellia. The sequence continues at coordinate 14,924,376 of NC_045954.1, forward strand.
CGCGCTTTAGTTAGTTTCCAGCCAAATCTAGCTTTATTCGACAGCGGTAATTGGTATAATCGGTATTGTCTAGTAAATGCATTAAGTATTTGTTTTTCAGAGATCTGTGATTTTACGATCGGCAAACTTAGGCTGGGATCAATATTGAGATAAAAACTAGTAACTTTATTCTAGCTATAATTAAAGTATAACCTTAGCTTAACTTTTGCTCAGACCTAGCAGCACTGTCAGTGCCAGTGGAGTGGCCATTGGGTCTGCTTTGCTTTTTCTCTCCTCAAACGAGCCCCCTTTTATTGTCGGCGCCTCTGCGGCTGCAGCCTACGTGCGGTGGCCTTTTTGCCGCCCGCCAACTGCTCTCTCTCTCTCTATCTCTCTTTCGCTCTCTGTTGCGTTGGCCAAGATTGTTTTATTATTATGTAAATTTTAAGCGAACTTTGAACGCAACGCGTCACGAGGGCAAAGTGCCGGCCTTTTTGCTTTTCTTATTGCTAGGTCATGGTTGTTGTTGCTGTGATTTCGATTATTGAACGACCGGCAATCAATTTATATCAATTGAGCTTAATTTCTGGCCAATTAAAGTTAAAAAAAAATAAAAACAAAAAAAAAGAGTGGTTGTTGCTGCCCTCTATGTGTTTCGAGTTCGAATTGCAACTCGAATTAAAATGGCGAAGCAAAGTCAAAAAAGCAACGGTTTCGGTTTCGATTACGGCTTCGAGTGCATATGGTCGCTGCAATTGTTGTTGCTATTTACCTCCTCCTCCGCCGGTCGTTTATTCTCTATATGTGCCGTTAGGCGCGCCAAAGTAACGGGACTTGGCCGAGTTCAATGCACCCGGAGGAGGTCTTATTTTCATTTTCTTCTGTTTTCCTTTGCTGCACTTACCTTTTACTTTGCCATAGACATCCTGGGACTTGTCCCATGCCGCATTTACCACGGGCAATTTGATGATCCTCTCGAGGGATTCAAGGTGCGGCAGAAGGTCCTTGGCATCCTTGGGCTGGTCCACATCGTTTATCGCCGTTCCATTGCCAGTTGTTCCGTTCCCGGTGGCATGTTTCTGCTCTGCGCTGGCCATGATCAGTTCTCTTTGGTTCCTCTTGTGCTGCTTTCTGCTGCCCTTTTCACGTTTTCTTTCTGTCTTTCGCTATCAAGCTCTTTCGCTTGCCACCGCACTTTTCTTTTCGCCTCTTGCTTCTTTTTCTTTCACGAACAAAAAAACAGCTTAACCTGCTAGTGAGTGTGCAAATGTAGGGTATGTCTGTGTCTGCGTTCTGGAAGCACTCTGTTTTATTTTATTCGTAGCACTTTTTGGCACGTCTGCTCACTTCTGCTTGCTGGGACTCTCTGACTGATTTGCGAGCTGCGCGGCTGGTTTATTATATGAGCGACTGCCGCCGCCAGTGTTGCCAGCGCCGAGCAACAAAAAGCTATGGGCAACAGTGATGCCGCATCTGGCAAGAAGTGGATGAGGAAATTTAAGTAAAATAGCTAAAAAGTACAGTTTTTACCAACAGATCTTACTTCTTGGATCAGACCCCAGCGAGTTTTTCCAAGATTTATGATCAGTCGAGGGTAATAGGGCTATAATACAATTAATATTATTAAAATTGAACCATGAGCTTTGACAATCACGGTTGTTACACAATATAATTATAATACTAAACGCTTCAAGCTATAAACCATAAACCATTCAAACCATAAAAAAATTTGTTTATCAAATATGTTAAGCATTGTTGTGATAACTTGTTTCAGTAAATGGTAATATTGGAGACAGTGAATAAGCAGTGCTAAACACATAAAAAGGTTAAAATAACCAAAAATTATAAATCAGCTTAGGAACATTTCTTTGCAACATCTATCGTGAAAATAGCTAGATCGTTTGCTGCTGTAAGATAGTCTTCGCTGCGGAGAGAGCAGAGCGCCAAAACAGCAACAGCGAGAGATTGGATTAGGACTCTCTTTGGGGACCCCATATAATTATAATATGAATAATTGTACTCTAGTTTTTGACCAGAACACTTAAATTATTATGATAAATTATTACAGTACAAACGATTTGTTTGAAATAATAATTGTGTACTACATTTGTTTTAAATGAAAATGAAAAAATTTTTGACACAATTTTCATTATCTTCATTTTCGAGGTAAAACATAATTAGAAAATCAGGTGAAAAAACGTACCATTATCAATCTATAAACAGTTTTTCTATCATGATCTTTCCAAACTGATTTTGATCATTTTTCCCCGATCTATTCAGAGTTCATAGTGCAATTCTTCTGTGTTGTCCTTGAAGGGGGTCCAATTCTTCTGCCCAGAAAGCAAGAGAGCTGAAGAGAAAGAAAGAAATTTGGGAAAAGAAGAGAGACAGCGCCTATGTTTGTTCGGCATGCTTGACAACTAGATTAATTAATACGTAGTGTCGGGCGCAAACAATGTTTAGATTGAAGTACATTCCAAAATATATTTATGTAGGTGCATACACTTCGATTATCAATGGCCAATGGGCAAAACCACGCAAAAGCTTCGTGCGACCTTTGAACCCCTGCCACCGCATCGATAATACGCCACTGCACAGTCAAACAACTACATTCAGTATTCTACGTAATACTTGCCGAATGCTGTGTAATTCGCTTGACAATCCAAAGTCCGATTAGTGACAAACGAAAACAAATTACGAGAACTACAAGCGCGAAACGTGCTAGCCACTAAAAGTTAACCCCTAAAAAACGGAACCATCCCCCTTTTTTTTAAAAAACATCCATCCGCACGTTTTTAGTCCCTAAAATCTACAATTAGTACATAAAGGAATAATTTCCTTGATTTAGATGAAGCGTTAATGAAAACGTTGAAAAATAACCTAATTCCTGCATTTCAGATTCAACGGACTTCATTTAAAAAAAAAATAGTTAAAAATACATTTGTAACAACTTAGTATTCAGGTAATACAATTGGATTTCAATTAGATCCCAAAGAAACCATAAAAGTAGAGCATTCTCCATCTTTCGAAGCACCTAGATTCCAATAATCCAAAATGGGTTAATGGCCTCAGTGAATTATGAGCTATATAAGGTAATTATGTCTGTCTGATAAGGCTTAACCACTAATGCGCTTATTAACCAGGCCCTCGAGTTGGGAAGGTTACCAATGGCTGCCAGTCCGTAGTTCCAAAGTCCGGAGCTGTCGTCACAACACTGTTTATGTTGTAACCAAGAGCAGGTGCTGGACTTATCGTCACTACTTGGTCCGGGTTGCGATCGTCGACATCGGACGTAAATAAAGCAATGTAACCGATTCGATCAGTTTGTTGCACATATTTTAGTTTTTATGTGGTTTTATAAACTATTTTTAGTTTATTTTATGTAGGCGTGGTATCTGGACATTACAGTAAACGAAGGAAATCACTTCAGCCATGTTTACCTAACTGATTTCACTAGCTGATAATTAAGATTACTGGAATGAATAAATATTGGAGGGTTTGTAACGAGTATATTACGAAGCTATTTCATATTTTCTTTCTACAGATAAATAGGTTGAACAAGGTGAATAATTTTGAAATGAAATGTTAAGATTAAATTACGTTTTAGTAGGGTTGAGCAAAAAAGTATTTATACATAAAAAATATTCTCAGCTTTTTATGGATGGATGTATATGATGTATATACATGCATTAACAGAAGTTATTTGGAATTGGAATAATCCGCTCAAGAGTTTTATATATGTAGAGCCGATTAGCAGTTGGCCGCACGTAGACAAGCCCCAGACCTTATACTATAGGCTTAACAGGCCCCAGTATATATAAATACATACATATATATATATACATATTTATATATATACGATTGACCGTTATCGAGACCCAAAGTGTGTCCGTCTGTGGGTATTTTCCCAAACGGTTGAGCCTATAATTCCATTGACATCTAGTGCCAAAATTGTAGAAGCCTCGGCATAATCTTTATATAGAAGGAGGAAACATTCAGGTAATGATGACATATATTGGACTTTGGATCAGCGGCGTGAGTGAGTTCCTCTATATATGTACATACATGTCGGAGATTGAGTAGATCTAACGTATTATTTGAATTATTATTTAAATGCAACCGAAATTATGTGGTTGATCCGTTATGTCACGAATGAGCAGCGAATAATAAAATTCACGGAGAGCGTTCCGTTATTGAGTGGACATCATTTGTGTGTGAATCAAATGAGCATGGCACCTGTGGTGGTTTTGGTAGAGTTTCGTGGCAGCGAAGAAAGGATGATGAAATAATTGAGTGAAGTTGAGGACTAAAGGAAAAGCATCGATAGAGCGAGGCTTGATTAAGTTAGTCTGGTGAGAACGATCGAAGGAACAACACGCAGCGACATATTGCAATATGGACGCTGAAGAAAAATCGCTCTCGGCTTCTCCGACATATGTACACTTGTACATATGTACATACATACATGAAAGGCGAATCAGTCGCTTGCTGATTATATTAAGTTTTTATTTCCTTTTTTTTCGTACTGCTTTCTAGATGGATTGTACTTTGCAGATAAGGGGGTTTTGAATACTTTTTTTATACGCTGCTTCATTCATTTAATGCCTTTGTTTTATAATTGTCGCCGGTTATCGTTATGAGGTAAAGCCTTTAAGCCACCTATTAAACAAGGTTCGCCATGCTTATCGCAATCTAGTGACACACGGGTTCAAATTACTCGAGAGTCCAATTGCAGAGGCGATTAAATTTTTGAGATTCATTGAAATGGGCCAAAAGACCCACATACATATGTAGATTTCAATTGATGGGTGCTAACTAAACTAGTTGTGTAAGCTTTAGAATTAAGGTAAATCGTAAGCCTCAAGTAACTTGACCTCTGCACAGCTTATCACAATGAAATTTGGTATGCAATCTTATTATTAAATGTAATGACGATAAATATAAGAAAGTCGCCATTCAAAACATTTTTTTTTATTCTAAATACCACGCCCTACATTGGTCTAATGAACTATTTCAGTTCACTGAATTGTACGGCAATCGGATTCAAATCGTCATGGGGCGAAAACCCACAGAAGACTAGAAGGAACAAGAATGCCGGTCACCACAAAAAGTCGTGTGGCGGTTTGGACTTTGGACGGTTTACGGATGTCGTCGTCGTACGATGACGATGCCTCAGAGACTGAGAAAATTCGATTCTGGTGCTGGAGCGTGTGTGTTCCATTAAAAAACAGAAAAGAAATAAATACATAATAATGAACGCAAACCAGAAATTAAAGAACTCTTCGACTAATTTTAGACGGGGCCAAAGACCAATTCATGCGAATGCGTCATTGCTTGTAGATAAATGGGTGTCTTCGTACAATGGGGTGCAAAAGTGGTTCAAACTTGTTTTGACGTGCCCAAACTAGAAATAAAGCTGTTAGCTTAACTAGAACCCTAGTTACTTGGAGCTGATCTTATGTAACTTGACTATGGGATAAACAATATTTGTTACATTTAATATACAACTTTAATTTTCAGAAATTAGGCCTCTTAGATATTATTTACGAGCATTTTCTGACTGGTACCATGGATTGAAATGAATATATGGGTTTACAATATCGTTTGCAAGAAATTTCCCAGGTGGTACCTCAGTATCTTGGAACCAATCAATCAATGCCTCCTAAGCTATATATCTCCAGGGGGATATATATATGGGAAATTGGATATGTGGTATTGTATCAGGCTCCCTGGAAAATGCGTCTGTGCCCCAGATTGGGGATCACATCGGGCATGTTCCGAGTTTGAGTGGGTCTCCATTAAGCGGCAGACATCTAATCAGACGGCGAATTGCCTCGTTTCAATTCATTTTCGTCTGCCTGAAAGACGCTGACAAACCAACGACCCTACAAACATACGCACATGGATACTTGTATGTATGTATATTTTAATGATTTCTGCGGTTTTTGTACACATGCTGATAGTGATAATATAGTTGGCCCCACGCATTCAAAGCGTGAAATGTTCGCTCTCTTCTTTTTTCTATCTGTCTGCTTCCGTTTCCCCCTCCCCTGTCATCGAGCTGGTGATAATTTTCTTTAAAATATAAAATTGATATTTAATTCCAAATGAGCTGTGTAAATAATTAGTAGACATACAAACGAATCGAGTGATTTAATATTAATTAACTGCCATGTTCAGAGAATTTAAGGTTATTATCAGTGGCTGGTTGAAATATAGGTGGCTCCCTTTACGTATAATTCGAAAATTGAAAAGTGAGCGCTAGATGGCGCCTTGAAATCTTATGCTGTTGCCATGTAGATAATATGAAGAAAAAGTGAAGTCTTATTTTTTTGAAGTCTGTTACTTTAGTGGATTATCATTTCTCAAGTTGGCTTGAAAAACTGCTGGGGGAATACCACATAAATGGGGTCGATGGGCAGTATTTCCTTTAAATTATTAATAAAGTGTAAATGAGGCCAATTGAGGGAACCATGTCACCTGTTGTGCTTCCTCCTCCACAAATCGGCCTCCTTGGCCACGCAATAACCTCCGGACTGTTGACGAACAAGGAACACTTGCCATGGACAACGGACCGACGGATGCCACGCCCACTGCCGCCGCCTTCCGGCTGATTCTGCTTAGCAAATCGAATCCCGTGATGGGCTGCTACATGTTCTGGACCAGTCTGCTCGTGCTGAAGATGCTCGTTATGTCGCTACTCACCGCCCGCCAGCGCATGAAGACCAAGACCTATGCCAACCCAGAGGATTTACGCCTCAGTCGGAGTCCGGAGGTTCGGTTCGGGGATCCCAATGTGGAGCGAGTGCGTCGGTAAGCGAAAATAGTTGGACATATAAATAAAGGTACATTGCTACCACCTCATACTTTAGCTCTAATCAAGTTATATTTAGCAAACTAAGATTACCTACATGTTGGATATCCGAAAGTATGGAACTGTTATATACTTTTTTCAGTGCCCATCGCAATGACCTAGAGAACATTTTGCCCTTTCTTCTGATGTCGCTGGCCTATGTGGCCAGCGGACCGAATCCCCTTACCGCCCGTCTGCTCATCCGGATCGGTGCAAGTGCCCGGCTTCTCCACACGGTGGTCTACGCCATCATCCCGGTTCCGCAGCCAGCAAGAGCCCTGGCCTTCTTCACCACCTTCGCCATCACCTGCTTCGAGGCGGGCTACGTGCTCGTCTGCTGTATCAAGTACATTTAGACTACTGCTGACCCCACTTTGCCAACTAACTACTCCTCACCCACTCGCATTCATAGCACCAGTAATTTCAAGGTACTGATATGGGTGCTCATTTTTAGTGAAAACTTATGGTTTATACATTTAGATGCTTTAATTTAGCAGCATTTGTCCTAACTTTGAAGTATAAGTCACCTATAATTGGTATAATTGGTTGGTACGTTAAAGAATATATAGGTAATGCAATTGGTTAACAAAATTTTGATATAGATTATATACACTAAATTAAAACTTATTAAAAACATACTTTTGTCAAGTCCCACGTAATAATAATCATTCAACATCAAGGTTTAAACAAAAAAAAATTCAGAGGGAAAATAATCAAATTTGCATTAGTTTTATAAGTAATATTTAGTTTATAATACATTTTTTTGCATACACATATGTTTTAGTTCTAAGAAATCAATTGAAATACTAGTGTACCCTGCGTAGAGGCGTAGTTTAGCTGGCCCACATGGACAAAGTAGAGATACTACTTGTCCCATGGCTGCACAGCACCTTAGATTCGCTTCGACGCAATTCGTAACCAGTTTGGTCGCATGCTTATGTGCTCCAATCTCCACAATGAGCTGAGAGTGCGTCTCTACCATTTGTCGAGATCGGCTCAAAGCGAACGCACACACATTCCGCATCCGCCATGTCGGCCGCAGCTAGTAATTCCAGCAAGATGATGACATCGCCCGGCGATATGTTTACCCTGGAGAATCCAGTCTTTTGCTGCTATCTTTTTTGGTCCACGGTCCTGGTGGTGAAGATGCTGCTCATGTCGCTGCTAACGGCCGTCCAGCGTTTCCGGTACAAGGTAGGTTATATGGAGATAACTTTATGTCGCTGCACTTGCTCAAAGGTCATCATCGCTCCACCATTTCATTCACAGCTGCTGGCGATCGTACCGTTGGCACTGCGGCGCAGGGTAAAAACTTCAAATCTCCATGTCATCGCGATCACATTCGATTATTTAGATTAACCTGTTTTAGCCTCGTTCTAAAAATGGTTATTTTCCGCTCTTATAGATCTTTCCCAACCAGGAGGATCTGTTCTTCAAGAATCTCGAAGTGCAATTCGATGATCCGCATGTGGAGCGGGTCAGAAGGTGCGTTATTACCTTTAATCTACCAAACAAGAAGTTTTGTCCTTGAGGAAGTTAAAAACTAGTAGCAACATATTTATCATACATGTGTGTTTCTACTTGACTCAACCGTGATTTAGAGAAGTTCGACTGCAGGCCATGCAACTATAGGTTCTCATCTTAATAACCTTTATTACTTTACTTTCCTAGGGCCCATCGCAATGACATGGAGAACATTCTGCCGTACTTTATCATGTCGTTGATTTATATCAGTACCAATCCGAATGCCGATGTGGCCTGCATACTGTTCCGAGTGGCCTCCGTGGCCAGGATCATACACACTCTGGTTTACGCCGTTTATCCGGTGCCGCAGCCATCGAGGATTCTGGCCTTCGCCACCATGCTCCTGATCACCTTCTACATGGCCGCCGTGGTCGCTCTGCGGACCCTAAGCTTTATCTGAATAAATTCAAGTCCCTTTTGGCTTAACTCTCAAATATAATATGAGCTTTTCAAGAAGATTAACATTGCGTATCTAGTTTCTGGGTTAAAGGACGGAAAAATTAATAATTTCCCGCTTCAACTGCTAAATCTTTAGGGACCCTCATTTGCGAGCATAGTTAATTACGATGTTGATAATTAAAGCTCTTAAGAACTACTTTTTGAATGACTAAAGGGGTACTTATTTCCTTATTGACCAATTAAAATCTAACAAACTGCTATTAGCGGCATCCTTGGACAAGAAAATTGCAAACCGGTTGGCTTTCAATTAATTTAGTTCTATAATTAGCTTGAGATGCAACAAAAACAAACAGTTGAAGGGACTGGGGATCCGAGGTGTGGCACAGGGCGTGTGTGTGCAGGACTAGTGTTATCCTATAATCCTGGTGTCCTCATCCCAGGATATGTCGGTATATCTAGATATTGAAGCCGGCATCGCGCATGCACTTCTTGTGCGCCTCTATCAGCGCCAAGCAATTCTCCTCGCCGTTCTCCACAATGCTGGTGGGGATTGGGTATCGAAATTGGATAAGAATTTAGTTGTTAGCCATGTGGTTGCGTCATGGGATGCAAGGTGCACACTCACCAGGCGTCACGTGCCCGCTTGGTCTCCGGGCAGGCGCAACATGCCTTGCACTTGGGCTTCTCGCCGGATGCGGTGGCTGCGGATGCGGTGGTCAACGGGTGGGCCGCCGAAACACTTGGAGCTGCAACTCCCTGAGATGCACTGTTGCCCATTCTCCAATCGGGTATCGGTCAAAAAACGGCTGCGAAACAATAATATGGACGTTACTGAACCGCCTCACGTTTGTTTATATAATAAAACTCACTTCGAGACGGATATTTCACCACAATTCGGTTTATCGGCGCACAGCACACGAAAATAACTAAATTCAAGTTCAGCGAACAGGGCTGCCAATGGCTGACAAATATCGCCGTGATTGCTAAGGGTTGGTAGTCCGTGAAACTATCGTTACGCGTTGCTTACAATTGTTAGGAAATTGTTGTAGGAAATCTGTTATTAAATCTGTCCGTTTAAAAATAGTATGCTACTACGAAACTATATTAAATTGCAGATTCTTTTCAGCATTGTATATACATATATTTGGCAATTCTTTCTCAGTTGCGGAATTTGTAAATAAAGTCATGATTTTTCATTTAGTACTATAATCTGTGTTATAGTGTTTTAATATCAGGTTTCAGAATTTACGGCACGCAAGTTTTTAAAGCCATGTGACAGATGTACGACACGTGACAACCCTACCGAAGTTTATTTTAACACACAGAACAGCTCCGCCGCCTATCGATAGCGAGTAGTGTTGCTCAACAGCAAAATGCGAATGTCAACAAACAAATAAAATTTTAATTTATATTTATTTTATGTTTCCATCTGCTCGCTGGTTTCTTTTTTCTCAGACTGCTCCTTCAGCCGCTGCAGCATGTTATGGGAGACCAGATCGAGTTTCAGGTGCTGCACACTGAGCGCACTCCCGTCCCAATCACGCAGCATTTTCAGCTTGAGTGGATCGCAGAGGTTCATCAGCTCCAGACCGCCAGTGCGGAATTCGTTGCACTCCTTCTCCAGCGTCATGGTGATCACATCCTTGCGAGCGGCATGCTGATTGGCCCGATGCTTGCCAATCGACTGCTTTAGGTTGATCTGCTCCAGCTCCTCGTCGAATCGCGTGAAATAGAGCTCAATCAGGTCCTCCAGCTCCTGCGGCGTCAGCGGTTCAGTGCGTCCCTCATCAATTTGGCCAAGAAACCAGCTCAACTTTTCGCCGGTGATGTTGCTTTTGATGGCATGACCCAAACGGACCTTGTGCTTGTTGTTTTGGCGACGTGCCTTCTTGCCCAGCGCCTTGGTTTTCCGGCTGTTGGGGTGCTTGCATTTCTCCAGTTCCTTGCGCAGATTTGTCTGGGGTTTGAAGTTGTGGCAACTTTAGTTTTACAGATAAATTGCGATTTATTTACCGCGCACTTACCATTTGTACGTCTGCTATTGTTTTTCACGTTGTTAGTTCTAGTGCTGGTAAACACGGGCAAGCACATGTTATGTACGATCAGCTGGATCCCTAGTGGTGGGCACTTTAGCACTGACGATATTTAATATGTTTTCATAATATAATATTTATATTTATTGAAAAATTAAATAATCATGCATTGTGAATGCAATAAATATATTTAGAAGGGGTTTATATTGATTAACCACAGTAGTTCAGCTTGTTTTTTTAAGTTATGCATTGGTGATCTTGCAGTTGTATCGATACTTTGTCTATCCCTTCTCTGAATCATATGTTGCCGCATGCACACATACAAACACACACAGGCACAGCTGCTCGATCGCATGAGGCTAAAACCCACGATCAGATCCGCGTTTTTATCCCTTGCATTTCTAGGTTCCAAAGTCCCGCTAAATGGCAACACACCTCCTCCGTAACGGCGCTACCTGTTGGCTGTTCAGGAACTGCATTTCCCAACGTGCCACGGTGAGTAGCCACCAAAAACCACCCGCAAATCGGTGGCCAAAAGAAAAACAACACCGCTGTTATGTAATCTCACAAACACCATTCGCGCGCGAAAGCGAGATAGAAGTACATATCTCTATACTCTTTCAATCGGCGGAATTTGTTTTTCTTACACAGAGGAAAAAAGTGAGATCAAAGATCATCAAGGTTTAGATGTGTCGGAATATTTCTAAAAAATAGTTTATTCTCAAATAATTATTGATTTCTCATGTATGTATTTGTAGTTTAATTTTTAATAATAAAATATATGCGTTTTTGATAGGGCATTTTGTGTATTAATGAAATAACTTCTTGTTATTCCTCTTAACTTTAATTCATATGTATATCGCAATGCATTAGAAATTAATTTTTAAAAATTTTTATATTGCTTTAAATTTAAAAAATTGCTATGTATGTAAATCAGTAGTACTGTAAAATCAGTATATATAGATATATAAAAGATAAAGAATACAAATTCGTAGCATGAGTTAAATAAATATATATTTTCCCCCATCCAGTTGAGACGCTGCCTGCATGTGACCTCCAGCCTGGATAAGACGGTCTCCTTCAACCTCAGCGACATTGGCGAGGGAATCCGCGAGGTGACCGTCAAGGAGTGGTTCGTAAAAGAGGGCGACACCGTGGAGCAGTTCGACAATCTCTGCGAGGTACAATCGGACAAGGCATCGGTGACCATCACCAGTCGCTATGATGGCAAGATAACCAAGATTCACCACAAAATCGATGAGATTGCCCTGGTTGGCAAGCCTCTGCTCGATTTCGATGTGGTGAATGAAGAGGAAGATGAGGCGGAGGACTCTTCTTCCTCCTCCTCCTCCTCCTCCACATCTTCCGATAGTTCTAGCAGCGAAAACGAGGAGAAGAAATCAGCTGAAGCCTCTGCGACGCCCACAGGTGGTCGTGTGATCATACCCGCCACGCCCTCGGTTCGTCGTCTGGCCAAGGAAAACCAGTTGGATCTGGCCAAGGTGCCAGCAACGGGAAAGAATGGTCGTGTGCTCAAGGGTGATATCCTGGAGTTCCTGGGCCAAGTTCCTCCGGGTACCAACGTTCCACATCCCACACTATTGGCCAAAACGCCCAGTGCTGCTCCCACTGGAGCAACGAGTGTTCCTGTGCCCGCTGATCGCGTCGAAGTGCTCAAGGGAGTGCGCAAGGCCATGCTCAAATCGATGACGGAATCCCTGGTAAGTGCTTCACAAACTAACGCACTGATTAATTACTTATTACTTACTTTTTTTTTGTCGCCATAGAAAATCCCCCATTTTGCTTACAGCGACGAAATCGACATGACCCAGTTGATGCAATTCCGTAACCAACTGCAATCGGTGGCCAAAGAGAATGGCCTGCCCAAGCTCACGTTCATGCCGTTCTGCATCAAGGCTGCCAGCATTGCGTTGTCCAAATATCCAATTGTTAACAGTTCCCTGGATTTGGCCAGCGAATCGCTGGTCTTCAAGGGTGCCCACAACATAAGCGTTGCCATCGATACACCACAGGGTCTAGTGGTGCCGAATATTAAGAACTGCCAGACAAAGACTATTATCGAGATTGCCAAGGATCTGAATGCACTGGTGGAGCGCGGTAGGACTGGCTCCCTGTCTCCGGCCGACTTTGCCGATGGCACCTTCTCGCTTTCCAACATAGGAGTGGTGAGTACAACTGAATACTTGGGAATGATTGCAAAAACGATCATGTTGTGGTGTATCTTACAGATTGGCGGTACCTACACACATCCGTGTATAATGGCGCCTCAGGTGGCCATCGGTGCTATGGGTAGGACCAAGGCGGTGCCGCGTTTCAACGACAAGGATGAGGTGGTCAAGGCGTACGTGATGAGCGTTAGCTGGTCCGCCGACCATCGCGTCATCGACGGCGTGACCATGGCCAGCTTCTCCAACGTCTGGAAGCAGTATCTGGAGAATCCTGCTCTCTTCCTACTGCACTAGAGAGTCTATTACTCGAAAACGCTAGCTTTTACGGATGAGGCTTTTTCCCATGCATTTATCTAGACATATCTTATATTGTAAATTGTACGACAATCTGTTTTGAGCTGGAACGGGTGCCATGTGCCGCCACCCATCCCCAAAATGTGCATTTATAGGAGGTAAGCCACTCTGAGCGGCTCCTCGATTACTTTAAGCTCCTGGCGCACATGGCTAACTTTCCGTTTATCTACTTTTATCGTTGTTAACCTGCATTTATATATCAGTTTTTTTTTAAGTTTGTTAAGCAACAACTTCGGCGTACAGTTCAACTGTAGTGCATGCATTTATATTAAAGCTTTGTTTCAATGGCTGTCCAATAAATATCAGAAACGGTTTATGTAAAGCCCCCATCTTTTTGCATATTATCCGGGGAACTAAGTGAGTTTAAAACTGTTTGTAATTGTCTTATAGCTTAATCTTGCGATGCCTTTCCTTGCTTGGTTTACCTTGGGTATCTCTTTCAAGCTGGAATTAAGTAAGTTAGTTTGCTGTTGTGGATGTTCTTGAAATGTGTTTCGCTTAAATTTTGGGTTTAAACACTCGTTAGTACTTAGGATTATTATGTTTTGTATAATATAGATAATTCAAGCTATTAATGTTACTATTTATTGTTGACATAAAATGAACTAATGCAGGTTTTTAAGAACACTTTTGCGTTTTACTATCCTAACTCGCTATGCGGATATGTACATGCGAGCTTTAAAACTTTGTTTTGCTGCAGGTTTAATTTAATTTTGGGCATCCGGTCGTTCCGTTCAGCTCCTGCTCCTCCAGGACCCCCAGAATCACTCGCACCAAACACCTTACTATATATGTATGTATGTAGGTATATATATGTAAGATTGTTTATTATTATTAATTTAATTATTAGTTTAATTCTAAATGCGGTAATTATATAAAGTATTCTTAGTTTGTGACCGAACGACTGCTGCTGAGAACTCGACTGACTGCTACGCTGACTTCCACCCAACTCTACTGCTGCCTTGCGATCGTTCCTTCGATGACTGATTGTCGATAACTTCGATTTCCGACAATCATGTTGCTGCTCAACAGCGCTGCCAACCGGGTTGTTGCCAGCCTTCAGCCTTACTCCATGTTACATTCGGCCCTCCTGATCATCATCATCCGACCCGGATGACAATAGGTCTGCATTTTCGGCTATGTACTTCCACAACTTCATGTTGTCACAGCTGGTGGATGTGACATTGGGTCCTTCGACGTTTGCTGCTTTTTTAACGTCATATCTGCCATTGTCTTTGACTCCTGTGACTTCGTATGGACCTAAATACCCGCTTGCCATCTTGCGGCCAGCTACAAATTGGGTCCTTTTAATTGCAACCAGATCATCTGCTTTGTATTTGTATTCAGCTCGGCGCTTTTTGTCGTAATTGCACTTGTAGTCCTTCTGCGCCTGCTCGATGTTGCGTTTTACCAGCTGTCTCATCTCATAGCGGTCCTCGTTGAATTGACAGACCACTTCTTCTTGGAGCAGTTCCAGTAACCGATCCTCAACTCGGGTGTACATCTTGGTGCCAAACATGACCTCAAATGGTGACAGCTTCAGTGATGAATGCACGTGACAGTTGATCGCCTTTTGTACCTCAGGCACATATTTGTACCACTTCGACGGTTCGTCTGAAGACAGCTTTGGTATTATTGCCAAAATTAAACGATTTACTCGTTCTATCTGGCCGTTGCCTCTGGCCACTCCAGTAGTTGTGCAGACGTGTTCCACGTTATGGCTGCTCATAAATTGTTCGAACGCACCACTCGTAAAGGCCGTTCCTTTGTCGCTAACAATTCGCTTAGGGAAACCAAAAATGTTTGACCAGTCGGTCAGCCTCTTGACCACTTCTTCCTGTCCGGTTGATTTGGTTGGGAATAACCAGACAAACTTTGAAAACGCATCGACTGTTGCCAGAATGTATTTATACTGTTTGGCCGATGAATCCATTGGCCCCAAATGATCGATGTGTAGTGTGTGCAACGGTGCGTCTCCTTTATCTATGCAATTTAGATATCCCTCCTGCTTTCCCAACTTTTTGCTGTGGATGATACATTTTATACAGTTAGAAATTAGCTTTTTTACCTTGTATTCCAAATGAGGAATAAAAAATTGCTGCTGTATGCTATGCATCGTCTTTTGCAACGACAAATGGCCCACTTCATGTGCGCTTTGAATCACCTCCCTCTCCATTAGTGCAGGGACAACCAGTAGTTCATTGCCATTGACCATACTATACAACAGGCCACCTTTTAGCTTGTAGGGTTGGAATAGACGATCTTTTAGAATTTCCAGGATTGCTCTAATTGAATCATCGTTCTGCTGCGACTTTTTAATACGTGCTGTCAACTCGGATGTTATCATCATGCATGCTTGGGGATGGCGGCTTAAAAAATCAACGTGTCTCATTCTTTCTCCTGCACGATGTTCGGGTTGAAAATTAAAATCCTGCATATAGAGAATCCATGGGCCAACTTCTCTTGGGACATCTGCTTTTTTTGTTGTCTGTTTAAATGCGACACAGTCCGTGACGAGCTTGAAAGGGACTCCCAATAAATAGTGTCTGAACTTTTTCAGAGCTAAGTATGCGGCTTTTACTTCAAGGTAGTAACTATGACGATTTGATTCGGCTTTTGTAGTTTTTCTGCTCCAAAAGCAGACTGGGTGAAAACTGCCTTCGAACTTCTGCAATAAAACGGCTCCTAACCCGTCCTTAGAGGCATCTGTATGAAGTTCGGTTTCTGCTTCTCGTGAGTAGATCCTCAATACTGGTTCGTTTACCAGAATCTCTTTCAGCTTATTCACCGACTGCTGCTCTACTGGTCCAATGTTGAAAATGGCATCTTTTTTTAATAGGTCCGTCAGTGGTCTCGCAATTTGGGCGTATCCAGGTATGAATTTTCTGAAGAATCCTGTGAGACCCAGAAATCCTTGAACGGCTTTTACATTCTGAGGTGTTCCAAAGGAATTCACTGCTGATGTTTTCTCTTTTCCAGGGCATATTTGTCCACCTTCGATAATATGTCCCAGGAAATGAATTCGCCTCTGCATAAAGTTGCACTTCTTCCATTTTATTTTTAGACCAAATTCTGCAGCTCTCATAAGTACCATTTCCGTCTTTTCCATGCATTCTTCTGGGGTAGCGGCATATACAATTATGTCATCCATATATAGCTGCATTATATTGGAATTAATTAGTTCTTGAAAAATAAATTGAACGAACCGTATAAACGCTGCTGGGGAATTCTTAAAACCAAAGGGCGCTTTGTTAAACTCGAATAAGCCTTCTCGGGTAACAAATGCTGTGTACGGCTTGCTGGCTTCTTCTACGGCCACATGAAAAAATCCGTTCTGTAAGTCCATGGTTGTAAACCATTTGGCACTCTGCAGTTTTTCAAGCACCTCCTCCATTATGGGTACCGGAAAACAATCCATCAGAACCATGGTGTTCAATTTTCTATAGTCCACGCAAACGCGTAGGGTACCATCCTTTTTCTTGACAACGACTATGCGACTGGCAACATTTGATGTAGATTTACGGACGATTGACTGCTCGACCCATTCCTCTACCTGCTTCTTTACAGCTATAGCTTCTTCTTCAGATAGTCGGGTGTGTCCATGGCGAAAGGGTTTAATCACGCCATCAGGAATAATTTTGAGTTCGACTGGACATTGCTTTATCTGCTTGGGTGGTGTTTCGTATGTTCTCTCTATCATGCGTTCAACGTCTTCTCGGTATTGTGGTGCAACTGTAAAAGAAGATTCTTCACAAATATTAAACATTTGGGAATACTCAACCGCTTGTTTTTTATCTGCTTCCAGGTCAAGAAAAGTATAGCCTTCTGCACTACAGATAAGACGAAACTTGCTGATAAAATCGTGTCCCACTATTCCATCGCAACTGAATTTAGAATCGTGGACGACTAAAACGTTGTGGCTTGCTTCCACCTGGTCGGTCTTGATTAATGCTCTGAAGCATCCAATCGGCTGTGTTGAGGCATTTCCCAAACCTCGCAATACTGTTGCAGTGCGGTTTAAATCAACATCTTTCATCTTCTTGAATATAGCTTCTTTAATTATGGTCACATCTGATCCTGTGTCCACCAGACAGTTGATGATAATCCCATTTATGATTACTGGCTTTGTTCGTGCACTATCAACGTGAATGCGCATGCTGTTTACTTTTTCCGGACACTTGCTTGAGATATGGCCCTCTTGATTACAGCTGAAACATTTGGTAGGAAGTGTACAATCCTTTCGTTTGTGTTCCCTCGAACCACAGTTGAAGCAGTGATCTGCTTTTACACCTTGTGTAATTTGCTTTGGTTTTGGTTGAATATTCGGCTTGTCAACAATATTCAGACTCTCGTAGATTTCGAATTCTTGCTTTAATTCCTTAAGAGTTTTACAACGGAGCATAGCACCCTTATACTCCTTTTTAATGTCGAGGCCGTTTACGATATGAGTTATCAAAGCAACTGTTTCAACTTCACCTAAGGCTGCTATTTTCTTCATTTGTAACAAATAGTCGTGTAGAGTCTCCTCCCTCTTCTTCTTCCTGTCTTGCAACTTTTTGTGAATAACGGCGCTATTATAGCTGCCTGAAAATTCTTCAATTAGTAACTCTTTGAGTTCAGTGTATCCACTGACACATTCAGATTCTAAGAAAAGTTCTGCTGATCCAATCATCTTACTTCTGGCTTGAACATATTTTTGTTTCTCCGAAAGTTCATATGCCTCGGCATTTTTCTCAAAAATTTCAAACCATTTTTTAATAGGAATTGATTTGCCATCACAGTCACTTACAACTTTTTCAAATTTTTCTGCAGCGATAATTACTTGCCCCTCTTGTTTAGATTTTGCCAACATGCTCTGGGTTAGAGTATTCATCATTTGTTCAAATTTCTCTTCGACTTTAGCACTAGCGTCTTTATTCTGCTTCTTTGCCTCTGCTTCTCCTACAGGCGCCAACTTTTGATCTTCTTCGTTCATTTTTTCTTTTCTGCTTTCGTCCTCGCTTTCGTTCTCTAGAATTGCTTGTATTTGGTCGGTGTTAAGTTTTTTATTTGTAGGTGGTGTACGTGTGAACATTCCGCGACAAGGCACTAACACCAGCAAACAACGACAATGTTCTAACGGCGCGACGGTAGTCGATTTTGCAGACGGCGCCACCGGTTAAAAGACAAATTTTGATTTTCGTTAGAAACGAATTTCACCACCTTTGCAATTTAATTGTTTTAAATTCCACAACAGCAAAACGACTTGAGTCTGTATGAGTTCAACCGATTTTTTCAACTTTCAATGCAGTAGACGTAGCCATAACTTTACAACTTTAAAGACTAAATCCACGCACACGACAATTTCAACTTTATCAGTTCTCTCTAGCAGCTTTCCCGACTTTTACCGACTTGTGTTCAAACAAAATCTGTACAACTGATTTTTCCAACTTTAAATGCAATAGATATAGCCACAACTTTACAACTTTTAAAGACTATATCCACGCACACAACAATGTCTTTTTTCTTTAAACAACTGCACCTTCATATAACCGATTTAGGACTGGACGAGCCCCCATGTAAGATTGTTTATTATTATTAATTTAATTATTAGTTTAATTCTAAATGCGGTAATTATATAAAGTATTCTTAGTTTGTGACCGAACGACTGCTGCTGAGAACTCGACTGACTGCTACGCTGACTTCCACCCAACTCTACTGCTGCCTTGCGATCGTTCCTTCGATGACTGATTGTCGATAACTTCGATTTCCGACAATCATGTTGCTGCTCAACAGCGCTGCCAACCGGGTTGTTGCCAGCCTTCAGCCTTACTCCATGTTACATATATGTTGCTACATGTTTGCCTAATATGGCCAAAAGTGCTAAAAACGTAAACTATAAAGCTAAGACCATCCATAATATTTTTTACCACATTTTGACCTAATAAATCAAATTTAATCTGAATGCGAGTTCGTGATATCTTCCAAATATTGCAGAAGGTATAATAATGTTTAAAAGGACATTTGTTTTTATGTTTTATTAATGTTTAAGAGATTTCTCCAATAGCCCCATGTACCAAAAAAAAGCTAGTTTCCAAAAGCGACAAAGTGCCATCACCAACGTAGCACCAACTTCAATGTGCGGGACATGCGCAGAAATGCGAGAATCCAACAAGTGCGGAATGGAAGTGCTATTCGGCTGCCTTCGTATCGCTTCGTTTCATTCGCAACGGTACTTTTTCAGTTCGAACAGAGCAGAGGAATTTCAACACCACCACGCACATTGCACTAGCGCCCGAGCAGGGGCACTGCGGTGGGTATGGACTTGGCTTGGCGTCCTTTGGTTAAGTTGCTCGGCCCGACGGCCAGAAAATTCAGTCACACCACGGCCATCGCGCAGTCAGCTACAGAGAATCAGAAGCTCAACGACCTGCTACACAGAGGTCCTTCGTCTGCAACTGACCACGAGAGCTGAGCAAAGAAGAGCCTATATATTTTTTTTTGCTGTTTTGTACAATTGAAACGACATAGGTATAGTGATTGGTCCGGTGAATTTTGTGCGTGCTCAGCCATGTCAGCAGAATGCAACCATCCGATGGGAAACTACCTATAACTACCTACTGAAGTTAAACAAACAATAACTAGCACATTAAGGTGAGTATTTCAACATAAAATTCCAAAAAATCGAGAGCCCCAAAGTACTCATATGAGTACGTACATGTAAAATTGTATATACAAGGCATTTACTGTATCATTGTTGTTTCTATTCCGCCGTCGAGTGTGTATTTTTTTTCGTTCTTAACGATTTTTC
Organism: Drosophila sechellia; assembly: GCF_004382195.2. Taxonomy (NCBI): domain Eukaryota; kingdom Metazoa; phylum Arthropoda; class Insecta; order Diptera; family Drosophilidae; genus Drosophila; species Drosophila sechellia. Next base: position 14,944,497 of record NC_045954.1, read on the forward strand.
CAGTGACCTTGTTGCGTACGCTAGAACGTACAAATTTACTCGGTATGTGTGCGTGTGTGTGTGTGTGTGTGTGTCGCTGCTGCTTAGCCTTGTCCGCCCCCTTTTATCCACATTCCGCATATACACATACACACATCTCGGTGTTGTGTTCTGCGCATATATTTTGGGGCCAAAATCGGTAGCATACTTTTGAATTTATGCGGGAGTTTTGTCAGGGCCGAAAAACCCGACATCCAAGGCATTTCACTTAGCATATTGCTTATTCCCGGGTTTTTGCATACCGTGGATTGTACATACAGCCACAGCTGCGGTCACAATAATAGCCCCCCCCCCCCCCCCCCCCCACAGAAAAAATGTACCCATAATTGACTAAGCTTACATTGTTCCAAGACATTTCCAATTAAGAACAATTATAGACTTGACTAATGGAGAGCTAGTTGGCAGATTATGTTTGGCTAAATAATTAACACACATTTGGACCAAATTCTTGCATAATATAGTACTATGTATGTTTCCTTTTAAATACGAGAATTGTTTATAAAAGAAAGCAGTACTATTGTTTTGAGCGTTATCGTACTTTGATTGGGGCATGTTAATACCCGAATGATAAGACCATTGGGCATCAACATTTTTGGTCTGGCCTTGATGTACGATTGTATATACTATATTTGTATATGTACACAAACATGGATGATGGCTTCAGCTTGTTGTCAGGGAATGCAATTGCCGAGCCCTTTATTGATTTTATGATACCATGGCCAGGAGGAACCACCATCCACCATCCGAAGTCCAGTGCCCCGCCCCCAGCGGTGGCACGTGCAAAACAACAAAACAAGCGGGCCAACAACAAGTCATTACACAATTGGAGTAGGAGATGTAGATGAAACAGGGCAAAAAAAAATGATGAAAAAATAATGCAGAAGTAGAAGCTGGAGATGTGGGTGTTGAATGAAAATTGCAAACCAGAACTCGGCTGGCTTACAGACAGGCCGCCCACTCTAAGTGGCTCGAGTGGTGACAGGAGGGCTTTTAAGAGAAAAATGCATTCTTTTTTCTGCGAGCTCCGCTCAGCTTCCATGAACCTTTTCCTTTTCTACGCTTTCGCTTAATTCAGCGAAGGAATTCCATTGCATTCCGTCATGTATCTTACCCTGAGGCGCCTTGCACGACGATTGGCACAATTGGGGCCTAGACACACGTCGAGAAAAGCTTTATTTGCTATATCCGGTTTGAAAGAAAGTACGATTGTTATGGACTCCTATTGTAAGATGCCAACAACCAATGGAGAATGCGTCCATTTCCTGGCTAAGTTTTATTTATTCTATGACTGTATTAAAAATGGCCTAACTAATTGAAAGTAAAAATGGTGCCAGAAGCTACATACATCCAAAAACCACACCACTATGCTAAGTACCTTTTCAATGTATTCCATTTCATTTCCAAGCTGTGTCGCCCTGAAAGTCTCAAGTGACTGGTCAGAAAATAGGTTTGGCGCCATTTAGCGAGCTTTTTGGGGCTTTCAGTCTCAAGTGACGGCTAGAAGTTCTTGGAGCACTTGAAACCACGCAATCAGAACGCATGCCACGCGTCACATCTCCGATTCCGATGGCGGGTGATTTCATAATACGCACGCTGTCCACGACGTTGACAATTTTTCGGTTAATGACAGTTTCGCTCTTATCCCCGCTACTCTGGACTATTTTTAACCGTAGTCGAAAAGAGTTCGGGAATGGGAAATAGGGATTGGTATTAATATTGTAACGCCTATCACGTCCAGGCTGATGTCATTTTGCGGAGTCTGCGGTCTATGGATGGTATGGGGTCTCCGCAAAGTGGCATCCCTTCAGTGGGTTCTTCCTTTTCGCGGAACGCGTTACCCGGAGGTTGGGGTTGCAGCTGTAGCCTTGACATGATTCGCCCTGACATGTGGTGGGAGGTGGACTGACGAACTGGTTGACCAAGTGAACGCGGGCGTCCTTTGTTGGTGTTCTACTCTCTCAAGTATGTATGTTTAATGTAAAATGTCTGTGTACTTATATTACATGACTTTTAAAAGCTTAAGAGTCTAACACCGAAATAAAGGACCTTCATTAAAAGAAAGAGGTTCTGGGATCCTATAACTTAAAGGCACTCAGTGAATGATGGCTTTCATTATAGAATGCCATCGTTCACTTGGTGCTCATCCGATTAAGAAATACTTGACTTATTCCGAGTGCGCCTGTCAATGATATTCATTTGTGATGGATGCGCTAATGTTGGCTGTGGATTTTAATATAGCATCGCGTTCTTTCCTTCCATTTTCTTCATTTTCCCTCGTCCTTGGGACAAATTCCACGTGGAGAATTACGAAGGGATTCGCATGCCAAGCGGGCTAAATTGGCATTCTTTGGACCACCCACAGTACATTTTGGCACCTTAAGGGCCCAGAACCCAGCATTAGCTCACTCCCACTGACGTCAATGGGGATTTGCAATTTGTGATTGGGCACTTTAAAGTATTTCTGCTTTGACATTCAATTTACTCGACCTGGCTTTGTTTGCCCTCCCCAGCTCGTCTCCATTGGCATCCCGCCTTCTTTATCCCGACTAGTTTGCCAGCGGCAAGGTCATGAGCCAACAAAGAAAAGGCCACTGGGTTGACTGACTGACTTTAACCCGAAATCTGTGGAAATTCCAAAGGAGCTGTCGTGCCTTGATTAATTTGATTTGACTAAAAGGATGCGAAAAACTAGAAAGTCATGTAAGACTTAAATCAAATCAAACTAAAATATAATATCTGTATGAGGAAGCAACACGACAGCTACTACTTAGTTGGGTGTCCCTGAGGGGGATTTCACTTTTTAATAAGCTTTTGCCTGACTGCTAACGATATCAGCCTTGAAACTCTTTTACATGCAACAGTCCTTGGATAAATAATCCTTTTCTCGTCATCTTTACTGTCATGGCAACTCATGTTTTCGCATTTCCCCTTCTGCCTTTCAATGACAGCAAACACAATCCAGGATGTCGGACCAGCAGAAAGCCTCCCTCTGTCCCCGTCTGGTGGACTACATGGCCATAGTGGGTGCACACACGACGCCTCCGATGCCGAAAGGACTGCAGGGCCTCAAGGCTCCGCCAGTGCAGGTAAGTCGTCCATTGATTATGTAGGTTACTCGATTTATCACTTACTGCGGATTACAGCGTACAAGTGCCATACTTTACAGGAAAGCATAAGAACTCGCTCTAGATTGGTTTTATATTTAAATGCCATATTATTATTTAATCTTAATTATGTTTGTTTTAATTTTAATCTGTCGCAGGTGCCCGACCTGCTGCGTCGCTATCCCCCCTCGGATCATGCGGATTTCCCGCTGCCCCTGGACATGGTGTACTTTTGCCAACCGGAGGGTTGCACCAGCGTTGGACCTCGACGCACTGGCTCTGCCATTCGGGACATGACCTCCTTTGTATTCGCGCTGACCGACAAGGATTCGGGCAAGACACGCTATGGCATATGCGTGAACTTCTACCGTCCCATTGAGCGACCTAGTTCGGCGGCGGGATCGGCGGGAGCTGGCAACGATCGTCCGGGTAATGGAGGACCTGGTGGCCATGGGGGCGGCGCTGGAGGAGGAGCCGGAGGCGGAGGGCGTGGTGGAAGACGGTCGTCGGCCTTCAGGCGGGAGTCGTGGCGCAAAAGCATGGAACGCAGCTCGGATTCGGCATTTAGCAGGCAAGTGTTGTGGGCCAGACGGATGTGGGCGATGTGGTGATAAGAGTATATTTTTTTCTTATGCTAAAGCCTGTCTAACGCATCTCAAACCATTTCCATAATAGTTACGGCCTCTTAACTTCTTCTAGCGACTACAGAAGTAACGTAGCGCCTAGCGATTCGGACCGAGAACTGACCTCGCGTCGCGATTCGGACCAGCAGCGCCTGCACTCACACCACTCGCACCACCAGCCGCATCATCCGTCGGCGAGCCCGGCAGTGCCCAAACTGGGTCTGATGGCTCCCTCGGCGGACTCCGAGTCCGGCGGCAGTCATTCCCCATCGCCGCGGGCCTCGCGAAAGAGGACGAAGCTGCGCAACCAGTCCCTCACCTCACTGTGCATCATCTCGCATCATCCGTTCTTCACCACCTTCCGCGAATGCCTCTTCATCCTGAAGAAGCTTATCGATGCTTGCAACGAATCCTCTTCGCCGAAGCGGGTTGGTGCCTCCCAAAAGATCAACCGGGACAATGTGTGGACGGTGCTGACGGGCCATGTCAGCGATGCCACGCCCTCGATTGTACTGCACGATGTGCGCGAAATCGAAACCTGGATCCTGCGACTTCTCTCCACGCCGGTTCCTGTGCCAGGATCGACCAGAGTTGAGGTGAGTGGTTGGGATCATTTGTTATACCTAAAACATATCACGTTTCCTTCTAGGTTGAGGTGCTGTCGCCGACGGTGCATGAGCCCCTGCTGTTTGCATTGCCTGACCACACTCGCTTCTCTCTGGTGGACTTCCCGCTCCATCTGCCGCTGGAGTTGCTCGGCGTGGAGACGTGCCTGAAGGTATGGACTCTGATCATGCAGGAGAACAAGGTGCTGTTCCAGTCGCGCGACTATAACGCCCTCTCCATGTCGGTAATGGCCTTCGTCACTATGCTGTATCCGCTGGAGTACATGTTCCCGGTCATCCCGCTGTTGCCCACCTGCCTAAGTTGTGCAGAGCAGCTACTGTTGGCACCTACGCCCTTTGTCATCGGGGTGCCCGCCTCGTTCCTGGTCTACAAAAAGAACTTCCGGTATGATGAACATCTGGTTATTGAAGAAAATTGTATTGTAACAACAGATTCTTTTTAGTCTACCGGATGACATTTGGGTAGTCGACTTGGACTCCACCAAACTGACGCCACCGACTGGTGGCTATGAAGAAATACCACCGCTACCTGAGCCCGAGGGCACCATTCTGAAGAACCACCTCAAGCAGGTAAGCCCAAAAGCCCTAGCCCTAAACTCCTGTATATAACCAAATTTCTGAAATCTAATGGATGCAATGAAAATAATATTTTTCTAAATTTTGGAAATTCACCCAAACATAAAATGGGAGTAATATATTACTTGCATAATGAAGGGTTATATATTTTTTTATATTTCTTGCTTGCACTATTTAATTTGTCAAACGAGAATGTTGAAATTTAACTTGGCAGCTCAATTAATGTTTTCCAGGGAAGATTGACAGTTATTGAGCAGCTCGACGCAGCTGTCGTAGAGGGTGGTGTCCAGTTGGCGCAGCTCCTGCTCCTTGTCGATGTCGAGGAAGCGCTTCAGCTTGTCCACCTCGTTGCGCATTTTGAAAACGATGCCAGGCAGCATGCCCTGTGCCTTCTTGAGCACTTGCTCCTGGATCTGCAAACGGCGTTCGTTGGCTCCCTCGCTGCGGAATCGCTCGAGACGCCGGAGTTCCAGCTCCCGCTCGTGGTCATAGTGGGCCTTCTGCAGCAGCAGATGCTGCAGCACAGCCCGATAGACAATCAGTTGCTCCAGGCGTGGATCCGTGGGACGACTCTGGGAACGTAGCGTGGCATTATGGCGCGTATCGTTGGCATGCACGGCCGATAACAAGGCGATGTGGGGATTGTTCATGGTACTACCTGATCACTACAACGGATGAGAATATTTATGAATATGTAGGCACCGACATCGGGCTAGTGATTCGATTATGATTATGATTGAAGTAAAACTCAAGGGCTTCTGATTTTCTGGAGTTTCAATGAGGGTAATGCTTGGAATTTTGTTTTTAAATGTTTAAATATTTATAGCCAGATCGAAATATAAGAAGATGCTTTTCAAAGTTGGTGAATTTCCAGAATTTAAAAAATATGTGTGTCAACTTAAGGCATTGTCACGCGGTTTTATATTCTATAATCGTTATAAATACTCGCGGCACACAACTGGATATCGCTTTTCCATGTCTATTTACCCGATGTTTCCTGAAAATGTATCTGCATCTGGGAAGAATTTAATCAAAAGTTGTATTACTCAGAGCAGATGCATCTGAACGGCGGTTACTCATTCTAGCTAACGTTATCGCTGTCATATAATCGTTATCATTGCTCCATTCAAGTTTGGTGTGATTGTTTTAATTCAAATGATATATATCTTACCACATTCTGTGGCCTGTCACAGAGCAAATATATATGAAGAGAGCACCCCAGCGATATTATAATTTGAATTTGTTTCTATATTTCATTAACAAACTCCTCTTACACTTGTACAATTCTCTATCTCTCTCTTTCTTTTATTGTGTTTTTTTTTGTGTACTCACTGCCTCCCTTTCTGCCTATCGATGTGTGTCCATCTCTGTCTCTACTCTAATGCTATACTTTTTACACTCATGCATTATCTGTTATATGAAATTTATAATACTCGATCACAACTTTAACTACAACAACAACTACTACTACAACAACAACAACAACAAATCGTATATCTACAACAACAACATGGGCAGGCTATGCTATTGATGGATGAAGCTGGACTTGGTGTAAATATCGTTCGCAAAAGTGTTAACTACGTTTGGTTTATCGTTATATTTGAGTTGAAACCGTTTGTACATACTAAACATAATCCATATTTAATATACTAGCTATATGTGAATATTCGTAACGATAAAGTACTTGACATAGAACATAGAACTAACCGCATGCACAGTCATTCTACATAGACGTAACGACCCTCTCTTAATGTTCAACTTTTCAAAATCGGAGCTCGAAGTCGGGCTCTCAATTAGCTAGGTTTAACTTTCAAGGGGTTAAACTCCTATCATATTCTCAACCTATCAGTCGCTGTCCTTAGTGTTACGTGTTTCGTGTGTGCATGCTCTGTCAGTCTTTCCTTCTTCCCTTCCGTTTATCAACTTCTATATCAACCTGAGTACCTAACTGAAGTGGCCTTACGCCCCAAAAAGCTTTCCAAAAATCCCCCCCCAAAATCTTATAGTTAGACAAGTTGGAGTCCTCATTTAGATGGCTAGTCATCAAATTAACACCGTGCTAATTGCTCTAAATGGATTGTTCCACAGGCACTTACCTCGATGACGGCCACAAATACGGCGGTCTCCTCACAACAGCTATTACCATCGGTGCGGGATAGTCTTCAGGAACCACCGTTGCTAGGGTAAGTATTAAAGTCTTAAGACAACACTACCACAGAGGTTCAAAAAGAGTTTGTTAAGTCTTAAAGATATCCTCGACTCTCATCCTTAACCTCATGTTTTTTTTCTGATTATCGAACAGGGTTTCTCAAGTGAGACTTCCCCTCCAGACGCCTCCTCACTCGGCGCAGGCCAGTCAACGGAACTCGATGTCCGCCCAAGGAACGATTAGTTCCCGCCAACCGAGCCCGATGAATTCACCAGCCCTCAATCCATTCGTTTATGGAACGGATGTGGATTCCGTGGACGTGGCCACGCGGGTGGCGATGGTGCGATTTTTCAATGCTCAAAATACATTGGCTAATTTCGCTGAGCACACGCGCACTTTGCGGCTATATCCACGTCCAGTGGTGGCATTCCAGATCAATAGTTTCCTACGATCCCGACCAAGAGCCTCGCAGTTCCTGAATCAATTTGCCAGGACTCAGGCCGTAGAGTTCCTGGCCGAATGGTCACTAACGCCCACGAATGTGGCGTTCCTTCGAGTGCAGACTGGCGTTATGGATCCCATGCAGGTGGGCGATAAGCCCAAGTGGTTCGCCCACGCTCTGACCCCCATCCGATTTTCGGTGTGGGACGATGGCAGCTCACTGAATGGAGCCCTACGATCGCTGAAACAACTCGAGTGCCAGCCGACGGACGAGAGTGGTTCGGACTCAGAGGGAGCGGATAGTAGTAGCTCTTCGTACAGCTCACTCAGTGATTTTGTCTCGGAAATGGCTTCCTCCGATCTTTCGCCCAGCCTGCATGATGTCTTTGGGTCTTACAATCGGCCACATGTTGTTCCTCAGACTCTCTCCTCGAATTTGGATCCGGCCTTGGTCTATCATCCGCCCAGCAAGCTGCAGTATCCCGAAGGCATTGCCGATGCGGTGGCCAGCAAAGAGGAGGAGGATGAGGAGCGTGCCGATAGCCCTGTGTCCTCGTCCTCCAGTCGCTCGGATCTGAGTTCGCCCAGCTTCAATCGCGATTCGGAGTTTGATTTCCAGCCGAAGGGCGGACAAACTCTGGGATCGACTACAGTTGGCAGTGGAGCGGCTGCACCCAGTTTCGAGTTGGCCACTCCGTTGGCCATGCGACTGGAGGCCACCATTAAGATGGCAAGCATTGAACAGGAATCTGACACGGTATCCACGGCGACGGCCAAGACCATAGCCGCCGGTTCGAAATTACAAAGACATCCCAGCGACTCCGAGTCGCGACCTGAAAAAAAGATTCCGGTAAGTAAAGGTTTATTGAATCTTTAGGGTAGCTGATTTATTTCTCAATAATGTTACCTAATCATTAGCCACCACTTACGCCACCGGTGAAGCAGCCTGGAGTAAGCAATATCCTGGCCCGAACTGGTAGTTCCGGCTCCAGCTCCAGCAGTCCTGGACGTCAGAGTTCCCAGAGCTCCCTATTCGAGAACTTTGCCTCCCATGCCAAGGAACTGGTGCGCGAAACAACGCGTCAGAGCAGCCAGGAGGGTCTACTGGCCCATGTGGATAAGGTGAGTAAAATTAAGGTTCATTCTATGGGCTGGTTCTTTAACTAGATGTGCTGTTGTACTATGATCGTTGATCTGATTTTCTTGCCTTTCTTTCCGTCCGTAAACGTGATTATTATTTGGACTTTTCTCCTTTATTTGTTTTATTAATTTTAATGGGTTATTTGCGTTGGTTAATTGAACCTGACATAAATGTACCGTACTGTAGCATGCGCTGGACGAAGATCTTGACGACAAAATGCGTCATACCTTCGAAAAGGTTGGTACTCCCGCCGCACTGTCCCATCCCATCCAGAATCGATCCCACCACGCTTTCATGAACATTGCCTTAATCTTATACCATTTCTCTATTCATCACATTGCACACCACATACACACACACATCATTAATTGAACAAAGTGAGTCTGGTCATGGCCTACTATCAATAAGGTTACAGTATATTATACCCATATATACACGCGCTACTCATTTCTCTAGACACTATTTTAGGCTATTCATACAAGTACATAGAATATTTTTTTAAATGTTTATCCAAACAGTAACATGTTTTTTTATCATTCAAATGCACCCACACTTCCAACAAGAACTGAGACTAAATCCCTCCTTGAAGCATCCTGACACCCATATCCTCACCACACCTTTCCGCAGATTTGTAATTCCCCCATGGGATTCGTAGTGCCATTGTAGATTGCTTCAAACTAGACCTCAATCCGGTATCACTTGGGGTTGAGGGACTCAAGCTTTGATTGTTAGCACCACTTAGGCGATTGTGTAGTCTTGGAATACCAACCAATTTAGGTCTTGATTACTAATACGTATTCGATTTCGGATTCATAGTTTACGCTGCACGCAAAGAAGGCAGCTGGAGAGGCTTCGAAGCAGGCCCTGGAAGTGTCCAAACAGGCGGCTGGGGTGAGCAAGAATACCCTCGAAGATCTCACATATGTGGGCAAATCGACGCTGGGCGATCTTACCAAAACGGCCAAGGAGGCTGCCACCAAGAAGGGCATCATTAAGATTGAGGAGCATACGGCGGGTGGTGCTGGACCACCGCCAAAGTCACCCGGTTCCCAGCTGGCGACACACAAACAGGTGCAGCAATCGGGCGGCCAGGGTGGCAACAACTTCTTCTCCGCGATTGGGACGGATTTCAATGGGCTAGCCTCATCCACATCCACTATGTTTTCGGGCATGTTTGGTAAAAGTAAGTTACATTTAAAGATGTTCTAAAAGGAATTTCTGATCAAGAATTCTCTTCTTCCAGAGAGCCAACAAAAGCAGGTTCCTGTACAGCAAAAGCAACCTAACGTTTCCGCTGGGAAGGCCAAGTCTGGCATTAACTTCGATCCATTTCCTGGTCGCAAGGGACTCGTGGAGCGGACGCCGTTAATCAAGCATTCGGGTCCTAGGCAAACACAAGAGGAGCTGACCCGCCAGCAAAACCAGGAGCGTTCGCACAGTAATGCTGAGAATCAGACCTTCCTCAAGGATGTGACCAATCAGGTGCTCGCTGGAGAGGGAGTCGGTTGGCTGAAGCTCAATCGGTTTAAGAAACTAATGGAGGACGAGTCCTATCGCACACTGGTGCTCAGCAAGCTCAATAAGACGCTGGACAAGAAGATTGCCCCAGATGATCATATTGACGATGTGGTAAGCTTAAAATATTTGGTATATTGAAGTTCCAGGGTAACCCCATCGTTTATCCCTCAAGTGCGTGACGAAGCCCGTGTGGAAGGGTATGCTGAAGTGCATCCAGGCCATAGCCGGCGGGTTGGACGTGACCTTTGCGAATTTCGGCCTGGGCGGTATGGCTTCTGTGTTCCAGTTGATGGAGGTAGCCCACACGCATTATTGGAGCAAGGAGATCAACGAGGGCAGCGACATGTCCTCCAGCCTGCTCTCCAGTCACGCCGCCAGTCCCATGGGCAGTAGAGAGAACCTGCGATCGCCTAGCTCGCCAAATGGCTCCCACTCGGCATTGGGCAGTGAATGGGCATCGCCGCAGGAATCACGAAAGAGTTCCACTCAATTGGCACACGGTGGACCGGGTGGTTCGCATTCGGGAGCACCGATCAACCGACGATTGTCGTCGGCGGACAGCCAGGATGGTCAGTCCACCACGGAGATGTTCAAGGACATGCTGTCGCAGAAAAGAAGTGCCTTGAAGAACATGCTCACCTCCTTCGATTCAGATGTAAGTTGTGTTGCTCGATGTAGTTCCTTGAGATATGAATAGCCCACTCAGACATTTATAGCCGCCCATTCCATCAATGCCAATTGTACTCAGCTTGTCAAACCAATCCTGTATTTCGCTCAGTGTGTATATATATATATATATATCGTATCGTAGACTCGCCTATCAGCATTTCAGTAAATAGCTAAATCAGTACCAATTAGCATATATCAGTATCCACCAGTATGTAACATATACATGTATGTATGTCACATAGCGAGTGTCAATCGATGTAGTCTGCCGATCCTCCCACCGTAACCTCTCAACCGTATCTATATATTCGTAACCGCCACCCGTTCCGCCTACATCCCGTATCGTTACCGTCCAACCGATATACCCGATTGTAGAGTACTCTAACACTCATAGTGTGTAATCCGTAGGCTGCTGGCTCCACGGGTGCGCTTTCCGTTGTCAGCTTGGGCGTCCGCTTGCCCTCCAGCTGCCGATCCACGGTTTCTGACACCGAGTACGAAAATGTAAGTACACCAGAGGGTCAAAAATACGGCAAGTTATCCATTGAATTTTTTGGAGAAAAATGAATATTCTGAAGTTGGCACAAAAACAGAAACCTCTTTAAACCGAAAGAGAAATCTGAGTGCCATTAAAATCTTCATTCGGGAAATCATTCTAAAACCTCCGCAACAACCTTTCCAAATAAATTAGTTGTCTACCATTTCCTGTAACAAGCTTTGGGTAGACATTTTAAACTTAAGAGTCCTTATCCTCGTTTGTCCTAAATCTGGTCCGAAATCAAAATTTCCGACCAAATCTAAACCGAAATTCATTTTGCAGACAACCACGTCGAAGGATTCCAAAAAGAGCTCTGGAAATCTATGGTCGGGCAAGTCAACGCTAAGTGCCGGATTTCGTTATACTGGAGGACACCTGATCAACACGTCATCTTCTCCCTCGCCGGACAGTCCGCGGGTTTATCTCTTCGAAGGGTTGCTGGGCAAGGATCGCCTTAATCTTTGGAACCAAATGCAATTCTGGGAGGATGCCTTCCTCGACGCTGTTAGTCAAGAGCGTGATATGATCGGCATGGATCAGGTGAGTGTTTGTTTGGCAACGGTGGCCTTCATTCCATTAATACTTCGATTATTTCACAGGGTCCTATTGAAATGATGGAGCGCTACAAATCACTAAGTGAATCGGAGCGCAAGCGTCTTGAACACGACGAGGATCGTTTGCTATCCACAATGCTCTACAACCTGACGGCCATCCTGGTGATGCTGAATGTCGCCAAAGACGAGATCCGACGCAAGATTCGTCGCCTTCTTGGAAAGAGTCATATTGGCTTGGTGTATTCCCAAGAGGTACACAATGTCGTCGATCAGATAAACAATCTGGTAGGTTATAGAGTTAAGAAGGCCTGATTTATATGTTTTGTAAAATACACTTTCTTGTTGCAGAACGGAAATGACATTGATCTAAAGCCCCTGGGTTCACGATTGCTGCACCGCCAGAGCTTCACCGTCCACCAGGGCACGGATGTGAATGGACCACTACGATTCATGGAGGTGCGGGACGATGGTCTGGTACTGCGATCAGTGGATGGCACCATTGTGGAGCGCTGGTGGTACGAGCGGCTGGTCAACATGACCTATTCACCCAAGACCAAGCTGCTCTGCCTGTGGCGCCGCAATGGCGGTCAGACGCAATTGCACAAATACTACACACGAAAGGTGAGTGTTTTTAGTTGGTCAAGTAAAGATATAGCCCATCATAGCAACGAATACTCTTTTCCCGTACAGTGCAAGGAGCTGTATAATTGCATCAAGGAGGCAATGGAGCGGGGCGGCACGCCCACCAATGTGCCCGAGCTGGGCGGCGAGTTTCCCGTTCAGGACATGAACACAGGCGAGGGCGGCCTGCTGCAGGTGTGCCTCGAGGGTGTCGGTTTGTTGTTCTCCAACAGCAAGGTGAGTGCCAGAGATATATAGACTTGCCAAAAATCAAATTCCCCACCAACACTTGGCATACACAAAACATTGTAACACACCCAAAACTTATACACAACCAACCAGCTTCATCTCCGAATGCCTCAAACTACTAGTATTCGTTTTTTTTGTACACCACTCCTCATCAAGCAACGCATATATTTCCCAATACGAATCCCTCAAACCAGATCCATATATAATTGAGTACAGATACACTGTAAGCTTATGATAAACTTAATTAATCCGAAGCATAAATGAAAGACCTTGATATTTTTATTTCGCTGTTTGGGTCACCAAATTGGGTGTTGATCTGGGTCAACCAATATCATACCAATGGAACACCAGACCCCAAAAATGACGGGATTTACATACAGATTGAAGAAAAAAGATATTTACGCCTCAATTGGATTACCCAATATAACGCCACAAATGGTGTTCACCTGGGTCACCTAAATAATCCAGAGTTAAACTAGGACTATACTCGTACAAATTCGCGTCTATCTGTCCAGATATCGATACATACTCCCACTGCCTTCGTTTCCGTGTTTTGTTTTCAGTCGTTACGTTTCATTTCGTTTCGGTTTGGTTCAGTTTTCATTTCCGTCTAGCTTTCTTTGGTTTCTTTTCCTTACGATGTATAAGTTCGATCAATTACCAATAATTTTCTTCTTGTGTGTGTGTGTATCGACTGCATCAAGATCAAGGGCCCTCTCAATATACATCTCTATGTATAAATATATATATCAAATATGTTCGTTTTCAGTTCATGCCTTTCTGATATGTCTAACCTAATACTAATTTGAATGAACAACCGAAACAGATTATAGAAGACTTGTGTAGGTCCGCCCAGTCTGCTTTGAAAATAATAATAAAAAATATGCTATAACCGAAACTGAATGTGAGAATATATGTTAACCTCTATATTCCTGGCCAAGAAGGTCTGGATATCGGACTTTATCGACGACTGAGTCGATTCTTGTCGGGTCTTTTCATTTGTTAGCAATAACCGGAACCCCGTCTCCACCTATCCAACTACCCAAGCTAAACCCAACTACGTATTATATTTTACCGATCTCTCTCTGTCTCTCTTTATCTATCTATCTCGCTCTAACTCTTTCTCTTTTGTTCATTGGCTTTGGTTTTGGCATTTTATTTTGACTCGCCTTCTTATATATCTACTTATATTATTCCTAAGTCATTATATAATCCACAAAAAATTGAAAAATCAATCGAATCTTTTATCTTATCCAATTTCTAATCGATCAAGTGAAAGTATATATGAACAAATAAATATATATATATGCAGAAAAATCCATCTATATCATACCCATATATTGTGCTAGTGAATGTACTGAATGCTGTATTCATTATACTCTCTATTTTATTTATTACCTAACCGATTCAATGATAACGCCATCAAAACCAATAGCAAAAGAAAAATAAAAAATCCCAATTCTCCTTTTCATTCTTTTCGATTACGATTGTCATTCTAACGATCCTTACGTTTGGTTACTTATACTCACCGTTTGATATGTTAATATTGTCATCTTTATCTCATTTTGATTGTCTTTATTATCGATTACTCAGATTACAAATTTACCGATTTACGATTACCGACTAGTATCGTTCCTAAGAGTACTGTACTTCATAGAAAACAAAAACGATATTTGTATGTATGTACCCTCGAAGCACCCACGACTAAAGTGTTCCTCATATCCACATAAAAATCGATTTACCTTAAGAAAAACTTAAACTACAAGAAATTATTAAGTAACATTTAAACCTTTGCCTCGAATATTTCGAATAGGTCCCTCGAACGTTATTGGAGTCTATTCAATTTCGTATGTCCCTTGTTCATTACTTTGGCAAAGTGATTTGTTTTCCTGTATATATATAGAATACCCTCAATTCTTTGATACGGGAAAAAACAATTGTAGCACAAGGGTCTAATTGATTCTGGGTTAAAACTAAGGTATATTGTTGTTTATTTATTTTATATTTTCCTTATTTATTTATGTTAACCTTTTGGAGCTCGCTATTGAAAACAAAAATAATAAATCTATATATATTCATATATATGTATGACATAGAAAAGCAATGCATCGAAAAAAAATATGGCAAATTGTTTAGCAAGAAACAAAAATATTCTAAGCTGGTAACTTTTGAGATGGTCCTTGTGCAAAATCCTCTAAAGTGCTTTGTTTTTTCGTTTTGAGTTCGATTTGGTTGGTTTTAATTTGTTTTTTTGGTTTCCTGTCTCTAAGTTTGCTATTTCTATTGACATATGTGCGTATATACATATATAAATAACTTCCTTTTTATATATAAATATATATATATATCTGTCTCTGTCTATCTTTCTTCTAAATCTAAATCTTTCTCTTTTCCGTGTTATATATGCGATATATAAGAAGTCTACGTGAGCTCAGAATTTTCTGTCTTACGCAATTTTCGGTTCCATTGTTCCATTTCAATTCGATTGCGTTCTTACATTCAGTTTTAATTTATGGTAGTGATTTCATGCCAAATTGTTTCTTAAGTATGATAACTAAAACCAACAAGTACAAACAGCAAAAGTAATATAAGCTATAGTAGACATTTCCTACCCCATGATATCTCCACATTTACCGTTGTAAAGCCGATAGACAATATCGATACCGATACCGATACCAAAACCGAAACCGAAAATCCTCAAAAAATAATGTCCCACCGTCTTTAAGCAAACGACTCTAACATAACAACAACAGCAACAACAACCACATTTCATATCGTTTCTATTTAGTCTACCTACAAAAAATCAAAATATATACAAAAATAATACAAAATTCGCCAGCAATTTGGAAATTTGAACAGAAAATAAAATGAAACAAAAATATTTGAATGAACAGTTTAAAAAACAGTTTTCTCAACTTTCCTTTTTATAATTTTCTTTGTTGTTTGTTTGATATTCTCTGTCGAACGCGGAACGCTGCACCGTTGCTCGCTCTCCCTCCTTTGTGGACCAACCAAAAATCACGTTCCGTATTCGGAACGTACCGATCCGATCCGAAACCAAACTGAACCGAATTGAATTGTATTATTCCAATGATTGGTCTACTTTTCAAACGATAACAAAAACAAAACCCAAAAAACAAATCAAAAATCGAAATATAATCAAAAATCTATGATAAAACGATCTGAAAATGTCTGAAAAAACGATAAAGGATTTCGAGGTATTGCAATGAACCAATTTCTTGTTATATTTGAACTTAAATTTATAAGCAACTATTGTTCTTTAAATGCCCTGCTGTCCACCACCCACCCAATCCCTGAACCCATCCTCTTTTTCCCACCTCAACCACCCACTGAATTAACCTGCCCTTTTATATGAAAACAAAGAAAAATAGTAAATATATATTTTAGTTTGCGTTGCCCTTTAGTTTTAACTTGGACTCTTTTGCGTTCATAACACTTTGTTTTATCCTTCACTTTCACTCACCCAATAAAGGTAAAAACCAAAAAAGTATACAAAATAATCTGATATGGCATTAAACAGTTAAAAAAAAAACAAAAACCAAAAATTTGTAGTTGATATTGAATTTAAACCTTAAGCCGCAAATAATATATATACCATAATGTAAATTATTTACCCATATTTTTTGTGTTTTATTCTCTATATCTCTCGCTATCTCTCTAATCCAACTGAGATTTTCGTTTTTGAACTGTTGGTTGATTGATTGGTTGGTTGGTTAGTTGGTTTGTTTGTTGAATTGAACTTGATTGAATTGAATTGAAACTGAGCCGTACACTTTGTATACCTTAATGCCGATTACCGATTGCCGATTATCAATTGTTGATTACTGTAATTGATTAACGTTAGATTTACCCAATTATCATTTGGGCCCCCAGTTGTCGACACATTATCGATTTTCATTTACCAAGCCACCTGCGATTTATGATTTTTTTAATGTTAGAGAGCACACACACAAAAAACGCAAGACTTCAAAATAATGAATGGTCACACTCTTCGCCCAACTCATAGATGGTCACACTGGGCTCAAAGTAAAATCTCCAGACTTTGAACCTAAGCATGCTTAGCACACTGCACAGTTTAAGTGCAATTACTTACAAGGACTGCACCCGAATTCACCACAGTCTAACACAATTCACCACACTTGCATATGTCCTAGTCTGTCCGATATCCTTTCTATAAGTAGATAACCATTTAACTAGACATGATCACGATTTTAGTTATATAACACACACAAAAATAACATATATACTTGAATATACACGTGGCTGTACTGATCCATTCCATTTCGTTTCGTTACTTTCCGTTCTATTCCGCTTAGTTCCGTACCATTAATTTTCGTTGGTTGCGGCCAAAGTTAGATGACCTTTCACTTGGAGGGAAAGCAGCCCCTAAGCACTTATAAAACCTTTTGAAAATGATGCAGGGTTTGTTTAGTGGTCACGAAGATACTATCACATCTTTTTAGTAAAGACAAGATTAAAATAATATAGTATTCAGATCACTACAAACTAATTACAAACCCTGTGTCTCACATAATTTTGCTATTACCTTTCCTTCTAGTTCCCTTATAGAGTGTGCCAGACAACCAAAACCGAGTTACCAACAATAGACCAATAAAGATTACTTAGTGTTGATTTTGAGTTTGCTTGTGTAGAGTTACTTGTTTAGCAAAGAATTAAACGCAAATTGTAGTTGTAGTTTATTAATTAAGAAACCAAAGGAAAGTATTAAATAAAATGAGACAAACAGATAATTATACCGTACACTTAGAGGTAAAATTCCCACTTAGAAACCCCATTAATATAGTCGTAAGCTAACTACCAAAACTGCTGGAATTTTCATTTCAATATCTATAAGCAATTGCTAAAAGTCTGGCTTTTCCGCCCATCTTTTCCCCATCTCTCGCTCTTTATCTATTTCTAATTTACTCATTTTCAGCCTGTCTCTATCTCTGTTTACCTTCTTTAAGCCTTTGATATCGAGCCAAAAAAAAAAAAAAAAAAAAAAAAAAAAATAGTATAGAGTATAGTAAACTGTTTGAGTAGGATGCTCAATATTGATCCTATTCCGATTATATTCACTGGTTCTTAGTGGTAGCGCCACATGCTGCATGCTGTTACATGTAATTATCCCTTACTCCTATATCTCCCATTTCCCAACTGACAAACATTCACCCTATAAAGCTACAAAATCTCTATAAACACATCGACCAACGTATTGTAAGAGCGACTGTACCAAAAATCTCTACTTAAATCTATTTATTACTTTTCACGGAATAATAAACGGGTTGCCCTCAGAGAATCCTCTGATATAACCCATTTAAAAACGTAATAAATATTTGTTTTAAATACTTTTTTTTTATATTCAAACCACTTCTATAGAGAAGTACACACACTCGGACACCCAACACTGTACCTAACTTTATTCATTTAGCGTTTGTATTAGTGCAATTTGGGGTTGCTCAGGAGAACAACTCTCGTCAATATAAACCATAATTATGCATAGAACCAATGCGTCTCCGTATCCAAAATTCAAACAATCTAGTATACGACCATCTCACAAGTGCTAATTGGAAACGTCCTTTATCAAACAAAAAAACTTAAAAATAACATTTAATATGGAAGAAAAATTATTTTTTACAATAAAAAATAGCAAGTAAAACAAACTAATTACCAAACTTTCATTTGATTTTGCTGCATTCTCTTTCTGTCTCTAACTCAATCGGTCTGAGTCCCTCCGTTGAATTCCTTTAAGTTTTTAGTTCTGCCATTCCATTTGATTTAATATTGCGTTTGGTTTAATTTCGTTTTAAGTCCTGAGCACTGATTATCGCCAAAAGCACTTGATGCGTGCCGTGTACATAAATAAATGTCGTTAACTGTACTTGGTGTCCTTGTCTTGCTGCCTGCATCGATTAGATTGGCCCATGCGCTTGCGTAGCATTTAGCTTTTGTTTGCCTGCCTGCCTGCTTGCTTGTGTTCCAATACCGTACCGTACCGTTTCGTTTGGTTGGGTTGGTAACTGTACTATTGACGATACAATAAAAAAACAAAATATGAAAACTTTTCAAGGAATCCGCCAAAAACCTCCCAGTTGCTATAATTTATTACATTTTACTGCCCACGCGTAAATGCTATCTCTGTTCCAACGCTCTCCAACTATCTCTCTCTAACTCCCACTCTGCCTATCAACCAGTCTCTTCCTCTGCTGAACAGCGTTTGTGTGAAAGCTTTTTGGTTTGAACCGCCTTATAATTTGCATTCCGTTACCGTTATTTTAAGTTGCGTTCCGTTTTGCTTGATTTCGTTTCGTTTCGTTTCCCCCTTTACGTTATGTTCCATTCTTGCGTTCCGTTTTGCAACGGAGCCTTGAAGCCGAAGAAAGAATGAAAGTTGTTTGGCATTGAAGCTTAACTGATTCCATTCTCCGCCCGTATTTCAGTTCTTCGTCCGATTGGACCACATCCGCAAGTGCTTCACCCAGAAGGGTGGCATTTTTGTACTGGAGGAGTACAGTAAGTACTGTATAAGTTGTACTCTTGCGATTGTTTCCAAACCAAAGTCATACCCTTGTATTATCTGCTTTTTCAGATCCCAAGACGCGCAATCTCATTCAACGAAAGTACCAGTCGAGCATGGTAAGTGACTTAACTAAACTACAAATCAACCACTATTCGCCAACACAGCCATCATGCACTTCGCACCACTTGTTCCGAGTTGCATCCCGTTCCGTTCCGGAACTATCGTTAATCGATTAAATGTACATAAACTTGCTTAAGCCTGCCGAGTTATGCAATTTTCTGTACAAATCAAATGTGAGCCCCAAGCCCATCTCAATATACATATGTATATCAATATATCTGCATATATGGAGATTTCAGAATTTGTTTACCACTGTATGATATGGCACATTCAATTGCACCGACAGTTTGTATATACGATATTGAGATAATCTCTTTGATTTTCGATTTTTCTTTTCTTTCCGTTTTCGTTTACCCTTTGGTTATTTGCATTCGTTTTCTGTGAATATATTTCTATGTCAACGACAACTCAACTACTCAACAACAAACAATGCCTGCAACAACAACACACAAAACACCAATAACACCACTCATATGTCATCAAACCAAAATATAATACGACCACACACCGCAAAATAACCTTCACCAATTAAATTTGAAACTGAAATCGAAACACCCGAATGTGTAATTGAAACCAAAGGCGTCGGAAATTGTCTTGAGCTTCCATCGCGTTACCTCCGTGCAGTTTGCCTACATCTGTCATCTCAATGGCGAGCGAGGTACAGTCACCAACAAAAGCACAACTGGAACGATGGAATCGGATACAGCTAAGCCTGTGGACCCACTGGAAACGAAGGAACCACCGCTGGCGAGCGTATAAATAATGTGCCTAATCTGTGAAATCTATGTAAATAAAATCAAAAATCCTTTTTATGTAACTCCTTTGTATGTATGTATTTCCTGTGACATCTGAACGAGAAACACCACAACAAAAATCAAAGCATAAACAACAAAAATAGTATTTTAGTTTGGCTTATCGTGATTTTAGTTTAAAAGAATGTTTTCCAAATTTTTTACTTCGTTTCTTTTTTTTTTACTTATTTTTGTTAGTTGTCTCTACTTCCAATTTTGTAAGACGCATGCTTTTAATTATGCTTTCCTGCCTTGTTGTGTTGTGCAAGCACCACCCACCAAAGAAAAACCAACCATCCACCTCACTCAAAAAACGAAAGACACTTTTCATTTTGAAAAACAAGAATGTGGCCATTAAGCAGCACTTAAAAATTACGTATACGCTCCGTAGTCCGATCAGATTTGCTACTCGGTGCTGTGCGTATTCTCCTACGTGGCCGCCGGTCAGGATCAGAAGAAGAATCCGGTGGTCATCACTCCGCAAATCCAGGACATTCATGCCCAGCAGAAGCAAAAGCACCAGCAGCAACAGCAACATCAGCAGCCGCAGCAGCAGCAGCAGCCACATCAACCGACCACGCAGCAACATCAGCCCACAGCAGTAGCATCTGCAGTGCCCACAACAACTGTTCCAGCCGGACAAGTCAATCCCAACCGGATGACGGGCAAATCGCAGGCCGGCAGCATCTCCATACGCCACACGGTACCCATGCAGAAGCCCACTATCACCATGTCCACGGTGCAGCCGCAGGCCAGGATGCCAGCCCAGGTTGCAACCGCATCTGTCACTGGTCCGGTCACTGTGCCAGTTCTCCCCACTCCCGCTCCACCCACATCCAATCCCGTCAAGCTGCCGCAATTGCCGCCGCGCGTACCATCGCAACCTTCCACGGAAAGCCTGGCCTCGATCTCATCACCGCCTCCAAAGCTACGGACACCCATGTCCGCTCCACCCGGACCACCGCCGGCCATACCGCCGCGCACGGGGGCCATTTCACGGAGCGGATCGGTACCGGCGGCCCGATCCTTTGTCCGCCAGGCATCGGCAAACTCCACACCGCCACAGTATACGCCACAGCCGCCGCCGCCCTTCGTGATACCCAAGCGGCACAGTGGACTGGCCAGGGCATCCACCTTGTCGTCATCCACATCGGCATCGATGTCATCATCGTCCGCCTCCAATCATCCCGGGCATTCGCAGTCGCAGCAGCGCGCCAGTCACGGCAGCGTGGCCGCTGTGCTGCAGTCAATGCCGGAGGCTGAGCCCGGTTACGGATCCGGCTCCGGTTCGATATCCGGGTCCAGTTCCGGCTCCGGTTCGGCATCGGGCTCCATTGCCAGCGCTTCACCGCAGGCCCATCGCAAGCACTGACGAAGGAGTTCGTTCTTCAAGTTTGGAGGCGGCGGAGGCGGAGGTGGTGGCGGCGGACCAGGGGGCGGGGCCAATCCAGGGGCAGGAGGCGGTGGCGGCGGACAGATGGGCGAGGAGCCACACCCACATGCCCATCGACGTGACGTCTGCCGCACCATCTGCATCCCCTGGCTGTGATCCCGGCAGTCGACCGACTAAGACGGTTCATCATTCCAAGCGGGGCTTTCCTGATCCATGTTACCCTCCACAAAAACCAGCCAGAAAAAGGTGCCACGTTTATGCGCATAATATAAATACATCTAGCTTCTTTGAACACAACATATTTCAAAATTGTTAAAACATTTGTAAGTCCTTCAACATAAAATTATGTATATCTTTATGGAGGGAAAAAGTATAAGAGGTCAAAGTAAAGAACGTATCAATGAAATTTAAAAATAAATATTAACATTAAAAGAAGATTTTGTCAAAAGCTTTTCTACCACAATGCTTTGATCTTAATTTCAAACAACTTTCACATTTGCAACCTTTTAGTAAGTCAAGAATAAATTTAAATTAAAGTTCTTTTCAAAGAAGTGGACATATGCTTAAAGACAAAACAATCAACTCTATGAATATATATTTATTTAAACATAGTGGTGAACAAATTATGTTACAAAATTGCGAGGTTTTGCTGTCTGTAAATACACGAAGTATCAAAATGGACCTTAAACTTAAGCGTGCGCATAAACGTGGCACTGTCCTCGGTCTCTAGAGCCAAAGTTACAGTATTTTCCAATCTTCCTCTTCCGCACGGATCGCGAAAGCCCCATCCGATCCATCAGTTATGCTTTATACATATACATATATATATATATATATGTACCGTATTCGATTATATTTTAGCCAAATCATATCATTAGCCGCCTCTAACTAATCCCATAGACAAATTGTTTCCTGCTAAGCTTTAAGGCAGAAAGCGCCAAACAAAAACAAAATCTCGCTTACGACTACCTAAAACATAGATAATGACAAATATATATACATACATACATATATATACACTCAGATCGGGACTTGACTTCACTGTGGGCCCTTTGAGAGGGCACAAAACAAACGAAACACAAACGGAAATTGAAGGCAATCTAGTTAGGGATATAGTATACTATACCAACTAAATTCAAACAAACAAAATAATAATATTAACACCCCAAGCATATGTTTATGTGAATATCTATCAGACAGCTACGATCATACAAAAAGTAAATATATATAAATATATATTTATGGTAAAGGAATTTAAATAGTTCGTACAGAAAATATTAAGAGATGGTATGGCAGCAAGAAGTGGTCCTAAGTTCAGATCTGTTGGGATCGGTAGTTTAAGGAATTTTCAGGGAACACGAACACGGACGACGGAGAGTTTTGGATTAACGGGGACTCTGGAGAGCAATAAGTATGTGTCTGTGTATGTAGTTTGTAGAAGGAGATCGGCGTACATCCAAAATACACACACAAATATATATATATATATATCTAAATATATATACACAAATATAACTATTTTTTTGTTTGCTGGCTCTGGATGTTAACCACAAATAAAGCCGAGCGCACCCATATACATGCACATATATATATACCTCTTTAGTCGTGTATATATGTATATGATCGATTGTATTTTTCAAAGTTCAAAGCGAGAAATAAACAAAGAAAAAACAAAAAAAAAAAAAACAAAAAAACAATTATCAATGTTTTTCTAATCTATATGGCAAGGTTGTAAGTGATAAGAAATGGGCCCCCAGCTGGGCTTTTCAAAGTGCGTCACTACGCTAAAATTGTTTTTCATTGTTCACTATATCGTTAGCTTAATCCTAATCTAGACATGATGGTGGTGCCCTAAAAAACTAGCAATCATATTGAGATAATGGCTTTATGCTGTCGTTCCGTTCTCATCCCGTGGCAAGATCCGAAGTCGAATGCCATTTCCACTTTTTGTCACCAATTCGGCCAACGGCTTTGGCTGATGATCCCCGTCGGGCAGGAAGCGATAGCTTCTCAGCAGCATCGATAGCGAGGTCTTCAACTCCAACATGGCAAACTTTTGACCTGAAAGCAAACAAACAAGTTAAACTAGAGTCATATCAACAAACAATGCACTGTGGTTTTTTATGCGTTTTTTTTGGCAGAAATTCGAAATGATGACCTATCTTCACCAAATTTGGTTTGTGTTACTCTTTTCTTCCCCCAAGATGATTCACAAAGTTTCAAGTGATTTGGTCAGCTTTCATATATCTGCCATATAAACGATCTGGCCGATATGCCATAAAAATATTTACCTTACCAAAAAAAAAAAATTTTGTATCTATATTTAATTATATTATATAAGCATCATATTTAGCATCAAAAATATCTGAATTAAAATCATTCACATTCATTAAATGCGTTGACTTTGCTCCGCAAATCGGGCAACATTGGCAAGAGTTACATCCTGTTAATATGTTTAAGACTTTGCCGTCTATTAGTGTCATTTGACCGACATATTTTACAAATATTTTAATGTTGTTTATTTTATGCAAATATATGTGCAGATTACAAATCTGGGTATCCAAGTTTTCTTTTTCTGCTAATATAAGCTCTCGAGTTTCCTTAATAAATTCAATTTTTAAAGGACGACAAAACCGTAGCTATCTGTTGATCCAAAAATGTGCATATGAAACTAGTTGTATAATATTATACACATGTTAGTTAATAACTTGCCGTTAAAATTCTTTTGAAGTGGTTTGCCATAAAAAAGTTATATTCCACGAAACACAGCTACATTTGTTAAGTTGACTGTAAAAAAGGTACATAAACAAAACACGATACAACTACACAAAAACATATAACATACACAAAAATTTTACTAGAATGGTAAGTACTAAATTCTTTTAAAAGCCTTTAGTTTTTGGACACTTCTTCAAAATAATCTTTTGCTGCATTGTGTTTTCATAAATGTTCAGCTCACGTTTATGAACTTTGAGCTGTGAGTGATGTGCATTATGAAATAATCTTGGCATTATCAACAATTAATCTAAAAATATATTTTCATTACTCTAATAATAAATAAACCTATTTTAAACAGTGTGATCTTCCTGTAAACCAGGCATCCGAAAGCTTTTCGTTCTTATCAATTGTTTACATTAAGAAATGTTTTTTTGGAAAGCAACGAATGACCTTCACTCCTTCCTTACGAATTTAAAATCGAAATTTTCGGGTTCTGTGACCCGTAATTTTACCTGCTGATTGTTATATTTAGATTATACACTTCGAAGTTTTAAGAACAAACTTTTTCAGGGTAAGTAAGTGACTAGATGATCTTACCTATGCAATTTCTGGGTCCCGCACTGAAAGCGGCGAAGGCGAACGGATGCATTTGCTTCTCGTTGAGCAGGAAGCGATCGGGATCGAATCGCTCGGGATCGGGGAAGTTCTTGGGATCACGATGGAGCATGTAGATGAGGCAGCTTATCGAGGCGCCCTTCGGCACCGTCAACTTGCCCACCTCCAGATCCTCGAGGACTTTCCTTGAGAAGAATGGCACCGAGGGGTAGATGCGCAGCGTCTCCTTGATCACCGCCTCCAGATAGGGCATCGATTCCTTCTCCCTGCCCTCCAGTTCGCTGGCCTCCTCGTAGGCGCGCTGCTGTACATCCGGATTTTTGGACAGCAAACTCAGGGCGAAGGCAATGGCCGAACTGGTGGTGTCGTGGCCCTCGAACATGAAGGTGTCCACCTCCTCGCGAATATCGGTGTCGCTCAGCTCTGCACCGCCCTCCATTTGGGTGAGCAGCAGCATGTCGAGGAAGGCCAGTCGCCGCTTGGCGCCCACATCGTCCTGCTCCGCTTCTGGGCGGGATTCGTTGCGCTCCTGGATGAGCTGCTCACGACGCAGCCGGATTACCCGATTGGTCTCGTCGTGGAGTACCTTTAGAGCTGCCTCTCGCTCTTTTCCGGGCTTTGTGTGCTTGAAGAACACGTTGAGTCGCTGCCAGAAGGAGAAGCTCTGCTTGTGCATCACACGGCAAATACTGTGGTTAAGAGTAAAATAAAAAATTTGATTATAAATAAAATCATGGGAACTTTCGCTGATTTAAGCAGTTTTAAAATTTATACTTACGATTGAACAGCCTGCACATATTCGGAATCGCTCTGCAGCTGGGCGTGCTTCTTGATGCCCATGGCCGTCTCGCAGATGGCGTCCAGGGCGAACAGGGTAATATAAGGATAGATGTCGAAGGACTCGCCATTGGCCTTGGCCCTCAGCCGACGCACCAGGATGCGGCAGTTCTCCTCCATGGGCTCCTTGAACTCGCCAAGGATGCGGAAATGGAAGCCCGGAGTGAGGAGCTTTCGACGACGATGCCAGGACTCGCCGCCATTCGTGAGCAGACCCTTGCCCAGCCAGGGCTCGAGCAGTTCGTAGTTCCGCGACTTGGTCAGCAACTGGTTGTTGCCGAGCAGCTGCTTGATGTCCTCCGGATCCGTGAACATCACCATCAGGTCCTTGCCGAACCAGATGCGGAATACCGGACCATGCTTCTCCCTCAGTTCCTTCAGCCAGTTGAGGATCTCTGGGTAACGAAGAAAGGTATTGGACTTTAGTTTTTACGTATTCTATTCATTAAATGAAAACTGAAATGAGCTCCAGCTAAAAAAGTCTATAATTTAGCTTGTTAGCTAAATCAAAAAGCACACATAATATTACGAAGTTACGACCTTATAAGTTATGCCAATTGCATGCGAGTAGAATTACAGCAGCGAGGGCAACGCTGCGTATGCGTGATAAAATGTAGAACAATTTCATGGGTATTGAATTCACTTATTTAAGTCTCTTTGCACAAACTCACCGCCTTTCTTAACATTGGCAATCAGTTCGCCGATCGTGGGACCAGGCAGAGTTTTCGCAAATCTCTGCAGTCTCAGAAAGTTCAGAATCTTGGGTAGGTAGCGCAGAAAAGCTGCCCAAAGGACGAATGCCACCAGTGCCAAAGTGCTCATTTCGACACCGAGTTCAGTCCACTACTGGCTCAACGACCCCAAAAACGACGGCTATATAAATCAAGTGAAAACTTGGTAATGTGATGAGCTCGCGATACTGGACGACTTTGCTGGCGAACTTAAAGTTTGTGCGAACTGCTCGACGATGCGGCTCGTTTGCAACTAATTCGCACTCGGAACGCAGCTGTCTGATTTGTGGGTCTGGGGGTATAATATGCGGTGTATGTGGTATATGGTCCGAGCTCTGGGTCTCGACAGATAGCAGATCGCCAAGGTGGGGCACTCTGGATGCCCTCCGATTGGCGATAGGCGGCCACCAGGTGTATGCGAACGGAAGTGCGCTCGAGATTCCGAAAAGATGTAGCATCACTTCGGCTTGTAGCATGAATAGTTTATTAATTATTCCTACTACCACTACCTAATATCTTTAATGAACCGCTATATATTTTGTTTTCTTCGAATACCATTTTACAAGTTATCTTTTCTTCTCTTTTCTTCGTTTTTCAGATCGGACCACTTTTTGACCTACAAACAGCTACAAAATATTGCGTAGGCAATCTGATTAATTGTTCAAAGTACGCCCAAAAACACTTTGGTCATAAACAAAAAATTACGTGCTCGAAACTAGATTATGACGAAAAACGAACTAAATGAGAACGTTACATATTAAGCGGGGAATTTCAGAGTGAAAAAAGGTACAATTTAGAAAGCTAAAAAGATGAATATTGATGTTTACTACTATCTATTATTATTGAGTATGTATATATGAGTATGTAGCCTAAACCTTTCAACTGCATATTTCAATTCCATGAAAAGTATTCAAAGGTGTGCATACGATCGAACAGGTGTAGCGAATCGCTCGCCAAATTGAGGATCCCATGGAGCTGGACGACGGAACGTGTCAGGGGCTATCATTGCATCGGTGCCGTGTGTCAGACCCAAAAACGAGTTCTATTACAACGACCTTCGTACGAACGGCAGATATGTGATAGGCGTTGACCCACTTAGAACATGTGGATTTCTTTTAAGTATTTATAGTAAAACAGCTCTTTAGAACTGGTTCTATTTCTCCACTTACCCCCATTGATATAAAAGATTTCATCATTTTGTTTTAAGGTGAAAAACAACTTAATCATTGGGAATAGTAATGCTAGTGAGAGCAAAGTTCATGTTTTTCACTGGTAGAATTTAGCTTGTGTACAAAAATATAAAAGAATATAATACATTGTATAATTATATCTGTCTTTTTTGCGCCATATCTTATCTTGTGAAACTATACAATCAGGGAGTATTTCAACTATAAAAATTTCACAAAGTTGTTTATCGCCTTAGTAACTTAAACTAACTAAGACCACACACCTGGCAATCCAAGCTAATCAATGTAATTAACTGAATTTGATAGTTTAACCTGACTGATTACTGGCTGATTGATTAATCTGTTTATATTATTATTTCAATAAGTTACATTGTTCTTATCACAACTATTTTCTAGGTTTTTTACATAAAGCTTATCATTTGCGGATGGCATTTGCTTAGATTTACAGGAGGAAGTTATGTGCTCTTGAGAAAAAATGGTTGATAAGTTTTTACATTATTTATAATAATTAAGAAAAATATATTATTGTGCATGTTAAGCTTGTTAATTTTGCATTCCCTAAAAGCTTTTGGTTATTTTCAGATTATTTGGAATACTTTTAGGCTGTGATAGTGAGCATAGCTAAGCAAATCTAAGCTTTTTCTAATACTAAGAAATGTGTGTATTAAAATAGTGTTAGAATAGCTTGTTATATTATTGAAAACAATTTGTATCTTTAAGCTAAAAGGTACATATGATTTTATTTGTATTTCCTTGTGTTAATGAAAACACATTGAAATTGAGTAAATTATACACTATTATGATAAGAATTATAAAAGAACATAAGCAGTTGGTTAATATCTAAAATGCGAAACTTTAGGTAGGCATATCTAGAGTGTGCATGTTTTTCTGGCACATTCCCAATGCCCATGTCCAAAACTGTTTACTTCGCAAAAAGCGAGCGAAAACAAGTGAATAACCAGCGAACAACCGGCCACAATATGGTCTTATAGGGTGGGTCAAGGTCGAGCTGCACTTCGAGCCGGGCGCCCAGTTGGCCAATAAGTTGGTAAGCCAAGGCAAAAATCCAGGGGAGCTCCCGCCGTCGATTTCGCATACGAACGTGCTGACAGGTGTTGGCCAAATCGGATTCAAACAAAACTAAACAAATAAATAGTAAAAAAAAGGTAGATGTTCAAAAGTCCAGCAGCGAAAACCCTTAGATTAGATCACTCCGAACCGGTTGCCAATTTGGACTCGTTGCCGCTGTCTTCGTCACAATTAAAAGCGGTTAAACAGAATTCAGCAAAAACCGATTGCCAAATAAACCAAATTGTCAGCAAGAGCCAAGCCCCTATACGATATAGCCAAATATCTGGGTATACAGATAGCCAGTATTTCAATAGCCTTGGCATGCCAGCGGATTTGCTGAAGACGGCACGCTGGTACCAACTAAATCCAAAGAAATGAATTAAAATATGGTAAACCTACACACTGCAGATGGGTCAGCAGAAAAGCCATGGCATAGAATGGATCTTAACCTGTTCGGGTTTCGAATATTCCGGATCGACCCTTAAATGGCAACCGAGTCCAGAAATAGAATTACGTACCGGTGTAATTAGCATATTCCGGCATTCTGCTGATTGATTATTTATGCATAAATTTCAGATATTTGTCGACTTGATTACCCACACTTGAGTTTAGAGACTGTACAAAGTCTAATTTAAATAAGAAACTGCTAACGCGCCATGATAATTGAATAAGAAGAAACAGAAAGTGGATAAACAAAAATGTTCTAAGAACGAGAATCTGTATTCTACTGTTTAATGATGTTTTTGCTCACCTTCCAAACGACATTAACTAGTTGAATTAGTTGCAAATTGGTTAGCTAAACACAGTAGCTTATAGCGAGCTACTATACTATATAAATTATAAGAACTTCGATATAGAACAAATCTTTGAAATGCCAACGAACTATCTGTATTTTGATTAGAGCCAAACCTGACCTAAGAAAAACCGCAAGTTCTATATTATTAGTAGTCCAATAAAGTATCGAAATAGCGCCATTAAAACCACTCTCTCTATGCAGATCGTTTTGAAATCAATTCAGTCTGAATTCATTGGCCCCAAAATAGACGTGTCAATGACTTGAGTCAACGTTGGCCAGCCTCAGACATACTGACCGCCATATCATCTATTACCCGCCAAGAATGACTCGGCACTATATATAGCACGATATCGGGGGAATAGGAAGAGCTAATGGGCGGGCCAGACGTTCAGCTTCACCGATTACTATTTGAACTATATTCGAGGAACCGATCGGATGTATCGGCTTCTATTTTTCCTACCACGCCTCAGTGCTTCGTATGTTTCCGGGACAAAAAATCGCAGATAATCCCAATTCTCGGCTTAGCGTCCCATCGATTTGGGAATAAAGGCGCCGCTTTTGGCCATGAGTGCTTAAAGTTGACAATTAAATGTATGCAAATGCAGAGAGACTAGTTTTGGCATCATATCCCGCCATTAATCTTAGTCCGAAGCATTCGATTTGGCAAACCACTTTCGGAACTTCGACGGGATTCTGGTATTGGAATGCCAGAAATGAAAGAACCAAACATTGAATATCAATTCTTGTTCACAAATTCGATTGGTAGATTCTGTCAAATGTAAACACGGAGCTTTGTTTTAGTGCCTTTATTGTGGGGCCTTGAACCTGCGAAGGGGGAGGCTGATCTCAGTCATCTTTATGAATTGGCCAAAAGCAAACAGACAATCGTTTCCATATGAGCGTGGCTATGTGCACATATCTTTTGGCGACAGTGCGCGACGAAAGTGAAAGGCTATCCTCGTTGAAAGTGAATAACTCAACTCACATTTCAATTCAATTTATAAACGATTGGAAATATATTTATAAGTGTTTAAAATGTTGTAATATAATGAAATTATCTCATTGCCAATGTTTCAGACTGTTCAGCAATGTTCAATTTTCAAAAAAATATATATGAGGTTAAGTAACCTGCCTTACAACGCTGTGACGCACTGTATCTACGGTTCGCTTGGATTTTTTCGAGGCGTAAAATACGCGAACATAAATCGTTTTTACGGCATTTAAATTGCTGCCCGCTCTTCATCTTTGGTTGGCTGCTGTTAGTTGTTCGTTTTTAGCTATTCACTTGTACAATGTGGATTTAGTTATTCGGTTATGGACATACAAGTACGAGTGGTCATGGATGTGTTTTGTGGCAATGTGTGCCCGCTGTCGACTTCCTTGTTCTTTGGCCACTTTTATGATGCATCCAGGTACTTGGAAGTGTAAATGTAGTAGCTATTATGGCGGAACACGGTTTAAACTTCCTTAAAAATCACGGAACAGTCACTTCAATTAAGGTAACAATTAAGTTACTGAATCGCGAAATTGGCGCTAGTATCATGGTTCTACTGGAGGTCTTTCTGAATTTATACTACGTATTTGCTTACAGAAAGTAAATATTTTATAAAATTTTTACAACTATTAAAATTTATGTTGGCATTAAGTTATTTATAACTAAACATACTCATGCTCAAAAACTGATTGACATCTTAGGCTTTTTTAACATAAATAGCTAGAGGGTACATTTTAATGTGTCGCGTGTCAGTTTTTTGAATAGGAAAAATGATTTAATGACTATTAATCTTAATTTCAGTTTCAATTCTATGATCTTCAAACGGGGAGCAAAGATCGCTGGACTTCTTGAAAGTTGTTTGTTCCGGAGCATAAACCTCTATGTTTGCCCTCAGGTGCTGCAAATTTGATGATTGTGGAGGCATTATGCGAATTAAGTGCTCATTAAATTCGTGCATTAAACAAATTTAAATCAAAACTCACAACCTAAACCAGTGATGGCGACTAAAATAATGTTTCGACGGGGAGATTCTGAAAAATTTAATTATATTTAATTACGCAGTGCGATTTGAGTTTGAACTTTAGCATTAGTTCAACTTGTTAATTGGACAAAGAGCCATTAAGCTGAAAACTTAAAAATACAATAATAAAGTTTAAATAAAATAAAGATCGCAAAGTAAACACGAATCCAACATGCAATGTGAATTGGATGGATTTGATGTCCGGTGACGTGGCCACGTTTTTTGGGCCTGGCTAAAAACCAATCCCAATCCGATTCCGAGTAGGAATTAGCCAAGCTACAGTGCCCTTCGAGCCAACAAGACACTTGGACCCGGGCTATCAGCCAAGTGCCATCGACATCATCATATGCATATCGTGGGCCAACTCAAAATACGAAATACGACAAAGAAACTGTTTAAAATTCCACATACAAATCGTTGCAGTGGCAGCCGTTGAAAGCGAAATTGAAGCCGAAATCGAAATTGAAACTGAAAATGGGTTACAACTGTTCAAGGTCGTTGCAGGAGTTGGAAACCAAAGCGAAAGCGAACCGAAATGGGGGGTAGGGCTGTTTGAAGAGGCCCCCCTTCAATGCACTTTTGAAAAAAATCACTATTATTAAAATTTAATTACTTTAAATGTATAGCTTACTACACGTTGACCCATGCTCAAGTGGATTTTTGATTGGATTGGAAAACCCAAAAATGGGAAAAAGATGCGTGTGTCTGAAACGATCGCACGCACATTTGTTTAAATTTATCTCTGATTAAATGTTTTTCATTACTATTGCAAAGAGACGAAATGAGCAATGGCTAAGTCTTTTTCGTAAGTTGTTTATTCAATTTGTTACTTTTTTTTTTGTATTTTAAAAACAAATGAGGAATTCCTATGTTTTTTCGACAATACCAACATGACATTTCTTCCTTTTCTAATTGTTTTTTAATTACACACACTCTTTACGCAATTCTTGATTACCAAAAGGCTTAATTTCATTTATTTTTTATGTCTAGCCACTCATTAGGTTTCATTGACATTATGCATTCTTACGCTTTGCCACTTTTTTATGCGTTCTAAAAAAAACCAAATCACTTGTTTTCCAAGCGCTTGTTCTTCGCTGACTCTGCATTTTGCTCACACTATTTAATGTTTGATTTGCAACTCTATGTATTTGACCGGCAAACATATTTGTACACATGCAAACAAACAGAGACATCGTGTTATCAATACGCCCCGTTGGCTTTAGCCGATCCACGAGTGTTGCCATCGCATTTGATGGATTTGATCTTTCGCCATTGGATCGCTGATCTTTGGATGTCGCTGGTGCATGTTGGACACCATACTGTATACGACGATATACACCATTTGGTAACATCTCTTTGTTTTCCCGGGGAGAACCGGTTCGTTTGGTGCATTCGAATGCATTTGAAGCGCCGCAAATGGGTAAGAGATGAAATGGCATGGCCCTCTCTGTTTGCCCAGGCAAACAAGAATTCTAGATGGCTAATGGAGTCGAACAGCCGGGAAAATTCACGAAAATTCGCACGAAATGCCAAAAAGCCAAGACGGCAACATTTCAATTGGCAAAGCAGCCACGCAAACTTCACAAAATTGCCAAACTCGAGTCAATCAGTCAGTCACTCCGTCACTCCGTACGTCAGTTGGTTAGCCACTTGTTGGAGCCGCAAGTCGAGTGTTGCACGTTGCCGTTTGGACGTTGGTTGTTGCCTTTTGAAAAATCGCAACAGCAACTTGCAACTTGGCCTGTTAATGAGTCGCAGTCGACGTTGGATCTTGGTTCCGCGGAACCAAACTCGCTCAGATTGCCACAGGCCCCCCAACAGACATGGCCAAAACTACGGCCAGCCGTCACAGCTACAGGTGCACTTCGAAAAACGTAGCTAGCTTTTAATTAATTAATTTTAATTAATTTAATTTAATACCGCCTAAAACATGAGACTCACAATTTGAGGTATTCTCCATAGGATCTCACAAAGTGTAACAGTACTATAAATTCATTGCTATTCTAATTAATTTAAATAAATTACTTTATTTTACATAAATTGTATTTTCCATAATGGTTATGTCGTATTATAATTTAAATAGAATATATAAATATATAAACACACATTTTTTTTATCAGTGTGGAATCATAGCGGCAGCTGCAGAGTCAATTGCCACATTCTTCCTTTTTTCGAGCCGACGAAAGAGAATGGTTACTTTCGCATTCCCTGTAAATCTAGTTCGATTTCATGGGTAGATCAGCACACATATATCACTCAGAACATCGTCATATTTGACATTTCAAGAACACTTTGATAATATATATCTGAAGCTTCAGCCAGATTAAGAAGCTATATTTTATTACGTCAAATTTCAAGTTGTATTAGAACTGGATTATTTATTGCGATTTATCTTGCAATTAATTTTGTTCTGAAAGTAGATATTCATATTATTCTTGACTTTTTTAATGAGAAATTTAAAGCTAAGCTTTATTTGATATTGGCTAAATGATTTTATATAGACATGGCCAGTTTAAGTTATTTATACAGTTTAAGATGCATTATTTTGTGTGAATATTTTATGAAAAGAGAGTAACAAAAAAGTCGTTGCTTTTTTTAAATACTTGTCATCATAGATAAGCCTGCGGGCTTTTGGGGGCCCACGATGTGTGTTTTATTTTGTTTATGTTTTCCTTTTCTTTTTTATTTATTTCTTTTTTTTGCTTTGGTTGGCACTGCTCTGGTTCCGCTTGCAATTGGCGCCTGTTGCAAGAACCCGCTGGCCAGATATGTCCACAGCCATACACACATATATATCGGTGGATAGAGCACTGAGCCTGGCTATATGTATAGCCAAATGGACATATGGCTAACCGAGCTGTAAATTGCCGGCGTCGGGACGGCTTGGGTAATTTGATATTGGCAACCAGACCAGACCGGACTCACTTTCAATGGATTTGCGTCAGTTTCCATTGCGAATGTGACTTGCCCCATTAACGGCGGTGGTAAATGGCAAGTTCTGGTAAATTCTTAATCATCTGCTGATTTTTTTGTAGAGTCATTGGAGATTCTCCCGCAAATATTCATATCATCGAAACGAGTTATCGGCCCATGTCGGCAAATTGGCTGTAATTATATTTCCAAACTTTTTGCGACTAGATGTCCAGAATGCGATTGATCAGCAAGAAATGGTTGCGAAACATCTTCATGGCCAATTTGACCTCAAAGTTTGGTTTATTTGCTTAAAAGCTAAGCTGATGTCATTCACCCTTTCTTTGGAATCTTTTACCGCTTTCGATTCTGTCGCGTCATGCCAATTTGCAAATTTCCCCTCTATTTGTATGTGTAACCCAAAAAAAAAATAAGAAAAAAAAAATATTTTAATTTTATAATATCAAAATCAAGTTTTAAGCCATATATATATGATGTTGTTTATGTCCCAGAGGTTGGACTTTAATTGGAACGTCTTAATTTTGATTGCAGTTGCAGGTATTTTTTTTTTTTTTGGAAATTTTTATAATGCGTAGCGATAATTCTTGGGAAAATGAAAATATTTCTTGATCACCAGACGAATCGAATAGAGCAATCAGGGCCCTAAGTGTGGTCACAATTAGCACTAGTCGATAACTGAATAGATAGTGGCGAATGTGGGAAGAAGAGTCTGGGATTCTCGGTTGCAATAAGCAGGCTAACCATTCGGCCAATGCAATTCTCAGAGCTACGAGATCGGAGATCGGAGAATGGGAATCGGAATCGGCTATAGGCGCAGTCAGTCGCTCAAAATTCGGCTTGCATTTGGTTTTGAAATTCGGTTTGCGGCTAACACAGATACATGACGCCAACACAGATACTAACCTACACATAGAGCCTCGCTGGTTTTAGGCCCCCGAACCGCTGAGCCGCTGAGCTGCTGAGCCGCCGCCGAACCACCCAACCAGCGAACCACCGACCCACCGAACCACCGAACCGCCGAACCGCCGAACCTGAGCGGTCTTCGTATGCTCGGCGGCATTTGGACAATCAGTTGACGTTGAATGTTTCGTCTTGGCGGTCGCTTAATTTAATTTGCTGAACGCTGACACGAACGATCCGAAAAATCATCGATCGCCGCAGTTGCAAGACAAAATTGACTATTTCAATAGTTCCCATTTTTTTTTTTCTGGTGTTCACTTCTGTTGCGTCCTTTGCTCTTGTGTGTGGAGTAATTGTGTGATTATGTGCCAGAGAACTGCAAGCTTATAAGTCGCATAGAAAAGTACTTAAAAGGGGTTGGGTTAATCCAGGATCATTGACAGGATGTCGCGGCATATGCTAGCACTACTACTGGTAGCTATTGCCAGTAGTCAGGCGCTCGAGGGCGTGGTCCAGCCCACGTGCAATCTGAAGGACAATTGCAATTTGGGCGATAATCTTTTGGCCGGAGCTAATTCCGCATCCGATGCTGGCGATGTGTCTGCTGATAAGCTGGAGAGCAAAATAGCATCGATTTTCGAGGATAAGGTCAACTATAGTCTGAAGCTATTTGCGGACGATGCGACGACAACAATCCTAGAATATCAGACGGCCAATTTGAGTCAGCTGCATGCGGTAACGCCTGGAAATTACACGATACACCAGATGGAACAGGCGGAGGATGACGACGACCAAGTGGAGGAGGATGAAAGGGGTAAGTCAAGTGGGCGATCCATTACCGATCCATTACTTTCTCACGACGCCCACATCGTGGCCTTGGGCACTTTTGAACGCTCGTTCGTCGATTTCTGCAATTGTAATGGGATTTTCGATAGCGATTGCATAAGTGGCGCGTGCGTCAAATCAAAATCAATTGCTTGACCGTTTCGTATTTGGCCAAGATGCGTCACCTTTGTGGGCCACTTCCGGCTGATCGTACCTACATGTGTACATATGTATGTTAGGTCCATCCCGAAAAGTGAGCTTAAATCACGGCTTATCTAATCGATGGCTCGCCTTTTGTTGGCCACTTATTCTTGTTAAAAGGTTTGGCCTTGTTGGATCTTTTTTATTTTCTTTTCCGGTGCCAAATATTTGCACTTAAAGTTAGGACCTCATTTCGGACCTGGCTGATTGGGGGGTTTTCCAGACACTCGATATTCACTGGTTCCTGCGAACGGAGTGGCCCCGTCAATGCAATGTGCGAAGTCTCACGTAAACGAAACAAATTTTCTTTGTATTTTATTGCATTTTTGCTCTGCATAATGTGATAAGGTCGCGCCGCACGTAAGCGAGCTCAGAAATTTGGAGGTTTAGCCCATATAATTGTTTCGACTGTTATCGCCTTAAATTACAGAAGTAATTATCTTAATTGCTAAGCAGCATCTTAGGATTATTCAGCAGCTCATGTTGTTATTTATGTATTTATTTATCGTCGCCTTAATTATTTGTCGCACTTAGAGAATGTCGAAATGAGCGACATGTATTATTTGTTTGCAAGTTATTTACAATGTGCATGCAGTAAAATATATTTGTAATGTATTTATTATGATCAAAGCTTAATGCACAGAAAACAGCTGATGTATTTTTATAATTTAAAAAAATTTAGATAGCTTAACATGAAAGCTGAATATCGTATTTTATATCGTAACGAATATCGTATTATATTTATACTCAAATTATAAGAAAAACAAATTACATAAGTTTAGAAATTCGTGTATAAGATTAAGGCTATTCCAGTACCTAACCCTTATATCGTAAGCAATGTCGTAGCGAATATCGTAACATCAAATTGTTTTGCCATTTCATCAAGCACCATCGTAATGACATAACGTTATGCCAATAACACTTCCTCGCAAGCACTCGAAAGTGCCAATGCGTAACGAATATCGTTTCGCAGCAGCGCCAATTCTGAGTGTTATGTCCGATGAAGATGTTTCTCCCCCATTCAAGTCGCAGTCGTAGTACCTCCAAAAAAAAAAAAAATAATAAAAAATCAGCGCATAACATAATACAACCGAGTGCCCAGCCCATTTGACGACCCACCTTAAGTGGCTTTTGGTTTCGGTTTCGGTTTTTTGCCCACTTTGTGGCTGCTTAGTTTGTAATTGATCTTCGCCGAGTGGTTGCTTGTCGCCGATTTGTTGCTATTGCTCTCTAGTGTTGTGTTTTTATTTTTTTATTTTTTTACTTCTTCTTTTTTTTATTCGTGTCGCACCTGTGAATGTGCATATACTTACACCATATCACGAAGCCATCATCCCACCCATAAGTGCGCGACCACTTGACCAGGTACCCCAGGTACCGTTAAAGGCCTGTCATAAAACGCATAACGTGTTGCCCACCATCCATACATCCATCCATCCATACATCCAACCAACCATCTTTCCATTCATATGCCCAAAATAGTGCGAATAACGATTCACCAAATAGTTATGATGATGGAAATGGAAATGAATATGACTGCGATAATGAGTCGTCCAGCTAAAGGTTAAGATATCTAACCCGTTAAGATACCAAGAACCTATAAACGGTGGCAAATTGGCTACCTCCACAAGCTGCTTTTTTTTTTACTGTTCGGTGGCAAACCAAAGTTAAACTGCCAATTGACTTGATAAATATTGACTTAAAAGCCCAGTTTAAGTTGAGTAGTGGTGCACTGTAAGAAGTTGGGGGTTTTTTTTTATTAATACTATGAACATATATTCAGTTGTTCTACAGTTGTAATTTTATACTATTGGCATCCATTTAGTGGTAGGATTTATACCACATCTTGTCTTTCATAGATTTAAAAGTGCAGTGCAAATGCGAATATTTTTGTCTCAGTGTATGATGAGCAAACAAACAAAACACTGTTTCATCCGGGGACGAAGTCGATCGTGATCGCATTGCAGTGGCTGGCGAAAATGTTTTCGAACACAAAGTGACAAGTGCTGATCGATTTTGTTTGGACTGGTTACCAGGAGAGGAGGTGCCAACAAATAGAGATAATCCGCTGCTAATTGGCTTAGATGAAATCATTGTGCACTA
This sequence comes from Drosophila sechellia, assembly GCF_004382195.2. Taxonomy (NCBI): domain Eukaryota; kingdom Metazoa; phylum Arthropoda; class Insecta; order Diptera; family Drosophilidae; genus Drosophila; species Drosophila sechellia. Next base: position 14,983,117 of record NC_045954.1, read on the forward strand.
TCAAACGAGATGGGTTGTTTGCCAGCCAAGCGAACATGAGCTGCTGTTCAAATAAATCAAAGCCAAGCAACCGCAAACAGCCAAGACATTAAATGGCCCATTCACCGCCACAATTGGCCATTACAATTCTGGCTGGTGGCAATCGAAAACCAGATCCACTAACTAGAACGCTCTTTTGTAATCGCAGGATTGCGCGAATTCGTTGGACAGGAATATTGGCCAATATTAGCGAGTCCAGCTGCCATTTAGTTGAGTTGGCTCTTGGCATTCGCCCGATACAGTGCTGCTCAGTTTTTAGTAATTTCAGTTTTCAGTTTTTCAGTGTTCAGTTAGCAACTCGGCCAAGTGGGTCAGAGACGAATACGAAACGCACACTCAGCTGAGATAGACGGTTAATTAAGCCGCCAACTGGCAGCCAGTTGCCACTTGCACTTGTTGGCCCGGTCCAAAGTGCGATTCTTGTTCAACATGGCATTCTCTGCCGGCCATTTAGCAAATGCATATCTTTCAGTTAGCATTTTCTGGCCAGCGAATTTACTTTTCATTTTGATTTGTTTTCATTGTACGAATGCAAGCAATGAATTGTCTTGGCTTTTATGGTTCGAAATTTACGATCATGCGTTGGCTGGAAGATCGTAAAAAGTCTCTGTGACTCTAAGTTTAGGATTCGGCAAAACTTTTGATGGACTTCGTTTAGATGAAATGGGTTGGAAACGAATTGCATAATAATTAACTAAGGGGCTTGTTAGCAGGATCCTGCGATTTATGATCCTCTTAAACAATAGTGTCAGTACCTCCATAAATGGCTATTTTATTTCTAAACCCACTTGAGTCACTCAAACCACAATTAAAAACTATATTTTCGAAATCCTAAAGTGGCAGTGCCTTAAAGTAACGTATTGTGAAATGAAAATTAAATAGAAATGGCATTCAACCGCGGTTTTCCTAGAACATTGGAAGCGGTATCCCAAGGGAGTTACCAGCTAACTCACGCCACATTTACAAACTATCCTAAAGATCTGTTTTGTCATATCAATGCCTCTGTATCTTCATAATTTGCGATGCTAATGAGCTGAGCCGGTTGTAAATGTTTCGCACGGATGCCATTGTTGCCGCATCTTCATGACGGGACTGACAATTGTAGAATTCTCCATTCTTCCTTCTTCCCCGCTGAGCTCCGTAGAGCCGGCGAGTTTTTCCAAATTTAGTTTAGATATAGATACATATACTCATATATATATAGAATATGACGACAGGTGGCGAAAGGCACTCGGTAGTCAGATCTCGTCGCACTCTGACGCATTTTAGCACTTTGGGGACTGCCCAGAGATACCCCCCTTTGTTTTTTGGGATGCCCCCTTCTACGCCCCAAAAAATAAATATATATATAAGTAGACGGATGCAGGCGGCGACTGATATATTGATGTTCGATGGCTGGAGCCACGCGATCGGCATTTGAAATGAGATCTGCCTAGCATAAAAAGTGGGCAGCATGATAATGAACATGTTAATTAGGATTGGGACACCAGTTTGGCATGCTGATGAACGGCTGTTCACTTGGACTTGGAAGCTCTCCAAGATCCAGGCGATGTTCTGGCATCACCATTTTCTTCGTCCATTTGGCGGCGCCTCATTATCCATCTTGGATCTCAATGAATGGCTGCTCGGTTCGATTCACTTCCTGTTTGTTCGGATGGCCCACGTGCCCAGGGGCCTGACCTTGTCCAATTTGGTGTCCATCCACATGTGCATATTGTGTGCCTTTTGGGGTTCAAATGGCCTGCAATCAATAAACAGGCCCCATTTCGAGTGAACATGGCTACGGATCAGTTGTACAATCAATAATTATTGCAATTGTATAAGCAAAGTGATTTCTTTAATGCATAGAGAAAGGATTTAACATAACTCTACTCATAGTAATATATAGTTACGTTCTCTAACTAAATAGCACACATCCTACAATAATTTTGTAAAATTGAATATATATTAAATAATAAAACGAAAAATCACTTTGTTACATGATCTAAATCGGATTAATAGACCAAAATCCGGTCCAAAATTGATAAGCATTAACATAGTGATCCATAATCAGCGGTTATCAAATTCAATCACAAAATGCTTACTCTTTTTTGCAACGAAAAAATATCAAAAATTTAAAACAATAACTACCAATTACAAATTACCAGTGATTTATACAGAAATCATTTCGATGCCTTGTAATTTCCGTTACGATGATTGTTTAAATTATAGCAAACAGGTAACAAGTGGGACTTAGTGGTTTTCTGAACTGTTAGAAAATTGTTCATATTTGTTGAACACGGCTTAGAGTTTGCTTGTAAATATGAAAAATAGTTTAATGGCTTGGCTGACTTGCAACTTCGTTTGTTTATTTGGGTTACAGTGAATAACGGGGTTTTTTAATTCTTAATAACAACGAGTAACAATTGAAAATCAAATTTCCTTTGCTTAAAAATAATCATAAAAATCTATAACATAATAGTACATTTGTTAACTAAGTGGGCAGCATTTCAAAATTATGTCAGCAGCAAAGTAGTCATTTCAATATCGTATAATTTAGTTAACTACCAGCTTTGAAATATGGAAAAATGTACTAAACGGAAAAGTGTAATTGGTTATTTAATGCGTTAAAATAAATTAAACAATTATTTTGTTAAGAGTAATAAAAAGTGATTTTTTTAAGTTTAATGTATATAAATTTACTAATAATTCCTATGCACTTCCTTCCTTCCAGCCTACTTGTACAACATTGGCAAGCGTTTTCTGGCCATTACGCAACCATTCGACGCGGCCAGAAATCCGGATGCTTCGACTTTGTGTCGCCGGCAGATGCATCAATTTCTGAACGCCTTGGACAACTTCGATCTGTGGGCTTTGAAGAGTGAGTACTCAAAAGCTGGCTAAACAAACTTGGTGGTGGTGGTTAAGTTGGGTTGGGCTGAGCTGACTTGGCTTGGGGGCAATTGCAAGGTCACGCCATGACAGTCAACAAATTGGCCAGTTTGGCGTTGGGGTTCTAGTTCTGCAAGTGGACACTTGGATGCATAGAACCGGAGAGCTAAGGAACCGGAGAACGGTAGAACCATAGAGCCATCCAACCATATAACCAGTCGGGGGACGTTCGGCTCGAATTGGAGTCATTGCCAACTGGCAGCAGGTGAAGCTGCAGTCGCAGTCGCCGTTGACTTTCAGCATCGACTTCGACGTGACCGCCAGACGAGTCGACATGAATCGAAAGACCCCAAAGTCGAATGCATCAAATGATACTATTCCGGCTAAGATAATAGATACACAACGAATATATAATCATACGTATTAATGGAAATTCTAAAAGCATGACAAAGTTACTAAGCTAAAGGAAGAAAAGCATATTAGAAGAGTGCAAATTTTAGTGAAAATATATTTTGAAACAATTCTAGGAAGTAGTTTGTAGTTGTTTAGGAAGCAAGCACATGCCTTACTTTTATGGCCGGCACTGTAGCTGCAGCTGTATGTGATCCAAAGTGAAGGCCAATGGTCGAACTTTACCCACATTCACACACACACACCAACACTCAGATGAACGAGCATGTGGCAATGCCAGTTGCATCTAGCGAATTTCCAGCCAAGAGCAGCAAAATTGCAAACATGAGCGAAAATAGCGATTTCAATTGCCACTGCGAACGCGAACTTGACACAAAAGACCGCAACGACGTCGACGTCGACAGAGGCTTAGAATCAGAACGAGAGGCGCTACGAGTTGCGATCACAGTCAAGGTAACAGTCGCGCCGCCCACCGCCCACCGCCCACCGCCCATCAAAACACACACACCCACCACTCGAAAGCGAAACGTGAAGCTGAATGGAGCACATATTCAGCTATTCGAGGAATCTCCAACTGAATGAATAAGATGAATGCCAAACGAATGGGCATTCATATTTCGAAGATCACATAATTAAATAGGTATAGTAGTGAAAATACTGTGCCATGTAATATTCATAATATGAATATATTGATATGAATTTCATATATATTTAAGTTAATCTATTATTTTTCAATCGGTCGCTGACTTTAAACGACTAATTCATATCAATATGCTAATTCCTCACAAGTTTATTGACATTTACTATTTGATGAAGACAGCAAGATCACTTCTTTATATGTATACCCATTAACCAATGAGTTCTGGTTTACTGGGAATGAAACAAACATTAGGAAACGGGAGAAATTTAATTTGCATTTAAATGGATAGAACCTATTTTTAAGAACAGAACTTAAAGCTAAAATGCAAAGGTCCTACAAAAACTCCAATGAAGACTTGCCAAACGAGTAGATACATTAAAAATTCAAACTTAAAGGGGGTTTTTATACTGTAAATATCAAACGTAAACCTAAAATATTTACTACTTTTATTTTTATTAATAGTGCACGACTCCAGTGGCAAATTGAACTCGGGCATTTTGAATGGCAACATCAATCAACCCGGCGACTTTGACCAGTGCCTGGGCATTCAGCAGCGCATGAAACCGGATCAGGATGCGGGCCAGGATCTGGATCTGGACTCCATCATCCGGGGCCAGTATTGTTTGGCCTATGCCCAGCCCGTTCTGCCACACAACTCGAAGCGTTTGAAAAGTTTCTTCAAGCTGATCCAATCGCATGGACCTTTCAAGAGCGAGTTCAACGACGTGAGTAGTAGCCAGGCATTTGAGTTCCCACATCGCAAGGTTCCTTTAATGGAGCACGTGACTGGGATACCAGATCAAGGGAATGAACTGCATCACTTGGGCACGCGGAATTTATTGATCTCAAATATATGACATACATATGTTTTTTGCGCATTCTAAAATTGATTAAGTTAAATCAAATTATACTATATATATATTTTGGGTTTGTTTTGTTATTTATTTATTTTTTATTTCGCAAACATTTTTTTTGCTTGTGTATATGAAAGTATATACTTGCTGGCCAAATAAATTGATTAGCATTGCTCCGCTAAAATGTTGGACTTCGACATTGAACTTGACCAAAGACGAAAAACTGCCAACGGAAGGCGAAGGCGAAATAATCAAACGCGATAGATGGTCGTAAAATGCAAATTTTGAATCATAGCCAAGAAATCGAAGCCGTAAGCTAAACTCAGGCCAGTGAACCCAGAAACCGGACAAACGGACAGCCGGACGGACAAATTACGGATCTCTACATGGGAAAGAAAAAGAAAAGAGTCAGGCATTTGAATATAAAGTGTTTGTTGTGATTTATACACTTATGTCAACGCAATCAGAATTATATAAATTTCACTAAAGAATGAATAAGTAAATCGTTCCGGTTTTGATTTCATGTAAGCTGAACAATTTTTAATTAACTTACGATCGCTTTGCAAATACTTTTTAAATATTATATATAATCATTTGGGTGTTCAATTAAATATGCGCATAGTTTACTAAGCTGAAGATCTTAACAAGTTATTTATAAATAATACCAACAATGGCGAACTGATATAATGGCGAACTAATATAACCTACATATTGAAATATTCTTTTTATAACAGCAAGTCAGGAAAAGAAAAACAGGTTCGAGTGAGCAGTTAAAATCGCATAATTGAAAAACCTATGTAAACACGTAATTTACCGTTGAAAAGATAACTTAGTTTAGAACACACATAAAGATAATGTTAATTGCAAAATTATCAAGTGTACGGGCGGAACAAACGCGACCTGGCTTAATTGAATTGCCACTCGAATCCCGTTCAACTAGTCATTGTTTTTATGTTTTCGAGAGTAATGGAGGCGTGTGGGTCAGAGACCCCGGTTGATTCAGCATCGGCAATTAACCTGGCGAGGATGGGGCGGTTCTCCTGCGTCATCGCCAAGCGAACGATCCGCTCTAAACGTTTACATTTCTTGCGATTCCAGCCTGGTCACCGAGTGCCCCGCTATTCCTTGATCAACTGGGGCCTCTGTGTGCCCTCCGGCTGCTCCGCCCGCGATGTGGAGTACAGTGTGACCGAGTACCTGGGCAACCAGACCGCCTCCACGGGCATCACCTTTAATGTGCGCGTGGAGCCCCAGATGTGCCAGGTGCGGGATCAGCGGCCCTGGGATCGGAACACCACGTGGGCGGTGCGCTTCTTCCTGCTCGTGCTCTCCGTGGCCGTTCTGTCCACCATCTACGATCGGTCCACCAAGTGGCAGCCCAAGCAGAGTGAGCTCTCCAAGCTTTATATCTAGTTGCAGTCATATAGCTAAGGGTGATTCCATTTTCAGATCCCTGGTTCACGGCCTTCTCGCTGGACAAGAACCTCCGCTGGCTCTTCAGCACGAGCAGTGCTCCCGGAGACATTGAAGCTGTACATGGCATCCGCTTCCTGAACGCCATCATGCTGATCTTCTCGCACAAGTCCATGGCCATGTTCTTCAATCCGTACAACAATCGCACCGCCATGTCGGAGAGTCTGGGTCAGCCGTGGACGGTCATTGGGCGAGCTGCCTCCCTCTACACGGATCCCTTCCTGCTCTTCAGTGGAATGCTGACAGCCTACTCCCTCTTTGGTCGCCTCATGAAGCAGCAACCCATCAGGCTGAAGAACGAGTACATTAGTCGGCTGATGAGGTGGGCGTAGTTAGATTTTATTAGTTAGTTGCTTGTACTAATCGAATTGGTTTACCCGCTGCAGGATTGTTCCGCCCCTGGCCGCCTTGATCCTCTTCTGCACGTATGTGCTGCCTCTGTGGGGCAGTGGACCCCAGTGGAATCTGGTGGTGGGCCACCATGCGGACATCTGCAAGAAGAACTGGTGGCGCAACCTGCTCTTCATTCACAACTACTTTGGGTTTAGTGAGATGTGCCTGACGCACACGCACCATCTGGGCATCGATACGGAACTCTTTGCGGTGGCTCCACTCCTCATCCTGGTACTGTGGCGCTGGCCACGACGTGGTCTCTTCGCCCTCCTGCTGCTCTGCACGGTGGGAACGGCGGCTAGGTACTACACCACGATTGTCAACCAGCTGTCCAACTATATCTATTTTGGCACCAAGTGAGTTTGGCCATAAGTGCAAATATATGATGGAAATTTCATCGATATGCTTGTGATATTCCTTCCCAGCATTCAGCGCCTGTTCCGCACCGCCGACTACATGTACTCGTTCCCGCCCCACCGCTCCACGGTCTACATAATGGGCATCCTGCTGGGCTACGTGCTGCGCAAGTATCAGAATGCCCGGCTGAGTAGCCTGCAGCTGCGACTCGGTTGGCTGGTGGCCACCGTCTGTGTGCTGGCCTCTCTGCTGGGACCGGCGCCCATGGGTGACATCAACTACGTGTACAACTCCACGCATGCAGCTATATACGCCGCCTTTGCGCCGATCGCCTGGTGTCTGTTCTTCTCCTGGATCGTCTTTGTCTCCCATAATGGATATACAAGTGAGTGTTGTGAACGAATATCCATGGTTTCGAGTTGTTAATTTATTTTTGTGTTATTTTACTCAGATAAACTGACGAAGCTGTTTGCCTGGCGCGGTTTCCAGGTGTCCACAAAGCTATCGTATGCCATTTACCTGACGCAGTTCCCCGTGTTCTTCTTTAATGTCGGCCGAAGGCGTCACATTCACCACTACTACAACTTTGTTTCGATTATTGTAGGTATCCCCCCAGGTCTAGCATTTATAGAGAATTGTATTTTTTTGTTCTATTTGCTCATCGCAGCTCGATACCAACGAATTCATATCGATCTTCCTGGCCTCCGTGGCCCTGACGGTGCTCTTCGATGCGCCGTTCCAGAATCTAAAGAAGCTGCTGATCAAGCGACCCACTGCGGCAAAGGTGGTGAAGGATAGCAAAGCCAAGGGGGCAGAGTCCCAGGATGCGACGACAACGACACTAGCCTCACAGCCCAGCAGCACTGCCCTCCTACAATCGCATCATCCGCACTCGGATTAGTCTGGATGCACACACTCTTTCTTAGCTATGTATAACTTGTAAATGTCTTAGCATTTAGTGGCAGCGAAATCCCCGTCCATGTGCTCATCACATCCCACAGCCTTTCCCCCCGAATTCAATACAACAACGCCCCTAGTTTTAGTGGAACGCTTTATACATTGTAAATTGTAATATTAGTCAAATCGAGCGACAATTAAGAACCGAACCGATTCGTAGTCATAAACCAATCAATCACTGCTTGATGTACGATATTATCTTGCTTGCTAAACCGGGCCTCGAGAGGTAGTCTCTGCTGGGGAACCCTATATCATATCATATTCACATGATATTGGGGCCCTGGACTTAGACTCTCGGGGCCCATGTTTATCAGAATACTTATGTTACCTTAAGCGATGTCGAATGTCAGTTTTTAAATGGTAATTTAATTAATAAAATATTTGAATATGTTACAAAAAACCTTCAAGCGTTTGGTGTGAATGAATTCCTCAAAGTATGCAATATTCGAATTCAGAGCATACAGTTTTGGAGCGATTGAAATGTGATAAGAAGCGCGGCTACAGTTTGAGCAGCCATGGTAGCGAACGCCAAAAAATTGGTTAAGTTTTAGAGGGACTAGATCGCCAATACCAATACTATAAAACTGTAAGTACCAAAACGTAAATCGATTTTAATAATACCTTTTATACTTTCATTATAGGCAAGTGGCAAGTCAAAAAAGCTTGTGTAAAAAAAACTTATGCTTTCTGTCTAATTCAGTACTCAACACACTTGTCATGTTTTTTATGCTGGTATTTGTTGCAAATAAGAAAACCTTCAAAATGCAATAAGCCCCAATTAAATAAATATTAATTTCTGCCTGCTACCCTAGCTGATTGTAACTAGAATTTGGTTAAGCCAAGTGGGAAGCAAAAGGTTTCGATGTTACATCGTTAAGAAATGTGAACGGAAATAAATATTTGGAAATATCACATTTACATTCCTAAAACATATTAGTAATTGATCTTTAATATAGGCATATATTTATATTTTCGACATTGTTTGCTGTCTTGCTTGTTGAATTTTGTGATAAATAAATGTTTTAGGAATTGGCATTGTAACAACCGGCAATAAGTGTTTTTTCTGATTATTTTTAGAACTAGTGCTCTCATGAATTAACTAACTACAACCATTTTAAATCGTTAATCGTTAACCATGTGTTTTACTATATATGGGGCTACGTCCAAAAAACAAATTATTGCACTTCAAAGTAACCAGAAACTATAATTTTATGAACAGAACACGTTTTTCGAGGCTTTAAACGATTTATGGTTTAGTTAAGTAAAACAATAATCAGAATCAATTGATTGGCTTTAGAGTATGAACTAATTATGAACTGAAGAATATCTAAATAAGTTTATGTCAAACAATGCATTCTAATTAGAATAGTTTGTATAGCACAGAAAGCGATTTTACTTTACATTTGAGTGGAATAAATTGCCATGCTTTTGGTTTAGTTACTGAAGCTCTGGGATTTTATAGCTGACTATACCGCGTTTATAAAAGCGTTCTTTTTTCGGTTTCAATAAAAACTGCTTGTATAGCCTGCCCTAGAAATGTCTTCGACTGCAAGCGGTCACTAACAATTTCTGCGAAAACCACGAGGAAATCAGCTCTACAAACGCTTGGTTATGGATCTTGGACGTTTGCACGCTATCTTTTGATCGCTTTTCGGTCACATTTCACTTTTGTTGCACAAACAATAAAAAAAATATTCACCAGTTTCACTTAATAAAAAAAAACGTTCATTTATTAGCGCTCGAGCGATTTATTAGCCATGTTGAGGGGCCATTTTCAGTGGATTTTGGATGGTGTGTACACGTTGATCAACTGGAGGCTGTCGTTATCTGCGGTTAAAGGACCAGCTGCTATCACCGTCCATATATCCCGGTGTGGGATATACATCCAGGGATACACAGAGCCCTCTACTTGCTGGACTGAGCGGCCTTCTTGGGCTTAGCCTGGGTGCCCTCGCGGAATCCGTTGCGGAAACGGCGACGCACAACCTTCAGGTGCTGCATGCGACCGGTGCCGGTGGTTTTCCTCCTCTTGGCCTTCACGGACCAGTTGTCTAGTGTGCGGGGGGGGAATGCAATTATTAACCTGGTTACTGGGCGGGGATTGGGGCATCTTGACTTACAGGAACGCAACTTGGCGGCGGGGTATCCGCACTGGGCGCAAGTGGACTTCTGGATGTGGTAGGAGGAGCGGCCACAGCGACGGCACAGAGTGTGCGTCTTATTGTGGCGCTTACCAAAGCTGGAGGTACCCTTCGTCTGTAATGGAAACACGCAGGGTATTAGTAATTCGGCTTGCAGGCACACAACACAATTAAAAAAAATATAGGGGAAAACACTCGAAATGGGCTGCCTGGCTGGCAGGGAAAGTGTATTTCGTTTTAATGAGCACATTGTACTCACCATCTCTCGTGGCGAACGGTTCAAGAATCGAACGAAACTTGCAAACTACAAATTTAGCACGTGGCTTCTAGTAATGACGACTTCTCCGGAAGCGCAGCAAAAAGAAAAGGGAAGAAGAAGAGACGCTGGTGGTGAGCAGAGATTAGTGTGGCCGTGTTGCGTGAGTATCGATAGTTGTGTTGCGCAGGGTTGCTTAAATACCGAAAGTTGGTATTTATGGTGCTGCCATTTGGTGGCTTAGCAGGCGCAAAGTTGCCAGCCCGATAGGAAATTTTATTATATACTGAACTACAAGAATACTTAATTAATGTACAGCCACTTTACGTAATTATAGAACACTTCACAATAATGTCTCCGTTTTATTTAAACTATTATTGTTTATATTCAAACCGTTATCAAAATGAACAGCCTCTTATCAAAAAATACCAATTACATAAATGTCTCATAACAGCAGACTTGCGCCTAACAGCACTACTATCGGTTGCCAATTCGATAGCACAACAGCACGTGGCATGCAGGCACTTTAACAGCGCCCCCTATGTTAAATCAGCTGCTCCTACAAAAGGCCAATAGATGGCGCTTATTGTTGCCCGCCAATTTTGTAGTACGATTTTATTATGTTTATTTACAAACTTCGTTAATTGGAAATGATAAAACCAACCAGAAAGGTAAAAACCCAAATCTTGTTTAGTAAAAATATTCATTGTTTTATTTATGAAATAAATTATTATTATTTACATTGGAAATAATGCACAAAATTCAAATAATATTGCATACTGAGCGACATTTTAGCTCGACGATACACACGCGAAAACAAAATCTACAAATTACAAGACTCTGGAAATACAAATACAGGGCGATATATAATGGATAGGTACAAAAACATAATGAAATGGTGTAGCTTGGTGAATTGGGGATAATAATAAATATACTCTTTCGATCCTGTGCAGATTTTTATAAACTGTGTGGTGTATAACGGTGTGGCACGCGTACTACGATATTATTTGCTGTTGCTGCTGCTGCCGATTGGAAATTTGTGATTTGTTTTTGAATTTTTTTTTTTTGGATTTTTCTTGAGGAATGGATGGGTAGTTCTATCTAGTGTAAGTGTTTACGTAACTAATTTGCGACTATGAGCAAGTCGATTGGGCTTGAGACCTCAAACGAAACCAAGTTGCACATAATTTGGCTGCAGCTGTGTGATCTGCTTGCTGGGTGAAGGGGAAAGGGGGTGGAGTGACCTTCGGGGGGTGTGGATGTGGGTGGACTGGTGCCTTGCAACTAATTACTACGCCTCGCCTTTTTGCCCTTTTTTCACGCCTTTACATACAACTAATTCATAGAGAAAATTTAACTAAGAACCTTACGAAAGCTTTGCGAATAAATTATACGAGTTCGGACCAAATCTTAGCACGAGTGCATATATACTTATATATGGGGTCGTCCCCGAAACTCTGGGACTTTAAAAACCATATAGTTTTGGTAAACATTTAAGCAAATTTTCAAGCGGAGATTCAGGGTTTTGAGTATAGATTTTGTAATTTTGTTTCCTAAAAGTTCTCAAATGGATATTTCATTAACCAAAGGTTTTAAAGTCTCCGGAGATTTCTGAGTTTTAACCCAAAAAATAAACATCGCATACGATTATATAGCTAAGTACTGACTTGCAAGTTAAATGATCTCTTGCGCTGATGTTTTAACATTTCTCTCTTTTTTACTATAAACAGAAAAGTTTTCTCCTTTCATTTTCCGAACCCTTGTTTTCTTCATCTGTGGCTTACATAACTAATGCGCGAAAAAAAACTGTTGCTAAAATTAAACAAAAAACGTTTCGTTGTTGCGCTCGCATTGCAGTTCTCAGATCGCGATTTTCGAATCTGAATCCAAATCCAAAACCAAGAACCCGAGTCCAAATCAAAATCCAAATCCAAGTCCGAATCCGAATCCGATTTCTACGCCGACTGCTGCTGGCCACTATCGTTCGTTTGGCTACTGCCGCTCCACGTTGATGGTGATGACCATGGTTGGTCAATAGTGGCCGCCACCACCGCCTCCGCCGCCACCGCCACCACCGCTATGTCGGTGGTGCTCGCGTCTGCCGGAGGAGTGATCCCGATCGCGGTAGTCGCCGTTGCGGGAGCTGCTCTTGTGGTGATGATGGTGATGGCGCTTCTTCTCGCCCTTCAGGCACACATCCGACACCACCGAGGACACCACCATCTCGGAGTCATCCCGCATGCCGTAGTTGTCCCTGCCGCATCTGTTTCGGGGAATGCAACTGATTAGAATTGAACTCCATTTGGGTATCTAATAGTTCCTCCACTCAATGACCAAAGGTGAATGACTAACCTGTCGAGATTTTCGCGGGATCGCTGCATATTGTCGCGCAAATTGTCGCGGGAACGGGTCATGCTCGGTGGATCGAGGGTCTCCTTGCGGCGCAGGGCGTTGTGCGAGCTGTTCTTCGAGGCGGACTCGTGCAGGTTCTCCCAAGCTTGGCGGTAGTACCTACGAATGAGAATTTTTAATATTATTAAACTATATATTGATTCAACGGCACATCAACTATAAACGCTGATCTTAAGATCATATATTAATATTTGTTTTTAGAGTTATGAAGCTGTTTTGGACCCACCTGTTGAGTCCATTGCGGGATCCGGAGGTGGAGCTATCGAAGCTGGCCACAGTGTTGCAGTCGGGCGAGGCGCGATGGCGATAGTGTTGCGTGGTTCGGTTTCTGGGGATTATACGAGAAATTACATTCATCAGTTGATATTTCTAAATAAATAGTAATAATACTGAATGCCAGGACGAAACAGTGTTGGGTTAGTCACAAAATCAGGCCAAAAAGAGGGTTAGACACGGAGAAATACGCACACAGAGACAGAGACGGATAGATATGATTGGAGAGAGACAGATGGAGGGCTAGAGAAAGAGACAGGCAGGCAGGCAAAAAAAGACAGAGACAGCGAACCAGGCGTGCAGTGTTTCTGTGTGTGTGTGTGTGGAAGAGAGTCTTGTTGGTGGGTGATAGATGCATTGATTGATTGACTGATTGATTGATGGAGGTGCAACAGCAAGGAGTAGGATTATCGCTTCACAGCCCACAGCATTCGCAGCTTTCAGTATTTTGTTTGTTGGTGTTTGTTTCAGTGTTGCTTGTTTGATTGACTGACTGATTGATTGTTGTTGTTTCGTGTGGTGTTGTTGTTGACTGATTGATTGATTGATTTTTGGGCTGCTTACATTTGTGCATATGGCCGCTTTGTTTGTTCTTGCTCTTAATTATTTTTAATTCGTTTTTTTGTCTTGCATCTTTGGCACGTTTTTTTTAGCTTTAAGTGGTTTTTCCAGGTAGTAGCAGGTCTCTTTGGCTTGGTTTTCCATCGGTTTTCCATTGGTATTTCCTGTCGCTTTGCTTTTCATTCGGCTGCTCTACATATGGGAGTTGCTGAAGAGTCCAGCCCGGGCACGATATCCGCGTCCATAGCTGCTGAACTCCCGGCGACCCAGCTTTTGATCATCGAAGGGCAGTGCCAGTACGCTGTACCACATGGATGGCGCATGGACCAGACCACCAGCACTGCTCGATCCCACGCTCCCATAGCCACCGCCGTCGGGAAAGAGGTGACTCTGGGTTAATTGGGCGGTGGATGCGTAGCTGGTGGCACTGGTGGCCGTCGCCGTGGCATAGCTGGGCAATCGACTCGGTCGCGGTATCCCGATCCCGATCCCAATTCCGATTCCCCCCTGGCTTTTCTTCGATTGCGATGGCTGCTTCTTTTGACGGTGGCTCTGATGCAGTTGCTCCTGTTGTTGGTGGTACTTCTGTTGCTGCTGGCGTGTGTGGTTCTGGTGGTGCTGCTCCTGCTGCTGCTGGTGGTTGCGGTGGTGGAATTCCTGCTGGATCTGCTGGTGGTGGTGATGATGAGCATGATGATGTTGGTAAGCGGTTAAGTGTTTGGCTAGGTGCCGCCGTTGGCTGTTCGGGGTGCTGACGAATGGTTTTGCCAAAAGACAGAGAGTGGGAGAAGCAAAAACGAAAAAAGAGAGTTGTACAACGAGAAAGAGAAAGCGTTCGATGTTCAGGTGTGTGCGTGTGCGTGAGAGACTCTCTTTTTTCTGTACAGGTGTGTGTGTGAGTGTTGAGGTTTTCACAGAGAGATAGATTCAAAACTCCGGGGATTACTGAAATCAAAATAAAACCATCCAAAATTTGGGGGGCGCTCAGCGACGAAAGAGAGAGGTTGTGACATGAAGAGCGAGACGGAGACATCGTTTGTGAACTAGAGGGAGCGAGGCAGACAGATCGAGAGAGAGAGAAAGAGACATACAGAGGACGTGAAAGGGACAGGGGGTGGCTGGGCAGGTGGTGACCCCGACAACGACATCGACTTTCCTCCACACACAACATAATTATTGATATGAAATCACGGTCAATCTGATCTTATTACAAATTCCGTTACTGTGACAATTTAAGCATACTTAACAAAGATTAAAATCGAATTAGATTTACTGGTATAGTTTGGCCACAGTATTGCATTTGGAAGATATTACAAGATATTTGAAAAAATTACATTTAAATGTTTTCATTGATTTAGAAAATATGTTTTGCTATTAAAAATTATATGAGTGAAAATCATAAGTGTTTATATAAACTTAAATCGAAAATTCTTTAAGTTTATCCAATTAGTTGCATTACCATTATAATTTGAATTAAATGTATCCCTATTAAAGCCTATTAAAGTTGTAATATATTAAAACGACTAAATGTTGGATAGCAAATCATCGCCTTGATTATCTGTGGAAAACCTAACCAAATTGACCCCGAACATATCGGACTGATCACTGATCCCATATCTGCTCCCATTTTTCTGTGCCCGTTTACCCGGCTGGTGGACTCACCTTCGCACAAGGATCACGATCGTGGTGATGACGGCGGCCAGGAAGACGAAGCCACCAAAAGCGCCCAGAGCAACGATGGCGCCCAGATTGAGTTTGACCTCCTTGGTCTCCTTGCGGTCGGGATTATCGACGGCGAAGGGCACGTTGACATTGGGCGACTGGTTCTGTTGGATGTTGACGCTGTCGGGGATCTCGTTGTCTTGTGGATGCGAGTTGGCGATGATCTGCTGTGTGTTCCGCGTGGTGGTCTCCACTCCGCCGGCGCTATTCGGAGCACCACTTGGTCGCGAGCTGCGCGGTGGTGTGGGTGCGTAGGTGGACGGTGGTTGCGGTGGCACCTGGTGGGTGGTGGGCGGCATGGCAGCCGGTGTGCTGTTCGGTTTCTTCGGAATGAGCACTGGACGAACAGTGCGTCGTGGTGGGAACTCCTCGCGAACGGTGCCAGGCACTGGAGGCACATTGATTTCCTCCTCGGATTCAGCTGAGGATTAAAGGTTAAAGGTGATGAAATTAGGAATAAGTTGCATACAAATTAGAAGTAAAAAGGCTCTACGAATCTCTCCAAGAGATAACTAACATAAGACCCTGGAACATGAGATTTAATTCGTTGCTCTACTCACATTCGCCGTTGATCTCCACCTGCGTGGGACTGAGACTGGGATACGTGCCCACAGTGCTGGTGGAGCTGCCGCCGATGCCACTGCTCGCTGTGGAAACTGCTGGGCGGTAAGGGGTGCGGCTGGTGGTCGAGCTGACCACCTTGGGGCGGAACGGTGGTGGCGTGGCCACGGACGAGGGCACCGGAATGGTGGACGCGGCAGTGGGCTGAGTGGATGGCTCCAGTTTGATGCAACGCGGCAGGGCACTGCTCCATTGACCACTGGCCAGGCAGGTAAGCACTCGGGGTCCTTCCATGCGGTATCCGGGTGGACAACTGATCTCCGCCTTGGAGCCGTAGTAAGTGCCATTGGGAGCGTTGATAATGGTGCTGTAGTAGTTGCCAGGCAGAGTGTCGCACTCCACAACTAGAAAATGGTAAGAGAATCATTGGGATTAGGGATCTCTATCGATTGAGTTATATATTTATGTCTACTCACTCTCACAACGTGGTGGAGGTCCATTCCAGCGCTCATCAAAGTCGCAGGTGAGCAGAGCTCGTCCTATCATCTCGTAACCCTCCTCGCACGAATACTTCACCAGGCTCAAGTAGCCAACCGTGTTGTTCAGCAGGGCGTAGGAACCATGGGCAATGCTGGCCGGCAGACCACATTCGATGTCTAGAGTAGGATTAGATATTAATTACCATACCATCAGAGAGATTCCTATGTGAAGTTGTTTCTCAACGGAGTATTAATACATACACTTGCACACTGGCGGGAACTCATTGTAGAATCCAGTCTCCAGGCAGGTCCTCGTGGCGGGACCCACCAGCAGGTGATTAGCATCGCAGCTGTACTTGATCTGGGCGCCCACCTCGAATCCGTTCAGGGCCACCATCGTGGAATTGGGCGGTTGCTCCGGTCGTCCACAGGTCTTCGGTTGGTGCTGACAGATGAAGTTCAGCAGCGTGTTGCAGTTGGTATCGCTCCAGAGCCAGCCCTTGGAGCCATCAAATCGGGCACAATCCTCATCGCCGCCGGGATGACTCCAGAAGGAGACGGTCAGCTCGTCGCCATTCACCCATTTCCAGCTGCTGCGATCGCTGCCATCGCGTACCGCTCCCATCCAGTACTGCGAACTGACGTCACTGCGATGACGTCGCCACAGCTCCCAACTGATGAATCCCTGCAGCGCCGGATTGCTCTCACTGATCAGTGTACCGCCACGGGATCGGCAGAAGGACAGTGCGTCCAGGAAGTTCAGCGGCTGGCGGTTGTAGAAGATGTAGCACTTGCCATTGTACGAGGCCAGGGCTCCAGGCGGCTGATCGCGGAAGGTGGGACACCGCTCGATGGGCAGCGCCTGGTCCGTGTAGACGAACGCCTCGCAAATGGACAGCGGATTGGGTGTGCTATTCTCCAGGTGGACACTAACGAAGGCTCCCGGCATCGGGGGATTGCAGGGCAGGAAGAGCGGCTGTCCGGCCTCCAGGAGGCCCGTGAATCGGTTGCAGATCGGATTTGTGCCCAAGTCCGGTCGGTTGTTGCCCACTCGCACCACAATTGTGGCGGGTTTATTGCCTGCAATGGGAGCATGTGGCAATAAATGTTATTAAGGTTGCTGGTCAAAAATGTTTTAACTTTAAACATACATTTTTAAATTAGAATTCACATTCTGATTCTCCTTAAAAAATAATCTGCCTTTTGGCCAAAAATAAGAAAATATTGGTCCAAATGTGGAATGTTTCACCTTGTTGAACTCGTAAGAGAATTTGCAATCGAGTGGCATTTACAGATAAAATTATTAAATTTTGGCCGTTTTTCGCAAAAAATTATAAAAAATGCAAAATTTTGTTAAATTTTTAATTCTGGAAAAACATCAGGAATGCAAAAGGAAATGTTAGAAGGAAGTAATTACTTTAGATGTGCGAGCATTTCATGTTTTTATTTTCCGCAAAAAATATGAATTTAGCCAAAACCAAGAAAATAATGGACCAAACTACTGTCTCACATTCATTTTCAACAAAATGTTTATTTTCATTTGATTCTATAAGCAATAGACCTTTGATTAGGTAATCACTTGTGATATACAAGTTTATATACCATTAATTAGGCGCTGCCTAGTTTCTCAGCTATTTCTATTGGTATTCCTGTTGTCACCATTTGGGCTTTGGCTTTGTCTGTCAGCGGGTCAGGCGGGTTCAGTTCAGTTCAGTTGAGCTCGGTTCGGTTTGGTTTTGCTGAAAGCTGCAGACGACTCTGCCTCATAGTCAGCCAAGTGAAAGTAATCATAAATTTCGGGCCGCACTGACTCACTGGGTCTGGGTTTCTTGGGTTTTTTTCAGCTAGTAAACCGAGTCCGAGTCAAAGTCGCAGTCGAAGTCTTCGCTGTCGTCGCCAGAGCCGCACGAAAATCACATAACCAGCCAAAGATTCGAGGAGATGGAGATGGAGGCGAGGATGAAGATGAAGTTGGAGATGGGGATGGAGATGGGGGACTTCAGGTTGCTGGCAAGTGAAAGCATTAGGGAAAACTGGCTGGCAGTTGTTTGCTTTTGCCGCCGTTGCTGTTTCGGCAACCCTTTTTTTCACTTAAAACAAAGACGCTGTTTGGGGAAGAAGATCGTGCAGCATTTGCCATTTCAGCCAGTGAAGCTGGAGAGGTGCTCGAAAACCTGGTGGTAGCCTGGGCAGACTTATAGACTGGCTGACTGGCAGCCTGGGAAAAGCGGGGCATTGAACTGTCCGTCGGGCAAGAGAGTTTCGTCCACAGAATGTGGTCCAAGCAGGTCTATTATTCGACTGTATCGCCATGTATATATATTTACTATATGCTTGCGACAGGTTTAGGGTTGGGCCGTCGCGATAATGGTCGACTGCGGTTTGAATAAAAGCGAAAAACTTGCCCAATTTAATCAATTTGCTGGAGGATTACCACGGGCTAAGCGCCATTTACTCGTTAATTTTCTGTCTACCAAAGTTGCCATATATTGTGGCAACCGAAAAAGGGAACAAAGTGTGCAGCATTCATTCACTTTCCATTTTTATTTGGATTTTTTTTTGGCCAAGATAGTGAGGGGAGTAAGATAAAGCTACATTAAGTTTCCTACAAATATGCAGTCAGCAGATTTTTACTATTTTTTTCGATTTTTAGTTATTCAATTTCCTGATTATACACACATGCTTATTTATAGGATACTTGGATCTAAACTTACCGCAACAGGATTTTCCAAAGTCCAGGCGCACCAGTTGCACCATGTAGGGTTCCAGGAGGTTCACATACCACCAGGGCGATCGCTCCGCCTTGGTCAGCGAGCAGGTCTCCGGCGTGAAGAAGGCGGATGTGGAGCCATCGATGGCCTTTTGTGGAGCACCGGCGCCATCAGTGGAGATCTGCATGGGCGCCTTGCCAGCGGCAACGTTCAAAACTGTAAGTAGAATGTCAAATTAATTGATAAGTCATAAAGTCATAATGTTAGGATGTAGATATGATGTTCTGTGTCACTTTTTTGTAGGAATAAGTTCTTAGGTGCTTTCTCAAAATATAGTATTAAAACTAAACCTTAATAACTAATTGAAGTTCTTTCTCTCAAATGCTTGTGATTTCAAAATGTAATATAATTAGCCATGATCCTATGTAGAACCAATGATAATTTATGCTAACTGCGTTGTTGATGAGCAAATATTAAGATAGGGGTCATTGGTAATTATTTGGGAATTCAAGGCGCATTGCGGCGATGAAGATATCAGTCTTGGTCCGCTTTTCAAGCGATTTGCTAGCCAGTTGGAGTGGGTCTTGGATTCAGTTGGTCCGAGGGCCAGAGTTCCCAGAGTGGGCCCAAGGCCCGGCTAATTGGCCGCGGGCCCTGACACGGTTTGTGGCCAAAACGAGTGAAGACAAAACAATAACAACTCGAAAAGTCCAAAAAAAAAAAAATCTAACAATGTTCTGCCTGACGAATTTGTCAAGAGACCTTCGTTCTTCTGGCCCGGGCCCATTGTCTTTTTTTTTTTTTAGTTATCTTGACTTTGTTTTACGGACCTGGAGATTTTTATGCGCTGGCCAAAAAGCAAAAGTGAAATTTAATGTCGGCTCAACTTTTACTTGCTCACCTGGCCGGGCTTAATTACATCGCTCGCCACGCACTTCTGCGGCATTGGGATTCATTAATCAGATGCATCTGTCGGATAAGACGGGTTTGGTTTTGGATCCAACGGCTTGGAAACTGTTTTTTGCGACGACTGCTTTCTAACTTGGACCAAGCCACCGCCCAATTTCGCTCTGTGTAGCCAGCCAGCAGGTGTTTGCCGGTGTGACAAATGCCTTTTAATTTCATTTAATTAATTTCCTATCGCCTGTCTAGCTGCCTGCCTGCTGAGTCACATCGGATCAAAATTCGAATTACAAAACCAGGCCCACAGATCCACAGATGATCAGGGAAAAGCCGATTTTAAGTTCGGGCGATCGCGGCTTTGTTTTCCTTTTTCTGTAACAGCGTCATAAACTTGCAATCAGCCAACGCAGCGGGGGATTTGGGGGTCAGATACAGCAGCTATGGGTCTATAGATCTCACGATTTACTCGACCTCGTGTCAAAGAATTTTAAGGGAATATTAATCGACTCACACAAAGTGGCGGAATTAAAATCAAATTGGGTCAATCAAAGTGAAATCACAAATTTTAGCGTGAAATATCGTTCATTTGATTTTACTTTCGATGTATGAATTCTATGGATCGCTTTCTAATGAAAATATGTATTTTAATTACGCTTTAATTTACTTTGAAATTGTGTGATTATACAAACCAATAAAATCCCCTGATTTTCCCAGGCATTATCAACGCGTATCAACACCTACTACTGCCTCAGATTGATCGACTTATCGTTGAGATCTCTAGCAACAAAGAGCCCGTTGAAATTTTGATGGATCGTTAAAGGCCCGCCTTTTTACCAAGAATTATTTCACGCCCCCCAAATCGATCGATTCATTCAACAAATGCCTTCATTCATTGACTAGCAATCCATTTGCCGCCGCTCTCGTTGTGTCAATCAATTCGGGTTCCGTTTTTTTATTCGGCCCACGGAAGTGCATGTCTGGTGGTGAATTCACTTAGAACATTTATTTATTTTCGTGCCCGACACGTTTTACCCTTTTATTTGTTCGTGTCCGTTGGCTTTTCTACGTTCAAAGTCACAAAAGTGGGTCAATCTGATCGAGCGAGGCAATTGTTGAATTCTTCCCCCACCTCGCGGCTTCTCTCTTCGCTGGCCAGTCTTTCTTCACACACACAATCACACGCATTGGATTTTAGCCCAATTTTGCGCGTTTTGTTAATCATGTTTCGCTTTCGGTTAACAACTTTGCATTCAATTGGAATGCCATGTGCTCTCTTTCACAGCGGCCAGCATATGTACATATGTACATACAAAGAAAATCGAGTTTGAATTAAATTGTTTTAACTTTAATTAAGGAAATTTAATCTGGAAAAAGTTTTTAATTTTGCTCAAAAAATTTTGGTTAAAATAGTGCCTGTTGAAATGCCTATTTATATTTAACTAGCCTCTTTATCTACAAATAATATCATTTCTTTCTGTGTTACGATATTTTGAGAACGCTTCCAACTTTGTGGCGGTGAAAGTAGTTCCCAGTTTGCGGCCACGTCCGATTTGGAATCGAAGTCGCCTCCGAGGCGCTAATTGAGTTGACGAACGGCAACGGCAAGTTCGTGTCCGCAGT
Source organism: Drosophila sechellia (assembly GCF_004382195.2). Classification (NCBI taxonomy): domain Eukaryota; kingdom Metazoa; phylum Arthropoda; class Insecta; order Diptera; family Drosophilidae; genus Drosophila; species Drosophila sechellia. The sequence continues at coordinate 15,004,751 of NC_045954.1, forward strand.
CTTTTGTTTGGCTGTTTGGATTTGTGAGTGCTTGTTTGTATTTCTTGCTTACCGCAGAACGGAATGCCCTCGGGCACCCACTGCCCCTTGTCGCAGACACGACGCGCCGGTCCCAGAAGCTCGAATCCGCGCTCGCAGCTGTAGGAGGCCACCGTGCCCTGGGTGAGATTCGCATTCGAGAAGACGACGCTGCTGTGCGCCGGCGATCCCGGGAAACTGCAACCGGCATCTGCAAGGTAGAAGAAATTATTATTAGATTATATGGCCATCAATTACACGTATTCCTCAGCTTCTTCGATTGCCGCAACAGTTCTCATCACCGAGTCTCCACTGCACTGCACTGCCCCTAAGCGAGCAAATCATTTTTGATTGATTTCCCAATAAGGTTTCGATGCGGTTCTCAGCGAATAGATTTGCTAAGGTATGGATATTCCCCGCATCATTTATCAAATTAATGCCCCACTAAGGTTCTCGATTAAATGTTGATTAAGTCGAACGGCTGGCATGAGATAATATTGATTCTAAGATTCTAGAGTGGCGGGAATGATTGAATATTATTTAATTGAATTTAGACAAAAGGAGAAAGCCAAGAATTGGTTGAATGGGTTTATGGGTTTAATTGAATTAACAGATTAAATATTGCTTGTATAATCGTTAAGTATAAGCGATTCACTGTTGTGATTTTGTTTTATTTCAGTTAAATTTTGCAAATCGAAATACAGATTTTTGGAGTGTAGGAAAATATATATCATTTGATATTATAGCCTTATTATTATTAGTAAGCATTATTATTTGGTTAAACATTAATAAGAAACTGATCCCGTAAAGCATTATCTTGCAAAGATTTGCCTTCTATGTTTCATTATAATGACTCGTTATGATTCGATTTAATTTCCAATCAATGAATCTAAAACATTTCCAATTATTACGTGTTATATCTTTTGCCGCTTTGTCGGAGGAATTTTCCATTTTCCCCACCACTTGATTGACAATTAAGCAAGTTCCGTTCCACTTTGGTCACTCGAATCGACGCCAAGCGAAAAATCTCTGGCATTCGCAGATTGCAAAATGTTCTCGACTGCAGTTGCTGTTGCCTCTGTAGTTGTTGTCAATGCAAAGCGTGAGAAAATGGCCACAACAACATAAAAAAAAAATAAAACATCAGGAAAAACAGACATCAATTTAGTTGTAGCTGCCGCTTTTGTACGAGTATCTGAGTATCTATGCAAAAATGCGAGCCAGCCGTGTGCAATAATCAAATGTGTTGCTGGCTGCTGCAGCATGATTAGTTATTCAATTGAGCAGTTCCCAGGCTATCCAGCTATCTGACTATCCAATCCAATGTCATGAGTTTGATTCATCCCCACCGAATGCTAGCTGCTAAAATTGTTCTTCTTACCAAGTGCGACTTTGCATAATCGGCGAAGTGGGAACACTGTGGCCAGTCAAAAAGGCAGTCAGTCAGGCGGCGATTCATGCCATAAATGGTCGAATAACTGCAACATCATTTGACCAACAGCCAACAAGCAGCAGTGCAACTTTCCAAGCAGCTGCAGCAGCATAAAAAACCATAGAGAGCGCTATAGTTTGGTGTCTCGACTATTTGATACCACCTGCTCCGCAAGTAGCAAAGTAACCATAAATCAAACCAAACCCATTGACTATACTAACTTACACCTCATTCTATTCGTTATATACTTTTCCACGGACGTAGGATACCCTTCACTCTGCGAGTAATGGGTATAAAAAAGGGGATGAATGATAAAAAAAACACGTCTTGCCCAGTTGTTGCTACACATTGCAGCCAATTGCTGCAGCAACAGCAGCTTCTTATACAATCTCGATGCACCGATGCCAATGCCAGTGCAATTTCATCATAACGGTTTCTTCTTAGCCAACAACTCATCCAAACGCTTAGTTTTTAGCCACTCCAACTCAGCCATAAAGTGTGTATTAAATGTAATACCCCCCACTGAAGAGAGCAACACAAATCAAATTAGTTCGGGCAAATTGAAATTAACAAAAGGCAACTTTTAGGCGAGTCATTTGTCATGCAGGGCAAACGCAAATTAAGAAATCAAGTTCATGAGGCATTTTCAATTTCGGCTCAGATTCGGTTTCAGTTTCAGTTAAAGCCAGTCCAAGCAACAGTTCCCCCAACTTCAAACTTAATGACGACTCCCACGCTGTGCGTCGAAAACCGAGAAAGAAACCAAACCAAACCAAAGGTTGCCCAGTCGACCATGCATGACAATGCGGCTCCAAGTCTTCGGCACTATACAATTTTTTTTGTTTTTTTTGGCATCTGTACTTTGGTTTTTCTGGGCCCGTTTTTCCCGCTCTGTGTTTTTTTTTTATAGAGCTAGCTGCTAGTGGGAGCCAATACCTTAAAGTGCAAAGGCAGACAGACAGCAACTTGTTGCCATTGCCGTTTGCGTTGCTTTCATTTGCTTTCTATGTGCGCGAACTTAGTGAAAGTGATACCCATACTCCATACATATACATAAGCTCCACACAGCAACAACAAAAAAAAGCACGCTACCATTGACAAAACAACAGCAGCAATTTGTTAAACAAGCAACTACAGCAGCAGCAGCCGCAGCAGCAGCAACTCCACCAACCAGCAACATCCAACATTATGGAAGTTGGAATATTCATTGTGCGCGGATCTAAATCATCTAATAATCATTATAATCATAATAACCGTTATAATTTCCAACTAGTTTCGGACATGGTCCGTTGTTGCTCTTGTAACAAATTACCCATCAACGCCTTTTCTTTGATTGCCATTGCCTTTGCTTTTCTCGTTTTATTTTTTTTGCTAGTAAAATGTGGTGCGGTGTAGCACCAAAATCGAAATTGTTATTTGCACAGTTCACCAAAAAAAAAAAAAAATCATACAAAAAATTAAAGAGAATTGAATGAAAAGAAATATGATTGAATAGCAGCGGAGGTAAGAAAAGCATGGGTAAAAAAAAAAACGAAAGCGGGAATTAATTTTTGGTTGCTGCGGTCTCGGGAAAGGAAACATTTTTTCACATTTAAGGTGGCAGTTAAAAAATTATAATCATAAGAAAACTAATAATTCTCAAATAGAAAAATCAATTGTATAAGTCTAAAATGCTTGAAGATTAAAAAGAACCATGCTTATAAGAAATTATGTGTTTATCTGGACCAAACCTTAATTCTAGAGTTCATTATCGTTTTTATCGAATATTATTTTAATAAAATACTTCGTTCATTAAGAAATATGATACGCTGCTTAGAAATTTTCTTTGATAAAATATCAATTTAGATCTCAATTGAAAAGAGCTAAATGCAAATGAATTAGTTTTGGTTTGGGAAAAGATTATAACTTTTATGTCATACCATTGAATCAGTCATCGCCTATTTCGACTTATTTACAAGCAAGAGACGAGTTTTAAATCGGAGTGGCAAGTGTGAATGGTCCACGATTTCCGCTTGAGTGGAGCCCTCAATTAATGCGATTCAGTGGATTAAAGTGCAGCTTATAGTGCAGCTGAACCTGCAATCGCTGCGTAGAAAGTTGCACTCCAATGGCTAATGGTGACCCCCACTTAGGCCTCATGGTCTTATGGTTCGCTCCCAGGCCCAACCTGCATTCCCCATTATCCATTCTTCATTTTCCAGTCTTCAGTTTCCATCTTCCATCATATTCAGTCTGCAGTCTGTAATTTGCGTATGTCGGCTAATTTCATTTTAAATGCAAGTCCGCACCTGAAGGAATTCGTAACTGGGGAGTGGGCACTACCTATTGTTTCTGCCCGTCTTATTTGGCCAGCTCATTTGGGGACGGCTCTTGACCCAAGCGCTAATTAGTCTCGGCTCTCTGTAAGTGAGAAACTGACGAGAAAAACGAGAAAATGTCTAAATGAAAAACTAAAGATTCCAGATCTTAGTTCCCCGAAAAAGGTTTTCTGCAGTGAGTGCAGTTCTGGGACGTCATGCGCTGATTGCCAAGCGCCTACGCTTCGTCGATTACTCTATATCTGCTGATCTCGATGTTAAGATCTTGCCGTGTTTTTTTGGGCGGAAAGTGCAAGTGCTAGTACCCGATGGCCCAATTGCGATAGCCGAGGTTTTCCCTACACTCTGCCTACGGATGGAAAATAAACCATGAGGAGAAAAGAAATTTTCATTCCATTCACACAAACGGCGGGAGTCGGGTCGAAAAAAGCCGCTCTAACCGTTAACTCCTCGTCATAATGGCCATAATATAATGATGATGATGATCGAGGGGGAAGAGCGTTTTGGTCGCTGATTGGTTTTGGATTTACATAAATTGGCGCTGGAATGGACCGGGCTCTCACGCAGCTTCTTCTCCTTTGCGGCGCGCTTCTCTTGACCCAGTTTGCTAAGCTTTTTGGTGTTGCTGTTTGCTGTTCTTGTTTTTGCTTTATTTTTTGGTAATCCAAATTAGTAGAACCTCGTTAAAATCGCACACAAACAAATCGACACACACTCGGAGAGTCGGAGAACATCGAAAAAAGATTTCGCAAGTTAGTCGGTTTGCGCAATGTGGCCATTGTTGCTTTTGTTGTCGGATGCGCCTGGCCAGACGAGACTTGTGCAAGCTGCAAGTTCGTTGCCTAAGTCTTTTGATTTGAACTTCCGCCAGAGGATCTCACTTGGGCGACTTTTGGGCACTTATTGCTTGATGAGCACTAAGCGAAAATTGTGTGCTATATATCATCAATAAAGTAAATTATAAAGTCACCTTGCTTGACACTTACAGCAGAAAAATAATTATAGAAGTATTTATGAAGTATAGCACAATTCTAAGACCAAATTTGTCATTTCAGTAAATGTGCAAATGACAAAACGTATAATTAGGTTTGTATAAAATCATAGTTCCTAAACTATTATTAAACCCAAGAATATTTAATTAAGCAGGCCATGGTTTTTTTTTCGGTGTCTCTGTCCGGGGGACTGCCCTTGGCTTTTGGTATTCCTCGCCAGCCGTTCGTTCTTGCCTTTTGGAATTAATTGCGCATAAAAATTGCCCATCATGCGCAGTAAATGAGACATCAAAGAACGTCTGCGAGCTAGTTGGCTGGCTAAGAGCTGCTAAGCGTATTAAATAAACATGCCAGCGATGGTTTCCCTCCTCCTCCGCCACTCTTTTATGTAACGGTACGCACAGCAACAATAAATTTCAAGCGTAAACAGTTACGTAAAACAACAAGAAGAACAACAGCGGCGGCAGTGGTTGAAGAACCAGAAGAATTGCTGCTGGCTGTCTTCTGCTCACCACAATGACAGCATCCATTCCATACCATTCCGTTGGCACAATGACAGCATCCATTCCATACCATTCCGTTGGCAAGGCAGCATCTTTCACCCGAAGACACCCCCTCTGAAGATCGCTAGATCGGTGGGTCTAACTCGAAGCTTTATAACAGGTTCGATATGATTTTGCGGCACTTTTGCCGCAAAGGAAACGCTTGATTGCCGCTTCTAAAGCAAGGCCAAGCAACGGCAATCGTCAGCGGACCATCGGCGCAAGCCAAAAAGACGATCGACGACATTGACCGACGATGCTGAATGCTGAACACTGGACTCTAGACTCTAGACTCTAGACCATAGTTACTGGATACTGGATGCTAGGTGGTGGAAGCTGGAAGTTGGAAGCTGTAAGCCGTCTTTGCCGTTTGCCAGTTGACCGCATTCCAAGCACCGGCAAGCAAATCAATGTGCAAACGTAGAAGCAACATCATCAGCCCAGTTGCGGTTGTCCTTCTCCTCGCAGCACAAAACAAAATTATTGTATTGTACTTTACATTATATGTGTATATTATTTTAAAAAGTTCTACAAATTTACCAAAAAAAAAAAAAATAATAATGTCTAATATGAAGTGTTAGTTACAGCCAGTGCAACCGATTATCAAAATATTCTACACTTTTTTCCATAAAAAAGCGAGCAAAAATCATGCCCAATTTGTTTCACTGTGCTGGGTTGCAAACTGGGTCACTTCGGCCCAAATGCAGTTTAAGATAGAATGCCAGCTGGGTGTGTGTGTGTGTGTGTTTGCCAGCTGCGAAACACCTGCAGCAGCAACAGCCACAGCAGCAGAAAAAGCAACTGCAGCAGCAGCAGCAGCAACATCGCCGCTTTTCAGCTCGTGCCACAGTCAAGACTTCACAGTGAGTGATTGCCAGTGGGGAAATGTGGCGAGCGGTGGCACTTAGCCGGCGCCCACTGTGCACTTTAGATGCGTTCTCATTGCAGTTGCTAATTTCTGTGGCTTTTGCATCGGCTTTTGGTTTTGTGCCTAATTTGCTTTGGCTGTGAACGTTCTCAATGCTATGCGAAGATTGCCCCCACTATGCTTTTATGGACCTTTTATTTCTTTTTTTTTGGTGTTTTGTTTTGGGCTTGTGGCCTGTGTCTGCCACCAAAAGTGGACAAGCGCTGGGGTTAATCTTTTGGTCAGACCGCTTCCAAAAACACGCACACACACCAGTGCAGGCAAGTAGTTAAAAAGAAATGGAAATGGTAATAGAAATAGAAATAGAATAAAAAACAACAGTTTACAGTGCAATTTGCATAAGAAAGGAGAACACAAAGCCGAGAATTTGTTGGCTGTTCTTCTTCAATTTCAGCTGTGCTTTTTTTTTCTGGGCCTTTCTCTGGTACTTCTTGGACTTTTGTCAACTCTTCTATGCAAATGGGCAGCCACAAATCAAAGCTTGGCCCCATTACGAAAAGGAAATTAAAGCCGGTTCAGAGGGAATAGAAATCCCAAAAATGTTAGAGGAGGGAGACCGAAGTTTTGTCATAAATATTTTCACTTCGCACATTTTTGTGGCCGCCTCTGCGGCGTGGTTAATAAAATCGATATTTGTTGGAATTCGATTTGAATATTTTTACCGCTAGTCGCGGGGCTGGTTACGACATCAAAAGATCGGGATCGAGATGGGGAATTGGGGTTCGGAATCAGGTGTAGCAACTTGCCACAAGACATAACTGTATCTGCTGCAACTGCTGTTGCTGCTGGTGCTGCAACTGCTGCTCTCTTATTGATTGGCCACAGCTGCAAAAGTGCCAAGTCATCCTGAGCCTGTGCCGATGCTGCACTTCCGATTGCCCAGAGAAGCGGAGAAGCAGTCAATGAACTTGCCCCCCATCATCGGCACCATCATCATCTTCATCATGATGAAGATGGCGCCATCGCCTCTCCATTCAGCGTGCAAGCGGAACAAAAGCAACTGCAACACCAATGCAACTAGCAACATGAGCAACATGAGCAACACTCGCAACATCATCAGCAACCATAAAGTACAATTGAACTAAGCAAATTGCAATTTCCACGCGTTGCCTGCCGCATCCACATCCACATCCACATCCACATCCACATCCACATCCACATCCATGTCCATGTCCGATGTCCGCAATTAGGTAGCCAGCCCCATCATAATCTATGGTTATTGTTATGGCCATTGTTATTATAAGTGTTATCGTTATGGCTAAAATATTAAAAAGGCTTAGGGGAAATGCACAAATAAATTCAGTGCCTGCCGGTTGGCGATAAAGGTAGCTATTATGGATAATTTATATATTTAAAAATATGTACAATACATGTACTGGCTAATTCTCTATTGATTTCTTTACATATCAAACTTTAAACTTTCGTTTAACCCATTTCCAAATGATCTGTAAAGTAGACCAAAATCATTTAGCTACACCTTGGTTAACTTTTCACACTTGAGACCTCGATCAATGCAATCGATCAGTAATTAACGACAGCTGTGTCAAATTATCAATCACTATTCACGATCGTTTTCATATATTTTGCGTTCGATGGCAACCGTCTGTTTTTTGGGCCAGTGACGAAACGCACCAGAGCAACAGAAATGCCGCTCCAACAGCGTTTAAAGTTATTAACAAAGCAATTATTAATAACAATTTCAATTGTTTGCCTTTGCACTGGCGGTGTGGCATTGGTGGTTGCCAAGTGAGTCGTGAATCACGTTGCTGGCCAATTTGCAGTGGCCACAACGGCACAATTGCACTTGTACTTACTCGCACATATATTACAATTAATTAAATTGAAGAAAAAAAGACATATTAAAGAAAACGCGCATAAATTCTGTCCAACATTTTTATCCAGCTCTTTTTCCATTTTTTGTTTGTGCAACGCGTGTTTCTCTTTCGCCGGCGACTTTCTTGGTGGCATTTAAATGCGCTGCTAATAGCAAACAATTTCATTTATTTATTAGACGTTAGTTTCACTTTTCGAGCATTTCACTGCGACATTAAAATTTCACACACGACCATCTCAGCCAGCAAACAAAACGCGAAAGTTGCCCACAGACCACGGGTGCTGTTTATTTTTTTTGTTTCTTTTTCTGTATTTCGCGGCGAGATCAAGATACTATATATGAAAAATATTTAACTGCAGTATGCCATTTATGTTTATGGCAATTAAAATGATACTGTGACACCGCTCACGCCTGAGAATCGTCGGTAGTAGTGGGGCGTTTAGCCCAGCCCACAAAAAATCAGCTAAATGGCATCTCGCAACTGATTGAAATTTATGCCACAATCCAGACAAACGACTGAGATCTATGGTCTGTCTGGGGATGAGATGCGATGAGATCAGATCAGCTCGCATAATGACAAAGGCACTCCCTCGCCATGGCAATTCTTCGCCAGTTTTTGGTATGAAATCATTTGGCCAGAGAGACATCTTATTAGCCAAGATTAGGTGTAACATTTCGCATGTCTACCACACAAACATAGGGTTAAGCTAATATGAACTCTGACTAATTCTAAATTGTTTTTACCAGAAATTCGTAAGTTTAATTCCTTTTACGCTGAAACAAGAATTACTTGCGATATGAAATAAGTGGCAATAATATTTGAGAATACCCATTTTCCTGTGGAACCAGGCATTTTGTTCAACAAAAATGTTAACTGAATTTATTCAGTTTCTTTTTCAATTGTTTGGCATTGCTTGGCGACTGGCTTTGAATGCTCGTCACTCTTGGTGATGATTTACATATCGAGTGCATGGGTACCTGGCAAGGCCATTGACAGCTTTTGCGCAATACTCAGCCCACCTACGTGCCAGGAAAAAAAGTCCCAGAAAAAAATAAAAAAATAAAAAACGAAGTCGAAAAAGTTGCGTAATTAGTTCAAGTCGAACATGCTCAAGTTGGACTCTCGAAACCATTTGGCAGGCAGTGTCACCCGCATAAACAACATTATCATCATCATTATAATAACTATTTCAGTTGAAAGTGAAAACTGCGGACTCCGAAGGTCTGGCTGTCCCACGCACAGTGGTAGGTTTTCCAGAAAAGCTTCCTACTTCCTTGTGGTTTGAAAAGAGCCCCAGGTCTTACATAAAAACGACGACCACAAGCCACAAACAAAAAATATATATAAAAGGAGGCAGGCATGCGTGCACCACCCTTTCAAACAAACAAATTGCTGCGGTTCATTGTGCAGCAATCGGCAGATGGCAAAAGGTATCGTTTCAGGTATCTTCATGCCAGTTACAAAAGGTACGAGTACATGGACGTACTCATGAGTACGAGTGTCTTTTCTTTCGGAGTTTCGCATGGCAATTAAGAGGCGCCGAGCTTCCGCATCTGCCGCTGATGATGATTATGATGAGTTGGTGGTCATGCATGCCCATGCCCATCCCGATGTAACCATCTAATCATCTAACCATCTCCATCCATCCAAACCCATACCCATTGCTCATCATATTACATTTTGGCCATTAGATGTTGGGCACATGCTCGATCAGCCCAGCAGCTAGCGATTCGCCATCGCTGGCTGGCACTTTTACTTTTCTTATTGTCAACAATACGAAGGAAAGCAGTAGATGTGTATGTATAAAACTTTCCCAGCATTACAGATTTTTACTGAACTCAGCTTGTATTTTTTTCCTTTTCTCTCTCTCTGTTGTCGGCCAACTGCAATTGTTGTCGCTTTTCTTGTGGAATGACTGCCGCAGATCATAAATTTTCTTTTAATTTCAGTTTCTGTATGTTCTGCCTCTGTCTGTGATTAAGTGGTAAAAGTGTTGAGTAAAAGTTAATGCCTTCAAGTCTCCTCATTTCCTCATTTCAATTTAGGTTCTTTGTTGCAATTCGATATGTTACAGGTAATTGAATATGGGAAACAGTGACAGGTGTTTTTCTCTTCCTTGACCCAGAAAAACTATTGATACTTTGGTATTTGGGTAATGAGAAAGGTGGAGATAAAAGTTGTTGGAATTTAACATTACACCTGTTTATACCACTATACTGAACAATTTATGAATTTTGTTTTAATATTGTTATGTTATCATTTAAATATTGATTTATATACTTGAATTTTATTTAGTTCTCCAGTGTAGTTAAGCCGAGTGCACTTGCCACGTGCATGCGGCAAGTTTGGTGCCTAAGTCTTTCGTGTGCCACATTTTGGATTGCCTGACCACGATCGTCGCCGATTGTTTGCTGACCCAAACAAACATCCGTTTCCTGGCAAATGCACGAGTGGCACGCCCCCCAACGCTCCCCTTTTTGTGTCGCATATCCCACGAACCAATTAACCGGCGGCAGAGAGCACTTGACTCGATGGTGCTAAAGGCAGAAAAAAAAAACAAGACGGGAACCCAGAAGTGGGCTGGGTGTGGAACTGGAACTGGAATATGGCTAACAGTCCAGTTGGCTGACAGCCTGGACGCCCGTTTATTAACGTGGGAAAAAAACGCGAAGGCAGCCGAATTAAAAATAATACAAATTATAAAGCGTTGCCTTTGTTTCGAACCAGAACCGGAAATCAAAAAAAGCAACAATCAGCCGAAAAAAATGTGCGCAAAAACAAACCAAAAAAAAAAATTAAATGTGAAAAAAATAACAGAAAAGCATTGGCTTTTTAAAGGTGCGCCGCTCACACACGAAAGTGCAACAAAAAATGGGTGATGAAAATGGGCAAAAACAACAACAGAAACAGGCGGCGGAGAAAGATGGGAAGAAGAAGAAGAAGCAGAGCGACAGCAACAAGTGGGATCCACAACAAACGAGAACGAGAGAAAATTTGTTTGCTTTGGCTCCGTGTGCCGTTGCTGGTGCGGTTTTGAAAAAATACTCTACAATATACAATAGGGCATGCGCAACTAGTCGATAGAAGCCTTTGTGATTTGGAAAGCAAAATAAATGTGATAATCATGATGTGTAAAGATCTTCTCATAAATAATATCCATTTAGTGGCAGTACAAATAAATTAAATGCTTTTCAGTTGAAAGGCATTGTCTACGTGTCAAAAGATTTTTGAGAATGATTTAAGCGTTAAGACCAAGCTTATTAAGATTTCATAATTTATGCAAATGAGCCTGTATAAGAACTAAACTTCACAAATGTTCCCACATGTCAAGGTGAATGCTGAAGGTGTTTCCCAGAGCTCTCTAAATGTGAATAATATAATTTTAGCTTTAAACGTTCTAATGGAGAACAAAAACAAACTAAAATTCAATAATAAATCTCCGATAGCTTTTTAAAAAGAAGTTCTGTAAGAGCGAAATGAATTCTTTTTCAAAAATATTGAACTCAGGCAATTCTGTGTAGAAATGTACCTCCATAACCCTGATACTTTTGAGGTGAAAAACTTTTGAATATTCCCAAGACGTATTCCTAAAGAACCCATATCCCCACTTGTGCAGGGTATCCGCTGGTCGTTCTGGCACCTTTCGCAGCACTTCTTTCTTGTTTTCGTCTTTCGCTTGACACACTCACCTATATTCTGCGCCTGCGCAAAAGCCAGCGCCGAAGCCAGCGCCAACGCCAGCAGCGGCAGAGGCAGCGGCAGCGACGGCTGCGTGCGGTGCATTGTTGCTGTCTCGCTCACGCCTCCTGTCCGTCCGTTATTAATTTTTTTTTAAATTTATTGAATTAAATATTAGTTTTGGGTTTTTGATACTTTTTCGCTGGATTTAGCAATTCCCTTGGCGACACTTGTCAACTTCCTTGGAATTTTAGCACTTGGCACGAGTTTCGGATTGTTTCAATTGCTGCCTCGACATGCCAGGAAGTGTGGGTTCGATACTCGGTAAACAAAAAAAAAATTGTTGATCACACTGCACGAGAGCACCGAACTTAAAAAAAATATATGTAAATATTGATTGCAAGTCGCGACGCGATAATCCGCTGCATGAACCGATCGCTTGGAATTCTGCAGGGTAACTGAAGCTATTTGAAGTCGGCGATCGCGCTCGAAGAATTCTTCGCTGGTTTCTCGGTCTTTCACTTTTCGCTCGCTGGCTCTCTCTCTCTCTCTCTAGAGATAGTCTCTCTGGCCCGCTGTTCGCGTTTCGTTCTCTCTTTTTTCACCCGGTAAGCGGCGAAATGTTAAACCGTCGCCTTGTGCAGCTCGAAAGCAACTGAAAGTTGGAGACGTCGCGCCGTGCGTCTTGTAAGCTTGTAAGCTACCTGGTTTACCTGTCGCTGTCTCCGTCGGCGTCGCTGCCGCGGCCACAGCAGTTGCATGCGTGAGCACTTGCTGCGCTTTTGGCAAGTGCCAACTGCCAACTGTCGGAGCCCCCCTCGCCGCCGCCATTCCGCAGCAGAATTCAGGGCCCGCTGATCAATGGACAAGCCAATCGGTTCTTCGGGCCATCATCTCCAAAACGGTAATAACAACTAATACAGGTTATGCAACTGTAACGGAGCACTAAGAAAAAATCAAAGAATAACGCTATACGTTTCGTTATTTTTGGGGCAATCAGAAAAGAAAAATAGAAAAACTGGGCAAGAAAACATATTTTAAGCCCTTTAACATATGATTAGATTTCAATCTAGTTTGAGAAAGAAAAAATATATATATTAACTAAAAACATACAACTTAAAATTTTTCCATTCTATTTATTTTTTACATCATTAATAATAGAGAAGTGTTACTTTCAAAATAATACATTTTGCTTAACTCAGATAAATATCTGCGATGAAATTTCGCTACAGTGCATAATTCTTTCTGCCACAAACTCTATGAGCTTATGTGTGTGTGAGTGAACCAATTTAGAAGAATTCCTCGATGGATTTGGTCTTGGTAACCTGCTGGTTTTGTGGTCCCGAAGCTGGACGTGAACATTCAACGTGGAATAGACGTCGGAAATTGAACACTGGGATGTCCAACGTTGCACAATGCTGCATTTGCATGCCACACGAAGCGGCGGCGAAAAGTAAGACAAATGGTCAGGAAAATGGGAGCAGTGCACAGAATCCAGCTTCATGGGGATGCACTGCAGCATCCCAGTTTTTTCTCCATTCCATAATGTTCGGCCAACGCACACATAGCACTCCTTATGTGTGTGACACATGTGGGCCAAATGCAAAAATGCTCCAGACTTATGCTAATGATGATCATCGTGAGCTGGCCAAGATCGAACATGGAAGTGCGATGCGGAGCGGTGGGGCATTGGCCATGTGACATCGAATTGGGTTGCGAGCAAAGTGCAGTCGAGCATTCCACACACGATCTGGAAATTGGAGATGACCACGGGCATGGTGCTCCGGGCAAAAAGCGATTGATGTGCTACAACATGGAACAGATGAAGTGGATTGAGTAGATACATATAGTATAGACCAGCTGCAATCGGTAGAGATGGGCATGTTTAAACCATATAGAACAGTTAAATAGAGAAACAAATTTGCTAAATTAAGGGAAATTGGAATGTATTCAAAACAAAACTAAAATTGTTGTCGGTATAAGTGACTTCCTACCATATTTCTAAAGATATATATTTTATTAGCTTTAATAAAGCCTTATGTTTAAACGAATATTGTTCTCTTTCCTTAACATGTTCGCAGTTTTTCGATTCGATTGCCTTATATTCCACACGACTATGATTTGGAATTTGTGTCGCATTGATTGCCTGGGGGGCCAGCTAAAATTGTTCGGTCATGTCAAAGCTTCGAGTTCACGGATTGGTCCATGTTCGATCTTGCCAAACATCTCATTTCCCCCGCGGGTTAGCTAACATCAAAATGAAACAGGCAGTTTGGCTTGTGGCAACATTTAATTAGAAAATCGCTGGAGCAAGTGCCTGCCTGGTGGTGGTGGTGATGATGGTGGTGGCAGTGGTGCAGCTGGGATATGGATGTGGATGCTCGATGGGCTTGGTCTTGAAGCCTCTTCTTCGGCTCCACAGCCGCTCATTGTTCCGCTTGCTTGACCAGGCAGCAGCAAGTACAAGCTGTAAATACACTGAGAAAATAAAATTAATCCGAAATTGTATCTAGTTCTCTAGAAGAAATCAAACCTTATTTCATTGCAATTTTTGAAATGCTAATGTGCTTTATGTAAATATTCTTTATGTAAATAGTACTTTTACCCACATATGTTTGTTTATTTTGATAATTTTGGAAATTGCTAAGAACTTTTCTCAGTGTCATTACTGGCAACATAGCCACGTGCTGGTGGCTCCTCCGCCTCCTCATCGAACGACGCCCACCAGTGGCTAGTGAGTAGTGACTAGTGGCTAGTGACTGCTGGCCAGTAGTTAGTGTAGAGTGACCATAACAAGGAAATCAACTCAGCCAGCCAACAAGTTCGGGGAAAAGCTGGGAAATGGGAAAACGTATAGCTGGAACTGGGAGAATCTAGGACGCAGCCAAGCAGAGCGAATTGCTGCATCTGAGCCAGGTTGCTCCCTGCCGAACCAATTCCATGGCCATCCAACCCATCCCAGTCCATTCCATACCTCCTCGCAGCCTCGCTTCATTTTCCATTTAGTGCTTTATTATTTTTAATTTCCAGCCAAGACTTCCGAGATTAATGTTCTGAGTCGCTGCTGCCGTTGCCCATGGGGCATATTCCCTTCCAGTTTTTTTTCAGTTTCCCCACCTAGCAAATCAACCTTAGGCTTTGGGACCCCCCAGCAAAATCATAGACAACTGTGCTCCACTTCGAAGCATTTGTTTTCCCGTTTTTCAGCTCGAAAATCTATACAAAACTAGTTCAGTTTGCGGCCTACAAATCTTTAATGGGCATTTGATTATGAAAAAGCGAAGATTAATTTCGAGCTGCTGCCGGTATTAATGAGCTGTTTGTTTGATTTTAGATAATGGAAAGTAATCCAATGTACTTTTCCTGGATGTAAAGATTGGGATTTTAAAGACAAATTAAATAAAAAATTCATTTCAAGATAAAATAAATAGTAATATTTTTTTATATATTGAAAACTTTTCCATATAAATATGCTGGAAAATGTAGAAATCCTAATACAATATTGTATTATGTCTTTAGCTGTAAATATTTAAGATATTAATAATAAGCCCCCTTAAGTTGAGGAAACCTATGAATTTGGTTTTCGCAATTTTTGCAAAAATTTAGCGTTGGCTAACATCCGCTTTTCCACTTTTCTCCTTTGGTGGTTTTGGATAGTTTTAGTCGCTGGATTACCAAACACTTTTCGGCTTTAAACGGTGGCAACTGAGGGCTATCAAAGGGAGGGCTGATTGTGAGGGGGGTTTCGAGGAGAGTGCATATGTTTATTATTGCGCAATCGGCTCCCACAGAAAGTGACTGCATTTGGGCGGCAGGAGGCGTGGCACCTGGCGATGGACAGTGCAAGGGATAGGTAATCCGCCCCTTCCAGAGATTACAAAAAGAAAATTGCAAGAGGCAAGCCCCTTAGTGAAATGTGTGTCTGTGTGTGTGCCTGGTCTGACATGAAACGAAAGTAAAACTCTTGTCTTTTGTCTATGCCAACTTGAGTCACTGCCGCTGCTCCTCTCAACCACTAAGCCAGGCACCAAAACTCATCCACCACCCCCACCGACCACTTATTACACTGACAAGTGGAGTGCTCTTTTGTTGCGTTTTTGATATTTGCAATCATTTCATTTTTGGACACTAATGACGATGATGAATGCAACCGAAGAAGTGGATGTCCAGAGCGGAGCCAAGAGAATTCAGAGCTTACATAAGGCACCACCAACAGCAGCAGCACCATCAGCACCACTGCACCGCCAACCACCGGCGACTGTGTGACAGTAGCAACAATAAATATTGCAAAAACAGAAAGAAAACCATCAAAAGAAAAACAAAGCAATTGACAAAGAAGGAGAGAGGGCAGCTGTCTTACACTCGGAAAAATAAATCATTAATAGTGTAAGATTGAAAGTTAGCAATACTAATACATGTGACTGGAATACTAGACAAACTATTGTAAAATCCAGGTTAAACTTATTATGAAACGTTTAAAGATTATAAAATTTATAAAAACAATATTTCGAAGTGCACAAGTAGCCTCCGTTGGAGTCTCAAGTGGATCAGGTCGCTCTGGACAGAGGTAGCGTTGTTGATTGTGTCACCTTAATGGAGCAATCGCAGCTCATTTGGAGCAACAGCCAGGCAGCGAAAAAATGACAGTGAGATGACATGTTTCATCTGCCGGAAAAACAATAATTTGTGGCATTAGCACACACTGTTCGCTGATCCCAGCGACCTGCGACTGGCCCTAATCATTCGAGTTCGTTGCCTGAGTCTTTCGATTTAGTCCAAGAACACGTGGGTGCGAGAGCGAGACAGAGAGAATGAGAGAGATAGGGGCAGAGAGGAAGAAAGGAGAAAGGGGAACAGAGGGAAATGACCAACGATGGCTGGTGGAGAAATTTGCATTTAATTGCTCCCCACTCACACCCACACAACATAAAAGTTCAAATTTCTTATTTGCGCATTCTATGCACGACTTCTCTTGTCTCTTCATTTCGTTTTATTTTTGCCAATTTGACAATTTTATTGATGGCCAGCAGTTACGTGCCCATTGCCCATCGCACGCACTAACAAACGAGTGAAGAAAAAACCGAGCGCAAAACTTTCATTTTGATAATGATAATTTAATGAAGAGAAGTCTGAACATAAAGATTGTGTGGTAAGTACTGCAAACAAGTTTTAATTGAATAAAAAATATCTACAGGATGTATTCAATCAAATGTTGGATTTTTGTTATGTATGTATATTTCGTGTTTCGGAATATTATTCTAAAGTTTCAAATAGAAATATGTACTCGATTTCAAATACACTTTGCATTTATGCATTCTTCTGCGAAACTTTCTGATTTCCCCTGCCAAAACGTGAAGGCCAACTTTCATGCCCAATTGAGAGTAGACCCCCCAGTCAACAGAAAAGCAAAGTGCTTGAGCGTATCAATTTCATTGGGGGTTCTCGAAATTATTTTATGGCCCTGCCCATTCAATGGCTTTGTGGGTCTCCAATGAGCTTCACTTTCGATGGTCTGATGGCACCACCACCAAACCCAACACCACCCTCATCTCCGCCCGATGGGCAGGTGTCAAGTGCTTTTGTTGTTGGGCAGAGCAGAGTAACGCCTCGTTAGGCTGCTAAGCGTTGCCCATCAGCGGCAGGTGAATTATTGGCTGGCAGCAGCACCTGGGGAAGAATACCCATAGAAGACCCAGCGAAGACCCCGAATGAAAGACCAAAGACCGGAGCTAAAGAACTTGGCTCGAACAGGGCTAACTGTTTGCTCAGTTGGCTGGCTGCCCGGCCAATTAACGCATTCTTTGAGTTTCTTCGGAGGGAAATATGCAAATACATTTCGGACAGGCGGCTACTTATGATTATGGCTTTGCCGAAAAGTTTCTACAAAAATATTCAATTCTGGGGCTTTGGCTTAAACTGCTTATGATTCAGCGGGTCAATAGACGCCCAAATCGAAAAGCACTGAGAGAAATTCATTTAAGAAGAAAAAAAGGTTAAAATTGGTATATACATATTTTTATATTTATATATAGTAATTCCTTTTAAAGTTGATAAAGTTTTAAAGTTATAAAGTTGATCCCTATGTCTATAATGCTTATGCACTTCGTTATAATTTAATTGCAATAATAAATAATAATTTAAACAGTAGCTACAGATTGGATCTAGTTTTTGTTTGTTTTTTCCTTCTGTAGTCTTAAGACAAAAACAAAATCGAAAACAACGCCACAGCAATTTCTGTGTCAATAATTTATTTTAGGAATTGGAATTGGAATCGGGGAACTAAACGAGGTCGGGAGAAAGTTACTGCACAACCGCCAGAATCGCTGCGAAAAAAGCACTTGTCGCTGGTTGCTAAATTGACTGGTGTTATGATTAGCTGCTGCTGCTGCGAGGATTGCAGGTTGTCAGCGAATCGAGACGTGTGACGATTGGCCTGAAAGTGCAGCCAGTGCGGCCAAAATCGGGGCTTGGATTCGGCGGCAGCCAAACATTTCCGCATCGCAACGCAGCAACCTGCAATGTGCAGCAGCAGCAATAGCGGTAGCAGCAGCGTGAAAGCTGCCACAAGGTCAGTCAGCTGACAATCGGGATGTGTCAATTGGCCAAAAAAAAAAAAGAAATATATATACATAAAAAGAAAAACATGTCTGGGAACGGGAAAACCCAAACAACAATGACAGCAGCCAAAAGCCATTGCAACTGCAACGCTTATCGTTCAAAAAATCAATAAAAACGAATGATGAAAGGCAACAAACGAAGTTGGTTTGCCCTTTCGGCCAACTATTTGGGGGAAAGCTACCCGGAGGCCTGGGAAAAGTAAAGTTGGCCAAATGCCTAAAGGATATGTTATAGATTTCTTAATCGCTGAAATTACCCAATTTTTTTACAAAATTTAATTATCAACGAAAATGCTGGGGAAAACAAATGAAAATTGTGCAAGAGCGTGTGCGAAATGCAGGTAATATAATTTACAGCCTGGCCAAAACTGTCAGCGTTGATGACCCACTCATTAACAAGGGGGGGAAATGGGGGGAAAATAGACGAAGAAAAACCGCGTGACAAATGCGTGAGAAAAATAGTCAAGTTGGCAGCTAAATGGAAAACACAAATTTTGCCATGACACCCCATGACTTAAGCCACCAGAAGTTGTCAATTGTTTGGTGGTGGTAAAATATGTCTTTAAAAAAGTTTGTGATGTATAAATATTGAATCTAAAGGCTCAAGCAAAAAAGTTAAATATAATCAATTGGCATTCTGAAATTTATTAAAGAAAGTAATTATAATTTTGTTCATATTTTAAAATTTGATTAATGAAATAAATATGCGAATCATAGAGCAGAACGTTAAATGTAAATTTGTATGCAGAATTTTAAAATTGAAGATAATATTTAATGTTTTAATTACCAAAATATGGTACACATCCAAATCAGAGGGCATAACTTTAATTAGAGGCAAGAGAAAGTGTTGGAAAATCAAGAGTTGACTTTGAAGCGACCGCCCCGAAGATTGGGGTTGATTCGAAAGGTAAGTTCTGCCGACAGCCCAGCCAAATGAGACACAGAAATCTAGTGTAGCCTGAAATTGGCTCATTTATGCCGCTCTCGACTGATTTTTATCATTGGCCGCGTTTTAATGGCAGTGAAATATCCGCAGTTCTTCTCAGCAGCAGAAACTCTCATCGCTTTGATTGAACGCCTCAAACCCCATCTTCATTTCCATCCATTTCTAAAGTGACTCTGTGCCAAATGTGCAGCCCAGAAATTTTGGTTCTCGGTGGCAGTTTTGTGCTATCAGCACACACGCATCTGGAAGATACACGAGAAAATAAAAGAGAGATGACTGCCGCAAAGCCCTCACATTTATTCATTTACCCGATTACTTTCTTAATGGTTTCATTTGCCGCGTGCTTTCCTCTACATTTAGTATCCAAGTATCCGAGTATCCAAGTATCTGCATGACTATCTCGGTATCTGCCATTGACAAGTGTCACTCTTTGCGGTTTTCAGCCATACACACGCTGAAATTACTTAATAAAAGTGAAATTATACTTACGGGCATCTCTCTTTTCTTCCTCCTCTCCTCGCCATGCCACAAAACAAGTTTAGTAGTCGGAGTCTTTTCTAAAGCAGAAAACGAGAGTGAAATTTGTTGTAAACTAAAGTCCGCTGAGCGGAAGTGTAATTAGATTAGTCAGTTTGGTATTCTGCTTCAAAAACTTTTCGAGTTTGTGGCCTAAGTCTTTTGTCTTCGCTTGCGCGAATCTTTCAAAGTGGCAGCAAAAGAAATTTATTTTGTAATTTTAATTACAACACAAAAAACAAGTTTTTTTTTAGTAATTCTTTAATAATATTTTATTAACCGTGCCGCACTATATGGTTTTAAAAGTATCTCTGAGCTTCTAAACATATTTCATTATAATATTTATGAAATCTAAATAAATATGATTCATTCAGTTTGCCATCGACTTGTTTACCTCCACATTTGTTTTTAAAATTACGCACAAGTATTTCTGCTGGAATCCCTACCTTTCTGGGCGCGTTTAAAGAGGTCACTCGGCGGGGGAATTTTCGAGGAGGATTCGGGGTAACTTTCACTTGGCGCAAACGCTCAACCTGCCAAGACGACCGCCCGAAACGACGCGACATGGAAATGGAAATTTATTAGCGAATTATGATTTCTGGGCACAGGCTGGCGGACACTCGCTGATAAAGGCGTCCGGCCCAACATGGCTCGAAAATACAAGCCGAAATATAAATAAAAAGAAAAGAGCTCTTGAAAATGGCCACAAAAATTGCGGCAAATGAACTCTGAGCAATTCAGGGCAGGCTAAGGAACGTGACTGTGAGACTTTGAGAAACCGAGGGGCCTTTGCCAGAATCGAGGAGCGGTGGTGATATGATATCCCCCCTCTAGCCACGCTATACCCCTGACCCTTTGAAGTAATGAAAACGAAAACATCGGCTAAGCAGCAACTGCAACAACAACTGTGCAAATACAAGCACACACAACAATTTTCTCGAATTTCTCGACAGGTTTTTTTCTTCTTATTTTTCGGTGCTTTCGCAGCCAGGCAAAATATTTGCTTAACAATTTCTACTGTAACAAATAAATAAACTTGCTGCCCCGGACAATAATGCCCATTAATTGTTGCCAGATGATGATGAAATGCGAACAAAGTTGGGGCATTGTCTCCCAGGCGATGTTGCAATCGCGTTGTCACCCACGTAAAATGGAGTCATAAAGAAGCCGCAGGTCCACCGAGGATGACTCAAAAGAAAGTGAAATTTTTGTCGCAGGGGGGAACGGATACGGATGCCAAAAATGGGGGAAAAAATACGAGAAACCCAAAGAAATTGACCGAACGAACGAACGAACGATGACAAGAAGCGAAAGTGAAATGCTTTCGCGGCCATTGATGATTCAATCTGCCACGCCCCTAGGTTAACACCATCATCCAGCCGCCCCTGAAAACTTGCATCTGAAAAATGCGAAAGTTTGGTTATCAATCCGCACCCAAAAAGAAAAAAAAAACAAAGCTTGGAAATATTTCTCATACATAAAACGATCATAAACTCTGGGCGGCTGTGGGATATTTAACAATTCAGATGAGACCCCTGCGATAAGTATGTGGGTTGCATAAGTCCGATCTTCAAAATAAACGAGATGCGATTGTCCGTTCAAATTGGATGTGGGGTGACCAATGGACTGATTTATTACCGCGAGAAGACGGAAAATACCGTATAAATAAACGAAGAAATCTGATTTATACAAAGGATTGCACTGTGTTAATAACTAATATGATAAGAACTATATTCTGATTGATGATTGAACTTAGGTTGA
Organism: Drosophila sechellia; assembly: GCF_004382195.2. Taxonomy (NCBI): domain Eukaryota; kingdom Metazoa; phylum Arthropoda; class Insecta; order Diptera; family Drosophilidae; genus Drosophila; species Drosophila sechellia. The sequence continues at coordinate 15,026,334 of NC_045954.1, forward strand.
CCTTTAGTTCACCTGTTAGAATGCGTTTCAATCTTCAGAACAAATATTAAAGCCGATTTATAAACTTCAACAACATACAATCTTGTTGGATTTCGAAGTCCTTTTTTTTGCGGATTAAACTGAAATGCGCTGCAGGAACTTAAGTTGCATTTACCAGTCCGGTTTCAATTGGCAAGCAAATCGCGATTGACGGGCAAATTTAGCAACGGATTCGGATTCACAATCGGATTGCTGTGCTTCGGTTCGCCATGCGGGGCACGTTGGGAAATGGAAATTGCGAGCTGAGCGTTGGAAAAGCGGCGCATATAAATCGACGCCGGTTGTCAACATGTCGTCGCTGTTGCTGTTGCAGTTGCAGCAAATGCAAGCTATTGGAGTTGCATTCATGGCCATGGTCGGCCAATTGCGGGATCGCATTTCCATAGGCAGGCCGTCTAAAGTCTCAAGTCTAACGTCTAAAGTCGAATGTCTGGTGGCGTCAAGTGCGCACCGCTCAAATTAAAATGAGCCGTTAAGATGCGACTGCGAACGGGCCAGGTTGAACCGATAAAATCGCTGGCCGTTTGCTGTGCATTTGGCGGTCGTGTCATTGATTGATGCCGCATAAACAATAACATTAACCCCGAAATGCAAACAACGTAACCATATGGTAGGCTCTGCAAATACTCTAGGATGTGACAAAAAGCTATCAACTCTTTGTGTGTTTCGTTGATTCAAAAACAAATGGATTTAGAAAACAGCTTTTGTTTTTTGTTATAAGCCATAGTCTTGCTTATTTCCATCTGAGGAATGTGGGTTATTTGGTGCATCTGAATCAATTACCAATCAGTTACCAACACCACGGTACCCACTCGATAAAGGGTATGATCTAGAGGCCAAAGGCCAGAAGCCGTACGCAATATCCATCGGAATTGCACTTAAATTTAAACTTCAACTTCAACTTCGACACCGGCGGGCAATTGAAACGCTTTGGATTTGTGTGTTAATGGGGCTCGATCTGCGCCGATCCAGGGGCGGTTTGTGGTGATTTGGGGGTATGTTGGGGGACTCGGGGCTGCGTGCTCATTACGCTCGATAAATGCGGCCGGCCTCGGAGTGATTCGAACGTGTAACGGCTGGCGGAGAAGAAAGCGTTCCGCCAAAAAAGGGGCACAAAAAAAATATTAAAAAAACACACAAAAAGCGCAAGACAAACAAACTGCCAAATGAATCTCTTTGAGGTCAGCAATTGAATGTGCTCGATGGGCAGGCACCCAAAGGGGAATTCAATTAAGTTTTCTATCACCTGTGTGGGTGGTGCTGTTGGTGGTGGTGCTACAGGTATGCGCATTGTTAATTTTTCAAAATGCAAATGCTCTTGCCAGGCAAATTGCTAAAGCAATCTCACCCACGGGCAACATAAGATACAGATACAGACATCTGCACTGCAAATAAAACACACTATTCATTCTTAATATAAAGCCTATGATTGTTATATATTTGTTGAACACATAACTTCGAAATCGAATTATAAGCTTACCATACACTTAAGTTTAATTCGACTTTTAAAAAACCTATTAATATTATAACTTCTACATGTAATAAATGTAATATAAATATTTCATTATAATGTAATGAAAATTTTAAGATATTTTCTTTCATTTCATACGAAAAGAATGATATATTTTCATTCCATATTTATTATATGCCTAGATTATTTTTCAGTGTCCAGAAGGAGCGTGTTACTCAGGCAGGGGGATTCGGGAATTGACATCTGTCCAAGTCCAAGTCGAACCGAAATCCGGAATCGAACGGTGCTTGGCATTAGACTTGTGTCTGGCGACGTCCAGTATTTAACCGCCCATCAAACGGAGACGCAGTCCAACTCGGACTTGGATTTGGATTCGAGTCCAAAGACCAAGACATTTGGGAGTGTCGCCCGCGGGGACTCGCCTCGAATTCCGCAGCGTAGACAAAAGAAGTGTGCATGCCAATCCACTCCAGAAGAAAGATCCAAGAGACAGCGGGTCAAAAACCGAAATGTTTACGTAATCCCACTGGCGAATTATTTATGGGAATTATCATGCGTGTTGCATGATCAAATGGCTATATGTATGTACATAGTATGCAAAGCATTTAGGCACCGAGAATCCATGAGGAATGCAATGTGAGGGAATGCTTTTGAAACGATTCCCAGAAATGCAGGCAAATGTTCTGTTTTCCAATGTAAGCTCATTTGAATTTTTGATACGGCAATAAAAATGAGTTATTTCTTTAAATGTAACTACTCTCATAAATAACCAAATTACTTCACATTCCTTTTTGTCCTGGAAACTATTCGGGAACAAATTTTTTTACATTGGGGTTTATGGGGAATGAGTGAGAAAAATAAGGTTAAAATAATAACGAAGTAGCGAAATTTATGCATTTAATACCAAACAATACTATAAATTAAACAAGAAACTGATAGGTTTTCATTTATAAATGTTAATTTAAAGGCCAAGAAATCAAAGCTTCGTCTTAAATAAAAGCTTGCGAGTACAAAGCTTTCCCATGTACTCTGTAGGGTGTATTAGAATCATATAAAAATAATTATTTTACACTTTATTATTTAAGCCGACACCTAATATGTTTCGTGTTATTTTTTCAACAAAAGCGCATTCATTTTGTAAAGAAAACATAAACTTGGTTATTACTTGACATCCCCGCTCTTAGCCGTGACACGAACCACCAGCTGGAGCTGAAAAGTCTCCAAACTCTCCGCACGTTTCTCGCTGCGTTAACCAATACTTTCGCCATCCGAAGTTCGCTGTGCGTTCGGGGGAAATCGGCAGGATTTCATCCGAAGTGCCGTCGAGTGTCCTTTAAGGCAGATGATGCTTCGAAATTTGCGCAGTTTGCGTGCGGTTTTCGGAGCAATAGGATGCAGCAGCAATAGAAGCAATAAAATCAACGGCCGCCAAAGAATCAGCTTCATCAGCGGGCTAAATTCTAGAAAGGAGTTGTGAGTCTATTATCTAGCCTCCCGACCCCACACCAGGCCCTCCTAGCCCACCCAACACGCACTCCTTATAGCAATCCTCACGAAAATCCTATGTGAATTCCCAGTAAAGCATCCTGCAATTTGGCGCGTTTCCTGCGCGTTTTTGCGTGTTTTTCCGCGTTTTAGCATTGTTGTTGCCGCTGTCATAACAGCATCGAATTCTCTGGCGGTTTCTCGCGGTGTATTCTCGTTTCTAGTTTTTTTGCTCAATTTTTTGCAGTGTCCACAGTGATTGAACTATTTAACAACTATATATAGAAAAGCTGAAATAAAAAATAAACAGTTTCAAGTGACTTTATCAAAGAAATTCAAAGAGAGTGTGGAAATTTGTGTGGTTTTTTGGGCTCTGCAAGGACCCTTGGATTACCTTGCGGGGCGAGTGGAATCGGGAGCTATAACTTTGCCGGCGGTGAGTCTGAAACCTATATCAACAAATACGCATGGCGTCAAATTAAGAACCCCCAAAGCCTTCTTATATTTTGTTTATTTAAAAGGCGGTATTAAACGGAGAACCTACATTTAAATAATAAATACGTGAATGGGTTCACCGTTAAAGTAAATTGGCCTTGGACTAAGTGACTTCATAGCTTTCCGAATTTTGTATTTACAAACTAGGTTTCGCGCTTATCATAAAAAATTAAAGAGTTTGAGTGCATTTACTTTCTATGTATATATTTTATATTTTACAAATACCAAACAAACTAAACAGCACTCATAAATGCTTACATACATTTTGTTTATTCAATATTTTGTGGGTTTCTTTATTTGCTTTTAAAATGAAGTGCGTGCCACAAGTTTACAGGAGTTTATATTTTAAATTCTACTTGAATTCATACCGTTAACGTGGCGGGCTTGTGTGTATTTTTGCGTATTTATTTAGGCTTCAGTTTTTGTGGCCCGAATGAAATGGAGAATTTGTTTATACGAGTGTATAATGTGAATTTTTGTATTTATAGATATTCCTTCCATATCATTACGGCTGCCATTATCAACGCCTTTATTACGCTTCCGCTTTTGTGTGGCGCCTCCTTTGCGCCCATTTGTTTTTCCACAGCCGCAAACTCTTCCCTTTTTTGTGCCCTTTGATGTTCCACAATAGTTGCGAAATGAAGGGTCAAAGGTCGGCGGTGGTGGTGCGGCGATGATAAGCAACTTGTTACGATGACCATGATGATGAGCGAATTGAAAGCTTTTTCCTACCCCATCCGCCTGCGGTTTTTAGCCCATTTCTATGCTCCCATTTATACTAGTGTAGATTCAACCCTTTTTTGCAGCCTGGGATCAGGGCCAGGGCTGTGAAATCGAATCATTTTGTAGGCTTTATATTTAATTTGCATGGTCTGGTCTGGTCGCACCACCCCTTGATAGGTTAGGGTTCAAAGGCACCCGATGGCCGTGTCTAGCAGTCCGTACCTTAAATTTGAACTCTCTGTGGGTTAAACTTCCTGGTGCATGTTCCTTGGCCAGTTGACTAAATTAAATTAAGGCGGCAGCAACAGTTATGCGGTGGTTTTTCTTAGATCCGGCACCAAGAAGAATACCATTGAGTTGTGGGTAATATATCTGGGGAGATGGCGAAATCAAAGGAGCTTGATTGATGACAAAGTACTTAATTGGTCGCTAATGGGCTCAGTTTGAATTTTCATGGAAGTACAGGATGGGGGCTTATATATAGCAATATTATTAGTTGTTATAATATCAATTATATCCACTTCTTTTTAGGAAAAACATCCAAGGTCGCTTGACTCTTAACCGCTGGATTTATATTCTAGTTTTCTCTCCTTTATTTTCCCGTCATTATTCTAGTCGTCCTTATTGTTTCAGACATTGCAAGCTGGCAAACACTTTTCACATTTTTCTTTCCTTTTTTTTTGTTGCCGTATTGCTGTTGCTTCATTAGTTTCATTGGATTTGCCATTGAGCAATGCAATGCGATGCAATGCAGCGGCAACAACAATAAGTTAAATTGTTGCTTCTGCCGATTTCGTTATTTCAAATTTCATTTCCATTCAGGATGCCATTGGAGTGACGGCGAAATAAACCAGCAGGAAAGGAGCCTGCAACAAGGAGATAGTTGCTGCAACAACTGGGATCAAATAAGGGATTATAGCAGCAGCCCTAGCCCGTTAAGTGCTTCAAAGCGAAGGAATAAAAGGAAAAAATATAGGTCGGCTTTACCACCCACGGCCACATTTTTTCGGGCAGTGCATATATTTTTAAGCCAACAACAAAGACCGCAAGGACGCCGCCAACGGTGAGCAGCGGTTGAAGCGGCGCTGCAGCCGCAGAAAATGGCCGCATCCACAAGTGCAGCGGCGATAACAATAGCAGCAGCGACTGCAGCAGCAGCAACATGAATGAAACCTGCAGCAACTGCAGCAGCAACATTCCACGGCACCGCCGATGATGATGCAGATGATGATGATGACGATGCTTATGATGCAGACGACGATTACGATGATGACGACGTTGCCGAGTTGCAGTTTCAAGAGCCACAACACAATGCCAAGTGCCAACAACAAGCTGAGCGAAGGGGGAAATTAAGTGCCAAAGGCAACCGCAGCAACATAGCAACAGCAACAGCAGCAGCAGCAACAGCGAAAAGATTTTTCTCCAGCCAAACTGAATCCAAACTAAATTTGCATAACAAAACACGTGCAGCGAGCACAGAAGTAAAACCTCCATTTCCCAGAAGCGTAGTCAATAAGGAGGCAGCAACAGCAGCAACTGCAGCAATATAGCCAGCTGCAACATGCCCGGCAGCAACATGTCGCTCTCACTGGGCGTTCGTGGGCGTAGCGCCCTCTGGTTGGCGCTCCTGCTGGCCACCACTGCATTCTGCGGTGCTGCCTGGGCGGCGCCCACAGTGGGTGGTGCTGCGCCAGCGCCGGTGGTGGGGCAGAAACAGTCGCACCACCATTACCACCACTTGGAAATCGGAGTGCAGGGCAATACGCCAACGCTGATGGAGGCAAGCACCACCAGAGATGGGAAACATGCCACAGTGGCCATCACTCAGGCACCACCAAAGCCCAGCACCACCGCCACAAGCACTACCACCACCAGCACCACCGAGATGGCAAGAGCCACAGATAAACCAGAGGTGGCCGAAGAGGTGCCAAGCGCCGAGACAAAAGCATCTGCAATCAGAAGCACCACTGATAGTAGTACCACTGAAAGTAGCACCACTGGGAAAATAAGAATCACTGAGTTCAGCAGCACCACTGAGAAACCAACTGCAATCAATGAAACACTAAGAAGTTCTGTCATAGAGAGAACCACAACAACAGTGGCAGCAGCACTAGCAAGCAAGGAAATTAATACAGAAGATTTGCAAGTGGTGCGGCTATTAGACTTGGAGCACACAGTGGCACCACCATTGGACAGTGGTCACGATGGCCGCAAACTGACCAAGAAGAAGCAGCTGCTGGAGCAGCACTTTCCCACCACAACGGTGGCCACCACCACCATTGAAACGGAAATGGAAAGGATACCCACAACCAGCAGCAGCACCACAACCACCACAATTTTGAGCAGCAGCACCACCAGCGCACCACCGCTCCCGTTTACATTCCCGCCGCTGCGACCCTCCAACCTTGCTTTTCTGGAAGCGATATTTTCAACGGCACCACCCATGACCACTGACTTCGCAGGTATAAAATCAACCAGGACACCACCGACCCCATCCACGTTAGCGCCATCGCACCATGGCTACTTGGGACCGATATTTATGGGCGAAAGAACTATCGGTGTGGTGCATCCGCTGAAGAAACCACAGCCGGCGAGCCACCAGCACGTCGCTTCGATTGAGAGCCAGCTGCGAAATGGCCGTTTGGTGGAGATTCTGGCGCCCACGGCGCTGCTCGAGCAGATTCCCGAGCCCAGCACCACCCACGCACCACCACAGCTGGGAGCTGCATTGGTGCTGTCCACCACCGTTTTCCAAGTGCCCGATCTGCAGACCAGCACCACCCGCTTGCCCACAAGCAATAGCAATGAAAATAATGTCGCTGGTGGTGCCGAGGTGGCTGCACCACCACGCACCGAGTCAAAGATCTCGGACATTCAGATCGAGGTGTACGATTCCACGGTGGACTCCATAGTGGCTTCGACGAATTTCCGCGACAGCGAAGGCTTCTATGCACCACCGCAAACCCATGTGGAAATTGGCACCACCAAGCCGCCACATGAGATGCAGTTGCCGCAGGAGCGGTTCACCCAGTATGTCATCGATCGCGCGGATGTGTCCACCCAGCCGGCATCGGGTGGTGTCGCTGGTTCTGGTGGGTCTGGTGGTGCAGCGATGGGCAAGCCAGAGCCGGCGGCCATCGAAATCCACATCAATGTGTCCGAGGCATTTGGCAGCGAAAGCGAAGATCTGGAGTTCTCCTATCGACAGCCCTCGTTGGCGGCCGATAAGCCGGGCAAGTCCGGCGATGAGATTTTGGTAGTTGAGATCATCGACAGTGGTGCGGACAATAGCAGCTCGGAGTCGGGCGGCTCATCCTCCTCAGCGAGCGGGGAGCACATCAATCCGATCTTCACCTTCCGCAACTCGGATGCGGCGGCTGCACCACCACCCCCCGTTCGCCCACCGCAGTCCGTTCAGGATGCTGACGAGCTTTTCATGGCCGATCTGAAGGACGGCGGTGGTGGTGCAGTACCACGCCCGCCGCCTCCACCACCGCCACCACCACCGCGAAAGCCCAGCATCGATCGGGATTCGGACACGATCTTTTACATTTCGAACACAGAAGTCAAGGTGGGTGAATCGCTGCCGACGATGGTGCCAGTGGGTGAGCAGCAGCGCAAGTTCCAGCTGGAGAACCAGTTCTTCCCCGCCAGCTATGTGATGGATTCACAGCAGCAACAGTTGCAATCACAGCAGGCGCAGCAGGCAGATGAGGACATCATAATATCGCCACTGCACCACAATGCGGATGGATTGAAGATCTTCCGCAGCTCCTCGTCGAGCAGTGGCGATGGAGCACCACCGCTAGACGTGACCTATGTGGGTGAGTCGGTCATCGAGGTGGAGCAACAGCCGCAGGGTTGGAGCAGCACTTTGCCACCAGGACAACAGCAGCAGCAGGACATCGTTATTCAGCCGGCAGTGCTGCCGGACTTGGCCATTGGGGTGCCCGTCATCGGCGAACTTCCACCGCAAATCGAGCTCAAGGAGATCGACTACATGCCCGGCGAGCTGGGAATGGGTCAGAACGGAATTGGCATCTACGAGAACGACATCCAGAGCAACAGCATCGACAGCGAACCGGATGTCGTCGAGAGTTCCATCCAGTACGGTGGGGATCTAATTGACGATGGAGCCGGCGGTGGCTTTGATGGCGTTGAGGGTTCGTATCCCTTCGACAGCCCCGCGCACCGCCAGCAGCAGGTGGGCCTGAGCCACCAGCCCCATCGCCAGTCCGCCAACCATTTGCACCGCGAACAGCTCTCTGTTGCGGAAATGGTCAATGCCACGCTCCTCCAGCGATATGACAGTGGGTCTGGATCGGGATCCGGTTCAGGATCGGGATCGGGGTCTGCATCGGCAATGGCTCCTCTGCTCGCAAGTGGAAGTAGCCGTTCTGGAAATGCCACTGCTTTCTCGGAAGATCCTCTGGCTGACTACGATGGTGAGTTGAAGGATTTGGAGGTATATAAGTGAAATATATATCTATATATGTTTTCTTTTTTTAAGGGTTCTTTAATCTTTTTGCTGTTTCCATGGGCCTCATCATTGTCATCCTACCCTCAGCTCTTTTGGTATCTATGTACTGCGCTATAAAGTAAGTAAAATATACATATGCTATTATCGATATGGCCAAAGTATAGGGTTTTATAAATTCTGGTAGATAAGTATATAAGGTCCAAAAATCCCCACAATAAATATAATTATATACTTGGGTAAACAACATAAAGCCGTAGGGGAGCCATAAATCGAAAAGTAGGAATCTTAAGTTATCGAACCTTCTTAAATTTAAAAAGAGTCCATCGCCCGCTTAGCCCCCACCACAACGTCCTGCCACACAAAATGAATTGTCATTCCTGGGGCCAACTGTACACAGACAGTATGTTCTTTTATCCAGGACTCCTTAGCCATTTGGCTGAGCTAATTGGTTACGCCTCGTGTGACGCTTAATCAGCTTAGACGGCGATGTCCCACACAAATCAAAAATAATTGCAAGAAATTGCGAGGAAGCAGTGACAGCGAATGGGGAGCAAAAGGGATCAGAAGGATGCGGAATGGTGGATACGGAATACGGGTTGCGGGTTGCTTGGAGCAGGATGAGCTGGGACTAAAGCCACCTTTAAATAGAAGGACAGCAGATGTGGGTGGGGCTGAGCCGTGAGTGGCAGCCAACCCCAATCCGATCCCAAGCGCAAAACCTTCATTTCAAGGATTCCCTGGGCGAGATGTGTTGCCTACTTTAGAGCGACGACCCACGCATGGCAAAAGAATGCACTCAATCTAAAGCAATTTGCCGGGGCAACCACCTGACCCCTTGGCATCCACCGCCTTCTCCCATCCGCCCACTACCCACCGCCTGCCCCCGCAGCGTTGCGCTGCAGGCAAGGTGTGGCAAATCGCATTTATCAGCTTCATTCGTGGCGGTTTATTTCTCATTCGCATTGCCAGCGACAGACAGCAGAAGTAGTACCAAAACATTGACAAATCTCTGACGGAGTGGTGCTGGAGGTGCTTTCGGTGGGTGAATCGGTTGCCTGGTTGGGTGGCAAATTTGGGAGCAATGCCAGGGACGCACATCCTTTATTGCCCGCAGTTTGGCCCGTACATAAATCTTGGCCACGCCACGAATTGGGTTAAAAGCTGTTGGTGAAGCTGCTGTTTCTCGAGATGCGGATTTATATGTAGAAATTCCTACATATATAGCTAAATATGGTATAATAGTAGTCCTTGTGTACATTTTTTATTAGTGCACAATTTATTTGCAATCGAACCAAATAAAACAAAGAACTACAATTTGCAATAAAAAATATTTTCAAAATTATACTAAAGTTTCTTATTATGATTATTATACATTTTATTACACTATGATATCAAAAGATTAAAAACGAATATGAGAGTGAAATTGTAAGTTTCGTCGACCTTAAAGGTGCATAGCATTTCTGTCTGTGTACACACACACACACACTCGCCGGGCACTAAATGCCAAACAAAATGAAACCGGGGAACGGGCATCTGGGAGTGTCAGGTTGATGGGGAGCCCGGAGAAAACTGAAGGCGCAACAAATCAACACGGCGGAATTAAGAATCGGCGAGGCCGGAAACGGAAGTCGCCGCACGCACACACACACACACGCGCGCACACAACACATCCTCATTCTCGGATGATGTAGATGCCAGAAGCTAACAAGGCAGCTGATTCTGGGGAAGGTGATCCCAGCTTTTGCCCGAATTTTCCCGCTTTTCGGCTGCCGCAGGAAAAACGCATAAAGCGGCAAATGGCAAACCACAAACGTTGCCAGTTTGTTGTTGCTCACCCTCGTTTCCAACCGCCAGCAAAAATATAAAGAAAATAAAAGGAAAAAAAAGTGCCGTGAAAAGCCAGCGTCAAAATAAAAATGAAACACACAATTTATTTGCCTTATTCCCAACTGGCGGGCCGGACTGACACTGTGGGCACATCGGTTGTCTGGAAGGAAATTGCACAATAAACTCTCGAGACGAGAAATTAGTTGTGCGTGTGGCTCGTTTCGGCGGCTTCGCAACTTGAAATTTGTTGAGTGCCAATAGCATTACGAAGGCTAGAAAGGACCTCACTTTGCAGGTGGGGGCACAACAATGGGATACTCTTGGGGCAACGCCAGGATATTCACTCACTCACGAAACTTTCCCAGCCGAGTGCTAATATCTATGGCGCTTTCGCAGGAATTTTTGGGCGTCAAGCATTCGCAGATTATTCCAGAGCTTAAAACTTCTTATATTACGCTTTTCTTAGACACGATTCAACCTTAACTACTTACTACTTTGCTGGCAAATATAGCCCAGGTAATTTGGAATTTTTAAATTTCCAATGTAATCAGATTTGTCGGGATGGTTAGCATTCCCCCGAAGCACTTGTTTGCCCTGATTAAGTCAAAGTATCGCCGAGGTGATTGCAGCCAGCCGCAAAGTAGGCAACAAAATGTTAATTTCATTCGCGGCATCATTAGAAATGCATTGGATTTTGAAACTCTGGGCTCCAAAAAGCTGCGGCAAGACGTCGACTGCTTAACAACTTTGCCGTTTTTGGCCCAAAAGACATTCCATCAGTAACCACCTCGCGTTTTCTCATCCCTTCCACTACTTTTTTCACAGGTATGTGCTGAGCAAGAACTCAGGAGCGGGCACGGGTGGCGCCCACGGCGATGACAGCGAACAGGGCCAGGACTCCAAGCACGAGGTGAGTTCATAGCGAATAGCTGAATAAGCCAAAGACCCTCCCACACTCCCACATACACCACCTGTCGAACACCCACCCCCACCCAGAAGTCCCCTCCTCATGCGCCGCATGGAAATTGAAATTCAAACGCAAGTGCCATCGCAGGGTGTCTTTAACCCGCAGTTTCCCCCCAACCCTTTTTGAATGCACTCGTCTGCTGAAGTTGCGCTCTCGGGCTCTCGAGAAAATTAAACAATGGCGGAAATTTCCGCGAGAAATTTTATTGCGTTCCCGCTGAAATTGAGAGCTGAAAGGCCAAAATTAAAGATGATACTGCGGTTGTCAGTAAGGGTAATATTTTTAACAATTTAAGAGAAAACAACATAGCCCAACAGGATGTTGTTAACAAATGCCCATCGGAATTACATTTTCAATTAGTAACGTAGAATACTGCTTAAAGTATTTAATGCTATTTAAAAAACTAATCGTAAAGTATTCATTTAAAAAATGGTTAAGACTATTGTGAAGTAGCTGCAGTGGAAGGTTAGGGTTAACGTTTTAATGGAGCGCAAGTTGACTTGGTATAGGAATAAATTCCCCTGGCTGGTAATGAAATTTTCTTGGTTTTGTGATGGTGTGCGGGCACAGAGTGTGTGAAAGAGACGGAGTGCGCGCGAGAATTGCATTCCAGTTAAGTACAGTGCCTGCTCTCTCTCCTTCCCTTTCTCTATTCGCCTCTTGCAGTCTAAATCGTCGTCATTCTCATCATCTGGCTCGGCCACCGCTTCAACCATCCCGCAACCACGACCACGCCCAGTGCCACCGCACCACCGACCGCCCACTACGAGGCCCCCGAGCGGCGTCAGTCAAGGCCATTTACTGACGCCTGGCCTGGAGTGCCTCGAGTTTCGATTCGAAGGAGGCGGCGTGAGCAAGGTGGGCGAGGTGGTCCAGGTGGGTCTGGAGGCGTTTGGTGATGGTAATGGTAATGCCTCCTCTATTGGCGGCTCAAGTGGTGGCATTGGCGGTGGCGGCTTTGCTCCCTGTGGCTCCGTCACCAAGATGACGCTCAAAGATAATCATCTGATTGTTGTCACCGAGGAGCGGCACGTAAGTTCGTTAGTCATCCGATCGGCCCGTCGTCCTCTTTAACGCCGCCGCCACCTCTGGCCTGGATTCTGGATGTGTCCTCCTCTGTCTCGTTTCTGTTTCTCTGTCTCTGCTCGAACTCTCCTCCTCCACTCGGAACAGGATGTGCCTGTGCCTGTGCCTGTGCCTGCGCCTGGTTGTTGTCGTAGTTAGTTTGGTGTTCTGTTCTTGGTGCCTGCCTATCCAATCCAATCTCTGACTTGGCCTGCACACCACCGACATCCAACAATTTTGATTCGATTGCATCCAACAAATCCTTTTATTTATGTGTGTTTGAAAAGTCTTCTCCTAAGATAAATATACTTTCTAGCTGCAAAGTAAATTTACTTGAAAAGGCACAGATCTTTTTAGTTTATGATTGATTCGATTTGGGTAGCAACTACTATTATTTCGTAGGCTATTATTATTTATATAATTTTATTTATCCTTTGCAAAGCAGCATTGTTTCGTACATTTTATGCTTCGTTAGTTTCTTGAGTTACCTTGAGGTGGGCACTTTGCTGTCTCTGTTTCTGAACCTTTTGTGTTTAAAGTGAGTACTTTATTTACCGCACTCTCGCCCTCTGACACTTTGGGGAAGCACTTTCCCACTTGTTCATTTGCCCTGGCCTTGAATGTCTTTGGGTGGTCCTGGTTGTCCTGGCGCATCAATGGGCTCCTGCGGGCCATGAGACAACGAACAGGGGCCTGATTCGAGTCCGAACAACGGCCCGGTGTCGTCTATTTGTCAACTTAAGAGCCCCTGTGCCAGTGTGTGTATGTTAGCGGTGTATCCTTGGGGCGTATATGTGCCACAAGCATATGCAAATGCAATTTTCGACACTTTCCGCATGGCAGCCAACCGATTTGTCCGCTCTGTCGCTTCATCCGTTCTCCGTTTTCCCTCTTTTCTCCTCGTCCCTCGACCACTTTCTCCACTTTTCCTCACCTCTACTCCAATATCAATCTCGTATCCTTGATGTTGTAGCCGCTGTGTTGTGTGCGTGCGTCGATGTTTTGTGTGAAAATCCTGCACCTTCTAGCTAATATTCTGGGTTTTTGGGTTACCTGCCCATCGATTTCAATGAAAATTTATCTCCCTCTTCGCAGGACATTTCACGAAACGCCCGAGAGACAAAAATGCATACAGACAAGGATGGTGTCTTCGTGGTGGAGGTGGCCCGAGGCATCGACTCCAAGCAGCTGACCGGCGATCATTCCGGCGTTACCTTGGATTCCACCGAACTGCCCTTTGACAACAAACTAGCGCCCAACGGGGGCCATTTGCTTGAAAAGACTCTGCCCAGCCACGAACAGGTCCAGATTCATGCACCGCCCCAGGACTTCGCCACTGGCCATCCTGCCCCACTGCATCTCATCGAGGAGGCCGAGGAGCACGTCGCCGAGGATCTGAGTCAGCAGGCAGTCGAAACTCCCTCTAACTTGGCACGGACTGGACTCTCGCAATCAGATCTCAGCTCGACTTCCTCCAGTGACTCCAACAAGCGTTACTCGTACGGCAACCAGGAGCTATATGTTATCGAGCAGCCGGGCTATGCCACCAGTTCACCCACAGCAAAGCCCATTTTGATAAGTCCAAATCAAAATTCAGGCCAGGATCTGGAACAGAAGTCACAGCTATCCACCAGTACTGAACAAACCGAAATCGATTCAAGCCAAGGAACTAAAAAGTCAGATGAAGAAGTTGCTAGGCAAGCAGAGGCGGTGAAAGAGGTTATTTCGGAAAAGGAGGTAGCCAATCCTCCCCAGAAAGAGGTAGATACTCCACCTGAATATGAGGTGAAGGCCACTCCGATAGATGTAAAACAAGAAGAGCCAGTTGTTCCGGAAAAATTGACAGCGGTTCAACCTATAGAGGAGGAAGTGGTTTCACGCAAAGAGGAAGAGGTTCCACCAAAAGAAGAATTGCCTCCGCCAACAGTTGAAGTGTCTCCACCAAAGGAAGATCAAGTTCCGATTGAGAATAAGATGCAGGAGCAGGAGGAGAAAGCAGACAACCAAGTTGAAGTCCAAACCGAGTCAAGCCCAGATCCCACTGATATGAACGCAAAGTTACCAGATGAATCCCTGAAACCAGAGGAGACAGTGGAAATCCAAAACGAACCGGAGGCCGAGAGCAACTATGACAGTCTGATGAGCCTGCCGGCGCCACCATCCACGGAGGAGATCAAGGAGCTGGGCGACTACGCGCTCATGGAGTCCAACCAGTTGGACAGCCTGCCACCACCACCACCGCCACTCCAAGATGTCCCCAGCACTCCGCCTGCGAGCGGGAGGCCTGCTGCCATCAATGTCAGCAATGAGAATGGGACTGGCAAGGTGTCGGTGGTGATCACCGGCGGCGGACTAGTTGGTGGTGGGGCCGAGGAGCCCTCCACCCTGACACCACCCGCCTCGCCGCCCGCTACTCCACCACCATCGCAGACTTCGACGCAGTACGCTAGCAATGGACTCACCAATGGCATCCATGCCCTGGTTGTGGTCGATGTGAACGGCAGTTAAGAAAGGCCAGGTGAGATGGGCAAATAAGTATATATGTTTTTTTTTTCATCGGATCTCGAAGAGATCAGCCCGGGTGGCGATATTAACTATTCCACGAGGAGAAGGCTAGCTTGTAAGGATTACTAGGAGTACTGAAAACCCAAATAGGGAAAACATGAAATGTGGCAAAAACGTTCTCAACCAAAAACTTAAATTTAAATATACACTAAATAGAGAGAAACTTTTTCCACTTACTGTTTGTTGATTTTCGAATATAACGAATAATAACAATTAAATGCGATTAATATAAATATAAATATGAATCATAATTAATTGTTTGTCTATTTGCGGCTGGCGGCCTCTCCCCCCACCTACCATCCACCCACAACCACCCATTCGACCCACTTCCCTCTCCATTTCGGGGGGTCGGTGCGGCTAACGAGTATTTCAATGTCTATAAATCTACAATAAAGCTAACAAAAAATACAAAAATAACAAGAAAAAAATAGTATACAAATGGAAAAGCAAATACAAATACAAATACGATAAAATCTGCATACGAACTACATATGAGTATATGATAAAAGAAATGCGATACATAGGCAAACAGAATAGAGCTAGGTGCGCCAAAAAGAGAGTAACTACCGATATGTAACGATGCA
This sequence comes from Drosophila sechellia, assembly GCF_004382195.2. Lineage (NCBI taxonomy): Eukaryota > Metazoa > Arthropoda > Insecta > Diptera > Drosophilidae > Drosophila > Drosophila sechellia. Next base: position 15,042,035 of record NC_045954.1, read on the forward strand.
TAATTAATTAGGCTAATTATTTACACACACAACAATGCCAAAAATGGTAAATGGTAAACGGTGAATGTCAAACCAGCAGCAACCGCATAAATGGCATAATTGTAGTAAATTTAGTTGGGTTCGATTGAATGGCCAATAAGATCAAAGTGTGTCCTGTGTCCGGATTCCCATTGAGGTGTAGGTATAAAGAGTTTTAATTAGCAGAAATCCGAAAGGAAGTCCGAGTTGGTTTCAAAAACATCAATTGTTGTCTAGAGGGATTATATTGAAAACGGATTTCCGATGAAAACAAAGTCATTTTAGCTGAATACCATATTCAGGGTCAACATTAGAAAGTCCTACAAAATTCCAACTTTTGCATATATTTGAATACAGTATTCGGTGAAGCAAGTGGAAAGTTACATATTCCGGACATAGGCACACCCAAATATCGTTGATATTTCGATATTCAGATTTCGCAAATAACACAATTCACATGACAAAATCAAATGTGCCGAACTTTTATAGCAAGCCAACATAATTTACAAAGAGTAACGAACAATTTATACAATGCCAATACGGTGAGTACAGCATAATATATGTAACCTTTTAAACGATAATCTAGTCATAGTCCTAGTCTATATAACATATGTGTATGTATATTTTTTTCGTGTGTGTGTATGCAGAAATGAGGCGAATCGAGGACTTCAACTCTAAGCAAATGAGACGAGAGATAGCAAACTAGATAAACGCAGATCGTGAACATTTCCGATATTATTGCTCCACATTAATGGTATACACACATATATACAGCATATAGAAGAAAACTTAACTCTTTGAAATAAATTCTTAGATGTTAAGCCGAACGGAATAATAAAGTAAAACCCAAAATCCGTGCACTGCAAGTGGCGCGTTTTAGTGTAAGTAGTAGGAATTATCTATGCCCCGGATATATAGTGATGGGGTCGTTTATAGGTGGAACATAATCCCTGGCTAACGATTTAACCACTTTTGTTGTTTACGTTTGTTCCAATTGTTTTATTGACAATTAAGCCCGATGGTCGAGCGAGCGGGGATGCCAATGAGAAAATATTATGAATATTACAAAATGAATAGCCCAAAAACGAAACACTAATCGTAAATCAAATATAAAAGTTAGGAAAAGCGTGCAGACATTTTTTTTGGCGGGTCGAACGAAATAAAAGAAATAAGTAAATGTGATTGTTATTTAACCTTAAGTTATTATTAAAATCGAACTTAAACTGATATGTGTGTATGTGCGTGTGAGTTAAAGCAAGTAGCAAGCCAAATGGAACGAAGCGAAACAGAACGAAACGAAACGAATGGCAATGGAACGCTCAAAAGCAAGCGATAAACGATAAGCGATTACCGATTAACGATAGCTGGCAACTAGGCGAGTTTCAGGCCCTGCTAAAAGAAAAACAAGAAGAAAAACGGGACTCACCCGAAATAAATTCAAATGAAATTCAACATTAAGAACAATGGCGAACCGAAACCAAACGAGAAATACACACAGAAAGCAAAGTCAAGCGAATGCATTTTCATTGGGCGGGGGCCATTGGCATTTTGGAATTTTTAATTTTCCATTTCCCGTGTGTTTCAGACCAGACTCCATCGATTTGCGGGCTGCCATAAAATCGAACGGAGCAGAGCCACTCAGGCGATTTGGTTCGGTTACAGACCCATAAAGCCCCGTCAGTCGAGGGCGTAAGGATGCCAAACTACGAGTATTTGACTGCAATGTGGGCAGAGGACGAGCTGCGAATGGGAGCGCACGGAGCAATGGAGCGGAAGTAAGGTGGGTCCGGAAAAAGGGCGTCCAGGAGGGCTTCTTCAAAGGGGCGTGGCAGCCCGAATTGCAGCCGGCACTTGGGCTGGACGTTTTGAATTTCAGCTGAGGCAAACAGCTACAATCACCTATGGATCCTTGTACCTACATATATACAACCGGCATGAGCATGGAATGCTACCCTGGAGATCCCTGGGGAGATTTAGGAGGGGCATAACAGACTATTGATGAGGATAAGTAGTTAACTTGTGGGTGAAATGCTGTTTTGTAGATATATAACAACATTCTCCTCAGATGATTAGCCGTCATTTAAAGTTAAATTATAAAATAATATAGCTATCCTAAAAACCAGCCAGACTCAATATGAAATATATACTATTATTTCATCAGCGTATCCGATTAATATTTAAGTGTACTTAGAGAATTTAGAGCACTTCATAAGACAGACACGAAGTTGCCTTGTAGACTACTTCTTTTGACACATATTTTCCAGGGTATCTTGCAGTCGTTATCAAAGGTCCCATCTTTTCCCTCGGCTTCGTTTCCACTTAATTGCGGGGCAGCTCATGTTGTCTGCTCGTTCCGTTCGGGCTTTAACTTTTTTACTAATTTTAAATGGCGCTGAAGGATTCTGAAGGATGTGGACGTGGATGTGGAGAAGGAGGAGCAAATGGCGGTGGAGTGCTGCGGATGGAGGGCAGCTGCCAGTGGTGCTGGGTGCTCTTGTTGTCAAGTGCTGTCCTCCTGTGTGTGCTCGAAAGTTGAGTCGACTTGAAATTTTAATGAAATGCGCTGCTGCTGCTGCTCTCGAGGCTTCATCTCCATCTATATCTGCGTCTATGTCTATGGGCATGTCTATGGCCCCGGGTTTTCTAGCTTCTGGCTCCTGGCTGGTGGCCACCAACTCCCAGCATCCGTCTGCATTTCAAATTATTTTTAATTGTCATTTCTGCGGCAACGCCGGCGATGGCGTCTCATTTTCGGGCCTGTCAAAGGCATAAGGAGTTGGTCGGTTGGTTTTTGCCTTTGCGGCCATTGGCGCATTTGCGGCAATCAAAATATTTATGCCATGGACAGTTGATTAACCGCAAACGGGCAAATGGGGGCTGCTGGACCCGTCCTCGTTTATAATTAAAATCAAATTAACCCACACACACAAAAGAGCAGCTAGCTACGTCGCCACGTATTCAGTTCGTTCGTTTTGGCCCTAAAAGAGGTAAGGGTTTAGTTAGATTTTGGGGGTGCTATCGCCATAATTTCACATTTCGGTTGGCATTATGCAATTTGCTTTGGTTTCCCCGTTCACTTTCCCATTCCCTCAGCCGCACCCGTTCCCATTTCCGTTCCTGTTCCTTTGCCACACCGTTCCCCACGCCCGGATAAAACCTGCAATCAGTGCCATCGACTGGATACAATATATTCTGGCCGCAGGGCGGCCCAAAATGAAATTGACATTTGTACCGGCTAGGGTCAAACTAGAGTCATTTATCCCTCGTAACACCCGCCGGCATTACCCCGCCGGAATGACTGGAAAAGGGGGGAAAAACGGAGAGGAAAAGTCAGGAGGGTCGATGCAATTTAAGCCAGGACACAGATCATTAATCAAACAAGTGCACAATGGACAAATAGGTTGCATGGCAAGAGGAACTCCAGTGCGATTGAAATATTTCCAAATCGAATGTTGGTTACCTATACGCAAAGGAATGGAAAAAGGGGAATGGGCGGAGTATGGAATTTTAATATTGTAATTCAATAAATTAAAAATACATATTTAATACAACTGCAATGAACTAAATGTGCAACAATGAAAGCAAGAAAATCAAATGAAATATTTAAAATATTTCGGATTTAAATTTAAAGATTATATTTGCATGCAAAAGCTAGGACAACATTCCACAATGGTTTTATCCCTATGCATGCTATTTTTGCTTTTCCATAATAAAGCAATTGACTAATTAAGCAGATTGCATGCAGCCTCATTTTTCGTTTTCGTTTTTTTTTTCTGCCTACAGATCAACTACTGACACAAGGCAGAAATAAATGCATTTGGCTTAAGCTGATGAAATTAGTGCGACAGATTGATTTTTGGCACGTTGCGCTGATTGATGGACTGAGTGATTGATGGATGGATGTCCATCCATGGCTGCAACAATTTTTGCTGGATTTATGGGTCAGTGCCCAGCGAGTATAATTGAATTTAATTTGTTACAAGCGAAAAACGGGACAACAACCATACATATATCCATCGGCTGGGCCATTTGTGCAAAGTTAAAAGACTTGCCTAATGAATTTGCAGGATTTATGCATCTCCACGTCGAGATACATCTCGATTTTATACGCTTCGATTTGTTAAGCTATTGAATCAATTTGTTTTTATCAAAAGCACCGTCAACTTCTGCGATCTAGGGAATACTGCGAAAATACCCAAAAATAAATCAAAATAGGTCGCCGATGCGTGGCCAGCAATTTAATTGATTCAAACAATTCAAACGATTTGCACATTAAAAAGTCTGCTCTCGGCCGTTTCGGCCATGGCCGGCAAATCAAATTGAAATGCCAATTGAATGGCCGAGAACTGGACTGCTGACCAGGTCCGTGTCCCATGTTCGAAAAATGCTGGCATGAATTTAATTTTGATTTTTATTTTGATTTTTATTTGGTTTTTAAAACGACGAACGATTTAATTGAATTGCTCACGGTCCGGTCACCGAAAATCCCATCCTGGATAATATGCAAAGTGGGCGGGGCGGGGCGGTGCTAATTTCATCGCCGGCCACGTTTCCCCCCGGCCAAAATGGCCAAAAATCAAATTGAGGAGAACCGGAAACGGAAGCATTGAAGAGGTGGGGGCAGGAGAACAGGACGACCGGAAGGGGAGAAGGGTCGTCGAAACTGGTAGTCATTGCCAGTGCCATTGCCTTTTTCATGTAGCCGCAAATTGAACACGCCGGATGCGGGCTATTCGAATATGTATATATATAAAAAGAGATATAATGCAGCGTATGTGTTCCTTTGGGGGCCATAACCGGGCTATAAGTGCCGTCCTTAAAGTCATCGGACGATGCGAAGTGTCCACTTCCGTCAAATGGAAATTTCCATCTCAATTTCTACTTTTACCCCCGTCGTGTTGATTTGGCTAATTAAAATGGCTTGCTCGAGTGGAAACTTGAGAACACATCCTCTATCGTCCAGTGAACATATGCAAATACACATAATTTTGACAATTGTCTGATTGTTCTGTCCAATGAGGTGTAAGAGTGCTGTAAATTGAAGAATTCAACGAGATATGAAAACATTGTGGCAATATAACTGAAGAAAACTGCTCTAACTAACAATAGAACATAAAACGAGGGAAAGCTTAGCTGTCCACAGGATTCTTAACCGTAGAATAAATACAACAATTTAATGAATTGGTTAGCTGATAATTTCGATGAAACTACTTAAAGCTGTTAAAGTGCTATTTAGTCAGTGAAGCATAGATTCACTTGAAAAATGTATAACTAAATAATGAAGAAATGCATTAGAAAATGCACAAAAGTATGTTAAGAGCATTAAATTAAATAGAGTTATAACAATTGCAAACTGAGTAGTGGAAACAACTGGAAATGTATTTGACTAAATCATTTACATATAAACTTTTGATTAAAGCTCACTTTGGCGATTAATCAAACACCTTCAAATCGAAACACCAGCTGATCCTGCAGTGCATCCCACATATTACTTAACCAACTTGAGGGACAGGAACAAGGAACAGCAGCTGGCCTTCTTCGAACGGAACAAAAACTGGGAGGAAGGGGAAAGAAATAAAGGCGAGTGCGTATGTCCTTTGTCATTTATCATTTGCCATGTCCCGGCGACTGTGAATCCTTTTTGCACTCCTCATCCACATCCACTTCCACATCCACATCCGCGTCCACGTCCTCGTCCTTGTTTGTGGATGCGGGTCAACGGAACGGGCGCAGTGTCACTGCACTGGCCACGCCCTCAGCTGCATACATGTGTCTGCTCGGAGTCCAGCACAACCTCACCCCCACCCCAAATATCCCTAGTACCCCTATGTTGCCCATATATACGCCATATATACCCCCTACCAATCCGCTCAAAACAACAAGCTATATTACCCTGTTCACACAGCCCCTTCCCTTGTTGTATAATCGAAACCTTCTGTCATTTTCTTGTCGCTGTTTGTTTGCCCCTCTTGTTGTTCCTTTTGTCGCCTCTCCTCCTCCTCCTTCTCTTTTTGCTATTACTTTTTTTTTAGTTTGTTATTATAACTGCTTGATGGCTACAGGGTAAACGTTACGTATACGACTAGTTGTCGCTTGGATTTAAGCTGCAGCTGTGTAGCAGATGTAACTCATCAAAATCCAATCAGGTACAATATCTAATCAATGCACCATAACGCATTGCCGCGGGATAGTTGTTGCGTATACGACTAGTTGGCTGCTTATGGCATTTGTGTTAGAAACCAATGCCAATAAAAATGTAAGCAATATAGATAGCAAAATGAAAACTAACTTGCTTTACATAATTTCAATTAGGCCCATGATCAAACTAATTGAAGATCTAATAGCATTTTGCCTTATCTAAGGCAAGTAAGAAGGGATGTCTTCAGTTTTCCTCATGGGGTATCAATAATACGGTCATCATTCGCTATCCACGTACCCTTGTTTTGTATTCATTTGCAGTTTGTTTTTAATGCCGCCAACGCTGGGCATTATTGCATCGTGACCAGCGTGGCGTATACGCAATGTACGGAGAGCAGAGCACTTTTGCCCATTCCCATTCACCTGACTGCTAGACAGTGTTGTTGTTGTTGCTGTTGTTCTGCATTTCTGCTGTGTTTTTGTCAGTATTGTTGCTTTAATGCAACAAAAAATGTCACAACAAGCCCAAAAATGTGAAAAAACGAGAAAGCCAAGAGCTGGAGCACGAGGAACTGACCTCATTTATGCAACTACGTACATATATAGCCATACATATATATCCATGTTTGTTGCCCTGCCATGGCTGTCCCTTTATTAGTGGGCGTGGTCGGATGGGGACGGTGGTTTTTTGCCAGGCATTTAATTGCGAATTTTACGCTTGTTCTAAATTTGCTGCCGGATAGCAGGCAGACAGCTACACACAACCAGCGAAACCCACTGCCGCCGCTAGAATTTCATAATTGCAAAATGCACTAAACACCCTTTTTTAACCATCCCCCATTTCGCTTCGATGTCAGTGTCGTGTTCATTAGCCAGAAATTCTCCAGCTCCCCCTCTTCTTTTTGGTCCCTTTTCCACACACAGACTGCACAAAGCGGTTTACTCGTCGTCGTATTCTGTCTTCCGGTTTGCTGCTGCTTTTCCGGGGAAAATTCATGATTTTCACTCACAATAAAAGCGACAAAAAACGCAAACAAAGGGAATGAGAGCCATAGTCAGTCATCGTCGGTTGAATCGTGCTGAGGGTTCAGTGGCCATTATGGGTAAATATCAAATTGTTGAGTGTTGGTGCATAATACCCCTGGGAAGGATGTGGAACCCAAGGGATCGGATTTGAATTGCGATTGGGCTTGGTGAATGGAATTCCGATTTTAGTTAGCCTACTAGCAAACAATTCATCATTCTTTTCGGGACATTGCCAAAACACATCGACCCCAGTTGAAAAACATCCATTTTACGTAATTATTCAGCAGGGATGAGGTTGGGAAATCATTTTTCATAACGTGTGCGTTCTTCAAGCATTGATATCGAGGCGAAAATGATTGTTAATCGATCTACAGCTATTAAAAAATTTAGAATAGGTTTTTTCAATTCGAACTTTCTAACTTAAAAGTCTTAAATACTTATAATCTTTTATTGATACCCATCATCGCATTAGGAGACAAGTACCTTGGCTAGCAAGAAATACAATGCAAGCTTAATTAAAATTCAGTTGTAAGTAATCAAATTGATAATCAATTCGATTAACTTGGTAAACATATAAAATAAGCCGTCGAGAGAGATCTTATGTCGGCCTTAAATCAACACAATCAGAGGCCTCAATCGCAATATCAATGAACTCGATGGCACACACATATGCGCATTAGCACTTGCATTTGCCAAACCGGAACTGATGTGGACGTAACATTGCATCCGTTTCCGTTTCTGGAGAACCAAACAAATGAACCAGTCGGTACTTGTCCTTCGGTTCGTCGAGATCCTCCAGCAGTCAATTACAACGCTTGTAGGCTTGACTTTAATTGCAACTCCTTCTTAATAAGCAAATACTCTACGTTTTCAGTTCAAAGGCTGCTAAACTCTTGTGCGCAAAACACACACATGTACTGTATAGATGGCAATGTCCCAAATCTAATCCAACTGTATGTGTATATTTTGATATATTTTTCAGCTACCTGGATTGAAAGCAAACATACACACGAATGCGGAATTTGGGCAAAAAAAAAAAAAAATGGAGAAGAGAATGAGGGGGCAAAATGCCAAAATGAAAATATTCGTTTTACGGGAATGTGTATCTAATAGATATGCAGTGACAGCACCTGTATTTATGTGTCTGCATCTGTATCTGTATCTGTATCTGCATCAGTATCTGTCCGAGTATCTGTTTCCGTATCTATGTATATGCCATTTTGCATATGTGACCGTATCTGGATGGCAATCTGCATTCGCCCCTGCATCTGTATCTGCGCATGAGTTTGCATAGAAATTAAATAAATATTTGCGTGCAACTAAATTGGAATTGGAATGCTGGCCCTGGCTCTCTCTCTGATTCTGATTCGCATTCTGATTCTGCTCCTGATTCTAATTCTGATTCCGGCTCGCCCTGAACGATTGCAAATCGAATTTGCATTGATGCAAATTCCAAGCCAGCCCATCAACCACGCCCCCATAATAATAATAATAATTATTTTTATTATTATATTATCGACAGCGACAGCAGCGGCAACTATATCACTCCTAATTGCAATTTGCGCAAATGTCGGTCGGCGGCGGAAGTTTTTATGTCACATACAGGAAATATCAGCTAGGAAAAAAATTAATATTGAATTATGATAAATTAGTTGTTTCTAATCTAAATGCATAGATGTGAATAAATTATTAAATTAATATATTTTTTTTACGAAATTAAATTTGCTTTTAATTAAACTTGCACCAGTTTACATAACTTCCAGTTTGAGGTCATAACTTCCAAAATAAAAATGTAACACAAATAGCGTGTTTATTCTATCAAATTCCCAAATCAACCATACAAGTTATTTGACAACCAAAATATTGAAATCAAACAATTTAGAATGCTTGTGTGCATTTAATGAAAACTCTAAAACGTTTGATTCATAGAAATATTTTTAAATGTCTATAAAACTAGAATTAAAAAATAAAAATACGGCCTAATATTTACAATATTTAATTTAAGCTGAACTGCAATATAACATTCATGTCTAGGATTTGTTAAATTATTCACGTATTAAATATAACATTACCTTGAATATGCCAATGTAGATAAGGGATTCCCTTCACTCACTTTTTAATGACACCTTTACAATTTGTTTTCCTGCAGTTAAATTGAGAAAAAACTGATGCACATAGCATACATATATATATATATAAATCCTCGGGGATTACGAGTTAATCATCATGACCAGCGCACTAAGCACTCTCCACCGATTTTCATTTTTCATTTCGCATTTTCCATCGATTGTCCAGGGCGCATTTATCGTGTCAAGTGGTTTGTCGCATATTGTTTGTTTAGTGGCGCACCTGAAGTCGGCTGAATGACGTTGTCAAAGGATTCAGTATGGAATTATGTGCAATTATTGGCAGTTGTCCGCTTTTAAACTCGTAAATGGCCCGGAAGAGGGGGCTTTGCGTTTACCAATGTGTAATCACACATGTGATGTTGATGATTTATTGATGAGTTTTTAGCGGGGCGCGTTGCTCTTTGACCGACTGAAACGAAAAACGCCATGAAAAACTAGCAATGGGTTTAAATAGTCGCCTTATTTTCTTTGTGCATGCAATTTAAATACTTTACCATACATTTGTTATAACTTTACATATAAGTCACCTATTCTATATTTTACTTCAAATCCTATACATTGTTTATAGTTGTATCTATAAATACTTAACTAACTTAATACTTACTTACTTATTATTAGGTTTCACATTTTAATTGTTACATAGGCCAACAAAGGTATTGCCTCTTTATTGTAGCTATTTACCAAACTATTCTAAGTAATATATTAAATAATAATTGATGGAGACATAGACAAAATACGAGCTTGTCAATGGAACCTTTTAATAACCCCATCGATGTCCGTGACTAGTGTATTTCTGGGGCACACAAACGATAGAAAGCCAAGTCCTAAAGTTGGTCAAAAGGAAAATGAAAACATTAAGCACTGTATTTAGCGAGAGAAGAATGTGGCCAGTCGGGGGTAAATGAGAAAAATTGAGGAAAATAGGGAAAATGTGTAAAAGGGAAACTCATGCACGGCTGCCTATGAAACGTCGTCCATTCCACTCAGTGCGTGTATCATCTGGCCCCTCTTTTCCTCCCACCACAGTCTTTCACTAAGAATTTCCCAGCTTTCCACCCCTTTCCACCGCCCCCTTTTCTCCTCCACTTCCATTTGCATGCTTCGAGAGCCAAAAATTGCTCTCCAATGCGTGGCAAAGCAGAGTGCAAAGCCAAAAGGAGAATGGAAAACTAGCAAAGCCTCGATAAAGGAAAAGTCCTCTTGAACCGAAAGGGAAGGCGGGGTGGAAAATTCTGGGTGGCATGTTTAGGGGTGAATGGCTGGCATACTGCCTAACGATCTATTCACGTTGAGAGGCGTCTCGAGACTCCTGGCGACGACAACGAGAACTATTGAAGCGTATTAATTCTTTTTAATGCCAAAATAATAACGACGCCATTATGCCGAGTAACGGTGCCCCCACCACCACCACCACCACCTCCTGGAAAAGCCAACCAATACCACCCCCGGCGCACCACCTCTTTCGGTTTTCGGTGGCGCCGGCTGTTTGGCCAACGAGACGGCGACCAAAAGTCTGCATTGAAATGTTTTCCAATTGACCAAACAGCGCAAAAATAAAAGCCAGCAACAGCAGCACACCACGTTCAAAACAACAAAATCATGAGAATAGACTTAGTGATATAGGTACAATTAAATACCCTTAAGTTAATGCGGCGATAAGGGCTTTTTAGTGAACTTTTAGGCCTAGATATCGAATATTTCGACTGGCAAACTCAAAGCAATTTTTGGGTATATTTATAAATAATTGTATTTTTCAATAAAAAAAAGGGTGGGCGTGAGATTTCATATAATTTTGATAATGTCATATGCATACGGTTTTCATCAAATCCTTCCTAACATAGATATCAGAAATATTCAAATTTCTTGAATTAACAAGCGAACACTATTATGCCCAATGGCAACTTATGAAGTACTAAGCAGATATTGCACATAGTACTACCTAATTTGTTTTGCCAACTTATCAAACTAATGATACCCCATTAGTAGGGTATATTTATCGACAGAATGTGCTTGTGCATGAGTCCGATACTTATAAGCATAAAAACTGATAACGAAATCAAAACGTCGAGCCAAACGATTTGGAAATACTTGGACAGCAGCAGCAGCAGTAGCAGGAGATGTCCGTCCAATGACCAATGGCAATGCCAACAACAATGGGCCGGAACGCAACAACAAAGGCCCTAGTCCTTCTGTCCGGCCGTAACATCAATGTAACGGCCATACAACATTATTATCATCGCAAATGGCAAGTTAGACAAACACATTGAGTGCCCATTTAATGGCCAACCTCCTCTCCTTCCAAGGACTCCAATGACTCCAGCTCTGGCAACCCAAAGCCAAGTCCCTTTTACCCAACTCAAGGCTAGACAGTGGGTGGCAGTGGGTGGCTGTGGGTGGCAGGGCATCATCAGAAGATGGTTATGGGTCTAGGCACATAATGACCAAGCTAAACAGCAAATGAACTTTTAAACGTATTGAATTGACGTTCCTCACAGAGCTGGAGGATCCCAGAATGAGGCGTCAAAAGCGCCGCTGGCCGTAAAAAAGCAGTATATATTGGGTCCTTCGGAGGGGGCATTAATGGGTTGCCATGGCCAGCTCTTAGATATAATGTCTACTGGCTATGGGCAAAGTGCGTGTGGAACGACAAAGGGAATAGCAAACATGGAGCTCAAATCGGGCAACACAGCAAGGCACAAAGGTGGTGCAAAGGAGTCCAAAGGATATGGCCACTACAGGGAAATAATGAAACAGTATGGTCCATCGACGGACAGGCAGATTCCATGCAAAGGCCAAACATATTCACTGCTTCGACACTGTGAGTTTTCGAAACAGGTAAATTTTAAAGAAAAATAAATCTCAGTATTTTAAAACTTAAGCTTTAAAGTAAAAATTAATACACATATAGCTCAGCTTGGAAATGTTTCAAAGTCACAACTTAACTTGGATTAATCTTAATATTATTTTCCAAATTTTGTATTTTTAGAGCATATTCAGCTATCCCATACATAAAGTATAAATTACTTTGAGCCCGATAAAAAATGCATATATGTATATAAACGCCATTAAATTTTTCCCAGCGTAGAATAAATTGGAATTAGGGCCGTGATTTGCCATTGTGAGACCAAAAAATCAAGCATCCGGCCAAAAATGCGGCAACAAATGAGATTTCGATCAGCACCAGTCGACATTTTTCCATTGAATTGAAAAGAATGGAATCGTTTTTGTCAATTTATTATGGTCACGATCATTCGTCACCTCGTTCGCTCTATGGTCGAAAATAACAAAATAGCACATGACATGAAAACCCCACTATTTTTTATTTTTTATTATTTTCCTCTTTAAGCGGCACTAACCTCTCGAATGGCAGGACGTGACTGGGCAGCTGGGGAAAACGTTCGAGTTCGAGTTGCACAGTTGATTTAAACGATCCAGCGGCATGCAGATGAGTTTTTGATTTTCCATTTTCCAATTGTGTTTGCTCTTGTTGTTCGCTATTTTGTTTTTACGAGCTGACTAAATGGCAAGCCGACAAACTGACGAACTCGACGCTAAAAACGCCAGAAAATAGGCAGTGAACGAGAGGCGACAATAACAGACAGTGGACCCAAAAAGTGGGCGGGGCCACGCATAATTTAACATTCGAAAGGGGGGCGGGGTGGGTGGGTGTGTGTGTAAGAGCTGGAGTGGTTGGGTGGCGAATTTTCGTCTGTTCTGTTTGTGTTTACATTTCGTCTTAGGCTGCGACAAGATGCCGCCATATATTTATCACATGGACGCCACTTTTACGGCCAACAGGAGTGAGGGTTTTCCGGGGGATTGGGGCTGGGGCTGATGGGTCGGTTAGCCCCGGGGGCATGCCGACATGGAGGGGGTGGTGGCAGGGGCGTGCAGAACAATCGACGAGTGGATATCACAAGCAGTGGCATAACAAGAGCACATGGCGAGCCAAAAGAGGAGTTGTGTGCAAATAACCTTAAGCCGGAAGCTCGTCAAGTGACTTTGCTGACAAAAAAAAAAAAGAATAAAAAGGAAGGAAAACCCCACTACAACAAGTACACTAACGAAAATATTGAAAGTTGGTAGGAAAAGCAGCTCAAGGGCAGCTACATATGTATAGGTTTATATGTATTTACAAATTTTAAGAAGTCGTCACATTTTAAGTTTAAACTAAATAAAAATGCTACATCCTTTACTTAAATCTTAGCAACATTTTAAATATAAATTTATGGGTAATATTAATTTATTATCATTCATTATCAAATTTGCAGCATTCAATGTTTGCTGTGCATTCACAAACAAATGCTGCTCCATATCAACGTATCCAAAGTATTTGCATTTTGTATCACTTAAGCATCAGCTTTGCCATTGTTGCCACTGGTCACAGGAGACATTTATAGCTAAACACACACATATAAAACTTGCCCCTCAATACACATATGTACATATACGGTGGCATACATATAAAACTTGCCCCAGTCTTTCCGGCTTTTCCTACCAAGCTGCGTGCCTTATTTGCGACTCAAACGTTAAGTAATGGAATTATTCGTGATCCCAACTACTGTCGAGCCTGCCCCACCAGAAAATCAGCACCCGCTTCCATTTTTCCCTCCCCGCCACCCGCGTTCGACAATCAAATTTGGCTTGGCAACAAATTTCGGACAGCGCTGAAGGAGGCGCGTGTAATTGCCAAGACAAACATTGTGTTAAGTGGACTCCCACACAAACAGAAGCGGTCCATTCGCTGGGAAAACTGTAGCCAAGACAGCTGTGTGTGTCTGTGTGTGTTAGCTTTGGCTTTACAAGCCGAGTTTGACTTCTCCGCAGTATGAAATACTTGATTTAAGTTTATTTGCTTTGATTAAAGATATTTAAATTATCATAAGACGGGTATAGACGGTAAGACGGTCATAGTAACGGGTATAAAGCAACAATCAATTCGCATTAACAGATAAAAATCTTAAATTTTCATTTCGCATTATCACAATTTGTGAAAAATTGAAAAAGCCATGAAAATTTGAATGCAAATTTGCGAAAAATTGAAAAATCCCAGAATTCCCAAACTTGAATTCAAATCGATTGGTATTTAAACAACGAACTCAGCGAGGTATGGCATTCCCTATTTTGTTAATTATTTTCAATGTTTTGATCAAAATACCGATTATTTTTTTCACAAAAAAACTGGAAAACTATTTTTGGCAAAAAACTTAATTTTCAATTTGGCTTTTTTGGCTAAACATGGTCACACAGCAAAAAGAATTACCATTTTATACTCCTTATAACCAATACTAACCACCCCTTTCACTTTTAAACAGATTTTGTAAAATTAATTTTTGGCCAAATTTTCGCATTTTTTGTAAGGGATCAAAATTCATCAAAATTTGCGAAAAATTGAAAAATCACAGAATTCCCAAACTTGAATGCAAATCGATTGGGATTTAAAAAACAAACTCAACGAGGTATGACATTCCATATTTGGATAATTATTTTTAATGTTTTGATCAAAATACCGATTATTTTTTTTAACAAAAAAACTGGGAAACCATTTTTCCAAAAAATGAAATATTTAAGAACGGTTTTTTGGGTATAGCTCGACTAAAAATGGCCACAAAGCAAAAATAATTACCATTTTATACTCCCTGTTACCAATACTAACCATTCCTATCACTTTTGAACGGATTTTGTAAAATAAATTTTTATCCAAATTTTCGCATTTTTTGTAATTCATCAAAATCCTTGTGTAGCCTCTTAGAAAATATGCAAAAATGTTTCCAATTTTAAAGTCAGCAGGAAAGTTATACAGATGTTAAATTGGTTTATTTAATGCACAAATCAAATATTATGTATATTGTGTGATTATTTTTAGCCAAGTTATGACCAAAGCCACAAAGTTTAAAAAGCCCCATTCACTGCATAATTTAATCCTGTTTTAAATGTTCACTCCCAGTAACATGAAGGGTTTAAATAGTATAATTTCCCATCTGTACCCAGTTTCAGCTTCTCTTTCACCCTATTAAAGTTATAAAACAGATATCGGCATGGAGCACATCATTTCCTCCAGGCTAACAGTGTATCTGTTTCTTGAGGATCCACTGCACGTATAAAACACAGCACAAGTTGAGCATCATTTCCCAAAGGGTCACCATGCGCTCCAGAGGTATCCTGGCATGTCGCCGGATATCTAATAGCAGCACAAACATATCGCTGGTCAAGATGATGACGGAAACCACAACGAAGGGATTTATGTAATGCGGCTTCATCTGGATTAAAAAAATGGTTGCAGTGACTTATAACAATGGTGCAATACATATTGGAAATTAATATATTTTAAGGGCCTTTATACTCACGGATACCATGCCGTATATCACTATCATCCACGCTTGCAGCATTAAAAAGTTTTTGAGGGCTCGTAAGCGCCCCGAATGTGCGCCCCTCAGAATCAAGAGACACCTTAGCCGTCCCAACTGCGTCCCTCCCATGAAAAGGTTCACGAAATCTATAAAATTGAATACCTGCGAATTTGATGTAATTAGTTCGTTACTTGCTGCCCAGCAAACTATAAATATATACTCACCACTCGAAGGATACCGAAGCTGAGGGTATAGAAGAATATCATTGTATCGATATTTGTCGAGAATTTCCAGTTGCAGCGTGTTTCGCAATAAGATATGGGTATCTTTAGGTTGGTGTGCATAACGCCGCAAAACTGATCACTAATCTGCTCGAAGAAATTCATGGCGAAATGAGGTGTATTTGTACAAATAAATTTTCGAAATCTATAAAAGATATCAGGAAGAATGTATATTTATACTTATTTAAGTGTTTGACAGACTGAAAGGCAACGAATGAAAAACGAAAAAGATTAGGGCACTAAATCATGGCCAACTAGTCCCGCTGGCTGGGCAAGGACAGGGACAGATGTACAGATGGCACGACAAGATGTACAACGATGATGGTCGGCCGCCAGGAGCTTCACTCGCAACCATAAAACTTGAAATCTTGGTAATCAGCTAAAATCTGTTATAGCTAGTGCGACGTATAAATAGCATAATTGTATACCATTTAATAATATCATAATATCCTTAAATAATATAATAAGTAACCAAAGGGAAAGGAATAAACCGCTCAAGATAACCTTAAACAGAGCTCCCCGTTTTGGGTAGTTCCACTTGCACTTCTTTGTCCATTTTGTTGTTTATTCTAAGATTTGTTTCCTTTGTATCCAATTACTCGTTTATTATTCTCTAGTCGGCCTGCTTAATTTCCTTCACTCCACATTATTTTACTGGCCCATCTTTTACGCTTTTACCCTTTTTCCTGCCTACTTATTTTAATTTAACCTTCACTTCTCGCAGCGGGCTGAGGACATTTCACAAGCCGCCCACCATTGGTGTGGGGTGGAAAATTGGAATACGGTCAAAGTGTTAAGCCATTGTCGCCGTTGTTGGCATCTGCTCCCTGTGCCACGCCTCGTGCCCACGGAAAGGGGTGGTAAATTTGGGGGAAAAGACCAGATGACGACGAGGGCAAAGAAATTCGCAATTAATCACAATTAAAAACGGCCTGAAATTTCTTCTTATTTTTTATACCGCCATGTATACCTTTAACTCATGTACATATATAGATGGCTATTTTATATATGTATTACCATCTTTTGCACCCTTTGTCCACGTCATCCGCATTTAATTATGGAAATGTTAATTTGCTTAGCACTTCAGAGCAGCGACCCCCAGTTACCCATTCTTTCCCGCCGCTTTTTCACAGTTTTTCTCAAACGCATTTTCCCCTCGTTCCGCCGCTGAACTGGCTCCACCTTGCGTTGGCGAGTCAGCGCAAATGTTCATGTTTATTTTTTTTGCCATCGCGCCATTAATTTTCAATTAACACTATGCCAGAAGCAGACGACGCGGACAACGACAGTGATTATGGCAAATGGCTGGCGGATTATGGGTGGCGGTGGGCAAGTGGTGCTCCTTTGCAAGTGGAGTCGACACCGTCTGGGTCACCGTTAGTCAATGGCACAATGCCCTAATCAGGGCGTAAGTATTGGTCCAAGTGCAAAGCTGCCGACGGCGCGTCAAAATGATACCCTGGAAAATGAGGTGCTGAGGTGCTAACCTCATTTGAGAAATTAAATGATTCGAGAACTTGCCAGATATAGTATATTATATTATTTAGCTGCATTTTTTAATATTTGATAATGAACTTCAATTAACCGGATTGCAATGAAATAAATGTTGAAACCTCTACCAAAATTAACTTTTTAAAAGTAATGGCCATCTGCTAGCCTAATACTCTTCCTGAGCCCTGTTATTTCTTATTTATTTCCTCGTTCGTGCATTCATTGGCACCCAACTTAACCTGGGCCAACCAACCCAAGTGGTCCTGGCCCAATCCCCAACTAAACCGAAACCAAAACCAGCCCCAACTCCCTGTCCACCTGTAGTTCATTTCATTTACCGCTTGTCCCTAACAAAGTTCAATCCTTTGTTGTTAACCCAGCCCAAGCACCCCCCTCTTTTTCCCTTGGCCCTCTTTTGGGGGCGCCCCTGTCGTTTGTGCTTACGCCATTAACTTAAAGTGCCATTGGCTCCAAGATCGGTGGCGGGGAAAAAGGGGGCAGCAGGAGGAGCATCAGAGCATCTGGTCATCTGCGTAGTCTGGGAGCACTTAACTTAAGCGCTCTAATTGTATTAAAAGCGTGTCCTTTCCCGCCTACGGCTGACCCTCGCCCTCTCTTCCCCTCCCTCTCACCATATATCTATATATCCCGCCATATCCTTAACCATTTTTCCTTCTGGGCGGACAGAGCAATGCCACATAGTTGACGTTGACGTAATGTCTCGTCTCGGCTCGCCTCGTCTCGTTTTTGGCCTGGCCAGCATCTCGTTTTCCCCGGCTAATTCGGCTAAGTGATTTTCATGACTGCGTGCCAGGGCTGCTAGCCCGGTTTTATCTGACTTATGGTTTAATTAGGGTCAGGCGAAAGGGGTTCTCTATGCCTCACCGTCATTGCAATTAGTTCCGATAAACCCTAACAAGGCGAAAACTTATTTGTGGAGCTGCATGCGTTTGCATATATACAAAGAAACTGTGATAAAGAAATAAATTATTGCAATAGGTGCAATTATTATACAATTTATTTTTTAGTTTTATATCTACCAAAGTTACCCAAAAATACTGTTGAATTTGCCAAATCTTTCTTGTTCAAATCTCTGACCAATTTCGTCGACTTTCCTCGCAGTGCAGCATCCGTTTGTGGCTTTGTTACAATCCTTCCGTTCGCAATGCGCTTCGGTTCACCTTTTCGGCCCACTTTGTCAGCTTCTTCCCGGCCGCTCCACTACTTGACCTCCTTCTTGGTTGGTTATTTTTGGCTTGAAAACGCAAATAACTTGCAACACACACACCGCAAACACACCGCGCCGTCGACATTCCATGGCTTTCGCATGGCTGGAATCCGGGTAAATGTTAATTAAGCATTATTTACGCATTCAGGCCGCCATAATTTGCAGCGACAATGACACTGACAGCGCCACAATGTTGCGACAACTTTGACAAGCCCGCCAGCCAGGACACAGAAACGTAGTCTTGGAGTCCTGGAGACACGGAGCCCGACCCTTTACCCCATTTACCCATTTACCACACTGTCACTCGGCATGCAGTCAAATTTAATGTAACATAAAAGGTTTTCCATTTTATTCACCATCCTACTTAATGTATATCTGGGACGTAATGGTTCCATTAGGACAACCGCAAATGTTCCACGACATTTTCTGGAGGTCTGGGGAAAAGAAATCGTTCAATAAGCAGATATCTGAAAGAAACGATTGACTTGGCTGGAAGATTGTTCGGACTACGTGGCGTATGACAAATGTTCAAAGCGCAGTGTTTACGTATACGCGGTGTATACCATGCCCAATGACTAACATTTGGGATAGCTTATAGATATTTTTATAAATTTATTATTGCATAAACCTAGCATAGCCTTATCTATGTCCTGGTCCTGGACGCGATTCCCCTTTTGTCCGAGTCCCGGTGCCACACCATCTGCTGTTGGTGTCCCACTGTCCAAGCGTCCAATGGCCGCTTATCTTTCCCAGACAATGGACCATGTGGCCGTGGATTAGCTCAGCCAAACGGTTATTTAGCGGCGTCCAGAGCGAGGATTGTCTTCACCATCCACCTCCTGCTCCTTTCAAGGACTCCGCCAAATTGTGGCCACAAAGCGGCCGGTGAAGTGCGCCCAACAGCTGGCCAACAAAATTCAGAGATGGCCAAAAATACATCCAACAATATCCAACAATGCCAACGTCCAACGACCAACACAAAAAAGCAACAAATCGCCAACTGTAGAAACAAAATAATAATAAAGACAAGCAGCAACGTGGAATGGCGGAGCACAAAACCGAAATAGCAAATAAAATTGCACAGCAAGGATGAAAATGAAACGAGTGCAGGAAAGGAAGAAGAAGACAAGGAAAGGAGCTGGGGAGTCCTGCAAAAGAAAAGCCAAGAATAACGATGGTACGAAGAAATTCGGTGGAACAACACGTGAATTACCCTAAGGGAAAATAAAATAAAATAACTAATAATTATTAACTTTGAGTATTGCATTTTTTAGTTAACTAACAATCAATGGATCATGAGCACACTATTCTAAATTCAATACAATTTAAATTTCCTTATTTTATGAATATGTTTATACTTTCGCATTGCTTATAAACATTTAAAAATACACTGCAAATACTATGCGCTTAGAAAATATGTGTATTATATTTAATTAAACTAATGTTAAAACAGTTAAAACCAAAAATGACACCACTCGATATTACAGGGTATCGCCGATAGAGTAAGAGGGCAAGTTAGGGTCGCAAGTCGCGCACACATTTCTCACACCAAATGCAAATAAAACGACGCCTTTGAATTGAAATAGAAATAGAAAATTGCCAAACAAAAATGGCAGCATAAACTTTTGCTGTTTGCCACTTCCGTACGTCATTCGTTCTGCTTTCACCTCCTTTCTCCGTAGGTCGTAACTCTCGCACACACACACACATACACAATAAGAAAGGAGAAAGCGAATAAGACACAGTGGCACATATACGCACAAAAGTCTGCTGCTTGTCGACATTTTGGTAATAAATTGAGTTTTATGGCAGTCATATTATTCTTTATTAGTGGGTAAGAATTGTTGCCTTTTGTTGGCTTTTGTTGCCGAAACGATGTCTCAACCAAGCCAACATCCTTGCCATCCCGAGCATCCCTAGCATGCTGAGCATCTTGAATCCTTAACCCACAATGGCTAGATATCACTGGTTCGCCTCCAAAGTGCCTGCTCTGTGTGGCTTAATTAATTTGGCAGTGTTTTGGGACTTGGTTGTCAATGGATTGGACGGAATTCCCAGAAGCCCTCGACCGAATCAATCAACGACAACGCCACGGCCCTCGTATATTTACTCTTTCATTTCCCAGGAACGTGGCTGGTAAATCAAAAACTCTCATCCAAAATTCGTTACTTGGCGTTAAATTAGTATCGGCTTTCGAACTTCGCGGGCATACTAATCAGGTCCAAGGCGTCCGCCCAAAATGGGATAATCCGTCAATCGAAGCTCGCAATTTTCACAGCTGTCAACGCAAGCCAGATTGGTTATTTCAAATAGCATTGCCTAGCTGCATAACAAAATATTTTAAAATAAACTTCAAATACAAATCAAATGGTAAACACAAGCGGGCTTAATTAAGGTATAGTTTCTAGGGTTAACAAAACTATGGTTCTATTTCATATTTCATATTGATATTTATTTAAATTTGTCTTTAAAGTGTTTCTTTGTTAAATTACAACATTTGACTTAGTGCAGTATTTCGAGTTTCTTTCCGTGTAGCGACGTATCATCAAGGCCATTCAATTAGCAATCATGGAGGAGCCGTCAGCTCCTCGTACCTGATGATCCATGAAACGTTCGAATAGAGCGCCCAAAACTTTTGCCTCATTTCCGGAAGCACTCGAGTCCGGGATCAGAGCAGCCACAAAACTGTGCATAATGCTCCGCCCGAGCAATTTATCATCCTCAGTTCCAGTTCCTGCGAGGCTGTCGGCCAAAACCAGCGGTCGGTAGTAGAACAAAAATTTGGTGGCGAGTGGGCCGAAACCTTTTTGGGTGGCCAAGGGAATGTGGTGGAAAGGGACGGTAGCCGATGATTAATTGCTTGAATGTCCAGTCGAGCAGAAAATTCACAAAACATTTCCATCATCAAAGCACAACTGATTTTTCTGTGGAAAAGTGAATCCTGTCAACGATGAAACGAAGGCAGACAGCTCTTGAAGTCCAATGTTGGAATAATGCTCAGTTTGATTTCAAGTTATTTGCCTAATTGCGAATATAGTTTATTTGCCTTCACATCTATTCGTTGGTAATTGCACATTTCAAATTTCAATTCCTTTCATTGCAGACTAATTAAATGCTTAAATGCCATATATTTGGTTTCACTAACCAACTCCTTGTACGCATTATCAAAAAACAATCAATGGATAGACATAACTGAAAGTAAACAAGTTCAAGGGATTTTTTTTGGAAATGAACAAATCGGCAACATAGCAATTTATTAATGCGCGAATTGACAAAATTATAAAATAAATCAGACAGGAAAATTAGGTAAGGTTTGTTGGTGCCTGTCATATTAATTAGGTGTGTATAACAGCATTTATTATTGAATGTTATAAAGTTATTTATTTAAGTTGACAGTGCATAAATTTTATTTTATTTCAATTGTTGAAGAATTTGCTTTCAAGATGTTTTCTTCCTTATTTAACGTTTATTTGCGAAACATTTAAGATATTCCGAATTCTAGCAGTAATGTAAAAAAAAGTTGACAGATGAAACCTACAAAAAATTTTTGAAAATATTAATAAAGCCATCACTGCCACAATTGTCACCCTTCAATTCCATGAAAAGAAACTCACAGTCAAAATTTTCGGCGCTTTAAGCATGGAGTTGGAGCAGAACTTGACCGCCGCCCTGATGCAGTCGTCGGCGGAGGATAACAAGTCCGAGGAGGCGTGGCCGGCGGTCGCCCACCTGCATCAGCCGGCCGAGGCGAATCAGCTCCTGTTGCCGGAGCGCTCCAGCTGCCTGGCGGTGAAGACCTATCTGCGCATGTGCAACCTACCATTTGCGGAGCACAACAGCAACAATGCGGAGTTTATGTCACCTGGTGGTCGGTTGACCCACCTGCCGCTGCTCCGTTTGGGCCCCGTGAAGACTTTTGCGGAATTCGAGCCAATAGTGGCCCAGGTGGAGGCCATGCAAGGCGGCAATTGCCTGGGCAGTTGGATGTCCGAGGATCAGCGCGATACAATACGCTGTCTGGTTAGCTATGTGGAGAATGTCTTCACCGTGGCGGAGATTCACATGAGCTTTGTGGATGAGGCAAACTACCAACTTTACACGGCAACGCGCTGTGCAGCAACTCATCCGTGGCCGTTGAGTACGATTCGCCGGTTTGCCAAGCAGAAGGACGCACAGAAGATCCTCAAGGTCTACCAGTGGCAGGATCTGGACAACGACCAGGTAATCCAGGAGGTGGGTATCTGTGCCGACGCGTTGGTCGCTGAACTGGAGGAGGACCAGGCGAAGAGCTATTTCGGCGGCTCACGACCTTGCAAATTGGACGCCCTGGTCTTTGGACATGTGGTAGCCATAATGACCACCAAGCTTCCCAACATGGAACTGGCCGAGGTCCTGGCCACCTATCCACGTCTCTTGGCCCACTGTCGCCGCATCGATCAGAGCCTGTTTGATGGCAAACTCCTGACCAGCGCGGTGGAGGAGCAGGAGAAGGAGACGGAGTAGCAAAAATAGAATAAAGGAAAGGGCAGGACTCGGAATCTCTCTGGCCCGGAACAAAGGATTCTTATTGTTTTTTTATTTGGCCAGGGTCGGGAAGGCAATCAAAAATATGCAAAGCATTTACAATAAAAACGGCAGACAAGTCGGAGGAGGAGTGGGTTTTGCATGGGTAGTGGCACGGGGAAACTCGAACCAGAGTTAAGCCAGCGCACAATGCCATAAAATACAGCAACAGACAAGGCAAGGAACACTGAAAAAAATAAGGTAATGAAATCAAATAAATAGAAAACAAGTCCAAAATAAATGATTGTTGCAATTTTTAAATTAGATATTTATTTTAGAATAAATGTAGTTTCCAGTCATATAATCATATAAATCTAATTTTTTTATATTGAGATAAAATAGGCCTATAATGATATACACTTTTATATTTCGAGTGTACTAGGCAGTATTTTCGGCGCGGGCTGGCATTCAATTTAAGTTCGCCCTCGACTTGTAGGTTCGATTTTATGACTGGCCCAAAGTCACCAATCTCAATGCAGAGTTCCCTGGGAGAAGAGTTTACGAGTCTGCGAGACTTCAGTACTCCGGCTAACCCGTGTGACATGGCCGCATCGTTCGGACAATCAGGGCCATCATCGACATCGACTAGGTCCGCTGTCAGCCAGCTCCCCATGTTCTCCTTCCATTTTTGCTCCCTTTTTGTGCTTCGCAATCAGAAACTCATCATGGCCTATTGATGATTTTTTCCGTTGTTCTTTTTTTTGTGTATTTTGCCTTTTCTACGACTCCCAGAGGATAATCTTCGTTGGCCTTGATGGCTGTCCCTGGACTTGGTAATTTATTGGAATTTGCCAAAAGGATTAAGTACGCCAATAAGCGTTGCTCAACGTCAATGAGCGCGTGAGCTCCATCTCCATCCCTATCTCCATTATTTTGAAACCCGTTTTCGTTCTGCCATCGGAGTGGGAAGCTTCAGACATCAGACGGCATCGTCATTATCGTTGCTGCCGGCCATTTTTAGCCCTTTCGTCTGTTTCCGCTTCCGCCCGACTTCCGGTTTGGAGTGTTGGTGCGTGTAGGCTGCACAGTCCGTTGCCCAAAAACTGATAAACATGGCCCGTGTTGAGTGCCAACCTGATTTGTATGGATTAATATTTCAATTTCGACATCGTGGCACTTAGGTAAAAATCATTTTATCAAACTACAAAAAATATAATATAAAATAATATATTTCAGTACCAATTTAAAGAGTTTTTCAACTTTGCAGTTTCGCTTAAGACGCATTTAAGAATATAAGTTCTTTGAGATTTCATCCTAATCACCGGACATTACTCACTCGATGTTTATAACTGAATGGGATTCAGTCAATTTGTTCTTCATTGATTCAATAGAACCTTTAGACAGACAATCGCTTTTGCCTTCGAATAACCACGGCACTTAGGGCCTCGAGTCATCTGAACCTGAACTTTTACGTCACGTTGTGCTTTATTGCTTTATTCCGAGCTGCGTCGCCCGATTATCCATCATCCGGATCCGAGGAGTCCCCGTCATCATCAGCGACCTTCAGCTTGCATCTTCCGCTTGCCCGAGTAACCCCAATGGAAAGTATATAAAACACAATTTGTTTTCATTTTGTTCTCCCACAGAGTCGCTGAGCGACTATCCCGACTTTCTCCGACTTTTCTCGATTCATCCAATCCCCGTCCACCCAAATTTTAGCGACTTTCCCTGCCGCTGGCCTCGAGTTTTCAGCGCCTTATCCTGCAGATCCTTGTAGCATACCGAATTCAGCATTCTGTCAGCTTAACCGCTGCCACTTGCCATTGTTGGCTGTTTATTTTGGTAGCCGGGCTTTTTGCGAAAACTTTTGCACATGCCACGCCCAGACGCCCAAAACGCCCCCAACCACACCCACCGCCCCTTCCTGCCCAACTGACTGCCGTAGGGCCACTAAACAACAGATAGACTAAACGGGACAAAAAACACAGTAGGTATGCATTAAGATATATACACACAGATGTGCACTTAAAAAAATGGTTTTCCATCATTATAATAAATCGCAGATCAATGGATTGTATAGTAGCACTAAAGGGTTAATGGTGTTTCGCCCATTTCTTTATTTACCATAATCCTTTTAGTTATGTGCATCATATTGAAATAGCTTAACCTTTTAAATTATATATATATTTTTAGTTCTATTTCGTGTCTGAAAATGGAAAAAATTTCCAAAAACATGACGGCAATAATCGTTTATATCGTTGAAGCCAAAAAGTCTTCATGATACACCTTACATAAACCTCAAATTTTCTCGCAGTGTCTAGCATTTATACATGGAAAAGTTCTGCGCCATGGCTTGGTCAGAAGTGGGGGGGGCTTTGGGCCAAAACTTTCTATAGCCTACAAATTTTCTTTTGGCTCCAAATTGGCTGAGGGAAGAAAGTTTTCCTTGCGGCTACTTTCGCCGCTGCTCGGTCACCGATGTCGCAGGACGATGGCCTAGTCCATCTATATCCACATCTTTATCTCCTTTGCCAGCTCCATTCATCTCGCCCCACCACCACTCACCAGCATCTTGTGCCCATCCTGGCCAGGCCAGAACGGAGCCTGTGCAGTGATTAGGCAATAATTCTGTGGCACGCAAACGGCGCACATATTAACCCGCCCAAGGAAATATGGCGTGTCATTGAACAACTCAATATCGCAGGGCTCCAAGCGCCACTCACTCACTTACTCGTTGGACCGCCGACTCCACTCCGACTTTTTCGGTTGTTAGGCAAATCACGTAAATTCCTTTAAACGAATTACTTTCAAATTACCGAAAATGTTTGGATCGACTGGCTGCTTTCCCGAGCAGGTGCTTGTGTGCCCTTGCGCGCTTTTCCACAACGACAACAATGGGCGGGAATTTCGGCAGAGAGTTTTAAATAAATATTATTGCGTGTAATTTATATGAAAAGTTTGCGCCTCGTGTTTTAAGGTTGTGATTTTACGATTTTCCGATTTTCATACTCAAAGCCATGATTTTCGGCTGAAAGGCGAACAAAAACTCCGTCTCAATTTATGCAGCTACAACAAAAGCGGTCTCAGTTTATAAAGTAGCAACAAATAATTGACCACCCACACATGCTGCCGGAAGCGGGGAAAATTGTTGCCGCTTTTAGTGGTTTAAAAAAAAAACCCCGAGAAGGAAAAACTGCGAGCAGAGAAAACTCAGCGGAAAACCCGCTCAAGTGGCAATCATCATGATGTTGCCGCTGCTGCTGATGATCATTATTGCGGGCTGCACTTGGCAATTGTTGCCACCAAAAAAAAAAAAGGGGCGGGGGGGCGGTGGCAGTCCAGCCCCCCTTAATTCCCAACCCCCTCCTTCCATCATCGTCCTGTGAACCGCCCTGTTGAGTGCTTAAAAACACATTGCACGTTCAAATTGAAGTGGAAATGCAACGAAATGCATATAAAAACATCCTTACCCAGAGGTCCTGCTGAAAAGGTATATCTCCTGGAAAACGCCAGAGCGATAATAAGAAACGAAAGTTTAGTATTTATAAATAAAATCATAAATTAATCATTATAAGCATTGGAAAACCTTTACATAACAATATTAAATATTTTTTCAGCATGCAATTCTAAATCCTTGAATCATTAAATCTATATCTATATCTATCTTTATAACTGACAAATAATTAATGAATGCAGTAACAAAATCCCGATAATTGGAAAGCATCAGTGATTTGCGTCTCAATCCGTAAGCATAATGTATTTATGAGATTAGATAAATACTGTTTTGATTTTTCGTAAGGCAATCTAGCCGGGGAAATCGTTTATCGGTACGTGGCGAAAGCACGGATACATGGGGCTTATACACTGGCTTTGCTCGCCGGCTGGCTTGTTGTTATTGGATCTACCTTGTGACCGCCCAAGCAGCCATGCCAACTACCTTTTACCACCCCAAGCCACCCACAACCACCTGGTCACGTGGCGTCGGCGATAACAAACAAATGCAATTATGGATTTACGCGGCGTATGCGCCATATTTATATGTTTTTTACGCTGCCGCTTGCTTGTGCAGCTGGCAGCACAAACAAAAAAACATTAGTTGTATTTGTTTCTGTATCCGTATCTGAATCGGCATCTCCGAAACCGGAACCAACCGAAATGTGGGCAAGTGTTGGGTGGCGTGAAGGAGGAAATTGATGCGCTTCGGGTGCAAAAGACATCAAACACTTGAAATATTTTGTGTAAACTTGAAAAATGACATGAAAGCGGCCTGAAATAACAGCCCAAACGGTGGGTGGATGGGGGCTGGTTGTTTATTTTTTTCGAGTGGATGGATGGCAGAATGGCATGCAAAAGTAAACAAACAATTTGCGGGTCTTGTCTCTGACATATGAGTTCGAATATTTCTGGTGGGCGGGGGGAGTGGGGGGGGGGGGTGGTGGTAGGGCGGAAAGGGGAGCTGTGCCCGAGGTCTCTGGGTCTCCGGGTCTCCGGGATCTCACATCTTACTCGATGTCTCCTCGAGCTTGTGAGTGGCGTGCGTGGGCTTGCAAAGTGTTTCTGAAAGATGATTAATACGATTTGGAGTGCTCCCAGGGCCGCCGACATCCGCTTCCCTCGATCCGCTCCTGAATTTGCCGCTCGGGGGCGCCGCATAAGCGGCGGCGTAATGAAGCGGAAATCGATTTGCGAGCGGGCGCGCGTTTTCAACCCGTGCGACCCGGGAAATCGCTCGTCGGTAGCGGGCGTGCGTGAAAAGTTTGACAGCAGCCAGGAGCAGGCCACCAGACATACACCACCCACTATCCAACCACTCAGGCAGCACCACCCGCACCGCCATCTCACGGGATGATGAACAGTGGGGCGCCACCAGCAG
The DNA here is from genome assembly GCF_004382195.2 of Drosophila sechellia. NCBI lineage: Eukaryota > Metazoa > Arthropoda > Insecta > Diptera > Drosophilidae > Drosophila > Drosophila sechellia. The sequence goes on from NC_045954.1 coordinate 15,070,072, forward strand.
CACCACTCGCTTTCCCGCACCAACAAAAACCACACGGCGAGAAAATATATTTCCTTATAAATACTGCAAAAATAATATTTAATAATGCTGCACATACATAAAATAATATAATTAAATGGCATTTTTTTGCAGTGCACCTTTTTTCCCCTTTTTTCCCCTTTTTTCTCGAAGAAAGCGTAAACAAGAAAATATTAAGCAGCTGCGAGAGCAAAACAAAAACGTAACGCTGCCGAAAAAAACTTGGAGTAGGGAAAACGAAGTGCGCGAAACAAGTTTTCCGGGAGGGTGTGGGAAAACAAGCGAAATAAAGTAAAGAAACGAAACCAAAGGAAAGGAAAGATGCTGTGCGGGGTGGGGGGAAGCGATTTCCGCCGCTCGCTCGTAACTTTTCACTTAAGCATTTTTGTCACGTCTGCCATTTTCCCTTTTCTCCATTTTCCGGCACACCCGCGCCTATCCGAAAGCCTTGTGTAATACATTTTTGTAATATTTACTCTGCGCTTTGTTGGGGATCTGTGCATCCTTGATCGGCATGGGTATATACGCTATTGGGCCGCTCGGAGCATACTTTCCCAATCTCCCAGTTGAAAGGAAATCCTTGCGCACATTAGAGCATTGGAAATTCGCTGTGTGCAAAACCCCATGTTGAGTTGATATTTTTTTTTTCTATATATACAGACATATTTGTTGTTGTTTATTTTACGCCAACCCAGATTCCCAGTGACTTGGTGTCCTTTTTCCGGGTTCCGGCCAGTTCCTTAATTTCTTTTCGTGTTTTCTCTTTATACATGCACACCCGCTCTTTGATTTCCCCGCCAGGCAAAAATCATATTTTATTGTTATCGAAATTTAGTGGCTTCCCATAAACATGGGACCGTTTTTTTTCGCCCTCCTTCTTTCGGCATTGGACTTAGTGATTGGGCCTTTGCGCCCCATCCCTCCAACGAAAACAGGAATTGTGATCCATAACTTCGCCGTAAACTGGGTCAACTCCGGACTCCATGCTCCATTTTCCGGACCCGTCAGCCTGCCAGCTCTCTGGCGACAGTTTGGATTAATCCGGCTGCTGGAACGTGGCCGCGTTTTCCACTGTCATCCGGAACCGCGGGCCGTACAAAATTAGCCGGGACAGCACCGAAGTCTCAACGGGTTTGCTCGGTTTAGCACCGGAACTCAACAGATCCTATCTGAAAGTGCGGCTAAAACAGAGTTACGGGAAGCTGGTTCAACGAAATAGAGCTGCTAATAAATCTAAGTGCACCCAAATGGGTGGCGATAATGTCTGCATATGATGTATGCACGGTTGCCTTCGGGAGATTAGAAGCCAAATAGCATTTTACTCGATATAAACCGAATCAAATATAAACCAAATATAAATAATAGTGGACAATTAATATACATGATTAACGGAGTTTTCAAATTTAAAGATTCGTAAAGTGATGGTTATAAGGAACTTGAATGCATATCGAAATATGTTAGCAGATGTCAAAAGTTCTATCTTTGAAGGTAGAGCAATTGGAATCCGCAGCCCACAAAATAATTATTAGCAAGGGTCAACGCTGCGTATGAGTGATATTGTAAATAGTACGTCAATTCTACACCTTAATATATATATAGAATATATATAGAGGATTATAGAGGAATAGAATAGTGTTTAAAACAATTTGTATATTAGAAATTCCTTAAATTCCTTTGAGCTTTTCTTTAAGTCCACTCAACTTGGGATCACCCTAATGGCTAATGGATAATATATGGCCTTTATTGGCTTTGTACTGCGTTTATTTTGGCCATGTATTATTTGCTTTTTGTTGACCCGTAATCTTTATGGCCTTGTTAGGCCACCGAAGGAAATCAACAAATCATCCGAGCACTCTTAGACATTTTCATTAGCCGCAATTTGGGCATTAAAATTTGAGTTGGCCCCGCTTGCCACCTCGTATATTTTATGGGTCTCGACACCTTCCGCAATTGGGCGCATAAATTGTCGAGTGCGGCAGTTAACTGGCTAAAACTAAGCCGGCAATCCATCAAACTGGCAAGTAGCTTTATATATAGGGTAGTGTATGCTTGCGCATACATATTTATGTGGGGTATATAAGGCACACACCACAAACGAGCCAAATGAGAGGCTTTCGGTTTTCTATTAACTGTCAGCCGTTTAATTTACAAGCACTTTTCGAACACCTCACTCGCAGCAGGGGTGTCGAAAAGTGGTGGGGGGGAGGGGGGTTTATGTTCAGTACTCAGTAGTATTCGGCATTCGAAGGGCCTTCTTGGGTTTTTGTGCTTGGAGCTCTGGAGGTGACCAATAAATTAAGAAGCAGACGAGAACGGAAATGAAATGTCTGTGCGTCGGTGGCGGGGATCGGAAGTGCGGTTTTGGTGGGTGAGTGGGTTAAGTGGGTGGTACTGTGGCGTAGGTGGACTACGTTGCCCCCGTTAAGGACAGCTATCCATGATGCCGTCCCTCCCTCCTCTCCACACAACTGGCAACTGACATTTTCCTGCCTTCGTCCATTTCCATGTCGCATGTCAAGCGATGCGAATTCTAATTAAAATTTAATTGTTTACACTTTTCGGCCAACGAGCGGAAATGGGAGCGGATGCGCCAAAGGCTTGGCCTGCACTGCGAGAAAATAAGACATATTTGTATATAGGAACTCAAAAATTATAAGATTTTCTGAAATCTTAAAAAATATGTATAAGAAGGGGCAAGTGTATGATGCTTATGGCTTAGATTTCAAATTACTAAAATGATTAAAACCACACAACATATTATAAGCATTTGTCATATGTAATGTAATGTAAATTTAAAAGTTAAGTACCTTTTTTCGTAGTTTTTTTTCCTGTGGCTCTGCCCCCTTCTTTCTGATTGTCCGAGGTTTAGGTCCGTGGCCATTAGGTCTAGTATTGTCGTGCTTGGCGCGTTTAATTGTCGCTTGGCCTGATTTACATGGACGGCGACAAAAGTTCGCAAAACCAACATCTGGAAGGGGGGTTAATTCTTATGGGGGACAGCGTTGGGTGTTGGCGGCTTTCCGTAAGATGGGATGGAGGGGGGTTTGTCAACTCGAACGTGCCTCGCATGCCAATGGAATGCTTATCAAAGTATATAAAATTCATAGAAATTATGACGCGAGCGTAGAAAGTTGCAAGAAAAAGACGTTTGACGTTGACACAATGTTGTTCCTCTGTGTGAGTTTGTGCGTCTGTGTGCCTATGCGTGTGTGTGTGTTTATAAGCGAGGGGCAGCGTTGGGCGTGGCCAAGTTGTGTGCTTAAGCGTTTTATTGTCTTTAAGCTTCATTAAGTCAAATGGCGCTATCGTTTAGAGCAAATGAAAAGCACATCACGAAGCTCCGAAATTAGAGTGCTTTGAATAGCCAAGATTTGCGCAGTTACCTTAAGAAAATAATCTGTCTTCTAAATTAGAAAAAAAAGGTTAGCAACTTACCGTCATTTCATTTTAATTATTATTTTGAATTGGTATTGCAAAATACTTCCAATCGAGTGGCATTTACAGATAAAAATCGTAAGTCGTGTAACCTCTTAGATAATATGCAAAAATGTTTCCAATTTTGAAGTCAGCAGGAAAGTTATACAGATGTTAAATTGGTTTATTTAATGCACAAATCAAATATTATGTATATTGTGTGATTATTTTTAGCCAAGTTATGACCAAAGCCACAAAGTTTAAAAAGCCCCATTCACTGCATAATTTAATCCTGTTTTAAATGTTCACTCCCAGTAACATGAAGGGTTTAAATAGTATAATTTCCCATCTGTACCCAGTTTCAGCTTCTCTTTCACCCTATTAAAGTTATAAAACAGATATCGGCATGGAGCACATCATTTCCTCCAGGCTAACAGTGTATCTGTTTCTTGAGGATCCACTGCACGTATAAAACACAGCACAAGTTGAGCATCATTTCCCAAAGGGTCACCATGCGCTCCAGAGGTATCCTGGCATGTCGCCGGATATCTAATAGCAGCACAAACATATCGCTGGTCAAGATGATGACGGAAACCACAACGAAGGGATTTATGTAATGCGGCTTGATCTGGATTAAAAAAATGGTTGCAGTGACTTATAACAATGGTGCAATACATATTGGAAATTAATATATTTTAAGGGCCTTTATACTCACGGATACCATGCCGTATATCACTATCATCCACGCTTGCAGCATTAAAAAGTTTTTGAGGGCTCGTAAGCGCCCCGAATGTGCGCCCCTCATAATCAAGAGACACCTTAGCCGTCCCAACTGCGTCCCTCCCATGAAAAGGTTCACGATATATATAAAATTGAATACCTGCGAATTTGATGTAATTAGTTCTTTACTTGCTGCCCAGCAAACTATAAATATATATACTCACCACTCGAAGGATACCGAAGCTGAGGGTATAGAAGAATATCATTGTATCGATATTTGTCGAGAATTTCCAGTTGCAGCGTGTTTCGCAATAAGATATGGGTATCTTTAGGTTGGTGTGCATAACGCCGCAAAACTGATCACTAATCTGCTCGAAGAAATTCATGGCGAAATGAGGTGTATTTGTACAAATAAATTTTCGAAATCTATAAAAGATCTCAGGAAGAATGTATATTTATACTTATTTAAGTGTTTGACAGACTGAAAGCAACGAATGAAAAACGATAAAGATTAGGGCACTAAATCATGGCCAACTAGTCCCGCTGGCTGTGCAAGGACAGGGACAAAAATCTGGCACGACGAGATCTACAACGATGATGGTCGGCCTCCAGGAGCTACACTCGCTGCTCCAAAATTTGTCAAAATTTTAAATCTTGGTAATCAGCACAAATCTTTTATAACTATTTTGACGTATAAATAGCATAATTGTATACTATTGTCCTTTCACTTATCCTTTAATAATATAATGAGTAACCAAAGGGGAGGGAATAAGACTCTTAATTTTATTAAGCTTTAAGATTATTTTTCTCACAAAAAAACTGGAAAACTATTTATGGCAAAAAACTCAATTTTCAATTTGGCTTTTTTGGCTATAACTTGACTAAAAATGGTCACACAGCAAAAATAATTACCATTTTATACTCCTTATAACCAATACTAACCACCCCTTGCACTTTTAAACAGATTTTGTAAAATTAATTTTTGGCCAAATTTTCGCATTTTTTGTAAATTTTTTTCATCAAAATTTGAGAAAAATTTTAAAATCACAGAATTCCCAAACTTGAATGCAAATCGATTGGTATTTAAACAACGAACTCAGCGAGGTATGACATTCCTTATTTGGGTAATTATTTTCAATGTTTTGATCAAAATACCGATTATTTTTTTCACAAAAAAACTGGAAAACTATTTTTGGCAAAAAACACAATTTTCAATTTGGCTTTTTTGGCTATAACTTGACTAAAAATGGTCACACAGCAAAAATAATTACCATTTTATACTTCTTATAACCAATACTAACCACCCCTTTCACTTTTAAACAGATTTTGTAAAATTAATTTTTGGCCAAATTTTCGCATTTTTTGTAAGGGTACCATCATCAAAATTTGCGAAAATTTTAAAAATCCTAGAATTCCCAAACTTGAATACAAATCGATTGGTATTTAAACAACGATCTCAACGAGGTATGACATTCCTTATTTGGGTAATTATTTTCAATGTTTTGATCAAAATATCGATTATTTTTTTCACAAAAAAACTGGAAAACTATTTTTGGCAAAAAACACAATTTTCAATTTGGCTTTTTTGGCTATAACTTGACTAAAAATGGTCACACAGCAAAAAGAATTACCATTTTATACTCCTTATAAGCAATACTAACCACCCCTTGCACTTTTAAACAGATTTTGTAAAATTAATTTTTGGCCAAATTTTCGCATTTTTTGTAAATTTTTCGCATCATCAAAATTTGCGAAAAATTTAAAAATCCCAGAATTCCCAAACTTGAATGCAAATCGATTGGTATTTAAACAACGAACTCAGCGAGGTATGACATTCCTTATTTGGGTAATTATTTTCAATGTTTTGATCAAAATACCGATTATTTTTTTCACAAAAAAACTGAAAAATTATTTCTTGCAAAAACACAATTTTCAATTTGGCTTTTTTGGCTATAACTTGACGAAAAATGGTCACACAGCAAAATGAATTACCATTTTATACTCCTTATAACCAATACTAACCACCTCTTGCACTTTTAAACAGATTTTGTAAAATTAATTTTTGGCCAAATTTTCGCATTTTTTGTAAATTTTTCGCATCATCAAAATTTGCGAAAAAGTTAAAAATCACAGAATTCCCAAACTTGAATACAAATCGATTGGTATTTAAACAACGATCTCAACGAGGTATGACATTCCTTATTTGGGTAATTATTTTCAATGTTTTGATCAAAATACCGATTATTTTTTTCACAAAAAAACTGGAAAACTATTTTTGGCAAAAAACACAATTTTCAATTTGGCTTTTTTGGCTATAACTTGACTAAAAATGGTCACACAGCAAAATGAATTACCATTTTATACTCCTTATAACCAATACTAACCACCCCTTTCACTTTTAAACAGATTTTGTAAAATTAATTTTTGGCCAAATTTTTGCATTTTTTGTAATTTTTTGTTTGCGAAAAACTTAAAAATCCCAGAATTCCCAAACTTGAATGCAAATCGATTGGTATTTAAACAACGATCTCAGCGAGGTATGACATTCCTTATTTGGGTAATTATTTTCAATGTTTTGATCAAAATACCGATTATTTTTTTCACAAAAAAACTGGAAAACTATTTTTGGCAAAAAACACAATTTTCAATATGGCTTTTTTGGCTATAACTTGACTAAAAATGGTCACACAGCAAAAAGAATTACCATTTTATACTCCTTATAACCAATACTAACCACCCCTTTCACTTTTAAACAGATTTTGTAAAATTAATTTTTGGCCAAATTTTCGCATTTTCTCATCAAAATTTGAGAAAAATTTTAAAATCACAGAATTCCCAAACTTGAATGCAAATCGATTGGTATTTAAACAACGAACTCAGCGAGGTATGACATTCCTTATTTGGGTAATTATTTTCAATGTTTTGATCAAAATACCGATTATTTTTTTCACAAAAAAAATGGAAAATTATTTCTTGCAAAAACACAATTTTCAATTTGGCTTTTTTGGCTATAACTTGACTAAAAATGGTCACACAGCAAAAATAATTACCATTTTATACTTCTTATAACCAATACTAACCACCCCTTTCACTTTTAAACAGATTTTGTAAAATTAATTTTTGGCCAAATTTTCGCATTTTTTGTAAGGGGTACCATCATCAAAATTTGCGAAAAATTGAAAAATCACAGAATTCCCAAACTTTAATGCAAATCGATTGGTATTTAAACAACGATCTCAGCGAGGTATGACATTCCTTATTTGGGTAATTATTTTCAATGTTTTGATCAAAATACCGATTATTTTTTTCACAAAAAAACTGGAAAACTATTTTTGGCAAAAAACACAATTTTCAATTTGGCTTTTTTGGCTATAACTTGACTAAAAATGGTCACACAGCAAAAAGAATTACCATTTTATACTCCTCACAACCAATACTAACCACCAATTCCACTTTTAAACGGATTTTGTAAAATTAATTTTTGGCCAAATTTTCGAATTTTTGGTAAGGGGTACCATCATCAAAATTTGCGAAAAACTTAAAAATCCCAGAATTCCCAAACTTTAATGCAAATCGATTGGTATTTAAACAACGATCTCAGCGAGGTATGACATTCCTTTTTAGGGTAATTATTTTCCATGTTTTGATCAAAATGCCGATTATTTTTTTCACAAAAAAACTGGAAAATTATTTCTTGCAAAAACACAATTTTCAATTTGGCATTTTTGGCTATAACTTGACTAAAAATGGTCACACAGCAAAAAGAATTACCATTTTATACTCCTCACAACCAATACTAACAACCAATTCCACTTTTAAACGGATTTTGTAAAATTAATTTTTGGCCAAATTTTCGAATTTTTGGTAAGGGGTACCATCATCAAAATTTGCGAAAAATTTAAAAATCCCAGAATTCCCAAACTTTAATGCAAATCGATTGGTATTTAAGCAACGATCTCAGCGAGGTATGACATTCCTTATTTGGGTAATTATTTTCAATGTTTTGATCAAAATACCGATTATTTTTTTCACAAAAAAACTGGAAAACTAGTTTTGGCAAAAAACACAATTTTCAATTTGGCTTTTTTGGCTATAACTTGACTAAAAATGGTCACACAGCAAAAAGAATTACCATTTTATACTCCTTATAACCAATACTAACCACCCCTTGCACTTTTAAACAGATTTTGTAAAATTAATTTTTGGCCAAATTTTCGCATTTTTTTTAAAGTTTTCGCATCATCAAAATTTGCGAAAAATTTAAAAATCCCAGAATTCCCAAACTTTAATGCAAATCGATTGGTATTTAAACAACGATCTCAGCGAGGTATGACATTCCTTTTTAGGGTAATTATTTTCCATGTTTTGATCAAAATGCCGATTATTTTTTTCACAAAAAAACTGGAAAATTATTTCTTGCAAAAACACAATTTTCAATTTGGCTTTTTTGGCTATAACTTGACTAAAAATGGTCACACAGCAAAAAGAATTACCATTTTATACTCCTCACAACCAATACTAACCACCCTTTGCACTTTTAAACGGATTTTGTAAAATTAATTTTTGGCCAAATTTTCGAATTTTTGGTAAGGGGTACCATCATCAAAATTTGCGAAAAATTTAAAAATCCCAGAATTCCCAAACTTTAATGCAAATCGATTGGTATTTAAGCAACGATCTCAGCGAGGTATGACATTCCTTATTTGGGTAATTATTTTCAATGTTTTGATCAAAATACCGATTATTTTTTTCACAAAAAAACTGGAAAATTATTTCTTAAAAAACACAATTTTCAATTTGGCTTTTTTGGCTATAACTTGACTAAAAATGGTCACACAGCAAAAAGAATTACCATTTTATACTCCTTATAACCAATACTAACCACCCCTTGCACTTTTAAGCAGATTTTGTAAAATTAATTTTTGTCCAAATTTTCGCATTTTTTGTAAGGGGTACCATCATCAAAATTTGCGAAAAATTTAAAAATCCCAGAATTCCCAAACTTGAATGCAAATCGATTGGTATTTAAACAACGATCTCAGCGAGGTATGACATTCCTTTTTAGGGTAATTATTTTCCATGTTTTGATCAAAATGCCGATTATTTTTTTCACAAAAAAACTGGAAAATTATTTCTTGCAAAAACACAATTTTCAATTTGGCATTTTTGGCTATAACTTGACTAAAAATGGTCACACAGCAAAAAGAATTACCATTTTATACTCCTCACAACCAATACTAACAACCAATTCCACTTTTAAACGGATTTTGTAAAATTAATTTTTGGCCAAATTTTCGAATTTTTGGTAAGGGGTACCATCATCAAAATTTGCGAAAAATTTAAAAATCCCAGAATTCCCAAACTTTAATGCAAATCGATTGGTATTTAAGCAACGATCTCAGCGAGGTATGACATTCCTTATTTGGGTAATTATTTTCAATGTTTTGATCAAAATACCGATTATTTTTTTCACAAAAAAACTGGAAAACTAGTTTTGGCAAAAAACACAATTTTCAATTTGGCTTTTTTGGCTATAACTTGACTAAAAATGGTCACACAGCAAAAAGAATTACCATTTTATACTCCTTATAACCAATACTAACCACCCCTTGCACTTTTAAGCAGATTTTGTAAAATTAATTTTTGTCCAAATTTTTGCATTTTTTGTAAGGGGTACCATCATCAAAATTTGCGAAAAATTTAAAAATCCCAGAATTCCCAAACTTGAATGCAAATCAATTGGTATTTAAACAACGATCTTAGCGAGGTATGACATTCCTTTTTAAGGTAATTATTTTCCATGTTTTGAGCAAAATGCCGATTATTTTTTTCACAAAAAAACTGGAAAATTATTTCTTAAAAAACACAATTTTCAATTTGGCTTTTTTGGCTATAACTTGACTAAAAATGGTCACACAGCAAAAAGAATTACCATTTTATACTCCTCACAACCAATACTAACCACCCCTTTCACTTTTAAACAGATTTTGTAAAATTAATTTTTGGCCAAATTTTCGCATTTTTTGTAAGGGGTACCATCATCAAAATTTGCGAAAAATTTAAAAATCCCAGAATTCCCAAACTTGAATACAAATCGATTGGTATTTAAACAACGATCTCAACGAGGTATGACATTCCTTTTTAAGGTAATTATTTTCCATGTTTTGAGCAAAATGCCGATTATTTTTTTCACAAAAAAACTGGAAAATTATTTCTTAAAAAACACAATTTTCAATTTGGCTTTTTTGGCTATAACTTGACTAAAAATGGTCACACAGCAAAAAGAATTACCATTTTATACTCCTCACAACCAATACTAACCACCCCTTTCACTTTTAAACAGATTTTGTAAAATTAATTTTTGGCCAAATTTTCGCATTTTTTGTAAGGGGTACCATCATCAAAATTTGCGAAAAATTTAAAAATCCCAGAATTCCCAAACTTTAATGCAAATCGATTGGTATTTAAACAACGATCTTAGCGAGGTATGACATTCCTTTTTAGGGTAATTATTTTCCATGTTTTGATCAAAATGCCGATTATTTTTTTCACAAAAAAACTGGAAAATTATTTCTTGCAAAAACACAATTTTCAATTTGGCTTTTTTGGCTATAACTTGACTAAAAATGGTCACACAGCAAAAAGAATTACCATTTTATACTCCTCACAACCAATACTAACCACCCTTTGCACTTTTAAACGGATTTTGTAAAATTAATTTTTGGCCAAATTTTCGAATTTTTGGTAAGGGGTACCATCATCAAAATTTGCGAAAAATTTAAAAATCCCAGAATTCCCAAACTTGAATGCAAATCGATTGGTATTTAAACAACGATCTCAGCGAGGTATGACATTCCTTTTTAGGGTAATTATTTTCCATGTTTTGATCAAAATGCCGATTATTTTTTTCACAAAAAAATTGGAAAACTATTTTTGGCAAAAAACACAATTTTCAATTTGGCTTTTTTGGCTATAACTTGACTAAAAATGGTCACACAGCAAAAAGAATTACCATTTTATACTCCTCACAACCAATACTAACCACCAATTCCACTTTTAAACGGATTTTGTAAAATTAATTTTTGGCCAAATTTTCGAATTTTTGGTAAGGGGTACCATCATCAAAATTTGCAAAAAATTTAAAAATCCCAGAATTCCCAAACTTGAATGCAAATCGATTGGTATTTAAACAACGATCTTAGCGAGGTATGACATTCCTTTTTAAGGTAATTATTTTCCATGTTTTGAGCAAAATGCCGATTATTTTTTCCACAAAAAAACTGGAAAATTATTTCTTAAAAAACACAATTTTCAATTTGGCTTTTTTGGCTATAACTTGACTAAAAATGGTCACACAGCAAAAAGAATTACCATTTTATACTCCTCACAACCAATACTACCCACCCCTTTCACTTTTAAACAGATTTTGTAAAATTAATTGTTGGCCAAATTTTCGCATTTTTTGTAAGGGGTACCATCATCAAAATTTGCGAAAAATTTAAAAATCCCAAAATTCCCAAACTTTAATGCAAATCGATTGGTATTTAAACAACGATCTCAGCGAGGTATGACATTCCTTATTTGGGTAATTATTTTCAATGTTTTGATCAAAATACCGATTATTTTTTTCACAAAAAAACTGGAAAACTATTTTTGGCAAAAAACACAATTTTCAATTTGGCTTTTTTGGCTATAACTTGACTAAAAATGGTCACACAGCAAAAAGAATTACCATTTTATACTCCTCACAACCAATACTAACCACCAATTCCACTTTTAAACGGATTTTGTAAAATTAATTTTTGGCCAAATTTTCGAATTTTTGGTAAGGGGTACCATCATCAAAATTTGCGAAAAATTTAAAAATCCCAGAATTCCCAAACTTGAATGCAAATCGATTGGTATTTAAACAACGATCTCAGCGAGGTATGACATTTTATATTGGTATTTAAACAACGATCTCAGCGAGGTATGACATTCCTTATTTGGGTAATTATTTTCAATGTTTTGATCAAAATACCGATTATTTTTTTCACAAAAAAACTGGAAAACTATTTTTGGCAAAAAACACAATTTTCAATTTGGCTTTTTTGGCTATAACTTGACTAAAAATGGTCACACAGCAAAAAGAATTACCATTTTATACTCCTCACAACCAATACTAACCACCAATTCCACTTTTAAACGGATTTTGTAAAATTAATTTTTGGCCAAATTTTCGAATTTTTGGTAAGGGGTACCATCATCAAAATTTGCGAAAAATTTAAAAATCCCAGAATTCCCAAACTTTAATGCAAATCGATTGGTATTTAAACAACGATCTCAGCGAGGTATGACATTCCTTTTTAGGAATGTCAAACTTGAATGCAAATCGATTGGTATTTAAACAACGATCTCAGCGAGGTATGACATTCCTTTTAGGGTAATTATTTTCCATGTTTTGATCAAAATGCCGATTATTTTTTTCACAAAAAAATTGGAAAACTATTTTTGGCAAAAAACACAATTTTCAATTTGGCTTTTTTGGCTATAACTTGACTAAAAATGGTCACACAGCAAAAAGAATTACCATTTTATACTCCTCACAACCAATACTAACCACCAATTCCACTTTTAAACGGATTTTGTAAAATTAATTTTTGGCCAAATTTTCGAATTTTTGGTAAGGGGTACCATCATCAAAATTTGCAAAAAATTTAAAAATCCCAGAATTCCCAAACTTGAATGCAAATCGATTGGTATTTAAACAACGATCTTAGCGAGGTATGACATTCCTTTTTAAGGTAATTATTTTCCATGTTTTGAGCAAAATGCCGATTATTTTTTCCACAAAAAAACTGGAAAATTATTTCTTAAAAAACACAATTTTCAATTTGGCTTTTTTGGCTATAACTTGACTAAAAATGGTCACACAGCAAAAAGAATTACCATTTTATACTCCTCACAACCAATACTACCCACCCCTTTCACTTTTAAACAGATTTTGTAAAATTAATTGTTGGCCAAATTTTCGCATTTTTTGTAAGGGGTACCATCATCAAAATTTGCGAAAAATTTAAAAATCCCAAAATTCCCAAACTTTAATGCAAATCGATTGGTATTTAAACAACGATCTCAGCGAGGTATGACATTCCTTATTTGGGTAATTATTTTCAATGTTTTGATCAAAATACCGATTATTTTTTTCACAAAAAAACTGGAAAACTATTTTTGGCAAAAAACACAATTTTCAATTTGGCTTTTTTGGCTATAACTTGACTAAAAATGGTCACACAGCAAAAAGAATTACCATTTTATACTCCTCACAACCAATACTAACCACCAATTCCACTTTTAAACGGATTTTGTAAAATTAATTTTTGGCCAAATTTTCGAATTTTTGGTAAGGGGTACCATCATCAAAATTTGCGAAAAATTTAAAAATCCCAGAATTCCCAAACTTGAATGCAAATCGATTGGTATTTAAACAACGATCTCAGCGAGGTATGACATTTTATATTGGTATTTAAACAACGATCTCAGCGAGGTATGACATTCCTTATTTGGGTAATTATTTTCAATGTTTTGATCAAAATACCGATTATTTTTTTCACAAAAAAACTGGAAAACTATTTTTGGCAAAAAACACAATTTTCAATTTGGCTTTTTTGGCTATAACTTGACTAAAAATGGTCACACAGCAAAAAGAATTACCATTTTATACTCCTCACAACCAATACTAACCACCAATTCCACTTTTAAACGGATTTTGTAAAATTAATTTTTGGCCAAATTTTCGAATTTTTGGTATTTCATCAAAATTTGCGAAAAATTTAAAAATCCCAGAATTCCCAAACTTGAATGCAAATCGATTGGTATTTAAACAACGATCTCAGCGAGGTATGACATTCCTTTTTAAGGTAATTATTTTCCATGTTTTGATCAAAATGCCGATTACTTTTTTCACAAAAAAACTGGAAAATTATTTCTTGAAAAACACAATTTTCAATTTGGCTTTTTTGGCTATAACTTGACTAAAAATGGTCACACAGCAAAAAGAATTACCATTTTATACTCCTCACAACCAATACTAACAACCAATTCCACTTTTAAACGGATTTTGTAAAATTAATTTTTGGCCACATTTTCGAATTTTTGGTAAGGGGTACCATCATCAAAATTTGCGAAAAATTTAAAAATCCCAGAATTCCCAAACTTTAATGCAAATCGATTGGTATTTAAGCAACGATCTCAGCGAGGTATGACATTCCTTATTTGGGTAATTATTTTCAATGTTTTATCAAAATACCGATTATTTTTTTCACAAAAAAACTGGAAAACTAGTTTTGGCAAAAAACACAATTTTCAATTTGGCTTTTTTGGCTATAACTTGACTAAAAATGGTCACACAGCAAAAAGAATTACCATTTTATACTCCTTATAACCAACACTAACCACCCCTTGCACTTTTAAGCAGATTTTGTAAAATTAATTTTTGTCCAAATTTTCGCATTTTTTGTAAGGGGTACCATCATCAAAATTTGCGAAAAATTTAAAAATCACAGAATTCCCAAACTTGAATACAAATCGATTGGTATTTAAACAACGATCTCAACGAGGTATGACATTCCTTATTTGGGTAATTATTTTCAATGTTTTGATCAAAATACCGATTATTTTTTTTCACAAAAAAACTGGAAAACTATTTTTGGCAAAAAACACAATTTTCAATTTGGCTTTTTTGGCTATAACTTGACTAAAAATGGTCACACAGCAAAAAGAATTACCATTTTATACTCCTTATAACCAATACTAACCACCCTTTGCACTTTTAAACAGATTTTGTAAAATTAATTTTTGGCCAAATTTTCGCATTTTTTGTAAGGGGTACCATCATCAAAATTTGCGAAAAATTGAAAAATCACAGAATTCCCAAACTTGAATGCAAATCGATTGGTATTTAAACAACGATCTCAACGAGGTATGACATTCCTTATTTGGGTAATTATTTTCAATGTTTTGATCAAAATACCTATTATTTTTTTCACAAAAAAACTGAAAAACCATTTTTGGCAAAAAACACAATTTTCAATTTGGCTTTTTTGGCTATAACTTGACTAAAAATGGTCACACAGCAAAAATAATTACCATTTTATACTCCTTATAACCAATACTAACCACCCTTTGCACTTTTAAACGGATTTTGTAAAATTAATTTTTGGCCAAATTTTCGCATTTTTTGTAAGAGGTACCATCATCAAAATTTGCGAAAAATTTAAAAATCCCAGAATTCCCAAACTTTAATGCAAATCGATTGGTATTTAAGCAACGATCTCAGCGAGGTATGACATTCCTTATTTGGGTAATTATTTTCAATGTTTTATCAAAATACCGATTATTTTTTTCACAAAAAAACTGGAAAACTAGTTTTGGCAAAAAACACAATTTTCAATTTGGCTTTTTTGGCTATAACTTGACTAAAAATGGTCACACAGCAAAAAGAATTACCATTTTATACTCCTTATAACCAACACTAACCACCCCTTGCACTTTTAAGCAGATTTTGTAAAATTAATTTTTGTCCAAATTTTCGCATTTTTTGTAAGGGGTACCATCATCAAAATTTGCGAAAAATTTAAAAATCACAGAATTCCCAAACTTGAATACAAATCGATTGGTATTTAAACAACGATCTCAACGAGGTATGACATTCCTTATTTGGGTAATTATTTTCAATGTTTTGATCAAAATACCGATTATTTTTTTTCACAAAAAAACTGGAAAACTATTTTTGGCAAAAAACACAATTTTCAATTTGGCTTTTTTGGCTATAACTTGACTAAAAATGGTCACACAGCAAAAAGAATTACCATTTTATACTCCTTATAACCAATACTAACCACCCTTTGCACTTTTAAACAGATTTTGTAAAATTAATTTTTGGCCAAATTTTCGCATTTTTTGTAAGGGGTACCATCATCAAAATTTGCGAAAAATTGAAAAATCACAGAATTCCCAAACTTGAATGCAAATCGATTGGTATTTAAACAACGATCTCAACGAGGTATGACATTCCTTATTTGGGTAATTATTTTCAATGTTTTGATCAAAATACCTATTATTTTTTTCACAAAAAAACTGAAAAACCATTTTTGGCAAAAAACACAATTTTCAATTTGGCTTTTTGGCTATAACTTGACTAAAAATGGTCACACAGCAAAAATAATTACCATTTTATACTCCTTATAACCAATACTAACCACCCTTTGCACTTTTAAACGGATTTTGTAAAATTAATTTTTGGCCAAATTTTCGCATTTTTTGTAAGAGGTACCATCATTAAAATTTGCGAAAAATTGAAAAATCACAGAATTCCCAAACTTGAATACAAATCGATTGGTATTTAAACAACGATCTCAACGAGGTATGACATTCCTTATTTGCGTAATTATTTTCAATGTTTTGATCAAAATACCGATTATTTTTTTCACAAAAAGCTGGAAAACTATTTTTGGCAAAAAACACAATTTTCAATTTGGCTTTTTTGGCTATAACTTGACTAAAAATGGTCACACAGCAAAAATAATTACCATTTTATACTCCTTATAACCAATACTAACCACCCCTTTCACTTTTAAACAGATTTTGTAAAATTAATTTTTGGCCAAATTTTCGCATTTTTTGTAAGGGGTACCATCATCACAATTTGCGAAAAATTTAAAAATCACAGAATTCCCAAACTTGAATACAAATCGATTGGTTTAAACAACGATCTCAACGAGGTATGACATTCCTTATTTGGGTAATTATTTTCAATGTTTTGATCAAAATACCGATTATTTTTTTCACAAAAAGCTGGAAAACTATTTTTGGCAAAAAACACAATTTTCAATTTGGCTTTTTTGGCTATAACTTGACTAAAAATGGTCACACAGCAAAAATAATTACCATTTTATACTCCTTATAACCAATACTAACCACCCCTTTCACTTTTAAACAGATTTTGTAAAATTAATTTTTGGCCAAATTTTCGCATTTTTTGTAAGGGGTACCATCATCACAATTTGCGAAAAATTTAAAAATCACAGAATTCCCAAACTTGAATACAAATCGATTGGTTTAAACAACGATCTCAACGAGGTATGACATTCCTTATTTGGGTAATTATTTTCAATGTTTTGATCAAAATACCGATTATTTTTTTCACAAAAAAACTGGAAAACTAGTTTTCAGTTTTGCTGGTCACACAGCAAAAAGAATTACCATTTTATACTCCTTATAACCAATACTAACCACCCCTTGCACTTTTAAGCAGATTTTGTAAAATTAATTTTTGGCCAAATTTTCGAATTTTTGGTAAGGGGTACCATCATCAAAATTTGCGAAAAATTTAAAAATCCCAGAATTCCCAAACTTTAATGCAAATCGATTGGTATTTAAACAACGATCTCAGCGAGGTATGACATTCCTTTTTAGGAATGTCAAACTTGAATGCAAATCGATTGGTATTTAAACAACGATCTCAGCGAGGTATGACATTCCTTTTTAGGGTAATTATTTTCCATGTTTTGATCAAAATGCCGATTATTTTTTTCACAAAAAAATTGGAAAACTATTTTTGGCAAAAAACACAATTTTCAATTTGGCTTTTTTGGCTATAACTTGACTAAAAATGGTCACACAGCAAAAAGAATTACCATTTTATACTCCTCACAACCAATACTAACCACCAATTCCACTTTTAAACGGATTTTGTAAAATTAATTTTTGGCCAAATTTTCGAATTTTTGGTAAGGGGTACCATCATCAAAATTTGCAAAAAATTTAAAAATCCCAGAATTCCCAAACTTGAATGCAAATCGATTGGTATTTAAACAACGATCTTAGCGAGGTATGACATTCCTTTTTAAGGTAATTATTTTCCATGTTTTGAGCAAAATGCCGATTATTTTTTCCACAAAAAAACTGGAAAATTATTTCTTAAAAAACACAATTTTCAATTTGGCTTTTTTGGCTATAACTTGACTAAAAATGGTCACACAGCAAAAAGAATTACCATTTTATACTCCTCACAACCAATACTACCCACCCCTTTCACTTTTAAACAGATTTTGTAAAATTAATTGTTGGCCAAATTTTCGCATTTTTTGTAAGGGGTACCATCATCAAAATTTGCGAAAAATTTAAAAATCCCAAAATTCCCAAACTTTAATGCAAATCGATTGGTATTTAAACAACGATCTCAGCGAGGTATGACATTCCTTATTTGGGTAATTATTTTCAATGTTTTGATCAAAATACCGATTATTTTTTTCACAAAAAAACTGGAAAACTATTTTTGGCAAAAAACACAATTTTCAATTTGGCTTTTTTGGCTATAACTTGACTAAAAATGGTCACACAGCAAAAAGAATTACCATTTTATACTCCTCACAACCAATACTAACCACCAATTCCACTTTTAAACGGATTTTGTAAAATTAATTTTTGGCCAAATTTTCGAATTTTTGGTAAGGGGTACCATCATCAAAATTTGCGAAAAATTTAAAAATCCCAGAATTCCCAAACTTGAATGCAAATCGATTGGTATTTAAACAACGATCTCAGCGAGGTATGACATTTTATATTGGTATTTAAACAACGATCTCAGCGAGGTATGACATTCCTTATTTGGGTAATTATTTTCAATGTTTTGATCAAAATAACGATTATTTTTTTCACAAAAAAACTGGAAAACTATTTTTGGCAAAAAACACAATTTTCAATTTGGCTTTTTTGGCTATAACTTGACTAAAAATGGTCACACAGCAAAAAGAATTACCATTTTATACTCCTCACAACCAATACTAACCACCAATTCCACTTTTAAACGGATTTTGTAAAATTAATTTTTGGCCAAATTTTCGAATTTTTGGTAAGGGGTACCATCATCAAAATTTGCGAAAAATTTAAAAATCCCAGAATTCCCAAACTTTAATGCAAATCGATTGGTATTTAAACAACGATCTCAGCGAGGTATGACATTCCTTTTTAGGAATGTCAAACTTGAATGCAAATCGATTGGTATTTAAACAACGATCTCAGCGAGGTATGACATTCCTTTTTAGGGTAATTATTTTCCATGTTTTGATCAAAATGCCGATTATTTTTTTCACAAAAAACTGGAAAACTATTTTTGGCAAAATACACAATTTTCAATTTGGCTTTTTTGGCTATAACTTGACTAAAAATGGTCACACAGCAAAAAGAATTACCATTTTATACTCCTCACAACCAATACTAACCACCCTTTGCACTTTTAAACGGATTTTGTAAAATTAATTTTTGGCCAAATTTTCGAATTTTTGGTAAGGGGTACCATCATCAAAATTTGCGAAAAATTTAAAAATCCCAGAATTCCCAAACTTGAATGCAAATCGATTGGTATTTAAACAACGATCTCAGCGAGGTATGACATTCCTTTTTAAGGTAATTATTTTCCATGTTTTGATCAAAATGCCGATTACTTTTTTCACAAAAAAACTGGAAAATTATTTCTTGAAAAACACAATTTTCAATTTGGCTTTTTTGGCTATAACTTGACTAAAAATGGTCACACAGCAAAAAGAATTACCATTTTATACTCCTCACAACCAATACTAACAACCAATTCCACTTTTAAACGGATTTTGTAAAATTAATTTTTGGCCAAATTTTCGAATTTTTGGTAAGGGGTACCATCATCAAAATTTGCGAAAAATTTAAAAATCCCAGAATTCCCAAACTTTAATGCAAATCGATTGGTATTTAAGCAACGATCTCAGCGAGGTATGACATTCCTTATTTGGGTAATTATTTTCAATGTTTTATCAAAATACCGATTATTTTTTTCACAAAAAAACTGGAAAACTAGTTTTGGCAAAAAACACAATTTTCAATTTGGCTTTTTTGGCTATAACTTGACTAAAAATGGTCACACAGCAAAAAGAATTACCATTTTATACTCCTTATAACCAACACTAACCACCCCTTGCACTTTTAAGCAGATTTTGTAAAATTAATTTTTGTCCAAATTTTCGCATTTTTTGTAAGGGGTACCATCATCAAAATTTGCGAAAAATTTAAAAATCACAGAATTCCCAAACTTGAATACAAATCGATTGGTATTTAAACAACGATCTCAACGAGGTATGACATTCCTTATTTGGGTAATTATTTTCAATGTTTTGATCAAAATACCGATTATTTTTTTTCACAAAAAAACTGGAAAACTATTTTTGGCAAAAAACACAATTTTCAATTTGGCTTTTTTGGCTATAACTTGACTAAAAATGGTCACACAGCAAAAAGAATTACCATTTTATACTCCTTATAACCAATACTAACCACCCTTTGCACTTTTAAACAGATTTTGTAAAATTAATTTTTGGCCAAATTTTCGCATTTTTTGTAAGGGGTACCATCATCAAAATTTGCGAAAAATTGAAAAATCACAGAATTCCCAAACTTGAATGCAAATCGATTGGTATTTAAACAACGATCTCAACGAGGTATGACATTCCTTATTTGGGTAATTATTTTCAATGTTTTGATCAAAATACCGATTATTTTTTTCACAAAAAAACTGAAAAACCATTTTTGGCAAAAAACACAATTTTCAATTTGGCTTTTTTGGCTATAACTTGACTAAAAATGGTCACACAGCAAAAATAATTACCATTTTATACTCCTTATAACCAATACTAACCACCCTTTGCACTTTTAAACGGATTTTGTAAAATTAATTTTTGGCCAAATTTTCGCATTTTTTGTAAGAGGTACCATCATTAAAATTTGCGAAAAATTGAAAAATCACAGAATTCCCAAACTTGAATACAAATCGATTGGTATTTAAACAACGATCTCAACGAGGTATGACATTCCTTATTTGGGTAATTATTTTCAATGTTTTGATCAAAATACCGATTATTTTTTTTCACAAAAAAACTGGAAAACTATTTTTGGCAAAAAACACAATTTTCAATTTGGCTTTTTTGGCTATAACTTGACTAAAAATGGTCACACAGCAAAAAGAATTACCATTTTATACTCCTTATAACCAATACTAACCACCCCTTGCACTTTTAAACAGATTTTGTAAAATTAATTTTTGGCCAAATTTTCGCATTTTTTTTAAAGTTTTCGCATCATCAAAATTTGCGAAAAATTTAAAAATCCCAGAATTCCCAAACTTTAATGCAAATCGATTGGTATTTAAACAACGATCTCAGCGAGGTATGACATTCCTTATTTGGGTAATTATTTTCAATGTTTTGATCAAAATACCGATTATTTTTTTCACAAAAAAACTGGAAAACTATTTTTGGCAAAAAACACAATTTTCAATTTGGCTTTTTTGGCTATAACTTGACTAAAAATGGTCACACAGCAAAAAGAATTACCATTTTATACTCCTCACAACCAATACTAACCACCAATTCCACTTTTAAACGGATTTTGTAAAATTAATTTTTGGCCAAATTTTCGAATTTTTGGTAAGGGGTACCATCATCAAAATTTGCGAAAAATTTAAAAATCCCAGAATTCCCAAACTTGAATGCAAATCGATTGGTATTTAAACAACGATCTCAGCGAGGTATGACATTCCTTTTTAGGAATGTCAAACTTGAATGCAAATCGATTGGTATTTAAACAACGATCTCAGCGAGGTATGACATTCCTTTTTAGGGTAATTATTTTCCATGTTTTGATCAAAATGCCGATTATTTTTTTCACAAAAAAACTGGAAAACTATTTTTGGCAAAATACACAATTTTCAATTTGGCTTTTTTGGCTATAACTTGACTAAAAATGGTCACACAGCAAAAAGAATTACCATTTTATACTCCTCACAACCAATACTAACCACCCTTTGCACTTTTAAACGGATTTTGTAAAATTAATTTTTGGCCAAATTTTCGAATTTTTGGTAAGGGGTACCATCATCAAATTTGCGAAAAATTTAAAAATCCCAGAATTCCCAAACTTGAATGCAAATCGATTGGTATTTAAACAACGATCTATAACTTGACTAAAAATGGTCACACAGCAAAAAGAATTACCATTTTATACTCCTCACAACCAATACTAACAACCAATTCCACTTTTAAACGGATTTTGTAAAATTAATTTTTGGCCAAATTTTCGAATTTTTGGTAAGGGGTACCATCATCAAAATTTGCGAAAAATTTAAAAATCCCAGAATTCCCAAACTTTAATGCAAATCGATTGGTATTTAAGCAACGATCTCAGCGAGGTATGACATTCCTTATTTGGGTAATTATTTTCAATGTTTTATCAAAATACCGATTATTTTTTTCACAAAAAAACTGGAAAACTAGTTTTGGCAAAAAACACAATTTTCAATTTGGCTTTTTTGGCTATAACTTGACTAAAAATGGTCACACAGCAAAAAGAATTACCATTTTATACTCCTTATAACCAACACTAACCACCCCTTGCACTTTTAAGCAGATTTTGTAAAATTAATTTTTGTCCAAATTTTCGCATTTTTTGTAAGGGGTACCATCATCAAAATTTGCGAAAAATTTAAAAATCACAGAATTCCCAAACTTGAATACAAATCGATTGGTATTTAAACAACGATCTCAACGAGGTATGACATTCCTTATTTGGGTAATTATTTTCAATGTTTTGATCAAAATACCGATTATTTTTTTTCACAAAAAAACTGGAAAACTATTTTTGGCAAAAAACACAATTTTCAATTTGGCTTTTTTGGCTATAACTTGACTAAAAATGGTCACACAGCAAAAAGAATTACCATTTTATACTCCTTATAACCAATACTAACCACCCTTTGCACTTTTAAACAGATTTTGTAAAATTAATTTTTGGCCAAATTTTCGCATTTTTTGTAAGGGGTACCATCATCAAAATTTGCGAAAAATTGAAAAATCACAGAATTCCCAAACTTGAATGCAAATCGATTGGTATTTAAACAACGATCTCAACGAGGTATGACATTCCTTATTTGGGTAATTATTTTCAATGTTTTGATCAAAATACCGATTATTTTTTTCACAAAAAAACTGAAAAACCATTTTTGGCAAAAAACACAATTTTCAATTTGGCTTTTTTGGCTATAACTTGACTAAAAATGGTCACACAGCAAAAATAATTACCATTTTATACTCCTTATAACCAATACTAACCACCCTTTGCACTTTTAAACGGATTTTGTAAAATTAATTTTTGGCCAAATTTTCGCATTTTTTGTAAGAGGTACCATCATTAAAATTTGCGAAAAATTGAAAAATCACAGAATTCCCAAACTTGAATACAAATCGATTGGTATTTAAACAACGATCTCAACGAGGTATGACATTCCTTATTTGGGTAATTATTTTCAATGTTTTGATCAAAATACCGATTATTTTTTTCACAAAAAAACTGGAAAACTATTTTTGGCAAAAAACACAATTTTCAATTTGGCTTTTTTGGCTATAACTTGACTAAA
Source organism: Drosophila sechellia (assembly GCF_004382195.2). Lineage (NCBI taxonomy): Eukaryota > Metazoa > Arthropoda > Insecta > Diptera > Drosophilidae > Drosophila > Drosophila sechellia. The sequence goes on from NC_045954.1 coordinate 15,093,701, forward strand.
AATGGTCACACAGCAAAAAGAATTACCATTTTATACTCCTTATAACCAATACTAACCACCCCTTGCACTTTTAAACAGATTTTGTAAAATTAATTTTTGGCCAAATTTTCGCATTTTTTTTAAAGTTTTCGCATCATCAAAATTTGCGAAAAATTTAAAAATCCCAGAATTCCCAAACTTTAATGCAAATCGATTGGTATTTAAACAACGATCTCAGCGAGGTATGACATTCCTTATTTGGGTAATTATTTTCAATGTTTTGATCAAAATACCGATTATTTTTTTCACAAAAAAACTGGAAAACTATTTTTGGCAAAAAACACAATTTTCAATTTGGCTTTTTTGGCTATAACTTGACTAAAAATGGTCACACAGCAAAAAGAATTACCATTTTATACTCCTCACAACCAATACTAACCACCAATTCCACTTTTAAACGGATTTTGTAAAATTAATTTTTGGCCAAATTTTCGAATTTTTGGTAAGGGGTACCATCATCAAAATTTGCGAAAAATTTAAAAATCCCAGAATTCCCAAACTTGAATGCAAATCGATTGGTATTTAAACAACGATCTCAGCGAGGTATGACATTCCTTTTTAGGAATGTCAAACTTGAATGCAAATCGATTGGTATTTAAACAACGATCTCAGCGAGGTATGACATTCCTTTTTAGGGTAATTATTTTCCATGTTTTGATCAAAATGCCGATTATTTTTTTCACAAAAAAACTGGAAAACTATTTTTGGCAAAATACACAATTTTCAATTTGGCTTTTTTGGCTATAACTTGACTAAAAATGGTCACACAGCAAAAAGAATTACCATTTTATACTCCTCACAACCAATACTAACCACCCTTTGCACTTTTAAACGGATTTTGTAAAATTAATTTTTGGCCAAATTTTCGAATTTTTGGTAAGGGGTACCATCATCAAAATTTGCGAAAAATTTAAAAATCCCAGAATTCCCAAACTTGAATGCAAATCGATTGGTATTTAAACAACGATCTCAGCGAGGTATGACATTCCTTTTTAAGGTAATTATTTTCCATGTTTTGATCAAAATGCCGATTACTTTTTTCACAAAAAAACTGGAAAATTATTTCTTGAAAAACACAATTTTCAATTTGGCTTTTTTGGCTATAACTTGACTAAAAATGGTCACACAGCAAAAATAATTACCATTTTATACTCCTCACAACCAATACTAACAACCAATTCCACTTTTAAACGGATTTTGTAAAATTAATTTTTGGCCAAATTTTCGAATTTTTGGTAAGGGGTACCATCATCAAAATTTGCGAAAAATTTAAAAATCCCAGAATTCCCAAACTTTAATGCAAATCGATTGGTATTTAAGCAACGATCTCAGCGAGGTATGACATTCCTTATTTGGGTAATTATTTTCAATGTTTTGATCAAAATACCGATTATTTTTTTCACAAAAAAACTGGAAAACTAGTTTTGGCAAAAAACACAATTTTCAATTTTGCCTTTTTGGCTATAACTTGACTAAAAATGGTCACACAGCAAAAAGAATTACCATTTTATACTCCTTATAACCAATACTAACCACCCCTTGCACTTTTAAGCAGATTTTGTAAAATTAATTTTTGTCCAAATTTTCGCATTTTTTGTAAGGGGTACCATCATCAAAATTTGCGAAAAATTTAAAAATCACAGAATTCCCAAACTTGAATACAAATCGATTGGTATTTAAACAACGATCTCAACGAGGTATGACATTCCTTATTTGGGTAATTATTTTCAATGTTTTGATCAAAATACCGATTATTTTTTTCACAAAAAAACTGGAAAACTATTTTTGGCAAAAAACACAATTTTCAATTTGGCTTTTTTGGCTATAACTTGACTAAAAATGGTCACACAGCAAAAAGAATTACCATTTTATACTCCTTATAACCAATACTAACCACCCTTTGCACTTTTAAACAGATTTTGTAAAATTAATTTTTGGCCAAATTTTCGCATTTTTTGTAAGAGGTACCATCATCAAAATTTGCGAAAAATTGAAAAATCACAGAATTCCCAAACTTGAATGCAAATCGATTGGTATTTAAACAACGATCTCAACGAGGTATGACATTC